>NC_091067.1:98388948-99013948 GCF_000393655.2 Nicotiana sylvestris
GACATGAACTATGTGTCTAATTATGGAGGCCAGAGACATGGTGGTCAGAATTGGGGCCAGCAAAGTCAGCCATACAATCCAGTCCAACCGCAGTTCAACAATGGGAACATGGGAGGTATGAGGCCCCCCCAACAATATGGCACCTTACCCAAGGCCACAAGGATATAATAATCAGAATCAGCAGCAGGGGTATCACCCTCCTCAGCAGCAGCATGGTGGAAGGCAGGAAGATGGGTTTTCTAGACTTGAGGCAATGATGCAGCATGTTATTGGGTCTAATGTAAAGATTAATGAGAGAGTAGATGCACATGATGCAGCAATCAAGAATATTGAAGTGCATGTGGGCCAAATTTCTATGTCTCTGAACAATCGTCCTCATGGGACACTACCTGCAGACACCCAGATAAATCCAAAAGATCAAGGGCCAAAGCAGCTGATGGCGGTGAGTCTACATAATGGCATAGATCTGGATGTAGAGCAAGAGAGGGCTTGAGAAACTAGACATGATGAGACACTTATACTAGTGCCCATTGAGCTGGATGAGTCAACGAAACTGACAGAGGTGACAGTCCAGCCTGCCCAGGAAGAAAATAACATTTAGAATAAGACCGAGAAAGAAGCTGAGACAGTCCAGGAACCAGTAGTTGATGTAGCAACTGATAAGGGTCAATCCCAATTGATTGGGAAGAAGAGACCTCCTGCACTTTTCCCTCAGAGGCTGGCTAAGTACCAAAAGGAGGAGCAATACAAGAAGTTCTTCGAAATGCTGAAACAAATCTAGGTAGACATACCATTGAGTGAAGCTTTGAAGGAGATGCCTGGGTATGCAAAAATGATGAAGGACTTGATGTCCCAAAAGTTTGATTTCCAAGACTTGGCCACAATTACTCTTACTCAGACCTGTAGTGCAGTGGTGACTAGACCAATTGCAGAAAAGCTGTCTGACCCAGGGAGCTTTACAATTCCATGCACTATTGGTAATTTTGCTTTTGCTAAAGCACTGTATGATCTAGGGGCCAGCATCAATCTTATGCCCCTGGCAATTTATAAGAGGCTGGGCATTGGAAGATCTAGACCCACCTCTATGTTGTTGCAGCTGGCTGACAGGACTGTGAAACGACCCTCTGGTATCCTGGATGATGTGCTAATTCAGGTAGGGAAATTTGTGTTCCCTGCAGATTTTATGATCTTAGACTGCAAAGTGGATGAAAAGATTCCTATAATTTTGGGAAGACCATTCTTGGCCACGGGGAGAGCTCTCATTGATTGTAAAATCGGGGAGCTCAAGATGAGATTGAACGATGAGGAGATAACATTCAATGTGCAGAAATCTATGAGGCGACCAAGTGAATTCGCCAATTGCTCTCTTATTGATGTCGTGGATGTAATTTTAGAGACTGATGATGAGATGTTGACCATTGAGGACCCCATTGCTGCATGTTTGATGAATTTGGATGAGGTGAATGGAGAGGAACTGGCGGAATGGGTGTTGGCATTAGAGGATAGAGGATTCTGGGATAGAACTCTAGAATTTGAGCCCTTGCACTTGGAAAATCGAGAGACTCCTCCAGCCAAGTCATCCATCGAAGAACCACCAAAGTTGGAGTTAAAGCCATTGCCCGCCCATCTCAGGTATGAGTTCCTTGGACCTGACTCCACATTAGCTATTATTATCTCATCTAGTTTGTTAGATGTGCAGGCTCAACAACTCTTGCAGGTACTTAAGGAGTGCAAGACTGTCATTGGGTGGACCATGGCAGACATAAAGGGGATCAGCCCCGCCTATTGTATGCACAAAATTCTACTGTAAGAGGGACACAAACCTTCCAGGGAATACCAAAGAAAGCTGAACCCTAACATGAAGGAAGTGGTGAAGAAGGAAGTAACAAAATGGTTAGATGCGGGAATTATTTTCCCAATCTCTGATAGCAGCTGGGTTAGCCCAGTTCAATGTGTACCTAGGAAGGGTGGCATGATGGTAGTTAATGACAACAATGAATTGATCTCTACAAGAACCGTCACGGGCTGGAGAATTTGCATGGATTATAGAAAGTTAAATCTAGCCACCCAGAAAAACCACTTCCCACTTCCCTTCATTGATCAGATGTTAGACAGATTGGCAGGGAGGTCACACTTCTATTTTCTGGATGGGTACTTAAGGTACAACCAGATCTCCATTGCACCAGAGGATAGAGAGAAGACCTCTTTCACTTGTTTGTATGGCATTTATGTCTTTCGGAGGATGCCCTTTGGTCGATGCAACGTACCCGCCACATTCCAACGGTGCATGATGGCCATCTTCACTGACATGATAGAGGATATAATGGAGGTGTTCATGGATGACTTCTCAGTGGTGGGGACTCATTTGATGAGTGCCTGATAAATCTGACTCGTGTGCTGAAACGGTGCATCAAGACTAACCTGGTTCTGAATTGGGAAAATTGTCATTTCATGGTACAAGAGGGCATAGTCTTAGGGCACCAGGTGTCAAGCAAAGGAATTGAGGTAGATCGTGCTAAAGTGGATGTGATAGGAAAGTTATCCCCTCTAACTTCAGTCAAAGCAATTAGGAGTTTCCTCGAACATGCAGATTTCTACCGGAGATTCATAAAAGACTTCTCAAAAATTGCCAACCCTCTCTATAAGTTGTTAGAAAAAGATCACCCTTTCTTGTTTTCTGATGATTGCAGGGTTGCATTCGAGGAGCTAAAAAGGAGGCTGGTCTCAGCACCTATCATAGTTGCCCCTGACTGGGAGCAGCCATTCGAACTCATGTGTGATGCCAGTGACTACGCAGTGGGGGCAGTGCTGGGACAGAGGAAGGACAAGCTGATGCATCCAATCTACTATGCTAGTAGAACGCTGAGTGGAGCCCAACTAAGCTATACTGTGACTGAGAAGGAGATGTTGGTTGTGGTGTTTGCTTTCGACAAGTTCAGATCATATCTGATTGGTTCTAAGGTAATTGTATACACTGATCATGCAGCTCTCAGGTACTTGATTGAGAAGAAGGAGTCTAAGCCACACCTGATTCGTTGGGTGTTGCTGCTGCAAGAATTCGACCTTGAAATTCGTGACTGCAAGGGCACAGAGAACCAAGTCGCTGATCATCTATCACGACTTGAGGGAGCTGAAAATGCAGTTGAGGTTGAGGATATTCTGGAAACCTTTCCAGACGAGCAGCTGCTCGCTACTAGTCTTGAGGAAGCACCATGGTATGCAGACTTTGCAAATTACCTGGCCTGCGGTATAGTTCCTTACGACCTTTCATCTGTACAAAAAAAAAGTTTTATCGTGACTGCCGCATGTATTATTGGGATGAGCCTTACCTGTTTAGAATATGTGTTGATAATATGATCCGGAGGTGTGTCCCCGAGATAGAACAATCTTCTGTTTTGCAGGCTTGTCACGCATCGGCATATGGAGGACATTTTGGAGGGGTCAGGACAGCTAAGAAAGTGCTTGAGGCCGGATTCTTTTGGCCAACAGTGTTTAAAGATGCGCACCAATGGGTGAAGGGCTGCAATAAATGTCAGCGGATTGGGAACATTTCCCGTCGCCATGAGATGCCTATGAACCCAATTAAAAGGTAGAAGTATTTGATGTCTGGGGGATTGACTTCATGGGTCCCTTCGTCAGCTCTTATGGCAATAAGTACATACTTGTTGCTGTAGATTACGTGTCCAAATGGGTAGAAGCTGCAACATTGCCCACTAATGATGCAAGAATGGTGGTGGGATTTTTGAAGAAGAACATATTCACCAGATTTGGGACACCAAGAGCGATTATCAGTGACGGAGGCACTCACTTCTGTAATAGAGCTTTCGAGAAGTTGCTTGCAAAGTATGATGTACGCCACAAGGGTGGCTACCCCTTATCACCCGCAAACTAGTGGGCAGGTTGAAATATCCAACAGAGAGATAAAGAGTGTGCTAACCAAGATTGTGAACGCCACAAGAACTGATTGGACGAAAAAGCTAGATGATGCACTCTGGGCCTATAGAACTGCTTTTAAAACTCCAATTGGTATGCCACCATAAAAGTTGGTATTTGGAAAGGCCTGCCACTTGCCAGTGGAACTTGAACATAAAGCGTGGTGGGCGTTGAAACAGCTGAACTTAGATATGTAGGCTGCAGGCACAACAAGGATAACAGAATTGCATGAGCTCGACGAGTTCAGACATCTTGCTTTTGATAGCACAAGGTTGTACAAGGAAAGAATGAAGAGGTTGCACAACAAGAACATTGTGGAGCAAAATTTCAAGCCCGGAGATATGGTGTTTTTTATAACTCACGATTAAGGTTATTTCCGGGTAAACTCAGGTCACGATGGTCTGGCCCATTTCGAGTGGTCGAAGTATTCCCTTCTGGTGTTGTAGAGATTGCCATAGAGAAAGACTCTCATACATTTAGAGTCAATGGGAAAAGATTGAAACTATATGTGGGCATGAATGAACCAAAAGAAGTGTCCGAGATCCTCCTGACTGAACCTCAGAGGTCGAGCGAGCCTTAAATGCGCTTATCTGCATCGTGCCGCGACGTTAAATCAGGCGCTTATTGGGAGCAACCCAATTTTTAACCTCACTAACCCATAATTGTAGTTTTTATTAGAATTTAGGAGTTATGAGACTTTATTGGGCAGGTACAAGCTTGAATTGGACATAAAATAAGTACATAATAGAGCTGGGGTGCAACCCGGAAGCTAAATGTCGGAAATAAATCGAACTCTGTGAAAAATGACCTACCGCGCCGCGCCATGCACCGCGCCAGGCCAAATGGGTTTGAGAAAAAAAAAGGGAAGGCCTCTGCTAATTTTCACTACCGCGCCGCATGAGACGCCGCACCATGCGACGCGATAGTACAAGTTTTTTAAAAAAAAACAAAAAAACATTAAACAAAATTTTTTTTAGCATCAATACATTACCTAGGGTTTAGTTGAAATTAACTATACTACTCATGATACTAAATTACCTCAAGAAAAGAAAAGAATATAGAGAACTTACCTTGAGGATGAATGGAAGGGATGGAAGGTGTGTGTGGGAGAGAAATTGGAGAAGAAAAGAGAATGGGGGATTTGGGGGAAGGGCTTCAGCGTGTAGATTGAAAGAGGAAAAGGAACAAGGGGTTGGGGGGAGTCGTTGGTCAGAGAGTGTACAAAAAAAATGCTAAATTTTTATTTTTATTTTTCAATTTAATTGCTTATTTTGGCCATGATTGGTGCTTAACTTGTTGGGTTTCCATTGTGCTTATACTTGTGGAAGATTTTGAGCATGTCTTGAGGCCTATAAAAAAATTTTATGGTGAAGTTGTGTAGAGGTGCCTTAAAGGCCGAAAATTAGTGGTGTATTTGTGCAAATTTGGCGCACTTTGTGCCATTGTTACATTGTGGTGATTGTAGGATGGTTGGTTGGTATGGTTGTGTAGTAATATAGGAAGAATTAAAGTTGAAATTTTGAGGTAACTTTGGTGAATGTCATGTGTTTGTCTAAATGCCTCAATGACATTGAAAGTGACATTGTAGCTTGGTGGAGCATAATTGCTATGAGAAAATGTGTGCTAGGTGCTAATTGGTATATTCGATTCATGCATTGTGCTTGTGTAGTGGTGTGTTTTATTTTGTGAAGTTTGTTAGTAGCGCATTATTATAACGTCTTTTATTTTTCTTCGTAGTTACTAGATTAGCTTCTTAATTTTGTATGTTTAACTAGTATAGTCCGTGATTTTGGAGTTGTACTATTATGATGGTGGTTGGGGGGATTGTGATTGCTTGTGGCGCACTTCCATCGGGGTAGTCTGGTCCCTGATATACATTTTACTTGTGAACATGCCAATAACATAAGTGTGGGGTAGTTACCCCATTTGGTTTTGTTTTGGGTTTTCGTGTTGTGGTTAATATTATTCGTCTTGTGCAGGTAGAATGTCATGCCGCCCGAGCAAACGCTCTAACACTGGTTCGTCTGAGGTTGCTTCTAGCAGCCGTCGTGGTGGGAGACGAGCACCTCCCCATGCCCCAGTAGTAGAGGAAGATGAGCGCATTGACCCTGATGTGGATGTGGTACCAGCATGCAAATATGGTATACGGGCTGTCCCCGCCCATGCTCGTCGCTGTTTTCAGACATTTGTCCCTTAAATCAACCCGGATCTTGAGGTTGCTATTGACGATGGGAAGTTAGCCCGTAAATATGGTAAAATTTACAACAACATTCGGGCTTTGGGTTTCGACAGTCTGTTCCGTCCGGGTGATACGGTGAATGTGAACCTAGTGAAAGAATTTTATGCTAACTGGCAACCTGAAGCCAGCCTGGATGTTGTTTACGAAGTGCATGTAAGGGGTAAAGTGATTCCATTCTCTTCCCAGGTGATCAATCGGATTATGGGATTCACAGAGCATTCCCACAAGCTCTTTCAGAGGTTTCTCCGCCGACCAGACTATCCGTCTATTCGCCACATGTTATGTGGTGCTGACTCTTCTGCCGCATGGACACGAGATGCCAATGAATTCCACAAAGATATGAAGAAGGCAACTTTCTAGCGGCCAGCCATGGTTCTGTTGTGGTTGATTAATGCCAAGATCACGCCGACTGGAAGTGACACTGATGTACCCCGTCTGAAGGTGTGTTTGATTTATGCCCTATTGACTCGGATGCAGTTCGACCTTGGTAAAATCATGCTTGAGCATATGGATAAAGTGAGACCACTTGGGGCTCGCCGTCTTCATTACCCGAGTATGATCACTCGATTGTTGTGAGCACACCTTGTGGAGGAGGAGTACCACTATGACAGGACTATTCCAGTGTCTTACCCGATGAAGATGTGAACTCCATTCCCTCAGATGATGAGGAGTATTTGCGCACCTTCGAAGGTGTTGATGATTACGCCTTGGGCCTCAGGGAGCACCCTTTTCACTCTTGATTTTACTGCTTTGCATTAGGTTCAATGCAATCTCTTAAGTGTGGGGTGGGGTGCTCCTAATTGATTGTATTTGTACTTCTCTTTGTTTGTTTCTTGCTTTCTTAGACAATTGGTCTGTAAACTATAATTCTGAATTCTATCGGTCCTGTAATAGTTAGTAATTAAGTATGTAGTTCGACTCTTCCCGACGGTGGATATTGTCGACTGATTTCTTGAGGGAAATGAGTCGAAAGAAAAAAAAATATATGTCTTTTATTTTTTTATTTTTTTCTTTCTTTCTTTCTTTTAGGTAGTGTAACAATTCCCCCTTGGTTTTTTTTATGCCGCGGTTCTTTTCCAAGGGTTTTGCTTGAACCGTATGTAGTTAAATCTTTTTATTTATTTATTTATTTATGTAGGAATTAAGAATCTTTAGTTAGGAAGCTAAGTTGAAGGATCAATTTCCCTTGATTGTATATGCCTTGAGAGTGGTAAGGACCTTAGTTGTGACACCTAGGCTCAATTCTTGACTCTTAAATAAGTGCCTTAAATCGTAACATTAAAACTGTGCTTAACTGCTTTGACTAAGAGTGTCTTGATTAGTCCAATCCCGAGTGAGTTATGTGTCATATGTGTGTAAGGTTTTGTGTTATTCTGTGCAGTGCATTTGATGCCTAGAACTTGCCCGGTGTGTTTGCAAAGCGAAATAGTAGTTTTGTTCAGTCTTGGAAGTGATATAGACATTTCTTTGTTGAGCCATATATACATATTTTACCCTCCTAATTGTGATATATCGTAGTTAACCTCTTTGAGCCTATAATCCTGTTTCTTAGGCAACCACATTATAAGCCTTACCCAATTGTTTTAATTGACCATATATTCGAATCTTTTCACCTCTCATGAGCACTTGAATTGCTATGAACTTTGTAAAAGTTAAAGTGTGGGGTGGTGGGTGTGGCTTTTGAGTGGAACTAATGGAATAAGGAGAAATGTGCATTGTGTTATATATATATATATATATATATATATAAGAGCCACTTGAATTGAAAAAGAAAGAAGAAGAAGAAAAAAATAATAATATAGGTATATATATATATTCTTTGTGGTGGCTCTTGACGTACTTGTGCTTAAAGATGTAGGGAGTTAATCTGTATTGATGTGAATGTGGTGTTTTGGTTTGACATAAGTGATGTTTGAATGTTAAAGTATATGTATTAAAGTTCTTAGGGAGGTGTAGTCACTCTTATATCTAAATGTATCCTACCCGTCCCGCAGCCTACATTACAACCAATTAAAGTTCTACTTGATCTTAGACTGAATGAGCTCTATTAATAGAGTAGTACACTACGGGCAATCCTATGGTGCATCTTTTGTGGCATATGAATGTTATTTCTGAGAGTGAGTGAATTCTTTCTATCTCGAGTTCCTAAATATTCTTAAATTTTATTGTGTGGGACTACTCGCTTTTGTTGTGTGAGGGCAATTGATTCAGGAAGGAGAGGTAATGTCATTGACCTCTATGTTAGAGTAAGTGGGCGAGTGACTAATGCATGGTACTTTTGAGTTGAATCTTGACGGTGGGATGTTATGATAAAGTGCTCAGTCTACTTTAATTATTCTTGGCATGATGTATCAGGGAAGTTGTTTGATGAAAGGTTATCCCTAGGTGCAGTGTAGTTCAAATGCTCGAGGATGAGCAATTGTCTAAGTGTGGAGTGTTGATGTTAGGCTAGAAACTCGTGTTTTAGCCGTGGTATTACATTCCAATGATTGCATTTTTATGTGCGTTTGAGCTCAAATGATAGTGAATTACACTTAGTATGTGTTTTATGCTTTGAAGGAAGCGATCCGGAGCTCAAAAGTTAATTTGGAGCTAAATTGATCAATTTGGAGCTTTGAAGTCTGAGTAAAAGCCCAATGCATTAAGCCGGGATCGTGTTTGGAGGTCGTGTACCAAGTCTGGATGTTAAAAGAGGACGGAAAAAGTTCACTCTGAGAAAATTGCACTGCTGCGCGACATGGGGCGCCACAGTGTAAAATTGAGCCTGACTCGAAAATATGAGGCTGTAGATAAAATGCACTACCGCGCCGCATGGTGCGGCGCAGCCTGCGGCGCGGCTGTTCAAATTTTACAAAGCTAGTTCCTAGTTCGCGCAGGAAAGGATTTTTTCGTCTGGGCCCGACCGTACTTGGTATAAATACATGTAAAAACGCCATTTTGAAGACTTTTGACATATTTTAGACCTAGGGAGGCTATTGCGGAAGGGAGAAAATGTTTGGAGCAATTTATGGAAGAGATTGGCATCAAAGTCTTCATTCCTTCATCTTTGCTTTGTAATTTAATTATGCAATTTATTTGAAAAATTATGAATACGGTTATGAGTAGCTAAATATTTAGTCTAGGGTTTTGATGGATCTATTGAAGGATGAACTTCTTGTTATGTTAATATAGTTTGCGTGGTTTAATCTATATTTGTTCAATTATGTTCTTGTTGTAGTTAATTGCTAGGATCCTTAAATAGTTGTGCCTATTTAGTATGCATAACTCGGGAGAGAGTGCATATTTATGTAATTGTTGAACAACACCACTCCCAGAGTATATGAGGGATCAATAATCGAGGGTTTAAAGATGGGATTAGGGATAACAAAGTCTTGGGTGCAATCTAAAGTGAGCTGTAATAAACAAAGTCAGCTAGCGTAACTCGGGAGAGTGTGTCTAGTAAATTGTCGTGATTACTCGGGAGAGATTTACGGTAATAAGAGTGCTTATGATTGATAGAGACGATTAGGTGAATCTATGTGAAACATAACCGGAAGGGATTCTATCAATAGGTGAAATCATAACCTTAGATCCTTCTCTTAATTGTTTACAACTTAATCATAGTTAGTCTTTACTTACATAATTGTAGTCTGTCATAGTTAGTAAAAATATCCTCAATTGTTATTCAAAACGTTTGGGAAGTTGATTACGTAGAATTTAGTGAGTCTGATAAGAGTAATTGGTAGGTTAATTCCTTGTGGGTTTAACTTCGGACTTGTAAATCGAATTATATTTGCAACGTCCGCGTATCTTTTTTATAAGGTATAGTTGGGTGTGATCAATATACAAATCAAATTCAACCATTCTTACTTGATAAAACATTATTGGATCGATTTCTATTGCCTTGTCAAGATTAGGTTCTTAAATAGTTGTGAAAAATGACTACTCATATATCATTTTTAATACTAAAGAATCTGATCTCTATTGAAATAATCATATCTTTTCGAATTCTTCAGTTTTTGAGAAGTAATCAAAGGAGAATATAAATGGCCTCAACCGTAGTTGGATTCATTGATTTGAGTGTGTAAAGCATTTAAGTATTATTAATTCACTTCTAATTCACCCACTGCTAATGTAATAAAAAATTTATTTAATTGAAGGTTTGTCATTTACCATCTTGTACTATTATTTATATTGAAAAAGCTAACATGCACACAAATTCTTGTAGGAATTTAATTGACTTTTAAGGTTAAAAAGGGCATTCAATTTTTAATGGGTATTTTGGTCTTTTAATCTTTAATTTGGGACTTTATACTTATAATATAATATGATGACATACGACACAATTCAATAGTTACAAAATATAGTAATTCAAAGTCTAATGTTATTAGCTTAGAATCTTATAGAGTAGCATGTTTGGCCAAGTTATTATAACATAAATAGACCAACTACAAGTTGTTGCTCTATATGCTTTTTTCAGTACTTTTTAAAATAAGTAAACTTTAAAAATTTGATCAAACAGGTTATTGATGATTATCTTATTTATGGCGATAAGTTAGTACTTCCTATTTATGTTAAAGTTATTATTTCCAAAAGAATAAAAACAATTTTTAATTTCCATATAACTAGTGGCTAGAAAGTTGACAAAATCCAATGGAAACTGAATTCTCAAAATCCCTTCTTAACTATCAACCAACCATTCATCCTAACGGATAAAACTATGGCCATGGCCACCACCACCACCTCCTCCGCCGCCGCCCCACTCCTCTCACCGACCACCAATTCCCTGCACAGAATTACCAGAATAGCCTTCATATCTGCCACCCCAAAATGCAACAGGCCAATAACCAAGCTCCACGTGTCCTCCAAGCCAGTAGCAGCCGCCACATCCTCCTCCAAACCCAATCAAGAAACCATCTTTTTCGACGGCGGAGCTCACTACGGAGACCTTTTAGCTAACCTTCTTCTGGGTTTCACTCTTGTTTGGATGCCGTTAACTCTAGCTGCAGTTTTCAGAGCATTTTACTTGAGGTACAGGTTTACAAATTTGAGGGTTACTGTTATTTCAGGGCTAACTGGTCAAGAGAGAAGTGACTTTTCATATAAAGTGGTCAAAGATGTTCAGGTTGTGCCAAGGTTTATTGGGGAATGGGGTGATGTTATTATCACTTTGAAGGATGGAACTAAGGTGGATTTGAGAAGTGTTCCTAAATTTAGAGAGATTGCTAAGTATTGTCTTTCTATGACTGATAATCAAGAGCCTGGGGTTTTGAAGGAGACTGATGGGCCTAAAGGCTTTTGAGAAATGGTTAGTTTTTACTTAATTTGTTGGATTCATACGTTATTCTATCTCTGAAAAGTTTGGGACTGAGGCGTAGTTGTTATGTTGTGTAAAGTTTTCATTGCAAGTTAATTATTCAACTGTGATAATGATTCTAGTATATGTCAAATTGATTTGTATATTGAGATGGGAAGTGTTTCTTTTAGTTGCTTAATTGTATTTCCTCGATTTGTTTTGGTAATCTCTAGTATGTCGATAGATCCTTCTATGTTATTTCCTTAATGTGTACTTTGTGCTTAATCTTTAAAATGCACTAAAATTAGCTAAAACTGCAAGTGTGTATGAGAATTATACTCACTTGTATTGGGAAGTTGCTCGTGACAAATCCAAATACAGAGGGTAAATGTCACAATGATTCGAATTTCTCGTTTGAAATGCAATTAGTGTGTCCTGTTGATGAGTTATACAAATGCTATGATAATACAGTTTAGCTCTTGCATTAAGCAGTACAGTCGACCACTTCATGTCATTGTTTAATGCCATAAGACATTTTTAGATGTTCTCAAGAATCATCAAGAGATGACATGCCCTGAGATTCTTCTGGCTTAATGTTAGTTACAAATCAATGTTGTTAATAACAATGTATCAACAGGGAATGTCAAACTTTTGATAAAAAAACTTCATCAGTAGTGAATAGGTGAACCCCCTATACAAGAATTTTATGATCAATTGGGGCTATAAAAGATATGGTTATCCACAAATGATCCTTTGAGGTTATGAATTGGCTAATACCTTCAAAGTGGTTGTAAGTCAATAGAAAGAGATTTATTTCAGTGCCTGATGTGGAATGTCTTAAGAAATTATAATAGGGGATAGTGCATAAGGAAGAAGACATATTTGCATCTTAATTTATTTTAGAATGTTGTGGTCTCTCTTCTGCAATTGTATGTTCACATATAACATTCCATCACCTTTTTTTATTCTTGCCTTTCTTTTCTTTTCCTTGTGGACGGGCATGGATGAGGGACGGCGTGTTTCAAAGAAGCTTTCCTCGTCTGTCCTACAATATAAGGTGAATTTTAGAATGTTGTGGTCTCTCTTCTGCAATTGTATGTTCACATATAACATTCCATCACCTTTTTTTATTCTTGCCTTTCTTTTCTTTTCCTTGTGGAGGGGCAGGGATGAGGGACGGCGTGTTTCAAAGAAGCTTTCCTCGTCTGTCCTACAATATAAGGTGAAGAATACATATGCTAAATTTTGTTGATAAGAATACTCGGTAAATAGTGCTGACAAATGAATTCGATCTTGAAAGGATGAAACGAATTGTTAAATTCAGAAACTAAATATGAAATGTTTGTGCGAGTACTTTGGAGTTAAATATTTTCCAGTCAGAAGATGCATAATGCAGAGAGCCTGTCATTGTAATGAGTAATGACAGTGAAACCTAAAGGTTTGTTAGGGGATTATGTCTGTCTTTGTTGCATATTGTAGCACACACTTGTATTGCAGGTGCTCTGTTTTAAATCGGAGCAGATTTAGCCTTGTTCAACCATAACCGCTGTCTGAAATTTGTTCAGACTTTTCTTATTCAACAGTGGCGAATATTAAAAGTGGAAAGCAATTTACTCTCAGAATCCTATCTTTTGTTCTTTGCAAATGCAGATACGTTAATTATTTCATAATTATGTTTATGCTTGAGCTCTTGTGTGGTTACATCTGACATGGTATTCAATTCACTATTGAAGAGCAATTAAGATCTGAATTTTCTACTGTCGAACTCTCCCTTGGTAAATTATTCTACGCACTGACGTACAGGAAATTATACTTTTGGGAATTTATCCTATATGAAGTGGAATTGTCCCACAACTGAAGGAAAATATGAGTTTGAAGACTTTATTATTAAAAGCCTAGGTATTTTCGGTTTTAATTAAAAATTGAATTCAAATTTAAGTTTTATATTTGAACAGACATGTCTACTCAATGACTTCTTCCAACTCTATAAATTCAGGCCTTCCTTTCATAAAGTGGCTCAGAAAAATCTGCAGGTATACTGTGGCTTTATTTTATCCTGAAGGGACTTGCCTGTATTTCACCAAATAGTATACGGGCAATATCTATTTTGTTAGGACCGAAATAATCAGGTGTCGTGCGGAAGCTAGCAAAGCAAAATTGAACGACGATAAATCAGACAACAAAAGAGAAATATAGCAAAAGAGACACAAACATATAACGTGGTTCGGTCAACTAACCTGCATCCACAACGGAGATTGAGCAATCCACTAGATAAGACCTGCATCCACAACGGAGATTGAGCAATCCACTAGATAAAAAGAGAGTACAAAATATCGAAAGAACAACCTCACGAAGAGGCAAAAACAAGTGACACACTAACACTTGCCCCGAAAAGTTCTCCCTCTAAACAAGACTCTCAAGCCTTTTATGGCTACATTGTGGATGCTACTTTCAAAGGAATGATCCTCAATTTATAGAAGTCCAAATCTTTTCCTACAAGAAAAATGACTAGCCAATATGAAAGAATTATATTTTCCTTTTAGGAAAAGAAAAATTCAATTATGATAAATACATTGTCCTTTCCTTCGTGAGATAGGAAAACCAATTATGGTTAGAAAATCGATTTCACGCCTTAAAAGCCTTCTCTGATTTCACTCCTAACATCTTTAAGGAAAATCGATTTCACGCCTTAAAAGCCTTCTCTGATTTCTTCTTCAATCATGGTATTAAGCCTTGGATCAATGAGTACCAATGTCATATATTGACCTTATATGACAGCTACCCATTCTTTGATACAAGTAATAATCAGTAAATCGTAATTACCAGTTAGAGCGACATCAACTTAGAATAAGTAGTAAAAATGGCGTGTAGTAGCCACTAATTAAGGGTGTCTTTAATTTTTATCCACTAATTATAATGCTCAGCAAAAATAGCCACTACTAATAGAAAAAAGACAATTTTACCCTTTCTTCCTCTCTTTCGCGTTGCATTTTCATCTGGAATACCCAAGGTGATTTCACGGTCGGCCTCCTCCATGCTTGGTCAATAGCATCGGGTCTATTAGTAGCCCCAATTACTAGGACATAACCAGGTCCATTACGAGATCCTTCTGATTTTGCTTCACTATTTCTTTTACCAATACGTACAGTAGTTCCTTTTACATCATCAAAATTTTCAAGTTCTGAATTTTTGAGCAGATGTCTCAATTACGTACAATAATTTCTTTCTTCTTACCTTGTTTTTGTTTCTTTTGAGTTCAAAGATTAAAAGTTAAGGACATGAGTCGTTAAGTTTGACATGCAGGTTTAAAAGTTAAGGACATGCAGTCCTTAAATTTGACATGCAGGTTCAAAAGATAAGGACAGACAGTCCTTAACTTATAGTTTCAAGTTCAAAACTCAAGGACAATCAGTATTTAAGTTATTGTTTTAAGTTCAAAACTTAAGGACCAGACAGTACTTAAATTTGACATGCAGGTTCAAAAGATAAGGACAGACAGTCCTTAACTTATAGTTTCAAGTTCAAAACTTAAGGACAGACAGTCCTTAAGTTATTGTTTCAAGTTCAAAACTTAAGGACTGTCTGTCCTTAACTTTGAGTTTAAAGTTCAAAAGTTAAGGACAGACAGTCCTTAACTTACAGTTACACGTTCAAAAGTTAAGGACAAACAGTACTTAACTTACAGTTACAAGTTCAAAAGTTAAGGACAATAAGTCCTTAACTTTGACTTACAAGTTCAAAAGTTAAGGACGCTTGGTCTTGAAGTTTGAGTTCCAAGTTCAAAAGTTAAGGACATGTAACCTCGAAGTCCTGAACTTAGAGTTCCAAGTTCAAAAGTTAAGGACATGTAATCGTGAAGTCCTGAACTTAGAGTTTCAAGTTAAAAAGTTAAGGACACGTAGTCCTGAAGTCCTTAAGTTAAGGACATGAGCAGAAGGGTATTTTCGTCCGAGCAGTTAAAGTTTATTAAACCAGTGGCTAAAGACTAAAGACATTTAAAACGCTGGCTTTAAAATAAAGACATGAGCGGTTAGTGTCTATCTGTGCAGATCGCCCGAATAAGTATTGCCGCTAAAAAGAAGGCTGGAAATGCCTCTTGAAAATTCGTGTACATTGTTGTAAATGGGAAAGCAAAAGCTGGACTATGACCAAAATTTGTGTACATTGTTGTAAAAGGGGCTTCATGATTTATCCACTCCACCGCTTCCTGTAAATTTTCTAAGCAAAGGAAGTGTGGGAAACAGAAGTAACAGAAGTCCATTGGTGGCGTCAAAATAGGGTAAACTGCCATATAAGTATAGCTTTAAATCTCTGGAACTGGGATACAATTGAATGCCACAAGAATTTACTCAGCAACAAACCTTTAGATTTCACATGATGCACCATGCAGCTTCCGAGCAACTCGTTGTCTGATTCATTACTGTAAGAAAAGCTATCATTGAACTAAAATGATTTACCAAAACTTTTCAAAACATCGGTTCATATATGTTAATTCTTTTGAGATACATTGGCCTATAATGGAAGTGTGACCACTTCCGGTACACTGGAATTGTAAAAGGTGAGAAAAGGTTAAACTACTGAACCGTCTACACCAATTTCAAAATTATAATATGTTAAGTGGACTTCTTCTTCTTCGGCATCCTCTGCAACTTCCTCCACTTTAAATATATCTGGTATGACAATCCTGAGAAGACCATGATGACACTTGCCCATTGCTTTGTAGACAAGGGATTGCCACTTAAAACAGATGACACGACTATGCTAACAAACTTGCGCGTCGTGGTGATGGTTGTGTTAGTTAAAGAACCAAATCGGCTAATGGTTAGAAAAATGAAGTTCTGGCCAACAGCACCACATAGACAGTACATAAGAATGTCCCATGCTGCCTCTGGATGCTGTTTACAGAATTGAACTGCCTCAAACCCGCTGGCATTTGGCCAGCCAAACATGACGATCATATTGTAAATGGTACCCCATAAATTCATTCCTAACATAATATCCCAAGCAGATGTCTTAGGGTACCTGAGAAAAATAGATGAATCGTATCAGTAACTACAAGTAAATAATAAGAGTTTCATCTAACCAATGACATATGGCACATCCCTTGGCAAAGTCGAGGACAAAAACATATGCAACCAAAGAATGAACTGTTAAACTTATGGCCTGACAGTGAAGTTGAATCATATAGCACATGCATTAACAACAGAGTTCCTTCAACTAGCACTACAGTTTGGTTAAATCCTTCATCAGAGGGCAGTACTCATGCAATTTCTTCTATTCTTGATCTCGTTTCATCAAAAATTCCAACAACTTCCAAAGTGAAATTCTGTAGATGTTCCCATGCACATCTAATTTTATTTGCATGAATGAGGTGGCGAAGTGGTCCAAGTTTTTGTGGCTAAGCCAGACAAATGTGTTCTTTCAGGATTTCAAATACTTATGCTACCTGACAGATGGGGAATACCAGACCCAAGAATACATGATAGGAAGAGATACTTCAACAACAACGGGGTCTGGGGAGGGTTTTGTGTACGCAGACCTTACCCCTACCATGGGGGTAGAGAGGCTGTTTCCGATAGACCCTCGATACAAGAAGATGATAGGAAGAGATACTTCACTTCCTATATTACTGTAGGTGTTCTCATAATTCACAACCAAAACATGTCTCTTTTCTAGCCACCTGATGGACAGTCCATGGTCGAAAATTTTGCTTCTGGTTTAAGTCAAAATCTTTATTAAATTTGAACTACTCTTCTTGAGCACCATGCCCCCCCCCCCCCAAACAACCCCTACCCCACAAGCAATTTCCAGTGTCTACATAGTTAGGTCGCTTTTCGTTTCTTCTCAGCTTGGAAGAGAAGCTAATGAGCAATATTTAATCAGGTCATACACTAAAAATGCTATCAAATACCACACCACCATAAAATAATAGGAAAAACTGCTAGTCAGTCCCGAATTGGCCTCCCCTTTCCTTTGCTGGCCCCTAGGTATTTTAATCCCAAAACACAGCTTGAGATGAGTACAAATTTCATTAAACGGGCAGGTCGATGCACTAAGCTCCCGCTAGGCATGGCGTCCTGGAAAGCGCCGGACCACATAGTCTTATATACGTGCCTTACCTTGCATTTCTACGAGAAATTGTTTCCGTGGTGTGGCCTCTTGCTCACAGGGAGGCAACTTTTACCGTTGCACCAAGACTCCCCTTCATAATTGAGTATAAATTTTGTAATTCAGAAAATTCTGTAACTAACCTCGGAGTATAAGGACGAAAGTTTATTTTCTTAATTGCATGCTTCTCAAGGAAGCACTCAACTTGAGGCAAACAAAGATATTAAAATGAACTGAGGTTGAAGACATGCACGTCATATTGTTATACCCAGCATTGGTAAGATATTCATGAACTGAGAAACAAGGATTTGCACTTCTCAGCGTGAGATAAGGTACCAAGCCAGTTAAAGGAGCCATAAGATCCAACCACAACACCTTTTTCAAAAACTTGGTAAGATATTCAAAAGTGAGAAACATGGATTTGCACCGTTCAGAATGTGATAAGTTGTGTATCATCCACTAATAATAGTATATACTATCAACCTAAGATCACAGATTCTCTAGAAAGCTCCATAGATATCATCCACCAAAAGAAAGACATTAATAAAGACAGATAACTACACTACCTTGCTTTGATTGAATCCTGAGTAGCATTAGTGAAACCATCAAAGGTGAGGTTCATGAAGCACAGCCCATATCCAACTGGAGCATTGGGGTTCGCCAACTTACTTATAGTTTTTGAGCTAGTCTGAAGACAAACCAAGCAAACATAACAGATAAGGACTCAAAAGACAAGTTCCAACATATAATCACAAGAAGCAAATCAGAAAAATACTGGGGAAGACAGGACACAGTAGGCGCCTTTCTCTTCTGTCTTTGTTTAGTTATTAAACAGATAAAGACTGGTGCCCATTGTATTTCGGACGTTATAATAAAAATGTCACCTTCAAAAGTGCAAACATTGATACTCCACCAGCAACAAGCAGTGTGCAAACATATTCTGGAACTGTATATCTTATGCCATAAACCAGTGCGCCCATGAGCATTACTGCCAAAAAAACATTATAGCTGTATATGTCAGTTAAAAGACAGTTCCTTATTAAAAAAAGTCAGTTAAAAGACAGTTTAGCAGATAAAATCTAACATGACTTGCAAATGTATAAACATTTTACCAGTAACTTAGAAGTAGATATCAACTTCAATATTTTCACCATGAGAAGATCTATCAGTAAAGGAAACAAGAAATTCTAGTTCCCAAGCACAAAAACAAAACTAGATAACATTTCCAGTTCTTTTCCTCATTTATATAGCACTGCTGTATCCTATAGATTAGCCTCCATAGCAACCACTAAATAACCCTACAAATTTTCCTAAGGGAGGCATTTCTCGACTTAAATTTTGATGCTTGAAAATTGATATCAGGCCAAACATCTCAATCCAGTGTCATCTTAAATGGAGCTTTCGATAATTGGAACTAACTAGTCTTCGAAAAGATCAAGAGAAAACTGTACAACATTTTTTATCACCTTCATTATGTGCAAAAGTCTAGTTAGTCTGAGTTGCATTTTCATGAGGTGGAAGTTTGCATGAGATATCTGGAGCAGATAGATATAGTATATTGGTTTAATCATGCAATACCAGAAAGCTTATGATCACCTGTTCTTTATAATATTTTGGTTTTGATAAGCGCGAGGAAGAACATGTTCTCCAGAAGCGTGAAATGCTCACAACTCTGAGGAGCATTTGTGCTGAACAAAACTTAATATTATTTCAGAATAGATGCATGTTTTCAGCTTATGTGTGAATTGGAGCAGTTTCTTTGGCTGCTTCTTGGTGTAAGTCCATTGTTTTCGAGAACAACTTTAAAGGACCTTCAAGGAATTGGGAGGTTCTTTTACAACAAACAGTTAGCATTTGACTTGTTATTCCCCGTTGTACTCCTATCTGTTACGGTAAATGTTCAATTATATTTTAACTAATTGGAAAATCTTCCTTCCAAATTTTTTCCTACTGCAGAGGTTTATGTCAATCCTATATCACTCTTCTATATAGCCCAAAAGGACTTTGCTTGCCTCTAGCAATCTCTTGACCTTCAATGATCAAGACTGTCACAAATCCATTCTGAGGTTGACTAAAAGGTAATTCTTCACATCCAGTTCTAGTCAACTAAACGGACACCTCTACACCAAGGTGGTTTCCCCCGCTACTCCAATTTAAACACCTTCTCTGAAAATCTAAAAGTAGCGTCCTTATAGCAAAGCTGAATGGCTTAAAGTTGAACCCCGACAAAGACAACAATGACTTGAAACTCGCCAGATTTAGTGGCTAACCATTCTGCAGCCATGGCTAGCTATGCTCATGGTCATAGAATACATATGCTCGTCAACATGAAATACCCTTTCTCTTTGAAGACCGCTCAAGCATCTCTAGAAACTGTCACATGCCTATCCTTTGTCAAAACAAATAATATCAAGACTTTTTCCTAAAGCTTTCCACAAAACTATCATTTCCTATAGCTTCCGTTAATCTCCTTATTAGTCCAGAAAACTCTTTTTAATGATAACAAACTTAAAATAAAAATAACTAAAAATATTGTAACTTTTTTTTTTAAACAAAAAAAAGAAGAGGACATTATGCTCCTCGTTATAGTGAAGATTCTCTTATCTATAAAAAAACTGAAAATATTAGTCACAAATCATAGAGATGCTATATCACCATTCCCTCTTCTATGTACTCCTCCAGATATACATTACTTGCAACTTGACCTTCTATGATCAAGACTGTTAGATTCCATTCTCGGGTAGATTATGAGAAAATTCAGTACATTTGAACCCACATCCTCTACTCCAAAATGCTTTTCCCCCGCTCAAAGCAAAAACAATTCCTTCTCTAAATATCAGCAGATTACATGCCTTTACCAAACATGGAAGGAGCTGAAGTTGAATCTCGACAACGACCAAGAAAGAGTGGAAACTCGTCACATTTGCTGGCTATTTTTTCTATGATAATGATTGACTGTGCTCATGGTCTTAGCACAAGTATGAGAAGGCAGGGGCGTATCTATGTTAGAAAATGTGGGCAACATGCACCCATCCTCTTGCCACGTAAAAGCAAATTCTATGTACAAATTTTCAATGGTTTAGCCATATAGAGTAGATCGCACCCATGCTCAAATTTTTGCACTGGTGCCTCCAGTCGAGACTCCATGGACACACATTAATATAATACTACGTATTTAGTTTGTACTTCGTAGCTCTTTTTTTGGTTTAGTTCTATCATTCTTTCCTTTTTCATCTCCTTCTCCAAGTCTTCATGGTAACAACAACTTAAGGAGTTAGAGATTAAACTATTTATTACTTTCATTGAGATTTGTCTTATCTTGAACCATTATAAATTGGTTTTAATATAAATAACTTATGTGACAATAAGATCTAAGTCCATGATGAGACTTGTTTAAATATTTTTATCCCAAATTATTGCTTAAACATATTTGAATTTCAATCAAATTATTGAAATTCTTTTTCAAACTTTTAGGATAAAATATACTTTTCTTTTTTTGGATAAGCAAGTCACATATAAAGAACTCGTCATATGCTCTAAGAGCTTTTTGATATTTTCATTCTTCTTTTAGCTATAAAATTTGCAAAGTTTTAATTTTTACAGTATTAAATTTTCATTAGTATTCTACTTTTCCTTTAAACCTGAACAGGTTTTAAGATAAACATTATGCAACGATTGTAAGATTATAATTGATAATATCAATGACAAACACAGATTTAGATTAGCAAGATTATAGTTTATCTTGTTGAATAATGTGCAAAATTATTAATGTCATAAAACACTAAAAGAATATACATCACTTGATATTATGACAAGTATCGTAGTGCACCCATGGTCTTAAAATCCTGGATAGTGATGAAAATTTCTGCTAGTGTATCTATATTCCTTCTGCCTTCTTTTCTTATTCAAAAAATAAAGAAGAACGAATATGCCCATCAACATTAAAATACCCTTTTCTCTTTTAAGCCAAATCCGGCACCTCTAGAAACTCTCAAGCATATATCCTTTATCAATACAAATAATAGTGTTCCCTATAGCTTTCCACTGATTTCCTTTTCCCCTACAGCTTCCCATATTTCCTTGTTAGTCAACTAACTTTTTTCAATCAACAATTTACCAACAAACTTAAATCCAAATCAAGAAAATTAAAAAGATGCTTGTCAATGATACAATACCAGGAATCATTTTTGATGATTTTGCGAGGACCTGCAAAGGCAATTGATCTCATTAGTATTCAAACTAAAAACACAATCATTTAAAATCAAAGATACTATTGACTTAATGACTAGGATAGCAATCACAGCCCACAATGCATTTTTCCCAGTCCTATATCTTATTTTAGAAAATTCTAGAACTACGGTTTACTATTCACAAGAAGCTTCGGGGTAAAAAAAAAAGCAATTGGACATGCCTGTGCAGGATAACTAATATACTTTAGCGCTTCGATCCCCATTGCTGGTCCAATAGTATTTGTAATTCCGGCACTCCAGTAACTCCACCAGGGAGCACCACCACTGTTTCCGCTAGACCAAATCTTTATCACTGCATAAAAGGCACACCAAATTCTTAACTAATCATATAACCAGCACTAATGCAAGCATTTTATACAATCACCAAGAAACAGGTGAACATCAAATACTAGGATGCTGTAAACTTACTCATAAACGACCATATCAAACATACTACGTTCTGTGCCAGGTTTAGGAAAGCCAAGTGTTCAAACCTCTCCTTGTTCGGGCCAAACCGCTTAGTTGACCTAAATCCAAATACAAACAGCTTAACTTAATGAATATAATTCACTACACAACTCAATCAATCAAAAGGACCTCAACTCAAAGCAATTACGATTAGCTATATGAATCCTCTATATACATAATGCTCTATTCAGGTCCATTTCATTCCATTAGCCAATAATCTGCCTTCCAAACTAAGAGGGAAAAATGAAAATTTGTCTCAATCTCACAACGGTCAAGTACACTGTGACAAAAGCTACAGGAAAACTCAAAAAGTGGACCTTTCAGAGCATAGAAAAGGAAATGTTCGTCATTATTCAATAGAGTCACCCTCCACCATATTTTCCTTATACATTCGTTATCAATAGTACTACTAACATTTACATAACGCATTCCATCAATTCCGCATTTAAATTTTACCTATTGAACTGTAAGACCACCTCATCTAAGAGTTTAAGCGGTTAGAGAGTAACACAAGATTATTTATTCTGACACGGTTATAAGTGCTGTGTTCCTAAATTTTTTTCTTGAATCAAACATGTAGCTAGAAAAAAATCTTAACCAACGGCCATAACTTGAAATAGTACTTGTTCTATGCCATGATAAATTGTGTGACCACCTTGTCTAACAAAAGTATACACACTATATGTGATGGTGTTTGACTAAAATGGAATTTAAGAAGTAGTCTAATATATGCCAGTGACATTTCTGTAGCTACAAAATTATATCATTAAAGATCAAATGAGAAGTTTAAAATTAAAATATTTTTTCAGAAGATAAGTAAATTAAAATTAAATTAAATTGTTTTTAAATATGAAAAAAGTCATTCTTTTTGCAGACATACCAGAAAGGGAAGTGTTACATAAAATGGGACAGAGGAAGTAATTAGTAGCAATGAACATAACAAAAAGTAATAGAAGGTTCTAGAAGGGAAGGAGAAAGAGAAAAAAAAATAGCTAAAAGCTTACACAGTCTCTTGGAGAACGCCTTGGTAAATATAAGCAGACCAAATGCCGGCGACACAAAAGGCAAGGACCATAACACGGCGGAGGCCGGCCCCGTGAGACTCCATTGGGCTTAATGTCGTCGGCACCACCTTGATCCCGCCTGCCACGTGTGTTTCCCCGGCAACTCTCCGATGATTACACACCGGTGATCGGGAAGCGACGGGATACGTCGGCGATTTACCGTTGGTTTTTTCTTTAACTGCCACTGCACCGAATCGATGATTCGGGAAATTTGTATTATTACAGAACGTGGGATCTGAACTACGTATATTTTCCACGTGGCGTATGTTTATTGGGTTAAATAAGTGTTAGGTGACAGGTCATTGGCCGATTAGACGCACTCTTCTTTTGTATTGTTTTTTTTTTTTTTTTGGTGTTTTAACTTTAAGCATTAGAAAGAACTTGTGTGATAGTCCCATTTCCAAGAGGGGATGTAAAAATTGAACCCATAACTTTTCAGCACTTTTCAGCAGAGCAAAAATTTATATATAAAAATTTCTTAATATTATAAAAATAGTAGATATAAATTCATAACTTTAAAAATATAATGGATTCAATGCTAATATTTTAAAAATTGAACCCATAAAATATAAATCTTGGATTCGCCTCTGCCATTTCCTATGCTTGAACTTGAAACATATTCCAAATATTGAAGTTCAGAATCTGCGAATAATAGTTTGACATTCATTATTCAAGTATATTAAGTGGTCATTTGGATATAAGAATAGTAAAATTTCGAAAATAAAGTAAAAGAATTTTTTAAGTGAAAATGATAATTGAAAATTGTTGTGTTGGGACATGAATATAATTTGGAGCTGTTTTTGATTTTGTGTGACTGATTTGAAGTGAATTTTGAAAGACAATTTTTTGGAGTTTTTCATATTTGCGAAAAATTTCGATATTCAACTCCAAGTAAAATTTGAAATTTTCGTGGCCAAACATTAATTCCGAAAAAAAAAATCATATTTTTTTATTGCCAAACAAGCCCTTAAATTGAAATATTTATAAAATTGTTTGAGATGTGCTTCAAATGAAATAATAATTCTAACTCATAAAACTACAATATTTTTTTTAAGTGAAATTCATATTCAAACACAATTAAATTTTCAAAATAGTCTTTTTTCAGCTTTAACTTCAACTAAGGGTCGACTGGAATTCCTATTTGGTTTCCTTACTGCAAGAAAACCTGAAAATTAGAAAAAAGGAAAACGATTCCAGCGACGAATGGGTGGTTGTTACACATCGTTTCATAATGTATCGTATCGTATTATATTGTATTGTACAGTTTGATGAATATAATGTTTGGATAAATTGTACCGTTTGCTGTTGTTTCATGATATCACGCACCAACAATATGAAGAATAAACTTGCAATGTTTTAAGGACAAATTATGATACGAGGTAAATATATTATATAAAACGGTAAGGTAAATAATAAAATAAAATTAGTTAATAATAATGAAGAGTGAGATGAGAGAAAAAGACAAGATAACGATGCAACTACACCAAATTGGTCGTTACATAAAGTGGTACATTTCGTCGTTACGTAACGACGGATTTAACGATATGATACAATAAAATTTAAGTAACAACCAAAATAAACATCGTATTTAAAGTAACAATACGATACAATACAATAGGTAACAACCATCCAAACAAGCTGGAAAAAAAAAAGGATGTGAGGTAAAGTGGATTCATTTTATCTCCATTATTTAAATTAAACAACTCGATTGTATTTTACAGGATAATTAATTTAAAACTTGAAAATGAATCAATCATGTAACCAATTTAGACGAGAACTGTGTAATTATTTGTTTCGCGAATAGTTTATAGAGAAATAATTGTATTGAAAACGTGAAGAGTAGAAGTGAATTTCTTATAGCTTGTAAAAAGTACTACTTAGTACTTAATACTTATATCTTAAAAAGTTAAAAATATATGAACATTGTCTATGGATAAAAGGGAAAACTAAATGTTTAATCGAGATGAATATACTAGTACTATTATTCTGTTAAACTATATGGACATTGCCCTCCAAATCTGAGGTTGTACTCTACGTAGTAGTGGATGGTGAAACTTGTGAATATCAGTTCCTCTTTTTTGAATAAGCAGGCATTAGGACGAATTAGACTATCGTAAAAGGAGCAGTTCTCTTTTTCAATTTTTTGCTTATTTGCCAACTTACCTCTTAATTATGTTAACGAGACAAATTAGAATGTTCACATAAAGCATGCTTTATAGAAATTATAAATAGCTTATGAAAATATTAAATCACCGGTAAGTTTATTAGGTGTCCATTTTAAGCATCTTTCTAGCTTTTTAATTTTAGTCCAAAATAAAAGTCATTTTAACAAATTAAGAAGGCATTAATATTCCTTTTTAATTCAAATCTACCCTTGCTTTAATAAATGATGATCCGTGCTCTGAATATATTAAAGTGGATGTACCACTACTAGAAACCCGGAATTTAGCAACCAAAATTTTGCGATCAAATTTGGTCTGTCCAGATTAACGATCAAAGTTGGTCGGTAAAGGGGAGAAAAATATTTTATATTTATTTTATTTAAATTACCGACCAAAGTTGGTCGGTAAAGTGGTCAACAGGTTGACTCAGATGGTCAGCATTGTGTAGTCAAAGACAATTTCACATTACCGACCAACTTTGATCGGTAATGTGGGACCCAGTCAAAATTTTTAATAGTTATATTATTATTTAAAATATTTATAAAATATAAAGAAATCTTATTTAAAATTACCGACCAAAGTTGGTCGGTTAATACAGGGGAAGCCTTTAGCGACCAACTTTGGTCGCTTTTTTTTTAATATCTGGAAAGTCACCGACCAACTTTGGCCGGTTATGTGGTCAACATTGGTCAAAATTTAAATCACTTTTATATTTACTATCTAAATAATATAAAAGTAATTCGTTAACACTTTTGTAATACAAGGGAAGAATACACTAACATATATCATAACATGCTATATATGTAGTTAAAGTAGTACAATGAAGCATGTTATATATATATATATATATATATATATATATATATAGGTGAGACGTTTTGTTTTTAATATTCAACGATGCATCTAAGTAAGTTATAAGTCGATGAATCAATTTACAAACAGATATATTTGATGATAAATTATATATACTAACTAGGATCTTCACAAGTCTATCAATTCCTAAAAGAACCCGACCTTTATCTATATAGATATAGATATACGTGTGACGTTTTGTTTTTAATATTCAACGATGCATCTGAGTAAGTTATAAGTCGATGAATCAATTTACAAACAAATATATTTGATGATAAATTATATACACTAATTATGATCTTCACAAGTCTATCAATCCCTAAAAGAACCCGACCTTTATCTAAATAGATATAGATATAGGTGAGACATTTTGTTTTTAATATTCAACGATGCATCTGAGTAAGTTATAAGTCGATGAATCAACTTACAAACAGATATATTTGATGATAAATTATATATACTAATTAGGATATTCACAAGTCTATCAATCCTCTGTAAGTTCCATACAGAGGATTGCTCTAAAAATAAAAATAGCAACTACAGCGGGGTGTGGGTTCAAGGTGGTGATGACAATCAAGTTGGAGAGATTGATTATTATGGTGTGCTCAAAGAAATAATAGAACTAGAATATACAGGTTGGCCATTTAAGAAATTGATACTCTTTAGATGCAAGTAGTTTGACCCAAATCCAATAAGAGGTACAAGAGTACACAATCAATATAACATAATTGAGGTTAATCATACGAGGGAGTATGATCGCTATGATCCTTTCATAATTGCACATAATGTTAGGCAAGTATATTATGCTCTTTATCCATTGCGGCGGAATAAGTTCGATTAGTGGGTTGTAATAAAAACTAAGCCTATAGGTAGGGTGGAAGTCGAGAATGTGTTAGATGTTGCATATCAAAACGATATCTCCAGTGTTCACCAAATAGTGGACGATCAGCTAGAAAATAATTTGGAACATCCTGAACACATATTGGAAGAAGTTGATATAAATGAAGTAACAATTATAGAAAATGAGGATGAAGAATCAACTGATGAAGCTCAAACAAGTGACGATGAAGAATTCTCGAACGAGGAATAATACGTCGATGAGCTTTAAAAAGTTGGTTTTTTAAATAACTCTTGTTTTATAGCTAGTTTCTTATATGTTTCAATCTAAATATGTATTATATTATGCAGATGACAGCCAAGGGTCAAGGTAACAATGACCCTACTGGTTCTCGGGGTCGAGGAAAAGCTAGGAAGGAAAAGAGAAGGGTAGTTAATGATACTCCCTCTTATCCACCCTCTACAGAGAGGCCTATGTTTTATCCTCCACCTCACAGCTATACTGAGCTGCCACAACATCACGAGCCCTACACCTTCATGCAGACACCAGGTCTTTCATCACAGGCCCATAGGACTGTACGTCTATACAGTCCAACTACCTCACGACTACGTGGATCGCACCCATCTGCATCACATGGATCACATCCATCCATGTCACAGCCACATGGATCACAACCACTCGGGTCACAACCATCAGTATCACAGCCACTTGAGGTCCATCCAGCTATGTCACATTCACAGGGATCGCAATCATCTTCATCAGCGACTCCATCTATTTCAGGCCTTCGCCTACGAGGTAGTAGCTCTGACCCCCCTACACCGTCCACAAATGCCTCTGATGTACATGGTTCAGACGATGGTGCTGATGATGATGAGGAGGTGTATTATAATCAATATGGCAGGATCATCATAGTCCCTGAGGGTGATGGATAAGAGTTATTTGTTATTTTTGCATTTATTGTTTTGTAAAATTTTTACTAAGATATTAATGTGTTTTTGTTGTTAAATTGCAGGTTCATCCCGAGTAATAAGACTACGAGGATAATCACCAAAGTCATCAGAAAGCTTTATGATGACCCTTATGGGCTTGGTCTGATTTCCCATTCTCGCTGAAGGAGCAAATTTTCAATTACTTTAAGGTATAAATGTTCTTTTAAGCAGTTTAATAATTTATATTTATGATATTTCTTGTTTAATATTTAACTTTTGAAATACAGAGCAAGTGTGTATGGGAACACCGCTATAGTGCGGAAGTGGATGCAAATTTTAATCACAAAGCTCGCAAGCGATTGTCACATACTTTCTCCGAAGCTAGAAAGAAGAACAAGAAGCCTGACTGGTTACTTTATGGGAAGATTTGCAAAGGTAATGGCTTACCGCAAAGTTCTTGTAGAAGAGCGAAAAAGGAAAGAAAGCTCGCGTATCTGAGAAGGGAGACTCCTTGCACACTGGCGGTGCGGTCAGCCTAGGGACAATAAAAAGAAGATTGGTACGTAATTGCTTAAATTATTTTAATTTTCAAAGTATATCTATTCAATTCATTAACTAAATTAATTTGTTTTCAGGAAAAAAAGTTTGGATGTCCAATGAACCATGATGAGCTATTCAAGGAGACGCATATTGTAAATAAGAAGAAAGAGACGGATCAAGAAAGGTGGATCGAGGACCGGGCCTCGACTGTATATGTAAGCTTTCACTTTTCTTTAAGTATTTTAATTTACTTTTATATAAATTTTGAAATACTAATTCAATTTAAATTTTCGTATACGATCACTACCAAACTAACGTGGAGGAGTTCATCCGCACTCAACCAACTGGTGAATCGGACGAGTCAATCCAACCTTTGGACGAGGATGCTGAAAGAATATGGATAGAGTCTGTTGGCGGTCCAAAATGGGGGAAGATATACGGTCTTCCTACTAAAAAGTTTCATCGTTGTAAGTGTGGAATGCAAGGAATGGGGACTTCCTCGCAAGGCGAGCAACTTGATGGGGAGAGCCTCTCCACTATGCGGGAGACTGTGACAAAGCTCACATCCGAGCTAGAAGCGGCTAAGGAAAGAGAAAGGGTTAGAGATGCTCAATTCCTTGGCATGCAAGCTCAGATCAGAACTCTCCTATTTACTGGAGCTTTTCCGTTGCCCCGGTCTCGTGAGTCATCGCCAGAGGCTCGACTTGAACGTGAGTGTTCCTTCCGTCCTCCCCGTGATCGTTCCTCCCGTCCTCCTCGTGGTCGTTCTTCACGTCCTCCACAAGATCCTTCTCGACACCGTCTTTTATATGAAAGTTCATCAAACGGTGATGATGAATTTGTACAAAACACTCCTTGACTTGTATATACTTTGAACTAAACAAATAGAGCCGGTTCTGAACTAGTTGTAATAAGTATTAACTTGGTTTTGGATTTTTTTTAGTTCTATTGAACTTTAATTTGTTAGTTTTAATGTATTTATTGAATTATGTTGTTGTTGTTGTTATAGTTATTGTTTATTGTTGTTGTTGTTCGCATAAAATGCCTGTTTAGGAATTTTGGTATGCTGGCAGGTGGTGTAGCTGCCAAAACAGGCATTTTATACCAAAATTAAAACCCAGAAAACCGACCAAAGTTGGTCGGTATTTAATTAAAAAAAAATCTTCTCATTAGCGACCAAAGTTGGTCGCTTAATCTTAAAAAAAAAATTAATACTTACCGACCAAAGTTGGTCGATTAATGAACAAGGATTACCCAGATTTCACATTTACCGACCAACTTTGGTCACTAATTTTTAAATTTTAATTTTTAAAAAAATATATATTTTAATTTACCGACCAACTTTGGTCGCTAATCTTTAAATTTTAGTAATTAATAATATAACGTAATTTACATATACCGACCAACTTTGGCCGGTAAAATTAAATTATTAAAATATGTTACCGATCAAATTTGGTCGGTATGTGCTTTAAATTGCACAGTTGGTCCTTTTACCTATGCGACCAACTTTGGTCGGTATACAAAAGCGATCACTAAAATAACGATCAAGCCTGTTTGGATGGGTTTTGGTCGGTATTTTGTATAAACAGATCAACATTGGTCGCTTCTTGTGATCGCTAAAATCCGAATTTCTAGTAGTGTACATTGAATACTCCTAAACATCCCTATTCCATGAACCATTCGAGATTCATATAGTTAGTTAATTCATCACTTATTGTAACATTTAGATGTATTTTTTCATGTATCTTATGTTCTATAAATATCGTATTCGTTATCCTATGGAAGATACACAAGAAACACATTTGAATAAGAAAATATTTATATTCTCCTCATATATATTTTGTCTCAATTACTATATTGTTCTATTTTGCTTTTATTTTATAACACCTTATCAGCACTAGTCTTTAGACAATGGCAATTGTAACTATCTACTTCAATTGGGTATTATTTTCTGGCCAAAAGAGTTGGTCAATTTTATTCTCAACTCAAAAAAATGTACGTTTTCTTTAAAGTTATTCTAATACCGCTATTGTACATTTTCGTATATAGAATCTGCTTTATGGTATATCTATCATGATTATACTCATTGTTGCTTTACGTTCAAAATAGGATTACCATTATGATAATTAATGCATCTGCTATAGAGTAATTGCGCTTGCTGTCTTATATCAAAAATAATAAAGAAACTTAGCAAAATAATATACTTTTTGTATGTTCCTTAATGCTTGATTATCTGTCCAAAACTACAATATTCATACATGCCTCACATTTTGCATGTATTCCCTGAGAAATCAAGCAAATGTTTAGATTACTTGTTGATAGTTACGGGAATGCATATCACTAATAAGATTAATAGATCTAGTGATCTACTGGTCATGAATTGATATCGCTACAATTGGCAAACGGGCGGGACGGGTCAGATCGGATATGGACGGGTTCATGACTTCTTGAATATGATCACTTTTGGAGAATTGCTAGTCTCCTAAACTTGAAAAACCCCAAATTTGAGTTTTTGCAAATGTAAAAGTTAAACTCATTAGTTATTCGTTAGTTATTTATTGGTTATCCATTTTCTAAGTGGATAATATGGTTCTTATCCAAACCCGTTTTTAAAAAGTTCATTATCCAACCCATGCTTTAGTGAATAATATGGGTGAATAATTATTTTTTTATTCATTTTGTCACCACTAGCTACAATTATGCTATGGAATTATTAGTTATGGTGTATATGACTTACTGATATTAAATTAATTTGTGAGTTTCCCTAGAACAGTTAGATAATCTATTCACTGTTTATGATTTGTGATTGTTTATTCCTTCATGACTTATGCATAGTTCTATCCGGATTATTTAAGGCATCCTAGTTACAAAAGGAAATCTTTATCACGTAAATATTTTATTTTTTTTGGCAATAAATATGAAATATTACCATAAACAAAACAATGAATACATCTAAAGAGCACCATATACTTGACCTCCTTCTAAAAAGAGTGCCGATAGCATAAGGCCTCAGAATACCAGAAACTAGTTACATATCCTCCGTACGAACATCCTACATCTACGTGCCCTATGTGCTCCTTGCAACATATCTATTCTTTCCCTGATTTCCTTTTTAATCTGTTGTATAACAAATTCCTTATTCACTCGAATGTCTCTAAAGATTTTTCAATTCCTCGCTGTCCATGTATGATATACAGTATCCCCTAGCGCAGCAGTGAGGATCTCCTTTTGAAATATTTTCCAATGCTTCCTCTTAATTCTCATAATGCTTTGCATCACTTCCCCTCTCACAATACCTAGCCCTATCCAGTTTGATAAATCTTCTCATATATCCGTAGCCCATGGATATGTCCCAAATAAGTGTTGTATTGTTTCCAATTCACCAGTGTCACATAAACAGTAGGTGGCATCTTCACACGCAAGCCCCACCCTAATCATTCTCTCCTTATTAAGCATTTTCCGTTGTCCTGCTAACCATAACATAAAACTATGTTTTGGCATCAATACTCTACTCCATATTAACTCTGATCCTTCCACTATAGATCTTACACCCAGCAGATCCAAGTAGCTAAGTGTGGCAGAGTATCGTCCATTACCTGACAAAGAATATTTTCCATTTATATAGCAATGTGTCATGCCTCACTTAACTTTATGCAACTTTTTCCAATATCAACTACAGTTAGTAGGTGGATTGTATTCCCAGATATCAGTATCATTTTTTATATAGACCCCGTGTACCCACTTAACCCACAACATATCTTGTTTCTCAGCCAATGACCATAGCAGCTTGCCTATTGATACCAAATTCCACACTCTACAGTTTTTCACATTTAGGCCACCATATTTCTTAGGTAAATACACTTGTTCCCATGCTACTAGATAAACATTCTTCTTGACATCTGTACTGCCCCACAAGTATTCTCTACATTGTTTATCCACCTGCTTGAGTATACTCTGTGGCAATATAAACACTGATCCCCAAAAGTTGTGGAGGCAGAATAACACTGAGTTTATAACTTGCAATCTTTCAGCATATGATAGATGTTTAGTAGAGCCAGCTTTGATTTTAGTAGTGACTTTATCAATTAGTTGCATACAGTTGTCACACCTCCTTTTTACCTACACCCCCGGAAAGGGGTGTATGAGGGAGTTTTTTTCCAATTAAAGGACAATCGAAACGGGATCATATTATTAAAAGATTCAGAGTCGCCACTTGGGAGATTTATGGTGTCCCAAGTCACCGGTTCAAATCTCAAATCGAGGAAAAGATTGACTCTGTATTCAGTCCACGAACCAGAAATCCGGGAAAGGAATTCTGTTAACCCGAGAGAAGGTGTTAGGCATTCCCGAATTCCGTGGTTCTAGCACGGTCGCTCAACTGTTATATTCAGCTTAATTATCTGATTTTAAACAGTTATGAACCTATGTGCAGGTTTTAACTTTTAGCCGCTTTTATTCAAATTTTTAAAGAAGATTGAACGTCGTTTAAAATAGGTCTTTGGATCGCGCCACATAAAATGCACCCGCAATCCTAAACATATTTTATTCAACGTTTTAAGATTTGAATTTGGGTAGCATGAAATGTACACCCGAGTTTAGGAAGGTAAATGTTATAAGAATAGCGCGCCTAAAGCAACTACACATTTTTAACTTTGCGAGGGCCACGAAAATTTGCTAGATGGCACGTCCCGAGTTCTAAGGATTTTAAAAGAAATAAGTAAGTGAGGGCCACACATTTACGATTTTAGTTTGCGCGGCGCACCTCAATTCCATTTAAAAGGGTATTCAAGCTAAAATTCGGAGGGCCATAACTATTTTGTATTATCTAATACGGCTCACCTCCCATCTAACTAATGGGCTTAATTAATACTAAATGTAGTCCAAGGTTCCATTTAAACTAATTAAAATGGCCTACATGAGAGAAAGCTAATCCAATCACGCCAAAAGGCTTGAGCCAATACTAGAGGACTGATAGCCCAATAAAGGAACGGCCCAGATTCGTACAAAAGGGACTTTCAGGATTGGGCTTCATAATTGAAATTAGATTCGGAACCCTGCTGCTGAGAAATGAAGTCTATGCCACTGATTTTAGAACGCAAAACAGGATCTCGCTTTTACAACTAAATAACATGTGACTTTAAATTCTTGACAACTAAATAACATGCAATTTTAATCTTCAGAACTACGATGGAAGGAAATATCAACAACTTCTGAGGATTGACACTCAATCAGCCGGAAAATCCAGTTTATCAAGAACTAGCCTTTTTTTTTTGGAAAGATTAATTAACATTACAATAGTGACTGATCCAAACTTGTCTGTCAGGCTTAACTATATTCACACGATGCTCATTTACACATTAGGAATTGGAAAATCGCTGGAAAAAAAAACAAAACATTAACTACATAATTACGCTTACTACCAATACAGACTACATATTGGCTTCCCTTTAAATGCTAACATTCAGATCTATTGGCAATTATTAATTAAGCAAAATAGTGTCGTTCCTGCAACAGTCCATATACACAAAAATCTCGAATGTCCTGAGTTGTTTACACACCATCAAACTATCAGGCCTCATATTTTCCATCAAAAGGTGCAGCATGAGTTTTCCCAGGAAATATTATATTACTACAACGTCAAGATGAACAGGCCAGGCTAGATACTATTACACTACATCACTAACTTCAAAAATTGTAAGTGAATGGCTAACATTTATGATTAAAGGAAACAACATTCATTCATGAAATCTTCAGGCAATTACAACTTTCATACTTGCATTTCATTTTTCATAGAAGCAGGGAATACCTGGAAGTGAACAAAGATAAGAAAATGAAGTATCAGCAGGTGCAACAGTAGAAATCAGCACCAAAACAACCAGCCAAAAAAAACTCTAAACCCCATAAATGATGTATAACAGTTCAGTATATCAAATTTAATTAAACGCAGCCGAGCAGAACCTTAAACCAAACTTGACAACCAAGTTCAAACCATTTCTCCCTCGGATGAGTTAAAACAGTTTCAGAAGTTGAAAGGAAATCAAAATCACAGAGCATTCAATGAAACAATGTTTTTTCTAGAATTTTTAGCCGTTTTGAATTTTCAGAATTTCTTAGTTCTCCCCCAAAATCTGACTTGAACCTCAAGTAAATATGCCCTTATAGGCTAGGTCTTTAGGGCAGCAGAGAATGGGTTCAGTTTTGCACTTGAACCCTTTTTGAATTTTTATTTTTGCTCCCATGTCCTTAGAAATCAGTATTTCATATAAGTCCCAATCCCAGCTTCTAGGAAGCTTCCCTATTCAGTTATAAGAGATTCCCCCACCTAAATTTCCTATACTAACCCCTAGACCCTCTGTTTTTACTTTGGGAACCAAATGGGTCATATTGACCCAATAGCTCAAACAGATATGGGCTCAGATCCGACCCAAGAACCCACACTAACCCCTTGAGGTGAGGTCTAAACTGGCCTCAAAGCCCAAGCAGCAAAGACAACCCAAACCAAATCAGTATTTCATAGTAGGCAAAAGAAAACACTTAAACAATTTCCAAAACCCAAAACCTAAACTAAGTGATTGACTAGTTAACAAAATAGGCAGGGATTCAAAATGACCTAATTAAATTAAATTATGCGACTAAAACAAAAGACGAAATGAGAAGTATAAGCATGGCACTAATAAAAACTAAACAGACCACAAACTTAAGATTTGAAAAAGAAAACTGAAAAGCCAACAGAACAGATACGAACACAAAATCAATCTAGAGGGAACCTAGGTTCAAAACCTTGCTCGAATTTCAATCAAAGTAAAAAAAAGTCTAACTAAAGAAAGGGAGAAGAAAAGAAGAGGAATAAAAGGTGAAACACAGACAAAAAAGAAAAAGGAAGAAAACTTACCCAGTAAACCCGAAATAACACTGGACATCTTGATTTAAACGAAACTGATACTAATCACTTGTTCTCTATCAAGAACAAATGAGCAGCATCAATTCGCGTTGAATCAAACTTCAAACTCGAACAAATCGAAAGCCTATGGTCATGCATGCCAACAGATTCGACGAAAATTGATTTTGGGCTTTTAGGGTTCGAACTCAGATTTGAAATTCGAGGAGTTCTAGGGTGATTTGAGGGGATTTGTTTTTGGAGATTTAGGACGGGGAGGTGGATAGGATTCAAGGGTGTGATTTTCGCGAAGATTGGTGGTGGCGCCGCCACCAGTACCGGTGGGATTTCAGGGCGGCGTTAGGGTTTTGGGTAAGGGTCTTAGGAGGTGTGTTGAAAGAGACGAAATGAGGGGGGTAGGGTAGCATTTGGACATATAAATATTATTGACTTCCCAGTTCCGGACCGTTGGATTAAGGAGATCCAACAGTCGTGAACAAAGGATAATCAAACGACGTCGTTTTGGGTACTGGGGGTTTGGACCGGGTTGGACCCGAATCTGGGTCGGGTGTGGGGCAATTTGAACGGGTAATGGGTGTATAATCGTTTGGGCCTGGAAAAATTCGATGGAAAAAGCCCAAAAATCCGATTTTCCTCTTATTTCCTTTCTTTTTCTTTTCCAATTTCAAATCCTTTTTCTTTTTTTTTTTCAAATTAAAAATAAAACCTAAATTAACCTACCCAATTAGATTAATCAATCACCCTAGTATTTACAATAATTAATTAAATCCTAAATTCAAAGAAAACTATAAAATTCAAAATTAAAGAGTTAAAAATGCAAAATGAGCTATTTTTGTGATTTTTATATCTTATAAAACGAATTAATTTACCAATCAAAAAATTTAAAATTAAATCCTAAATGCAGTGCATGATATTTTTTGTTATTTTTCATAATTTAAATAAAATTAATTATGCACACAAAATGTAAACAAACATGAAAATTGAGCAATTAATTCCTAAAAACAAAATAAAAAGAAAAATCCTAATTTTGGAGATTTGTAGGAGTAATTCATGCGAGGCAAAAATCACGTGTTCACAACTGCTCCTCTTTGCCCGGAAACACGAAGAGTTTTCGTGCAAAGATAAAGTGAGCGGATACGAGCGATTTTTGCCCGTTTGGATACTCCGTGGGAAGCATTTTTGAAAGATTTGACCACACCCTACTTCTGAGGTTGCCTACATATCCTTGGCTATAAAGGAATCAGGTTAGTGTAGTTCGAGAAGTTTTGGTAGCTGGGACTACCATGAAGCTGTGATTTCACTATTGTTGCTGCTGCTACTACTGCTTACTGCATCACCTTATTACACCATGATAAAATAAAAAGAAGCTAGACTAGATTATGATCTATGTATTACAAGATCCTATCTATATCTTCCAACTTGCTCTTATGGTTCTTGTTGACTTGTATTCTCCTGGTGGAACCCCTTTGTTGCCGCCTTGAATTGTAATCTGAGATGTTTTCCATTTCTCCAGGTGGACACCTGACTGCTAACTACACTTTGAGATGTTTTCCCTTTCTCCAAGTGGACACTTGACTGCTGAACTTGAATGTATTCCCTGCTCTCCAGGCGGGCTCCTGATTGCTGAACTTGAAATGTATTCCCTGCTCTCCAGGAGGGCTTCTGATTGCTAAACTTGAAATGTATTCCCTGCTCTCCAGGCGGGCTCCTGACTTCAAAAAAAATAGACAAACACACAGAAAATTTTCTGTCCCAGTTTGGGTATCTGGGCACATACGTGAGTGTTAAGAATCACATTACCAACTATCAATAAGAACTTGAAAGCTAAAATTTGAATTGTACTCCTTTGTTCTCCAGGTGGGCTCCTGATTGCTGACTTGAAATGTATTTCCTGCTCTTCAGGCGGGCTCCTGACTACTGGCTTGAAAAGTATTCCCTGCTCTCCAGGCGGGATCCTGACTGCTGACCTGAATGTATTCCCTGCTCTCCAGGCGGACTCCTGACTGCTAGCTTGAAAAGTATTCCCTGCTCTCCAGGCGGGCTCCTGACTGCTGACTTGAAATGTATTCCCTGCTCTCCAGGTGGGCTCCTGACTGTCTGACTTGAAATGTATTCCCTACTCTTTAGGCGGGCTCCTGACTGCTAACTTGAAATGTATTCCCTGCTCTCCAGGCAAGCTCCTGACTTCAACAAAACAGACAAAAACAAAGAAAATTTTCTGCCCCAGTTTGGTGGCTGGGCACAGATGTGAGTGTAAAACTAAATCATATTACCAAGTATTCCTGAGAATTTGAAAACTAGGTCCCATTATCCAGGGGGGATTCTGACAACTCTTAATTAAACGGCAATTTTAAATCTAAGTTATATCTTCTAAAGGTGTGACTTCTGCTAAATCTTGTTATCTAAAAGGGTCTTTAAACTACTCCCCATTATCCAGGAGGGTCCTAAAAATCAAAAGTCAAATTTTATCTTAATAGTGACAATTTTATGGCTGAATTATACTACCCTACAACAAAATTTACACTAAATGTTGCTATCTAACCGAAATTTTAAAGCTAAGTCTCATTATCCAGGAGGGTCCTGAAAACTCCTAATTGAATCCTATCTCGAACATGTAAATTTCTAAGCTAACTTGTATTCTTTTGGGATACATTTATGCTAGATTTTGCTACTTATGATTGTTTTGATTTTAAACTAGGTCCCATTTTCTAGGAGGGTCCTGAAAATTTACAGTCAAACCTGTCTGGTGCTTGCCTTTCCTTATGATGGGTTTCTTCGAAACAACCGAAATTTCCTGCCCCTGTTTTAATCAAAGAAAAATTTTATCAGTTTAAAATGTAGTGGTTAGTTGATGGCATTCTTGCTGAAGGTCTCTCCGCTGCATTGTTTTGTTTTGACTGGCTTCCCCAAACTGGATCTGAAACACTTGACTTTCTAACTGACTTTCAAACCCCCATGACTTTGAATGACCCGAGTGTTCTATACCCGAACCGTTGTTTCACACCTCTGGCCCTTTTAACTGAACCTCTGCATCTCCCATGAAATTACCAAATCATTTTGCCGATGGAACTCTTGCTAGCACTTTATCCCATTTTGCATCATGTTACCTTTGTTATGCTCTGGCCGCATTGTGCTTTGCAATCTTGAAACTGGTAGTGAGCTTTGAAATTCCTTCTTGTTTGCTTAAACAGAACTGACACTGGGAACATCTTAGAGAAATAAACCCGAAAGAAATGAAATGCAATGACTTTCAGAATTAAGGATAAGGAAATCCGAAACTGGAAGACTATGAAAAGAAAAAGAAAAGAGACTTATCTGAGTGGAACAGCTGGTACCAATGATCATGACATGCATTTTGAATTAGTCGGCCCAACCTGTCCAAACAATCAACTTCCAGTTGCCACACTTTGTTGACCCGGAATTCCCATAACCTGATTTCTTCACCCAAATCCCGACCTTGTTCATCCTGCGGTGCCTTGAAAGGTTTTCACCAGCAGACCTCTCTCATTCGTTCATCTTTTAACTCACTTTCGCCTTAAGGTGCCCATGAGGGTTTTCACCAATAAGACTCTCTCATTTTTATTTCTCTCTGCTCCCGTCGCCTTACGGTGCCCGTGAGGGTTTTCATCAATAAGACTCTCTCATTTTTATTTCTCTCAGCTCTCGTCGCCTTACGGTGCCCGCGAGGGTTTTCACCAATAAGACTCTCTCATTTTTGATTTCTTTTCCTATTTGGACCAGAGTGTTGCCCCTGACATGAATCACCTCTACCTGCTCGACTTGACATTTCTCGAAGACTGATCGGAAGGTCTTTCTTTGGACCGTAATGTGGCTTTTGGATGGGATTAAAAAGAAAGGGTATAAAAAGCTCAAAGCAATTCAAATGGGTTCAAAATTACAACTTTCGAAATCAGATTTCTGATAACAACCACAACTTCTGCCCCAGTTTCTTGTTTGGGGGACTTTTGGATTTTTATTTTGACGGGACCGAACCGTGAGGCTGCCTACGTATCCTTAGAAGGAATCAGGTCGAACGTAGTTCATGACATAGGAATTGGTCTGTTGTTGTGATTTTTCTTTTTCTCTTTCTTTGCTTTCTCTTTTGCTTTCTTATCTCTTTTGTTGTTTTTCTTCTTCTTCTTTTCTTTTCTTTCTTTTCCATTCTTTTCTTTCTCTCTTCATTCTTTTCTTTCTATTTTTCTCTCCTTCCTTTACTTATATTTTACTCTTGTGTTTCTGATATTTGTTACTGACTCCGAAAGAGGGGTATGAAAGAAAATAAATAAGGCTCAAAGGGGTGACAAGGGATGAAATGTTTAGATAGCAGAACAAAATGCCTTCGTCATTTCATTATTCAAAACATGCCAAATACAAACAAGTACAATTAAACAAAGAAAATCATGCATAGTATCTCTTGACTGCATCAGAGTTGATACCATTTCTACACATTTTCCTTCTACATCTGTCAAATACAATGCACCATTGGACAACACTCTAGTTACAACAAACGGCCCCTACCAATTTGGGGCGAACTTTCCTTTTGTTTCAACCTGATGAGGAAGAATGTGTTTCAATACTAACTGACCCACTTCGAACTTCCGTAGACGCACCTTCTTATTGTATGCTCTTTCCATTCTCTGTTGATACAACTGGCCATGACACACTGCTGCTAGTCTCTTTTCATCGATCAAACTTAATTGCTCCAGACAGGTTTTAACCCACTCATCATCATCGATCTCAACCTCTGCGACGATTCGAAGGGATGGAATTTCCACTTCTGCTGGTATCACTGCTTCGGTGCCATACACCAACAAATAAGGAGTCGCCCCTACTGAAGTACGGACAGTAGTGTGATAACCCAGCAATGCAAACGGCAGCTTTTCATGCCACTGCCTAGAACCCTCCACCATTTTTCGAAGTATCTTTTTTATATTCTTGTTGGCCGCCTCAATTGCTCCGTTTGCCTTAGGGCGGTACGTGGTAGAATTGCGATGTGTAATCTTGAACTGCTGACATACCTCTTTCATCAAATGACTGTTGAGATTAGCCCCATTGTCTGTAATGATCACCTTTGGTATCCTAAATCGGTAAATGATATTTGAGTGCACAAAATCAACCACCGCCTTCTTGGTTACAGACTTGAATGTTTTAGCCTCTACCCACTTGGTGAAATAATCAATGGCCACCAGAATAAACCTGTGCCCGTTGGACGCTGCTAGCTCAATTGGTCCAATGACAGCCATTCCCCAAACAACAAAGGGCCACGGTGAAGACATCGTGTGTAATTCAGATGGTGGAGAATGAATCAAATCTCCATGCACTTGGCACTGATGACATTTACGCACGAAACTAATACAATCTCGCTCCATAGTGAGCCAATAATAACTTGCTCGGAGAATTTTCTTTGCCAACACGTACCCACTCATGTGCGGTCCATTGACTCCAGAATGTACTTCGGTCATGATAGATGTAGCCTTCCTAGCATCTAAGCATCTCAGTAATCCAAGATTTGGAGTTCTTTTGTACAACACTCCTCCACTGAAGAAAAATCCACTTGCCAACCGCCAAATTATTCTCTTTTGATCACCTGTGGCTTGTACGAGATACACTCCCATCCTGATGTACTCCTTGATGTCGTGAAACCAAGGCTCCCCATCGAGCTCTTCTTCTACCACATTACAATAAGCATGCTGATCGTGGACTTGAATATGCAAAGGGTCCACATAAGCCTTATCTGGGTGTTGTAACATTGACGCCAGAGTAGCCAAAGCATCAGCGACCTCATTATGAATCCTCGAAATATGCCTGAACTCTATTGATTAGAATCGCTGGCAAAGATCATGTAAACATTGTCGATACGGTATGAGTTTTAAATCTCGTGTTTCCCCGCTCTCCTTGAATTTGGTGCACCAGAAGGTCCGAGTCACCCAAGACCAAGACTTCTTGGACACCCATATCCACAGCCATCCTCAAACCCAAAATTCATGCCTCGTACTCAGCCATGTTGTTAGTACAGTAGAACCGAAGCTGAGCCGTAACACGGTAATACTACCCTGTTTCAGAAACAAGTACCGCTCTTATCCCAACGCCCTTCATGTTAGCAGACCCATCAAAGAAAAGTTTCCATCCTGGCCTTTCAACCTGTTCCAACTCATCAATGTGCATTACCTCTTCATCAGGGAAATAAGTCTTCAAAGGTTCGTATTCTTTATCCATAGGGTTCTCAGCCAAATGGTCGGCCAATGCTTGTGCTTTCATCGCAGTCTGAGTCACGTAGACAATGTCAAATTCTATGAGCAAAATCTGCCACTTTGAGAGTCTTCCCGTGGGCATAGGCTTCTGGAAGATATACTTCTACGGATCCAAGCGAGAGATAAGGTAAGTAGTATAAGATGACAAATAATGTTTCAACTTCTGGGCTACCCAAGTTAGGGAGCAACACGTCCTCTCAAGATGAGTGTACTTAACCTCGTAAGATGTGAATTTCTTACTGAGATAATATATGGCCTGCTCCTTCCTACCGGTGATGTCATGCTGTCCCAACACACATCCAAATGAATTGTCCAAAACCGTTAAATACAGAATCAAAGGTCTCCCTGGTTCTGGCGGGACCAACATAGGTGGGTTTGACAAGTACCCATTTATCTTATCAAATGCTTCCTGACATTCATCTGTCCACTTAACCGCAACATCTTTCTTTAACAGTTTGAAGATGGGCTCACAAGTTGTCGTGAGCTGAGCAATAAACCGGTTGATGTAATTCAATCTCCCCAACAGACTCATCACCTCGGTCTTGTTCTTTGGAGGTGACAACTCCTGGATAGCTTTGATCTTTGACAGGTCTAATTTAATACCTCGGCAGCCGACTACGAATCCCAACAACTTTCCAGACGGAACACCGAACGCGCATTTTGCAGGATTGAGCTTGAGATTGTACCTGCGAAGCCTTTGCAAGAACTTTCTCAGATCTCTGACATGGTCAGACTGCTTTCTAGACTTGACAATTACATCATCCACATAAACCTTGATCTCTCTGTGTATCATGTCATGGAATATGGTCGTCATTGCCCTCATGTAGGTTGCCCCAGCATTTTTCAAACCGAATGGCATGACCCGATAATAATACGTTCCCCATGGAGTGATGAATGCTATCTTTTTTGCATCTTCCTCATCCATTAAGATCTGGTGGTAACCCGCATAACAATCCACAAAAGAACCAATCTCATGTTTGACACAATTATCGATCAATATATGGATGTTCGGCAGTGGAAAGTTATCCTTGGGACTTGCCTTGTTGAGATATCGATAATTAACACACACCCAGGTCTTTCCATCCTTCTTTGGCACAGGCACAACATTGGCTAATCAGGTGGGATACCGGGTGACCCAAACAACCTTGGCCTCAAACTGTTTGGTGACCTCTTCCTTAATCTTCACACTCATATCAGTTTTAAACTTCCTCAGCTTCTGCTTGACAGGGGGAAATACCGGGTCAGTAGGCAATTTGTGAACCACCAAGTCAGTGCTTAGACCTGGCATATCGTCATAGGACCATGCAAAAATATCTTTATACTCGAACAGTGCTTTAATTATCTCCTCTCTGAGTTGTGGTTCAAGATGGACACTTATTTTAGTTTTCCGGACATTATCTTGGTCCCCTAAATTGATTTCTTCTGTATCACTCAGGTTAGGCTTGGATTTTTCTTCAAAATGGCTTAATTCTTTACTAATCTCTTCAAAAGCCTCATCCTCATCATATTCCGATTCATCCTCACACTCTATTTCTTGAATTATTATTTTGGAATTAGATTGACTTTTGAGATTGGGCCAGAGATTCCTCATGCATGTCATATTAGATTAACTTTTGAGATTGGGCCAGAGATTCCTCATGCATGTCATATCATTGAAACCAGCATAAAAAGAACTGACAAGGAAGAAAAGAAAAACAAAAATAAAATTATCAGGAAGGGAGAAAAAGGGAAATTGCATTTCATTGAAATTAGAGATAACAAGGCTTATACATCCAAACGGACGGAACATAGAATCTGAACTACAACCCTGGGATAATCCAGATAAACTGAAAGAAAATCAAAGCAAACTACCAAAACTCCTTCCTTGTGGGGAGAGGAGTAGCTTCCCAATTGTTAATATTTGCAGCGCGCCCAACAAATTGCACATCCGCTTTGCTAGAACCCTCTCTAGCTTCCACCGTGTTCACTTCGTCGAATATTCTCTCGAACTTTTCCATCAAATCTCCATCCATATCAACCACCGAACTGGGAACCATCGTTATTGGGCGCTTTCTAGTACCAAGCCTGACAAATGATCTGGAAAGACGCGGGACTGGCTTTGGAAGGGCCCATGCTCTCTGTTTCATTTTTCTGGCTCTTCTCACGTCTGCGAATGTGGGCTTGAACCCTAGACTAAATGTATCCAAGTTTTTAGGAAGAGAAACCAGCTGTATGATACCTTCCAGAGATGCACCTAAACCCTTGCTCGGTACAAAACCATTTTTAAACATTTCAACGGCTATCATGCCTGATGCAGCAGCTACCCTTGGAGTCGGCATGCACTTCCTTTCAGAAATTTTCTCTACCGATACCGTGTCAAAAACCTGATAAACCCATGGCCCCTTGTCGTCTTCAAACTCTGTGAACGAAACAATGACATCACTGGGAATACATAAATTATCTTCGCCATGCACAATAATTTCCTGTCTATCCCATTCAAACTTAACCATTTAATGCAGAGTGGACGGGACCACTTTGGCAGCATGAATCCAGGGTCGACCTAACAACAGATTGTAAGAAATAGCCACATCGAGCACCTGGAATTCCATAATAAATTCAACTGGCCCTATTGTAAGCTCGAGCACTATGTCCTCGACTGAATCTTTCCCTCCATCGTCGAATCCCCGAACGCAGATACTGTTCTTGTGAATTCTTTCATCATCCACCTTCAACTTGTTCAGAGTGGAAAGAGGGCAAATATTTGCACTGGAACCATTGTCGACCAGTACCCGAGTAACCACGGAATCTTCACATTTCACCATCAGATAGATGGCTCTATTGTGCTCAGTACCCTCCATGGGCAACTCATCATCAAAAAAAAGTGACTCTGTTTACCTCAAATATCTTGTTAGCTATCTTTTCCAAGTGGTTTACTGAGATTTTGTCAGGAACGTGGGCTTCATTCAAGATCTTCATCAAATCCCGATGGTGCTCATCTGAATGGATCAATAATGACAATAGCGAGATCTGAGCCGGTGTCTTCCTTAACTGCTCCACAATGGAATAGTCCTATACTTTCATCTTTCTCAAAAATTCCTCTGCTTCTTCCTCGGTCACAGTTTTCTTCACCAATACTGGGTTATCTTTGGAGGTCTTAGCTTTCCTCAACTCGTCGGGGGCAAAGCATCTCCCCGATCGAGTCAAACCATGGGTCTCACACACTTCTTCTTTAACCTCTTTCCCTTGTAAGTCACTGTCACTCGTTAATAATTCCATGGGACTGCCTTGCTATTGACTATTGGTAATTGAGTTACCGGTTTGATAATGACAGGATCTGTGCGGGCGCCCTTCGCAATTACCACAGGCTTGTTCGTCACTCCTGGCACAACCACTTTTGCTCTTTCATATTTTCCTGCAACGTCACTTGAGGACCCCTTCTTGACCTCCACAAATGGTTCATTATTTGCCCCGTTCAACTTGATCACAGACTTCTCACTTGTTGACTTTTCAAACGGCTTGGCTTCACTAGCCCGAATTATCATGATGGTTTGCGAATGCTTCTTAGGCTCCCCTCCCTTATGCACAATCTCAATCATATTTGTCTCATGATAGGCCAGCAACGGGTTCTGGTTGATATTGGCTGCCTCCGGGGCTTGGACCTCAATCCGATTAGTATCAATGAGCTCTTGAATAGCTGTTTTCAATTTCCAGCATTTCTCTATGTCATGACCCCGGGACCCCTGAACAATACTCACAACTCATCGAGCAGTCAAGATTTCTGGGAGGGGGATTTGGCAGTTTAGCCTCGATCGGATTCAACATACCCAACTGTCTCAATCTGTGGAATAGGTTAGTATATGACTCCCCCAATGGAGTGAAAGTCTTCTGCTTCTGCAACCTCTCATTCTTAAAGGCTTGATTTGGCCGAAAACCTGTTCCAGGGGGATTTCTATAGGCTCTTGGGGGTGTATGGGCATTTTGTGGGGCTGGGTATGGACTTTGTGGAGCTGGCGCACGCCATTGTGCAAAAGCAGGAGGTTGGGTATAGGTTTGTGCGTGATGGACGGAAAGATGGGGATTTGGCGATGGGTAGTAGTGTCGTGGTGGGCTATATGGAGTGTGGGGGTAAGTTTGATGATAGGGTCGAGGCGGGTTGTAGTAACATGGAAGGTTCCTGGATCTGACCCAAGCTCCCGACTCAATTGTCGCAACGTCCTCTCTCTTCTTCTTCCCGAGTACACCCCCGGTACCGTTTGAATGGCCTGGGTGGTCGCTTTGATTGTTGAATAACTCATGATCTTGTTGGACTTGAGTCCCTCCTCAACCATGCCTCCCATATTTACAACCTCATTAAAGGACTTGCCCACTGCTGACACCAAATGACCAAAATAAGTGGGCTCCAAAGCCTGCAAGAAATAATCAACCATCTCACTTTCTTTCATCGGAGGGTAAACCCTCGCAGCATGTTCCCTCCAATGGAATCCATACTCTCTGAAACTCTCACCCAACTTTTTCTCAATCTTTGTTAATGACAGACGGTCTGGGATAATTTCAAGATTGTACTGAAAATGGCAGGCGAAGGCTTGGGCCAAATCGTCCCATGTGTACCACCTGCTGTGATCTTGTCTGGTATACCATTCTAATGCCGATCCACTCAAACTTTGGCTGAAATATGCCATCAACAATTCATCTCTTCCGCCTGCTCCTCTCATCTTGCTACAAAATCCTCTTAAGTGTGCTACTGGGTCACCATGCCCGTCGTACAGATCAAACTTGGGCATTTTGAACCCTGCTGGTAACTGAACATCTGGGAACAGACATAAATCTTAATAGGCCACACTTACTTGACCTCCCAACCCCCTCATATCTCTGAACGATTGTTCTAAGCTTTTGACCTTTCTGATCATCTCTTCATGCTCGGGATTTTTGGGTGGCTTCTCGGTCTCTGCCGGGAGATCAAGATAAGGGGTGTAAGAATATGGTTCCGGAACTTTGAAGGTGGGTTCAGGGGGATAATACTGGTTGTCGTGAGTTTGGAACAGAGTTTCACTAGAAGATCGGTGTAATGCAGCAGGTGGAGGTACCACGAAAATAGGTGTGATTGGTGGAGGAGGGTGCGGGACTTGTCTGGGTGGAGGAGCTTGTGATGTGTGGGAAGTGGTGTCGTGGCATTGTTGGTAGAGGGGAAAGGCTGGAGATGAGTTCACAGTGGGAGGTTCCTGAGGTTGAGCCAATGGTGGGATATAAGCAGGGTTGGCGGGATAAACCGGTGGTGGATGACCCTTTGCCCAGGCTTGGTACATTTCACCCATTTGCTGCTTTAACTTATACATCTCTTACTTCATCGCATTAACATCCAATTCTTCCACCTCTTTTGACGGGCCGACAATACTTGCCTCCAAATCTTGGTTGGCCATGTTCAGCTTGTCTTTTGATCGGGTATTGTATGAGTGAGTTGCCAAAATGCCAATCAACTAACCACCTGCCCGGACTCAATACATCAACAACATCCTTGTTAGCGATTAGGATTTTAACATATTGGTAACCGCACATTTTGGGGAATGAATGCACCTAAGCAGTTAACCTTTTCTATTATGTATTTGATCGGCTGCTTGCATCATCCCGGCTTTTCCGTTTGCAACTTTCTTCTCTTTCTTCTCTTTTGTCGTTTTGGCCTTTGCTTTTCTTTGTTTTTATCCTCTCATTTCCCTCTTGTTTTGCCATTGCTTCTTTCTCTTATTTTCTCTCTTTTCTTTTCTTCTTTTTTTTTTCTCTTATTTTTTCTTTTTTTTCTTCTTTTTTTTCTCTTTTGGTTATGGTCGAATCCTATGGAGATTGCCTACGTATCATGACCTCGCATGAATCAGACCGAGCATAGTTCTGGAAGATAAGTACGAAAGTAAATAATAAAATAATTTTTGGGATTTTCAATTTCATAAAAAGCAAACACTTTGATTACAAAGACTCAACACTAACAGACTCCAAGAGAAACTAACAGACGCTGATGAAAAGATAAAATACAGACTCTAAAAATAAACTATCATACTCCGACAGAAGAAAATGCAGACTCGACAACAAATGACAGACTCCAGCAGAAAGAAAATACAGACTTAACACAACTGACAGACTCTAACGAAAAAGGAAATACAGACTCAAATGAAAAATCATGAATACATCAATGCTCTTGGTGCCCGCGGAACATCATTCGGTCTCGTCGCGGGCCTATATGCAAGATCCCTTTGAAGTCGGTCCAAGTCACTCATTATCTTCTTAACAAATATCATCACTGCCGCGAAGAAGGTAGTGCGAGTCATATCCTCACAGACTTGGCACTTCATAACGATGTAATCGGTGATGTTTCTAATTCTCTCTCTTATGACACCTTTCTCTTGTAGCAACCACCCGATCTGCTGGGCCCTGGCTTCCAAAGTTTGCTCGGCCACATGATTCTGCTCCTGAAGTTGTTGCAAATCTATTTCTAATTGTTCCAATGATGTATAATAATGTTCTCTTTCAACCTTGAAGTCTTTCTCCTGTTTGATCATTTTGTTTTCCGTGACGATGACCCTTTTCTTTAATCCCGCGACCTCATCGTCGTACTTTTCTTTCAACTACTTAACCAGGCGTGCTCGTTCATCTGCATTTTTAGCCAACTATTTTTGAGCTTTGGCTAGTTCACTTTATGCTTTGTTCAAATCAAAACTATAGTCACTCATTTTCTGCCTCAAGTTAGCTATGAGTTTCTCATCTTTGGCACTTCAGGCTGGGTTCTCTGCCGCTATTTTCATTTTCTGAATCTGGGCTCGAAGGACCTCATTTTCTATGGCTAGCTTTTTCTTTTCTCCTTCGTCCGCCGCGTCTTGCAAGCTATTTTCAAACTGAAGGTCCCTGACTTGTTTTTCCAATTTACTTATGGTAGCCCTATACTAGTTTTCTTTGGCCAACCAGTCCCATTGCACCTGTGCTCCATCGGTGAACTGTTGGACATGGGGCCTTTCGGGATCATGTTGAACTCGGGATCTTTTACCATACCAAGCAATAAAACTGGGCTCCACCTCGCCTCTGAATAGATCTCATACTTGAGTATTAGGCCCTAAGAATCTGCACTTATGCCAAATCCGACGCACTTTTTCTTCTGGGAAGGCAGCTTTTGGCTCTAACTCAATGACCTGCCGACTTAAATCCTCATCGTGTGGGATGGTCTGGTATCGGCCTAACTAGCGTAGGACTCTGTGCGGAGCATAAGGCTAAATACTCCGAAGACCCATCAACAACAAAAAACATGCCTCAACCGACATATAGATTACTTTACTGATCGAAAGCTACCTGATCGACCATTCGATCTTGTTTACAGTCAGAGATCTCAAATGAGCATGCCATGCTTCTGTACCATCCGGAAACTCATAACCCTCTACCCTCTTTTCATGTTCTTCGATGCATTCAAGGCCAGTCATACCACAATTCAAGTATTCGGGACGGTGGCAAAGGTGTTCCTCCATCCATAGTTGTAACAGCATATTGCACCCTTCAAAGAACTTCCCTCCTTCTCGACAATGGGTCAGTGCTCAGTAAATTTCCGCCAAGATCAATGGCACTATAGTCCCATTTGCCTTTTTCATCATAAAGTCGGCTATCCCTACAAGTCCCAACTCTATGTTCCCGTCTTTTCTAGGGCAAACCAAAATACCCAGAAACGCCGCTATGAAAGCTAATCCTCTCCGAGCTTCCCACTTGTCTTGGTTTCCCGCGTGAGTAAGACCGGTATCTGGCATTTCAAAGCCACGGGGATTCCCCTAACGTCGATACAGAAAGTAGAAGGTACAAAATCCTTTGGCTAAATTTCTGTCTCGGATGTCACGATTGATGCTTAACAAGTCCAAAAATTTATGAGGGGTTACTATTCTCGGTGCCACCGGGTATTGAGTTCTAAGATTCCCTTCGAAACCGGCATAGCCTGCTATCTCTTCCAGTGTAGGAGTTAACTCGAAATCAGCAAAGTGAAATACATTATGCGCTGGGTCCTAGAATGGTATCAAGGCCTCAATCACGTCTTTTCTTGGCTTAACCTTCAAGAGCTCGATAAGACCACCCAATGCTTTAGTCACAGCCTTTCTGCTATCTTCCCCCAAATCATACCACCACATATGTAGCTCCAAAGGGATCTCTTCACGGATTGAGAAAGGTTCATTTTGAATTGTGCTCATCCTGCACATTTATTAAGGTGATTTTAATTAAAAGGAAACTATGACTCATTTTGACTCAAGAGAAATAACCATTTTTCAAAATTTTCACAAAATATTCGGCCTTGCCAATACGACCTCTTAGCAATTTGACAACGGAGATTTTAAGGCTGTGTCGGCTAACCAGCCAAAACCTTTAAAAGTGATTAAAGGTGCATGTTCTTGCAAAAGCAGCCTTCCGGTGCCCTTTTAGGGGCTATTTTTGACAAGAATGGCATCACCCTAATTATTTTAAAGTAAAATTGTTGTTCTTTTGGGCTATTTTTGCAAAACGAAAGTTGGACCCGATGAGGGTTGCCTACGTATCTCACACCCTGTGAGAATCAGACTGGCGTAGTTCGGGAAAATTTTTTAAGAGAGCAAACCCAACTTCTTTTTTTCTTTTTCCAGAAACACAAAGATTTTTTTTTACTTTTCTTTAAAAACCACAAAATCCCCCTCTTTTTTTGAATTTCGGCAGAGTTTCAGTATATTTTAGGGACATTGGTTTTCACCACAGGTAATTACCTCACACTGCTATTTTCTTTTCCAAATTCTCTCCTTTTATTCAAAAGTCGGTCAGCATGCAAATCCGAAGCAAATAAATGCACAAGTAGCAACTAAGATGCATCAGGATGGTCTTTTTATTTCGGGTGCACCTGTCCTAGACAGACCCAACCCCTGTATTGAGTCTCCAAAGTCAAAATGCACATGATGCAAACAAACGTTCCTACTAGGGATCCGGCATAAGGTATTGTTATACTAGGTTTAGAAACCTGGGTTTATTTGTTCTAGACTTGGCTTACCCGAGCGGACAACTCGAGCCGGGGGAGGGGCAACGTACCGGGAATACAGAAGCTTCACCAGCTTTGCAACTTGCCCGAACCTCGTTCTAAATTTGGAATATGACTCTAATAGAAAAGAAGTCACACGAAGTGAACACTTCTTCATGATTTAGAAGACTCAAAGAGAAGAGGGATTTTGCAACAGTTTATATACAGTTCACGGAATATCAAAGCATGTAAAAGCAATCAATTAGCACATTAGGCCCCAAATCATGTAACAAAATCAGATAATGGATAAAACCAACTATAACAATTATTCTAAGCTCGAATTCTTGAACCCTGAACCAGAGATTCTGGGTTCGGTCCCCAGCAGAGTCGCTAGAGCTATCACACCTCCTTTTTACCTACACCCCCGAAAAGGGGTGTATGAGGGAGTTTTTCCAATTAAAGGACAATCGAAACGGGATCATATAATTAAAATATTTAGAGTCTACACTTGGGAGATTTATGGTGTCCCAAGTCACCGGTTCAAATCCCGAATCGAGGAAAAGATTGACTCTGTATTCGGTCCGCGAACCAGAAATCCGGGTAAGGAATTCTGTTAACCCGGGAGAAGGTGTTAGGCATTCCCGAATTCTGTGGTTCTAGCACGATCGCTCAACTGTTATATTCAGCTTAATTATTTGATTTTAAACAATTATGAACCTATGTGCAGGTTTTAACTTTTAGCCACTTTTATCCAAATTTTTAAAGAAGTTTGAACGTCGTTTAAAACACGTCTTTGGATTGCGCAACATGAAATGCACCCGCAATCCTAAACATATTTTATTCAACGTTTTAAGATTTGAATTTGGGTCGCATGAAATGCACACCCGAGTTTAGGAAGGTAAATGTTATAAGAATAGCGCGCCTAAAGCAACTACGCGTTTTTAACTTTGCGAGGGCCACGGAAATTTGTTATATGGCACGCCCCGAGTTCTAAGGATTTTAAAAGAAATAAGTAAGTGAGGGCCACACATTTAGGATTTTATTTGGCGCGGCGCACCTCAATTCCATTTAAAAGGGTATTCAAGCTAAAATTCGGAGGGCCATAACTATTTTGTATTATCTAATACGGCTCACCTCCCATCTAACTAATGGGCTTAATTAACACTAAATGTAGTCCAAGGTTCCATTTAAACTAATTAAAATGGCCTACATAAGAGAAAGCTAATCCAATCACGCCAAAAGGCTTGAGCCAATACCAGAGGACTGATAGCCCAATAAAGGAATGGCCCAGATTCGTTCAAAAGGGACTTTCAGGATTGGGCTTCATAATTGAACCTAAGTTTGAAACCCTGCAGCTGAGAAATGAAGTCTATGCCACTGATTTTAGAATGCAAAACAGGATCTCGCTTTTACAACTAAATAACATGTGACTTTAAATTCTTGACAACTAAATAACATGCAATTTTAATCTTCAGAACTACGATGGAAGGAAATATCAACAACTTCTAAGGATTGACACTCAATCAGCTGGAAAATCCAGTTTATCAAGAACTAGCCTTTTTTTTTGGAAAGATTAATTAACATTACAATAGTGACTGATCCAAACTTGTCTGTCAGGCTTAAATACATTCACACGATGCTCATTTACACATTAGGAATTGGAAAATCGCTGGAAAAAAAAAACATTAAATACATAATTACACTTACTACCAATACAGACTACATATTAGCTTCCCTTTAAATGCTAACATTCAGATCTATTGGCAATTATTAATTAAGCAAAATAGCGTCGTTCCTGCAACAGTCCATATACACAAAAATCTCGAATGTCCTGAGTTGTTTACACACCATCAAACTATCAGGCCTCATGTTTTCCATCAAGACAAGGTGCAACATGAGTTTTCCCAGGAAATATTATATTACTACAACATCAAGATGAACACGCCAGGCTAGATACTATTACACTACATCACTAACTTTAGAAATTGTAAGTGAATGGCTAACATTTATGATTAAAGGAAACAACATTCATTCATGGATTCTTCAGGCAATTACAACTTTCACACTTGCATTTCATTTTTCATAGAAGCAGGGAATACCTAAAAGTGAACAAAGATAAGAAAATGAAGTATCATCAGGTGCAGCAGTAGAAATCAACACCAAAACAACCAGCCAAAAAAAAAATCTAAACCCCAGAAATGATGTATAACAGCTCAGTATATCAAATTTAATCAAACGCAGCCCAGCAGAACCTTAAACCAAACTTGACGACCAAGTTCAAACCATTTCTCCCTCAGATGAGTTAAAACAGTTTCAGAAGTTGAAAGGAAATCAAAATCACAGAGCATTCAATGAAACAATGCTTTTTTTAGAATTTTTAGTCGTTTTGAATTTTCAAAATTTCTTAGTTCTCCCCCAAAATCTGACTTGAACCTCAAGTAAAGATGCACTTATAGGCTAGGTCTTTAGGGCAACAGAGAATGGGTTCAGTTTTGCACTTGAACCCTTTTTGAATTTTTATTTTTGCTCTCATGTCCTTAGTTTTAAAATCAGTATTTCATATAAGTCCCAATCCCAGCTTCTAGGAAGCTTCCCTATTCAGTTACAAGAGATTCCCCCACCTAAATTTCCTATATAACCCCTAGACCCTCTGTTTTTACTTTGGGAACCAAATGGGTCATATTGACCTAATAGCTCAAACAGACATGGGCTCAGATCCGACCCAAGAACCCACACAAACCCCTTGAGGTGAGGTCTAAACTGGCCTCAAAGCCCAAGAAGCAAAGACAACCCAAACCAAATCAGTATTTCATAGCAGGCAAAAGAAAACACTCAAACAATTTCCAAAACCCAAAACCTAAACTAAGTGACTGACTAATTAACAAAATAGGCAAGGATTCAAAATGATCTAATTAAATTAAACTATGCGACTAAAACAAAAGACGAAATGAGAAGTTTAAGCATGGCACTAATAAAAACTAAACAGAACACAAACTTAAGATTTGAAAAAGAAAACTGAAAAAAGCCAACGGAACAGATACAAACACAGAATCAATCTAGAGGGAACCAGGTTCAAAACCTTGCTCGATTTTCAATCAAAGTAAAAAAAATATAACTAAAGAAAGGGAGAAGAAAAGACGAGGAATAAAAGGTGAAACACGGACAGAAAAGAAAAAAGAAGAAAACTTACCCAGTAAACCCGAAATAACACTGGACATCTTGATTTAAACGAAACTGATGCTAATCACTTGTTCTTTGTCAAGAACAAATGAATAGCATCAATTCGCGTTGAATCAAACTTTAAACTCGAACAAATCGGAAGCCTATGGTCATGCATGCCAACAGATTCAACGGAAATTGATTTTGGGCTTTCAGGGTTCGAACTCAAATTTGAAATTCGAGGAGTTCTGGGGTGATTTGAGGGCATTTTTTTGGAGATTTAGGACGGGGAGGTGGATAGGACTCAAAGGTGTGATTTTGGCGAGGATTGGTGGTGGCGCCACCAGTACTCGGTGGGATTTCAGGGCGGCGTTAGAGTTTTGGGTAAGGGTCTCAGGAGGTGTGTTGAAAGAGACGAAATGAGGGGGGGTAGGGTAGCGTTTGGACATATAAATATTATTGGCTTCCCAGTTCCGGACCGTTGGATTAAGGAGATCCAACGGTCGTGATCAAAGGATAATCAAACGACGTCGTTTTGGGTACTAGGGGGTTTGGACCGGGTTGGACCCGGATCTGGGCCGGGTGTGGGGCAATTTGAACGGGTAATGGGTGTATAATCATTTGGGCCTGGAAAAATTCGATGGAAAAGCCCAAAAATCTGATTTTTCTCTTATTTCCTTTCTTTTTCTTTTCCAATTTCAAATCCTTTTTCTTTTTTTCAAATTAAAAATAAAATATAAATTAAATTTTGAACTAAATTAACCTACCAATCAGATTAATCAATCACCCTATTATTTACAATAATTAATTAAATCCTAAATTCAAAGAAAACTATAAAATTCAAAATTAAAGAGTTAAAAATGCAAAATGAACTATTTTTGTGATTTTTATATCTTATAAAAAAAAATTAATTTACCAATCAAAATAGTAAAATTAAATCCTAAATGCAGTGCGTGATATTTTTTACTATTTTTCATGATTTAAATAAAATTAATTATGCACACAAAATGTAAACAAACATGAAAATTGAGCAATTAATTCCTAAAAACAAAATAAAAAGAAAAATCCTAATTTTGGAGATTTGTAGGAGTTATTCATGCGAGGTAAAAATTACGTGCTCACAACAGTCTAGTTTATTCCATTTCTGTGGAGAGAGTGGGAGCCCCTAGTATCTCATTGGAAACACTCTTGCTGCAAAGCCAGTTCTTATAATCAATCTGTTTCTAGTCTCTTCATCTACATCTGCAATGAAGATGTTAGATTTATCCAAATTTGCTAGAAGGCCAGTTGTATTGGTGAAATGCTGAACTGCCTCCATGACTCTGTTGATGGAGGTTTCATTGCCTTTACAAAAGATCATTAGGTCATCCGCAAAAATTAGGTGCATCAGTCCCAAACTTTTACACATAGGATGGAATCTGAAATTCGGAAGTTGAGCCATTTTGTTCATCACCCTTGAGAAATATTCCATAATTATGACAAATAATAGAGGAGACAGTGGGTCTCCTTGCCTCAACCCTCTTCTTCCTTCAAAATATTCATACCACTCCACATTCACCTTCACTGAAAACTTTGTTGAAGTCACACAATTCATAACTAACTTTAAAAATCTTCTAGGAAACCCAAATCCTTGTAGCATTTCTTTAATGAATTCCCATCTAACCATATCATATGCCTTTCGTAAGTCAATTTTCATCATACACCTTGGTGAAGTATTCCTCTTATAGTATCGCAGCAAGTCATGGAATATTAATACATTCTGAATCATTGGCCTCCCTTGAACAAAAGTAGCTTGTGTTTCATTCACCACCAATGGTAAAACATCCTGTAATATCTTTCATAACATCTTTGAAATACACTTATACACCACATTGCAATATGATATTGGCTTGAATTGACTAGCCTCCATTAGTCTATCAACTTTAGGAATCAATGCTATCATTGTTGAATCTGTTTCAGGAGCTTCCCATTTTGGAAAAACTCTAACAGTGCTTCTGTGATTTCCTTGCCAACAATGGTCCATGTATCTCTGAAGAAACTACTGCCATACCCATCCAGACCTAGACTTTTATTAATATATATACTGAACATAGCTTTCTTGATTTCCTTCTCAGTGAAAACTCTAATTAGATTTATTTGTTGTTCTGCTTCAATAATAGTGCCATTTCTCAGGAATCCTGTATACGCATGACTTCTTATTCCCCCCACCTCACCAAGTAACTTCTGATAAAATTTAACAAAAACCCCTGCTATCACATTATGGTCTGTTTGAGTGACCCTATGTTTATCCTGTATCTGTGTTACTGCTTGCTGTAGCTTCCTTTGTTTGATCACTGGGTGGAAATACTTAGTGTTATCATCACCAAGTCTAATCCAAGTAGCCTTGCTTTTTTTGTTGAAGAAACTTTTATACTAGAATAGAGGCTTCCTTATACTCAGATCTGATGTTTTCTCCTCTGCTTGAAGATTCTAATCCTTTGGTTGCAGTTGTAGTTTGCCCTGGATTTCTAATAGTAAGGATTTTGTCACTTGGACATCTTTTCGGATGTTGCTGAAATGCTGCTTATTTAATTATTTCAACTTCTGCTTGAGTGATTTCAGCTTTTTGATCACCCTGAATATTGCATATCCTTGAACTTGTTCATTCCAACTCTCTCTAACAATCTCCAAAAAGAGTGGATGTGTGCTCCATACATTATAATACCTGAAGGTCTTCCTTACTAGTTGATCTTGCATAATTAAGACTCTGATTGAGCAATGATCACTTATTCCCTCTGGTAGAATGTTGACTATACACCCTGGCATTACATCTATCCATTCATCATTGACAAATACCCAATCTATCTTGTAGAATACTCTATCTACCTCTTGTCTATCATTCCATGTGTATTGACCCCCAATGCTAGGCAACTCTTATAACCCACAACTATATATGCAATTTGAAAAATCAACTACTTCAGCATGCATTACTGGATTACCCCCATTCTATCCCATGTATGAAGTACAACATTAAAGTCAACTAATCTATCCAAGGAATATTATTACCTCGGCCAATGGAGCAAAAGCACTCTCATAATTCTTTCTTGTCTTCTTTTAGATTATAAGCATATACAAAAGTTATCAGAAAAGTTAACTGTAAAGGGACAAAGGTAGCTTGGCAAGTGATGGCCTGAGCTGTGCTCCCTTTGATAGTCACATTATAGAGATCTGGTCTCCATATCACCCAAAATCTGCCATTGTAATGAGATTCATGATTAGTAAAAAATTGTCACCCTGCAAATATTGTTCTTGCTATCTCTGGTACTCTATTGACCTTTATTTTGGTCTTTAAAAGACCAATCAAGTCTACATTATTTTTATTAAGGAGTTTAGCCTCTTTCTGCTAATTAAGCCCATTCAGACCCCTTACATTCCAGCTTAGTAGATTAACCATTTCCAGTATTTGGAAACAATTTATCCCTATGTCAGACTCCATCAATTTCTGCACCCTTGAAGTTGATGTACCTTCCCTGCCTAATGCTTGAAATGAATTTGCTACAACCATTGCATCCTTTCCTACTTTATGTGATTTCCCACGCTTTGAAGGTCGAACCCACCATCCATTCTTTTGTGCACCCTCCACTTGTACTCTGAATTCTTCCCCTTGTGTCTTATGTTGTGCAACCTGTAAGCACGTGATTTTTGCCCAATATGATAATTACTCCCAAAAATTCAAAAAAAAAAAAAATTCCTTGGTGTGGAATTTCTGTGATATTTTGTGATATTTTTGAATAATTATTTGTATTTGTCTGTGCGTGTTTATTTGCTAAATTAATAAAAAATACAAAAATATGTCGCATTTTGCATGTAGGATTTAATTCTACAATTGTTAGTAATTAAATTTGTTTTACAAAAATTAAAAATTACAAAAATAGGCATCGTTTACATTTTTAGCATTTTATGACCAAATATACAATTTTATGCTTAATTATTGCTTAATTATGCGTTTATTGTTATTTGGAGTTAATTTGCGCTTTTATAACTTAATTTAGTTCTTAATAATAAGTTAAGTATTTTTATAATTTAGTTTTAGAGAAATAAAAGAAGAAAAGAGAGCGAAAATATAAAGAAAGTCGGAATTGGGCCTCTTCTTCGATTTCAAGCCTCAGCCCCAAAAAATGGCCCAATCTTCCCAAACGACCCAGTCCATTTCGAACTGGGTTGACCCAGTCCATAACCCAACATCCTATCATTTTTTATTTTAACAAAAAAAAAGGGCCAAAAAACCCTAAAACTACTAAGTCATCCGCCACCCCCCCCCTCATTTTCCTTCTTCTTCCTCAAACTCCAAAACACCCCATCCATGGCTGCCCCCCCCCTATAAACTCCAGCCTGCAACGTCGACCACCCTCCCCCACGAACACTCCCTCACGTCCAAACGCCACCAACAAACAACTCGTCTGCGTCGTCACTTCATCTTCTTCGTCCTTCGTCAAGCTCGAGCTTGAGCCCGCTTCCATAGCAGCTGTTTCCGCGTCGACTTCTGCGTCTGCTCCATCTCCAAACGACCATAGTCCTTAAAACACCCAGCTCCACCATGTTGACGAACAGCTCGTCGACCATTGCTCCGGCGCGTCGTTGCTGCTGCCGTTCCAGCAGCTCCGTCTTTCTCTGAGACGAACAGCTGCTCGTCATCCTCCTCGACGGACAGTTGCTGCCATGGTCGACCAGCTGCTCCTGTGCTGCCCGTGTCCAGCTGCGACGAGCATCCATGGCTGCTCCGAACGGATGTCGCCGCTGTTTCTCCTTAACCTCCATTGCTACTGCTTCGGCGCTGCTTGGTTCGCTTCTTAAATTCGCCTCCATCGTCGTTTGTTCGAGCTTTGGTCGACGCTCGTCAAAACAGCCCCTGCGTAATCAAGCTCGTCGTTTGTTTAGTTGTTGTTCGTCATTTCGGTCCGGTTAGTAGATTTTTGAGTTTTATTTTGTCCGTATTTTGTTTTGATATTTTTCGAATCTAAAATCGGCGAATGTTTGTTTTGTTCATGTCTATGGTTAGATATTTGATTTTTGGTTTTGTTCATGTTCGTGTGCTTTGATAAATTAATTTTCAGATTTCAAAATAGAAATTTAATTAGTTGTTTTTCATGTTTATTTCATGATTGTATTATTGTTTAGGTAAATATTTGTTAGTTTAATGTTTGTTGGATTCAAATTGAAATTTAATTAATTATTTCTTCAATTTGTTTCATGTTGTTATATATTTTCCATAAATTATTAATGTTTGTTTGAGTCATTTAATCCGTCATGTTTGTTGTTTTAAAAAATGGATTCATTCATGTTCATACTTTGTTTGGATGATCTTGAATCCGAATTTTGTATAGTTTGATTTCTTGTTTATCATTTATGATTATTTCTTGAATTTGTCTCATAATCTTGTTTAAGTTTAATATAGGAATTGTTTGTTGTAATGTTTTTAGAGTAGTTGATTTTAAGTTCAATATTATTGAATTTAGAAATCTAAATATACTTGTTTGTTGTTGTTGTTGAATCCGAAAATAGGATTGTTTGTTGCTAAAATATTGTTCAATCAAATTTTAGTTGTTCTTTGTTGTTCAATTTGTGTTCATGTGATTTGTTGTTGAAATGTTGAAGAAATCATGTTCATGTGATTTGTTGATTAAAATGTTGAAGAAATCATGTTCATGAAATTTGTTGTTTGAACATTGTTAGAAATTAATCATATTGTCTATATTTTGGTTAAGTTTGATTAATTGATGTGTTATAGCTGATGGGTAGTTTGGTAATTTATAGTACTTTCGGGGTAAAATAGTAATTTGTAATAGGGTCGGAGGGGTAGTTTAGGAATTGTACATTTTGTAATTGTTTATATGAAGCATGAGGGACAAAATGAAATGGGGTGGGTTGTGATATGGTTATTTAATATAAAGGGGGGGGGACAAGACAAAATTTAGTGGGGGAATCTTGTATTATTTTATGTTAGGCATGGGGGACAAAATATAATGGGGTGGTGTGATATGTTTATTTAATGTAATGGGGATGAGTGGGAAGATAATGGGTTGGGTAGAGAAAAAGTATTGATTTTAATTAATTGAAAGATTTATGGGAGGGGTTATAAGAAGTCTTGAAATCAGAATAGACAGATACGAGAGAATACAGAGGAGAAAGAACGAATCTGAACAGAAAGAAAATAAGAGAGAGAAAAAAAAGGGGCTGAACATTTAAGAGAGAGAAAATTCCGAAAAAATATTTAAACTTTCAAAAAAAAAAAAACTAAAAAAAATCTTTTGCTTTCTTTCATTGTTTGAAATCAGAATTAATTGTTTTTCATCAAAGCTTGAAACTTTTGTTTTGAGTTTAATACTCCACCGGTTTGCAAACTCTGTTCCTGGATTGTTACTGCTATTGGACTTTTGTTGTTGTGCTGTTTTGTTATTACTGCGTGGCTGACTTTCTTCTTCTTATATTGGCAATATCAGGTACACAACTGTAATTTTGGCATTTTGTAAGCTGAAATGAAGAACGGAATGTTAAATTTTTAATTTAGTTTTAATTTTTTTTGTATTGTATTTAGATTATTCATGTATTATTATTCTGTCAATCACTGTCATTTGGCATAATTAGACATGTTATAGCGATATATTAAATAACGCCTTAACCGGATTATTAGGAAATATATTCAAGACGGATTACTAATTAAAACTGTTTAATAATCAAAATAAAAGAAATAACGTAAAAAATGGCGTTATTGAATCAGTTTGGCAAAAATTGATTAATTCATTATTCATAAGGTTTTTTTGTCAACATTAAGTTAATCGGAATCATGTAGTTAATTTCAGTTAAAACATGAATTAGTTTGCGAATCAAGTATTAGGACATGATGTGAATTAAAACAAAGTTAGTTAAGTTTAAATTGTTTAACTTCTAGAAATATGGTTTAGTAATCAAGTTTTTTTTTTAATTTTCAGTATTTGTAAATAATTAATTTCAATAAGCTTAAGTCATACTAACAATATGTTTTAATCCAACTATGGGATAATTAGTTTTTTTACTTTTTGGGAAATTCCATGTTGTTCGTAATTATCATTTTAGTAATATTACTTTCCATTAATATTTGTTTTGAATTAGTAATTAATATGTTATTTTTAAGTATGTAGAGATTGACTTCATAATTATGGACAAACTTAGTAATAATAAAGATGTAGTCATTAAAGGGTATTCATAAAATAAGGGAGGATCTCGCTAACAAATAAATAAATATAAATAATACAAAAAATTGCAGTCCTCCAATCTTTTTTTTAATATAAGAAAATACCTAGATTCCGAGATGAGCGATTTAGTAAAATTCACAGTCCTACATAATAGTATCATAACGCGTAGTATTTTGGCGCATATTTAATAAGGTTATTTTCTTAAATACGGGTGTACATTTATGTAACCCAAATCACGATCTTGACGAAGTCAAAATGCGTCAAAAAATCACGTGTGCACTGGTTGTGGCGTGGTTCGAGATGCGTTTTCACGACGTTGCAATTTTGTATAAAATAAATAATGATAAAAGCGGTTTTAAAAGTTAAATTTGCATATAAGTTCTTAATTGTTTAAAAATCAGATAAATGAGCCAAATATGACAATTGAGCGACCGTGCTAAAACCACGGAATTCGGGAATGCCTAATACCTTCTCCCGGGTTAACAGAATTCCTTATCCGGATTTCTGGTTCGCGGACTGTAATACAGAGTCATTCTTTTCCTCGATTCGGGATTAAAATTGGTGACTTGGGACACCCTAAATCTCCCAAGTGGCGACTCTGAAATAAATAAATAAATCCCATTTCGATTGTCCTTTAATTGGAAAGAACTCCCTTCACCCCTCGCGGGGGCGGAAAAAGGAGGTGTGACAGCTCTGGCGACTCTGCTGGGGATTTTTATTGTTTTCAGAACCACTGGTTCAGGGTTAGAATTCGAGCTTAGAATAATTGTTATATTTGGCTTTATTATCTGATATATATTGCATGTTCTGACATAACATACTAAATGTTGTCTTTTACCGCTTTGATATTATCTGAACTGTATATAAACTGTGCCGAAACCCTTCTCTTCTTACCTCCGGGGAGAAGCTCGCTGGTCGAGGCTCCCTATTCTGTTAGTGTCAATACCTGAAATAAGAAAGAGGACGGATAAGTTACGAAGCCGGATGGCCTTTTGGTTCCCGGTAAGTTGCCCCCTCCTCGACTCGAGTTGTCCGCTCGGGTACACAGTCTAGAACATATACCCAGGTTATAAACCTAGTATAACGAAACCTCATGCCGGATCCCTAGTAGGAACGCTTATTTGCATCACGTTGCATTTGACTTAGGGGACTCAACACATGGGTTGGGTCCGTCTAGGACTAGCAACTTGAAATGAAAAGACCATTCTAATGCATCCTACTTGCTCTGTACATATATTTGTTTCGAACTTGCATGTTGACCGGTTTCTGAATCTCGGGAATGTTGGAAAATTGAAGAAAAAAAAGAGGAAAAAGAATATATCAGTTAGGGAGTTAATTGATTATTTTAGAAAAAATCAATGACCAATTACTGGCGAAACTCTGCCGAAATTTTGAAGAAAAAAAAAGAGGAAAATATTTTATTTTGTTTTACTAAAAAATATAGAAAAAAAAAGAGTTTTTTATTTTTGGAAAAATAGATTGTTTTATTGTTTGTTGAAAATAAAAAAAGTTGTTATTTTGTCTTTTTCAAAAATAGAAAAGGAAAATAGATTGTCTTGCCAGAAAAAAATAAAATGGAAAAGAGTCATGTTTTAAAATAGTTCGGTTAATTTGCCCGAACTACGCGGGTTTGATTCTCACCGGATGTGAGATACGTAGGCAACCCTCATCGGGTCCAACCCCTTTTTTGCTAAAAAAAAAGCCAAAAAAAAAACATGTCAAGATTTTTAATTTTGTCATAAATAAGTCGGGTGATGTCCAACTTCCCTTTTTACAAAAAACAATATAATAGCAAAATATATATGTCAAATTTCTAAGAAGTCGGGTGACGCTGTTTTATGAAGACATAGCCGAATGTTCCCGAAGGGGACGCCGGAAGGCTGACTTTGCATAAACAGCCACTTTTGGGTCATATTTAAGATTTGGTCTAGTTGTCCCACACAACCTTAAAAATTTTCGTCCCCGAGACGTTGAAAGGTCGTGTTTGCAATATTGAGTTTCCTAATTTGAAAAACGATAAAAAAAGAGTCATAAATAAGTCAGGTGATGTTGTTATGTCATAAATTGCCAAATATTCCCAAACGGGGCACCGGAGGGCTGACTTTGCATAAACAACCACCTTTGGTCGTATTTTGATTTTTGACCCTCACAGCCTTAAATTTTTTGCCCCTGAGGCGCAGGAAAGCCGTGTTGCAATATCGGGTCTTTTATCTAAAAATATTAGAATTAAGAATTGAGTTCTTCATTTGAAATATAGGGTTAATTTTGAGTCGATAATATAGATAGTAGTTTTTGGAGTTAAATAAAAGTTTTCTTTTGCTTAAACGCTTTAATAAATGTGCAGGATGAGCACGACAATAAATGAGCCTTTTTCAATAATGACCAAAATCCCTTTTGAGCTGCAATTGTGGTGGAATGATTTGGGCAAAGAAGGGCAAGACGAAGTGAGAAAATATTTGAAAGACCTTCCGGATTTATTAGACATTCAGCCTCGGGGGGATATCATCAGGGCATTGGTCGCCCATTGGGATTCGGCACATAATGTGTTTCATTTTTCAGACTTTGAACTCACCCCAACAATAGAAGAAATAGCGGGGTACATTGGAAGTGACCAAGATCCATTGAGATTCAAATACTTGATTGCTCCTAGAGCCATTACCATACATCGATTCCTGGATTCCTTGAAAGTACCCCGGACAGTTCATCACCCAGATTTTGCAAAGGGTTTCTGCAGTTTCTGCTTCGTGTATGATAGATATGGCCATGTGGGCGGGTTCAATAATCCAAACTTTAAGCTTTGCAGCAGAAATAGCCTACAAAAATGGGAGAAACACAGGCGAGTGGCATTTATGGTAGCTTTTTTGGGTCTCGTAATATTCCCAAGGAAAGATGGTAATATTGATTTGAAAGTAGCAGGCGTCGTCAGTACTTTGCAAACCATGGGGAAAAGCACTTTAGCACCTATGATTGTGGCTGATATCTTCAGAGCTCTCACTGCGTGTAGTTGTTGTTCGTCGTTTCGGTCCGGTTAGTAGATTTTTGAGTTTTATTTTGTCCGTATTTTGTTTTGATATTTTTCGAATCTAAAATCGGCGAATGTTTGTTTTGTTCATGTCTATGGTTAGATATTTGATTTTTGGTTTTGTTCATGTTCGTGTGCTTTGATAAATTAATTTTCAGATTTCAAAATAGAAATTTAATTAGTTGTTTTTCATGTTTATTTCATGATTGTATTATTGTTTAGGTAAATATTTGTTAGTTTAATGTTTGTTGGATTCAAATTGAAATTTAATTAATTATTTCTTCAATTTGTTTCATGTTGTTATATATTTTCCATAAATTATTAATGTTTGTTTGAGTCATTTAATCCGTCATGTTTGTTGTTTTAAAAAATGGATTCATTCATGTTCATACTTTGTTTGGATGATCTTGAATCCGAATTTTGTATAGTTTGATTTCTTGTTTATCATTTATGATTATTTCTTGAATTTGTCTCATAATCTTGTTTAAGTTTAATATAGGAATTGTTTGTTGTAATGTTTTTAGAGTAGTTGATTTTAAGTTCAATATTATTGAATTTAGAAATCTAAATATACTTGTTTGTTGTTGTTGTTGAATCCGAAAATAGGATTGTTTGTTGCTAAAATATTGTTCAATCAAATTTTAGTTGTTCTTTGTTGTTCAATTTGTGTTCATGTGATTTGTTGTTGAAATGTTGAAGAAATCATGTTCATGTGATTTGTTGATTAAAATGTTGAAGAAATCATGTTCATGAAATTTGTTGTTTGAACATTGTTAGAAATTAATCATATTGTCTATATTTTGGTTAAGTTTGATTAATTGATGTGTTATAGCTGATGGGTAGTTTGGTAATTTATAGTACTTTCGGGGTAAAATAGTAATTTGTAATAGGGTCGGAGGGGTAGTTTAGGAATTGTACATTTTGTAATTGTTTATATGAAGCATGAGGGACAAAATGAAATGGGGTGGGTTGTGATATGGTTATTTAATATAAAGGGGGGACAAGACAAAATTTAGTGGGGGAATCTTGTATTATTTTATGTTAGGCATGGGGGACAAAATATAATGGGGTGGTGTGATATGTTTATTTAATGTAATGGAGATGAGTGGGAAGATAATGGGTTGGGTAGAGAAAAAGTATTGATTTTAATTAATTGAAAGATTTATGGGAGGGGTTATAAGAAGTCTTGAAATCAGAATAGACAGATACGAGAGAATATAGAGGAGAAAGAACGAATCTGAACAGAAAGAAAATAAGAGAGAGAAAAAAAGGGGCTGAACATTTAAGAGAGAGAAAATTCCGAAAAAATATTTAAACTTTCAAAAAAAAAAAACTAAAAAAAATCTTTTGCTTTCTTTCATTGTTTGAAATCAGAATTAATTGTTTTTCATCAAAGCTTGAAACTTTTGTTTTGAGTTTAATACTCCACCAGTTTGCAAACTCTGTTCCTGGATTGTTACTGCTATTGGACTTTTGTTGTTGTGCTGTTTTGTTATTACTGCGTGGTTGACTTTCTTCTTCTTATATTGGCAATACCAGGTACACAACTGTAATTTTGGCATTTTGTAAGCTGAAATGAAGAACGGAATGTTAAATTTTTAATTTAGTTTTAATTTTTTTTGTATTGTATTTAGATTATTCATGTATTATTATTCTGTCAATCACTGTCATTTGGCATAATTAGACATGTTATAGCGATATATTAAATAACGTCTTAACCGGATTATTAGGAAATATATTCAAGACGGATTACTAATTAAAACTGTTTAATAATCAAAATAAAAGAAATAACGTAAAAAATGGCGTTATTGAATCAGTTTGGCAAAAATTGATTAATTCATTATTCATAAGGTTTTTTTGTCAACATTAAGTTAATCGGAATCATGTAGTTAATTTCAGTTAAAACATGAATTAGTTTGCGAATCAAGTATTAGGACATGATGTGAATTAAAACAAAGTTAGTTAAGTTTAAATTGTTTAACTTCTAGAAATATGGTTTAGTAATCAAGTTTTTTTTTTTAATTTTCAGTATTTGTAAATAATTAATTTCAATAAGCTTAAGTCATACTAACAATATGTTTTAATCCAACTATGGGATAATTAGTTTTTTTACTTTTTGGGAAATTCCATGTTGTTCGTAATTATCATTTTAGTAATATTACTTTCCATTAATATTTGTTTTGAATTAGTAATTAATATGTTATTTTTAAGTATGTAGAGATTGACTTCATAATTATGGACAAACTTAGTAATAATAAAGATGTAGTCATTAAAGGGTATTCATAAAATAAGGGAGGATCTCGCTAACAAATAAATAAATATAAATAATACAAAAAATTGCAGTCCTCCAATCTTTTTTTTAATATAAGAAAATACCTAGATTCCGAGATGGGCGATTTAGTAAAATTCACAGTCCTACATAATAGTATCATAACGCGTAGTATTTTGGCGCATATTTAATAAGGTTATTTTCTTAAATACGGGTGTACATTTATGTAACCCAAATCACGATCTTGACGAAGTCAAAATGCGTCAAAAAATCACGTGTGCACTGGTTGTGGCGTGGTTCGAGATGCGTTTTCACGACGTTGCAATTTTGTATAAAATAAATAATGATAAAAGCGGTTTTAAAAGTTAAATTTGCATATAAGTTCTTAATTGTTTAAAAATCAGACAAATGAGCCAAATATGACAATTGAGCGACCGTGCTAAAACCACGAAATTTGGGAATGCCTAATACCTTCTCCCGGGTTAACAGAATTCCTTATCCGAATTTCTGGTTCGCGGACTGTAATACAGAGTCATTCTTTTCCTCGATTCGGGATTAAAATTGGTGACTTGGGACACCCTAAATCTCCCAAGTGGCAACTCTGAAATAAATAAATAAATCCCGTTTCGATTGTCCTTTAATTGGAAAGAACTCCCTTCACCCCTCGCGGGGGCGGAAAAAGGAGGTGTGACAGCTCTGGCGACTCTGCTGGGGATTTTTATTGTTTTCAGAACCACTGGTTCAGGGTTAGAATTCGAGCTTAGATAAATTGTTATATTTGGCTTTATTATCTGATATATATTGCATGTTCTGACATAACATACTAAATGTTGTCTTTTACCGCTTTGATATTATCTGAACTGTATATAAACTGTGCCGAAACCCTTCTCTTCTTACCTCCGGGGAGAAGCTCGCTGGTCGAGGCTCCCTATTCTGTTAGTGTCAATACCTGAAATAAGAAAGAGGACGGATAAGTTACGAAGCCGGATGGCCTTTTGGTTCCCGGTAAGTTGCCCCCTCCTCGACTCGAGTTGTCCGCTCGGGTACACAGTCTAGAACATATACCCAGGTTATAAACCTAGTATAACGAAACCTCATGCCGGATCCCTAGTAGGAACGCTTATTTGCATCACGTTGCATTTGACTTAGGGGACTCAACACATGGGTTGGGTCCGTCTAGGACTAGCAACTTGAAATGAAAAGACCATTCTAATGCATCCTACTTGCTCTGTACATATATTTGTTTCGAACTTGCATGTTGACCGGTTTCTGAATCTCGGGAATGTTGGAAAATTGAAGAAAAAAAAGAGGAAAAAGAATATATCAGTTAGGGAGTTAATTGATTATTTTAGAAAAAATCAATGACCAATTACTGGCGAAACTCTGCCGAAAATTTGAAGAAAAAAAAAAGAGGAAAATATTTTATTTTGTTTTACTAAAAAATATAGAAAAAAAGAGTCTTTTATTTTTGGAAAAATAGATTGTTTTATTGTTTGTTGAAAATAAAAAAAGTTGTTATTTTGTCTTTTTCAAAAATAGAAAAGGAAAATAGATTGTCTTGCCAGAAAAAAATAAAATGGAAAAGAGTCATGTTTTAAAATAGTTCGGTTAATTTGCCCGAACTACGCGGGTTTGATTCTCACCGGATGTGAGATACGTAGGCAACCCTCATCGGGTCCAACCCCCTTTTTGCTAAAAAAAAGCCAAAAAAAAAAACATGTCAAGATTTTTAATTTTGTCATAAATAAGTCGGGTGATGTCCAACTTCCCTTTTTACAAAAAACAATATAATAGCAAAATATATATGTCAAATTTCTAAGAAGTCGGGTGACGCTGTTTTATGAAGACATAGCCGAATGTTCCCGAAGGGGACGCCAGAAGGCTGACTTTGCATAAACAGCCACTTTTGGGTCATATTTAAGATTTGGTCTAGTTGACCCACACAGCCTTAAAAATTTTCGTCCCCGAGACGTTGAAAGGTCGTGTTTGCAATATTGAGTTTCCTAATTTGAAAAACGATAAAAAAAGAGTCATAAATAAGTCAGGTGATGTTGTTATGTCATAAATAGCCAAATATTCCCAAACGGGGCACCGGAGGGCTGACTTTGCATAAACAACCACCTTTGGTCGTATTTTGATTTTTGACCCTCACAGCCTTAAAATTTTTGCCCCTGAGGCGCAGGAAGGTTGTGTTGCAATATCGGGTCTTTTATCTAAAAATATTAGAATTAAGAATTGAGTTCTTCATTTGAAATATAGGGTTAATTTTGAGTCGATAATATAGATAGTAGTTTTTGGAGTTAAATAAAAGTTTTCTTTTGCTTAAACGCTTTAATAAATGTGCAGGATGAGCACGACAATAAATGAGCCTTTTTCAATAATGACCAAAATCCCTTTTGAGCTGCAATTGTGGTGGAATGATTTGGGCAAAGAAGGGCAAGACGAAGTGAGAAAATATTTGAAAGACCTTCCGGATTTATTAGACATTCAGCCTCGGGGGGATATCATCAGGGCATTGGTCGCCCATTGGGATTCGGCACATAATGTGTTTCATTTTTCAGACTTTGAACTCACCCCAACAATAGAAGAAATAGCGGGGTACATTGGAAGTGACCAAGATCCATTGAGATTCAAATACTTGATTGCTCCTAGAGCCATTACCATACATCGATTCCTGGATTCCTTGAAAGTACCCCGGACAGTTCATCACCCAGATTTTGCAAAGGGTTTCTGCAGTTTCTGCTTCGTGTATGATAGATATGGCCATGTGGGCGGGTTCAATAATCCAAACTTTAAGCTTTGCAGCAGAAATAGCCTACAAAAATGGGAGAAACACAGGCGAGTGGCATTTATGGTAGCTTTTTTGGGTCTCGTAATATTCCCAAGGAAAGATGGTAATATTGATTTGAAAGTAGCAGGCGTCGTCAGTACTTTGCAAACCATGGGGAAAAGCACTTTAGCACCTATGATTGTGGCTGATATCTTCAGAGCTCTCACTGCGTGTAGTTGTTGTTCGTCGTTTCGGTCCGGTTAGTAGATTTTTGAGTTTTATTTTGTCCGTATTTTGTTTTGATATTTTTCGAATCTAAAATCGGCGAATGTTTGTTTTGTTCATGTCTATGGTTAGATATTTGATTTTTGGTTTTGTTCATGTTCGTGTGCTTTGATAAATTAATTTTCAGATTTCAAAATAGAAATTTAATTAGTTGTTTTTCATGTTTATTTCATGATTGTATTATTGTTTAGGTAAATATTTGTTAGTTTAATGTTTGTTGGATTCAAATTGAAATTTAATTAATTATTTCTTCAATTTGTTTCATGTTGTTATATATTTTCCATAAATTATTAATGTTTGTTTGAGTCATTTAATCCGTCATGTTTGTTGTTTTAAAAAATGGATTCATTCATGTTCATACTTTGTTTGGATGATCTTGAATCCGAATTTTGTATAGTTTGATTTCTTGTTTATCATTTATGATTATTTCTTGAATTTGTCTCATAATCTTGTTTAAGTTTAATATAGGAATTGTTTGTTGTAATGTTTTTAGAGTAGTTGATTTTAAGTTCAATATTATTGAATTTAGAAATCTAAATATACTTGTTTGTTGTTGTTGTTGAATCCGAAAATAGGATTGTTTGTTGCTAAAATATTGTTCAATCAAATTTTAGTTGTTCTTTGTTGTTCAATTTGTGTTCATGTGATTTGTTGTTGAAATGTTGAAGAAATCATGTTCATGTGATTTGTTGATTAAAATGTTGAAGAAATCATGTTCATGAAATTTGTTGTTTGAACATTGTTAGAAATTAATCATATTGTCTATATTTTGGTTAAGTTTGATTAATTGATGTGTTATAGCTGATGGGTAGTTTGGTAATTTATAGTACTTTCGGGGTAAAATAGTAATTTGTAATAGGGTCGGAGGGGTAGTTTAGGAATTGTACATTTTGTAATTGTTTATATGAAGCATGAGGGACAAAATGAAATGGGGTGGGTTGTGATATGGTTATTTAATATAAAGGGGGGACAAGACAAAATTTAGTGGGGAATCTTGTATTATTTTATGTTAGGCATGGGGGACAAAATATAATGGGGTGGTGTGATATGTTTATTTAATGTAATGGGGATGAGTGGGAAGATAATGGGTTGGGTAGAGAAAAAGTATTGATTTTAATTAATTGAAAGATTTATGGGAGGGGTTATAAGAAGTCTTGAAATCAGAATAGACAGATACGAGAGAATATAGAGGAGAAAGAACGAATCTGAACAGAAAGAAAATAAGAGAGAGAAAAAAAAAGGGGCTGAACATTTAAGAGAGAGAAAATTCCGAAAAAATATTTAAACTTTCAAAAAAAAAAACTAAAAAAAATCTTTTGCTTTCTTTCATTGTTTGAAATCAGAATTAATTGTTTTTCATCAAAGCTTGAAACTTTTGTTTTGAGTTTAATACTCCACCGGTTTGCAAACTCTGTTCCTGGATTGTTACTGCTATTGGACTTTTGTTGTTGTGCTGTTTTGTTATTACTGCGTGGTTGACTTTCTTCTTCTTATATTGGCAATACCAGGTACACAACTGTAATTTTGGCATTTTGTAAGCTGAAATGAAGAACGGAATGTTAAATTTTTAATTTAGTTTTTTTTTTTTTTTTTGTATTGTATTTAGATTATTCATGTATTATTATTCTGTCAATCACTGTCATTTGGCATAATTAGACATGTTATAGCGATATATTAAATAACGTCTTAACCGGATTATTAGGAAATATATTCAAGACGGATTACTAATTAAAACTGTTTAATAATCAAAATAAAAGAAATAACGTAAAAAATGGCGTTATTGAATCAGTTTGGCAAAAATTGATTAATTCATTATTCATAAGGTTTTTTTGTCAACATTAAGTTAATCGGAATCATGTAGTTAATTTCAGTTAAAACATGAATTAGTTTGCGAATCAAGTATTAGGACATGATGTGAATTAAAACAAAGTTAGTTAAGTTTAAATTGTTTAACTTCTAGAAATATGGTTTAGTAATCAAGTTTTTTTTTTAATTTTCAGTATTTGTAAATAATTAATTTCAATAAGCTTAAGTCATACTAACAATATGTTTTAATCCAACTATGGGATAATTAGTTTTTTTACTTTTTGGGAAATTCCATGTTGTTCGTAATTATCATTTTAGTAATATTACTTTCCATTAATATTTGTTTTGAATTAGTAATTAATATGTTATTTTTAAGTATGTAGAGATTGACTTCATAATTATGGACAAACTTAGTAATAATAAAGATGTAGTCATTAAAGGGTATTCATAAAATAAGGGAGGATCTCGCTAACAAATAAATAAATATAAATAATACAAAAAATTGCAGTCCTCCAATCTTTTTTTTAATATAAGAAAATACCTAGATTCCGAGATGGGCGATTTAGTAAAATTCACAGTCCTACATAATAGTATCATAACGCGTAGTATTTTGGCGCATATTTAATAAGGTTATTTTCTTAAATACGGGTGTACATTTATGTAACCCAAATCACGATCTTGACGAAGTCAAAATGCGTCAAAAAATCACGTGTGCACTGGTTGTGGCGTGGTTCGAGATGCGTTTTCACGACGTTGCAATTTTGTATAAAATAAATAATGATAAAAGCGGTTTTAAAAGTTAAATTTGCATATAAGTTCTTAATTGTTTAAAAATCAGACAAATGAGCCAAATATGACAATTGAGCGACCGTGCTAAAACCACGAAATTTGGGAATGCCTAATACCTTCTCCCGGGTTAACAGAATTCCTTATCCGAATTTCTGGTTCGCGGACTGTAATACAGAGTCATTCTTTTCCTCGATTCGGGATTAAAATTGGTGACTTGGGACACCCTAAATCTCCCAAGTGGCAACTCTGAAATAAATAAATAAATCCCGTTTCGATTGTCCTTTAATTGGAAAGAACTCCCTTCACCCCTCGCGGGGGCGGAAAAAGGAGGTGTGACAGCTCTGGCGACTCTGCTGGGGATTTTTATTGTTTTCAGAACCACTGGTTCAGGGTTAGAATTCGAGCTTAGATAAATTGTTATATTTGGTTTTATCTGATTTTTACATATTTGAGCCTAATGTGTTAAATGCTGCTTTTACCACTTTGATATTATTTGAACTGTACATATGAACTGTGCCGAAACCTTTCTCTTCTTACCTCAGGGAGAAGCTCGCTGGTCGAGGCTCCCTATTCTGTTAGTGTCAATACCTGAAATAAGAAAGAGGACGGATAAGTTACGAAGCCGGATGGCCTTTTGGTTCCCGGTAAGTTGCCCCTCCTCGACTCGAGTTGTCCGCTCGGGTACACAGTCTAGAACATGTACCCAGGTTATAAACCTAGTATAACGAAACCTCATGCCGGATCCCTAGTAGGAACGCTTATTTGCATCACGTTGCATTTGACTTAGGGGACTCAACACATGGGTTGGGTCCGTCTAGGACTAGCAACTTGAAATGAAAAGACCATTCTAATGCATCCTACTTGCTCTGTACATATATTTGTTTCGAACTTGCATGTTGACCGGTTTCTGAATCTCGGGAATGTTGGAAAATTGAAGAAAAAAAAGAGGAAAAAGAATATATCAGTTAGGGAGTTAATTGATTATTTTAGAAAAAATCAATGACCAATTACTGGCGAAACTCTGCCGAAAATTTGAAGAAAAAAAAAGAGGAAAATATTTTATTTTGTTTTACTAAAAAATATAGAAAAAAAAGAGTCTTTTATTTTTGGAAAAATAGATTGTTTTATTGTTTGTTGAAAATAAAAAAAGTTGTTATTTTGTCTTTTTCAAAAATAGAAAAGGAAAATAGATTGTCTTGCCAGAAAAAAATAAAATGGAAAAGAGTCATGTTTTAAAATAGTTCGGTTAATTTGCCCGAACTACGCGGGTTTGATTCTCACCGGATGTGAGATACGTAGGCAACCCTCATCGGGTCCAACCCCCTTTTTGCTAAAAAAAAGCCAAAAAACAAATAAATAAATAAATAAATAAAAAATAAATAAGTCGGGTGATGTCCAACTTCCCTTTTTACAAAAAACAATATAATAGCAAAATATATATGTCAAATTTCTAAGAAGTCGGGTGACGCTGTTTTATGAAGACATAGCCGAATGTTCCCGAAGGGGACGCCAGAAGGCTGACTTTGCATAAACAGCCACTTTTGGGTCATATTTAAGATTTGGTCTAGTTGACCCACACAGCCTTAAAAATTTTCGTCCCCGAGACGTTGAAAGGTCGTGTTTGCAATATTGAGTTTCCTAATTTGAAAAACGATAAAAAAAGAGTCATAAATAAGTCAGGTGATGTTGTTATGTCATAAATAGCCAAATATTCCCAAACGGGGCACCGGAGGGCTGACTTTGCATAAACAACCACCTTTGGTCGTATTTTGATTTTTGACCCTCACAGCCTTAAAATTTTTGCCCCTGAGGCGCAGGAAGGTTGTGTTGCAATATCGGGTCTTTTATCTAAAAATATTAGAATTAAGAATTGAGTTCTTCATTTGAAATATAGGGTTAATTTTGAGTCGATAATATAGATAGTAGTTTTTGGAGTTAAATAAAAGTTTTCTTTTGCTTAAACGCTTTAATAAATGTGCAGGATGAGCACGACAATAAATGAGCCTTTTTCAATAATGACCAAAATCCCTTTTGAGCTGCAATTGTGGTGGAATGATTTGGGCAAAGAAGGGCAAGACGAAGTGAGAAAATATTTGAAAGACCTTCCGGATTTATTAGACATTCAGCCTCGGGGGGATATCATCAGGGCATTGGTCGCCCATTGGGATTCGGCACATAATGTGTTTCATTTTTCAGACTTTGAACTCACCCCAACAATAGAAGAAATAGCGGGGTACATTGGAAGTGACCAAGATCCATTGAGATTCAAATACTTGATTGCTCCTAGAGCCATTACCATACATCGATTCCTGGATTCCTTGAAAGTACCCCGGACAGTTCATCACCCAGATTTTGCAAAGGGTTTCTGCAGTTTCTGCTTCGTGTATGATAGATATGGCCATGTGGGCGGGTTCAATAATCCAAACTTTAAGCTTTGCAGCAGAAATAGCCTACAAAAATGGGAGAAACACAGGCGAGTGGCATTTATGGTAGCTTTTTTGGGTCTCGTAATATTCCCAAGGAAAGATGGTAATATTGATTTGAAAGTAGCAGGCGTCGTCAGTACTTTGCAAACCATGGGGAAAAGCACTTTAGCACCTATGATTGTGGCTGATATCTTCAGAGCTCTCACTGCGTGCAAAGCTGGGGGCAAATTTTTTGAGGGATGTAACTTATTGTTGCAAATATGGATGATTGAGCATTTGTGCCCGCGCTCTCAGTTATTGAGTTATGGCTCGGCTGTAAGTACGTGATTTTTGCCCAATATGATAATTACTCCCAAAAATTCAAAAAAAAAATAATTTTCCTTGGTGTGGAATTTCTGTGATATTTTGTGATATTTTTGAATAATTATTTGTATTTGTCTGTGCGTGTTTATTTGATAAATTAATAAAAAATACAACAATATGTCGCATTTTGCATGTAGGATTTAATTCTACAATTGTTAGTAATTAAATTTGTTTTACAAAAATAAAAAATTACAAAAATAGGCATCGTTTGCATTTTCAGCATTTAATGTCCAAATATACAATTTTATGCTTAATTATTGCTTAATTATGCGTTTATTGTTATTTGGAGTTAATTTGCGCTTTTATAACTTAATTTAGTTCTTAATAATAAGTTAAGTATTTTTATAATTTAGTTTTAAAGAAATAAAAGAAGAAAAGAGAGCGAAAATATAAAGAAAGTCGGAATTGGGCCTCTTCTTCGATTTCAAGCCTCAGGCCCAAAAAATGGCCCAATCTTCCCAAACGACCCAGTCCATTTTGAACTGGGTCGACCCAGTCCATAACCCAACATCCTATCATTTTTTTATTTTAACAAAACAAAAACAAAAAAAAAAGGGCAAAAAAACCCTAAAATTACTAAGTCATCCGCCACCCCCCCTCATTTTCCTTCTTCTTCCTCAAACTCCAAAACACCCCATCCATGGCTGCCCCCCCTACAAACCCCAGCCTGCAACGTCGACCACCCTCCCCCACGAACACTCCCTCACGTCCAAACGCCACCAACAAACAGCTCGTCTGCGTCGTCACTTCATCTTCTTCGTCCTTCGTCAAGCTCGAGCTTGAGCTCGCTTCCATGGCAGCTGTTTCCGTGTCGACTTCTGCGTCTGCTCTATCTCCAAACGACCATAGTCCTCAAAACACCCAGCTCCACCATGTCGACGAACAGCTCGTCGACCACTGCTCCGGCGCGTCGTTGCTGCTGCCGTTCCAGCAGCTCCGTCTTTCTATGAGACGAACAGCTGCTCGTCATCCTCCTCGACGGATAGTTGCTGCCATGGTCGACCAGCTGCTCCTGTGCTGCCCGTGTCCAGCTGCGACGAGCAGCCATGGCTGCTCCGAACGGATGTCGCCGCTGTTTCTCCTTAACCTCCATTGCTACTGCTTCGGCGCTGCTTGGTTCGCTTCTTAAATTCGCCTCCATCGTCGTTTGTTCGAGCTTTGGTCGACGCTCGTCAAAACAGCCCCTGCGTAATCAAGCTCGTCGTTTGTTTAGTTGTTGTTCGTCGTTTCGGTCCGGTTAGTAGATTTTTGAGTTTTATTTTGTCCGTATTTTGTTTTGATATTTTTCAAATCTAAAATCGGCGAATGTTTGTTTTGTTCATGTCTATGGTTAGATATTTGATTTTTTGTTTTGTTCATGTTCATGTGCTTTGTTAAATTAATTTTCAGATTTCAAAATAGAAATTTAATTAGTTGTTTTTCATGTTTATTTCATGATTGTATTATTGTTTAGGTAAATATTTGTTAGTTTAATGTTTGTTGGATTCAAATTGAAATTTAATTAATTATTTCTTCAATTTGTTTCATGTTGTTATATATTTCCCAGAAATTATTAATGTTTGTTTGAGTCATTTAATCCGTCATGTTTGTTGTTTTAAAAAATGGATTCATTCATGTTCATACTTTGTTTGGATGATCTTGAATCCGAATTTTGTATAGTTTGATTTCTTGTTTATCATTTATGATTATTTCTTGAATTTGTCTCATAATCTTGTTTAAGTTTAATATAGGAATTGTTTGTTGTAATGTTTTTAGAGTAGTTGATTTTAAGTTCAATATTATTGAATTTAGAAATCTAAATATACTTGTTTGTTGTTGTTGTTGAATCCGAAAATAGGATTGTTTGTTGCTAAAATATTGTTCAATCAAATTTTAGTTGTTCTTTGTTGTTCAATTTGTGTTCATGTGATTTGTTGTTGAAATGTTGAAGAAATCATGTTCATGTGATTTGTTGATTAAAATGTTGAAGAAATCATGTTCATGAAATTTGTTGTTTGAACATTGTTAGAAATTAATCATATTGTCTATATTTTGGTTAAGTTTGATTAATTGATGTGTTATAGTTGATGGGTAGTTTGGTAATTTATAGTACTTTCGGGGTAAAATAGTAATTTGTAATAGGGTCGGAGGGGTAGTTTAGGAATTGTACATTTTGTAATTGTTTATATGAAGCATGGGGGACAAAATAAAATTGGGTGGGTTGTGATATGGTTATTTAATATAAAGGGGGGACAAGACAAAATTTAGTGGGGGAATCTTGTATTATTTTATGTTAGGCATGGGGGACAAAATATAATGGGGTGGTGTGATATGTTTATTTAATGTAATGGGGATGAGTGGGAAGATAATGGGTTGGGTAGAGAAAAAATATTGATTTTAATTAATTGAAAGATTTATGGGAGGGGTTATAAGAAGTCTTGAAATCAGAATAGACAGATACGAGAGAATACAGAGGAGAAAGAACGAATCTGAACAGAAAGAAAATAAGAGAGAGAGAAAAAGGGGCTGAACATTTAAGAGAGAGAAAATTCCGAAAAAATATTTAAACTTTCAAAAAAAAAAACTAAAAAAAATCTTTTGCTTTCTTTCATTGTTTGAAATCAGAATTAATTGCTTTTCATCAAAGCTTGAAGGTTTTGTTTTGAGTTTAATACTCCACCGGTTTGCAAACTCTGTTCCTGGATTGTTACTGCTATTGGACTTTTGTTGTTGTGCTGTTTTGTTATTACTGTGTGGCTGACTTTCTTCTTCTTATATTGGCAATACCAGGTACACAACTGTAATTTTGGCATTTTGTAAGCTGAAATGAAGAACGGAATGTTAAATTTTTAATTTAGTTTTAATTTTTTTTGTATTGTATTTAGATTATTCATGTATTATTATTCTGTCAATCACTGTCATTTGGCATAATTAGACATGTTATAGCGATATATTAAATAACGCCTTAACCGGATTATTAGGAAATATATTCAAGACGGATTACTAATTAAAACTGTTTAATAATCAAAATAAAAGAAATAACGTAAAAAATGGCGTTATTGAATCAGTTTGGCAAAAATTGATTAATTCATTATTCATAAGGTTTTTTTTGTCAACATTAAGTTAATCGGAATCATGTAGTTAATTTCAGTTAAAACATGAATTAGTTTGCGAATCAAGTATTAGGACATGATGTGAATTAAAACAAAGTTAGTTAAGTTTAAATTGTTTAACTTCTAGAAATATGGTTTAGTAATCAAGTTTTTTTTTTTTAATTTTCAGTATTTGTAAATAATTAATTTCAATAAGCTTAAGTCATACTAACAATATGTTTTAATCCAACTATGGGATAATTAGTTTTTTTACTTTTTGGGAAATTCCATGTTGTTCGTAATTATCATTTTAGTAATATTACTTTCCATTAATATTTGTTTTGAATTAGTAATTAATATGTTATTTTTAAGTATGTAGAGATTGACTTCATAATTATGGACAAACTTAGTAATAATAAAGATGTAGTCATTAAAGGGTATTCATAAAATAAGGGAGGATCTCGCTAACAAATAAATAAATATAAATAATACAAAAAATTGCAGTCCTCCAATCTTTTTTTTAATATAAGAAAATACCTAGATTCCGAGATGGGCGATTTAGTAAAATTCACAGTCCTACATAATAGTATCATAACGCGTAGTATTTTGGCGCATATTTAATAAGGTTATTTTCTTAAATACGGGTGTACATTTATGTAACCCAAATCACGATCTTGACGAAGTCAAAATGCGTCAAAAAATCACGTGTGCACTGGTTGTGGCGTGGTTCGAGATGCGTTTTCACGACGTTGCAATTTTGTATAAAATAAATAATGATAAAAGCGGTTTTAAAAGTTAAATTTGCATATAAGTTCTTAATTGTTTAAAAATCAGACAAATGAGCCAAATATGACAATTGAGCGACCGTGCTAAAACCACGGAATTCGGGAATGTTTAATACCTTCTCCCGGGTTAACAGAATTCCTTATCCGGATTTCTGGTTCGCGGACTGTAATACAGAGTCATTCTTTTTCTCGATTCGGGATTAAAATTGGTGACTTGGGACACCCTAAATCTCCCAAGTGGCAACTCTGAAATAAATAAATAAATCCCGTTTCGATTGTCCTTTAATTGGAAAGAACTCCCTTCACCCCTCGCGGGGGCGGAAAAAGGAGGTGTGACACAACCCTTGATTCAGTATTGTAATTGCTTTTATTTCTATCTACTTGCATAGTCTCTGTTGCCTTTTCCATCTCAGCTTCTTTCTCCTTAGAATTTTGAGGATTCTCCCCATGAGTTTCCTCTCCTTCCCCAGTTTCCTTTATCTTGTTATTTACCTTATTCTTTCTGCATACATCAGTTGTATTCCCATACTTATGACAAGTATCACATACTGATGGTTTCCAGTCATATTCTACCTGTTGCTCTATTACAACTTCTTTCTCATTCCAAAAATTTATCTCCTCGGGTAGTTGAGCCCCAATCTTCACTTCCACCAATAATCTAGTAAAGTTAAGCCCCAATTTCTTCTCTATATTCTCATCAACCATCAATGGTTTCCCAACCAAGCTTCCTATTTTGCTCAAGCATCTAGCACTCCAATATTTGAAGTCTAGTCCGGGCAACCTAATCATATTGGAACTGAATGAAGTTCCTCCTAGTAAACTCCATGTCCTGGTGCCATTCCTTAACAATGAACCGTTTGTTATTGAAGTGGTAAATGTCCCCTTGTATGACTTTATTTTTACCCTCCTCACAATCAAATCGAACCAGAACTATATCATTTTTCATTATGGCTATTTTATTGATACCAATTGTCACACCTCATTTTTATCTGAGGGGAATATAAGAGAGTTTTTCCAATTTAAGTGACATTAATTATAATGGGATTATTTTATTTTTTTCAGAGTCGGCACTTAGAATAATTTATGGTGTTCTAAGTCACCGGTTTATTTTAAATCCCAAATCGAGGAGAATTTGACTTTATTTAAAAGTCTGCGAAACCAGAAAAACTAGGTAAGGAATTTTCACTACAAGATTATGCATATACAGCTACGAAATACATCATAGCTAAATATGAAAATTTCTGTGGCTAAACACTTTAGCCACAAAAAACGTTTTCGTAGAATTCGTAGTAAAATGTTGCGTAGCTACAAATTAGCTTCGGACTTTATATAGTCCGTGGCTAAAGACTAATATTTATTGTTACAATATTTTTGGTGTTGTAGCTATAATGATAAAAGTCTTTTGCCACGAAAAAATATACTCATAGCAAAAGATATAACTTCTTTGCCACGCAAATTCTGATTTTGTGGCTACTTGTATGGTTTAATTTCGTGGCAATAGTGGGTTTGTTTAGCTACAAATTCAAAAGTCTGTAGCTATGAGCTGAAGTTTTTGCCACAAACATTTTTTTGTTGCTAAGATTTAACGTTTTTTGCCATGAGATATATAGAACTGTAGCAAAAGATTTTCTTAATTTTTTATAAAAAGTGAAAATGTATAACCATATCCTTTTTGGTGGCAACTTTATATATGTTTAGCTACAAATTTAAAAATTTCATAGCTACAAATTAAAGAATTTGCCACAAACATTGGTAGCCACACAAATTTATATATTGTAGCTAAGAATCAATGCTTTTTATATATATGGAGATTTTTACCTGGCTGATCCTTTATTTAATATTATTTTTATTAGTGGCATCACTTCTTCTTTATTCCATAAATGGCAGATCCTTTTACAAATTTAGCATATTTTAAAATTTATGTGATGAGGAATTAAGGGACACCATTAAATGGGGAATTTAATAGCTAACTTTTCTTTCTCTCACGTTGGTTTTTTTTTTTTTGTTTGGGGGAAGAGGGGAGAGGGGGGTGCTTTGTCCGTTTCTTAATTTATGCAAGATCTTTTCAAATCCCACAGAATATTTTACCCCATTATTTTTGATTTTTTTCGCTCCTTCACTCTGCTTCTTCTCTTTATATATACATTTTAAATTTGTATTTTATATAAATTTGTATATATGACCTATAAAAAGTGCATATATTCGATGCATGTATTAAGAATATTTCAAGGTATAATTTATGTATTTCTTGATGAAATCTGAATATACTTTGTATATATTTGACATAAAACATTTTCCGAACTTCTCCATGTCTATGCAAACATAATAAAATATAATGTATATTTCAAAATAATATATATTTAATAATTAACATATTATTATTATTATTATTATTTTATACCTAACATAAGTAAATGTTAACTAAGTTGAAGAGAACGTATATACCATTTTTATATCAAGCACAATTAAATAAGTAGAATATACGACATATTTGAAGACAAAATACATAACAATTTTATACCTAAACACAATCAAATAAACAGTATATGCAATGTATTTTAATTGTGTCTAGGCATAAACATGGTATGTACTTCATCTTCAAAAAATATGGTATATTTTTGCTTATTTAATTTGTTTAGGTATAAAAATGGTATGTACTATATACTTGATTAAAATTTACTTGGTTAGGTATACTACTTGGGTGTCGAGTTTGGGGTGTGAAATGGAAGATATAGGAGTACATATGTACATACAAAAGACGGATATAAATGTATAATATACTTAATATATTTTGTACTATTGATTATATATGTACATATAAAAGACGAGATATTTCAGTTGTTTGCTTCCTATTAGTTGCTTCTCATCTCTTTATATAACAATAGATGACATATAGAATATATGGAACACGAAATATGAAGATTAAGGACTAATTATCTTAATTAAGGAGAAGTAGGTAACTGAAGCTATGAATGATGCATGATTTAAGGTACAATATTTAAAAGATTTTGGCTAGGAATATAAATATTTTCTTGCCGTATGTGTAAAATACCTAATGGTGCTACATCAGCGAAAATTTTCCTATAATTTTGCCTAGTTATGTTTTTTTCTCTTTTATATGTAGAGAACTACAGCAAAATATCTTCAATTGTTTTAATAAATGCAATATAAAATATGTAGAGAATTTTAGTTTATTTTAAGAAATGCAATACATTAGCAAGAAGACATAACTAAAGGTTCAACAATATCATTCAAAATAAATTAAACTATTAAAAGGTTGCTCTACTCAAACATATCAATATACTTTTACAAGAGAAAAAAATAGTCACTCATGTCCCAATCGATCTGGATGCTTTCTGTGCTCCTCCATAAGCTGCAATAGCAATTATAAAAAAAAAGTTAAGAAAATGGTGGAATTATGTCCACATGAAACAGCTTAAGTTTACTTGTCATATGAAATTTTTCTTAAAGAAATCACATATTTTATAGAATTGAGTTTATACAACAACAACAACAACAAAAATCCAGTGTAATCCCACAAGTGGAGTTTGGGAAGGTAGTGTGTATGTATACCTTACCCCTACGCTAGGGGTAGAAAGTTAGTTAGAGTTGGATGAACAACAGATATCCTTCTAAATTTATTCTCATCATATATCCAACTTTGCTAGCTTACAATCCATTTCTTTCTTGATTCTTCAACTTAAGAACCTAAAAAACTATATGAAAAGTCAACATAATCATCTGATAATTTGAATGTACTATATATTAAAAGTTATATTGTCAGCATGAATTTTGGGACAAGACTGAAATTTTAGAACTTGTAGACATCCCTCTCACATAACTTTACATTTACACTTCTTATTGTAAATCTTTCAGCTATTTGTCAATGCAAGATATGATTCATTTAGCATTTCTAAGGACTTAATGAAGCAGGAGAGTGGATCGTACATTATAGTTGATATCTGCTTTAAAGTGTGACAATAAGAGCCAAGACTTTGAATCAAACCAAATTTTTCAAAAACACACTGCTTAGGGCTCTTGTGTGTCTAAATATCAGAAGATCCTTGATTGATCCAACGCTTCCTAAAGTAGGACCAAAGACTACTTCTTACTCGTTTGTAGCAAGGGACAATAATACTTTGTTTTCTGCTGATATTTAGGGTGAGACTATAATCAATTTAAAGAATACTATAGCAATCAGTAAGCTAATTAACCTTCAAGAGAGGATGCTCTATTGGTCGTAGCTCTGGATAATAGGTACTTGCTCTTCTTACTAGCTAGTTCCTGCAACTTTGATTTAAACAACGGAAATAGCAACATTATTAACTAACATTGGCATATACCACTTAGTGATAAAGCTTAACAATACTTACTCGATATCGTACGTAGCAGCAAGACCTTTGTATTTGTCATCATAATTTGGCAATAATAATGAGCCACTTCAATTCAGCACGGATAGAAGTAACTTTGTCCAACTGTAAAGAACTTAATTTTGTTAGATAGATTCTAGAGGTTAAAATCCAGAAGTGAAACGATACAGCACATTAAATCTAGACCTAATTGTGTTTCCAGATTAGTGTACAGTTTAAGTCAACCCAGCTATCCTGAACAATACTGTTCACAAGAAGAAAATGTGAATACACTTCATTGAAAAAAGAAGAGAATGCGAATAGTAAATGCAACAGGGACAACAATCTTATAAGATGGAGCGACAATAATATTAGAGGACAAAGAACAACTGATAAGAATGGTATTAAAGAAAAGCATATCTTTGTGTATTTGTAAACTACTACCAAAAAATTTATGAAAGTCCAAGTTAACTTCTTACTTTTAAATTCTTATTAGAGGCTGATTTAATCTTTTCTTAAGAGTATTATTCGACCTTTCAAAATTTGATTGAATAATCCTTATTAGTCATAGTTGAAAAACAATCTATACAAGATCAACCTCCTACATGACGTACTTATTATACTTTTTTTGGATCATAAAGAGCAATACATGAGCTGTGACTGTCAATTTCTTATTAGCCAACATTGATTCCATCAAACATAATTACCTTGTTCTAATTTCATTTGATTCATTGGCTTCTCAAGAAAATTTTGGGAACTAGTTTTCACAATATTTCTTGATCCAGAGTTTCCTTTATTTTGCATATAATCCACCAGCAATAAAATTAAAGCAAATAGTGACCAAAAATCCAACATAGTCTAATTATTATACTAACAAATCAGAAATATAAATCAGTGTAAGAAATGAGACAAAATTGCAGAATACCCATTACACAAAGAGCACAAAAATAAAAGAGAAAACTGAAACTAAAGTGAATAGAAATTCCAGAAATTACCAACTATTATATCATCAAAACAATGTCTAAATCGAGATAGAAATGCTAAATTGTAGAGTATTTGAAGTAATCTACAACTTTTTACAGAAAAATAAAACATAATGGAAACCCACAATAACTCCTAGACCAATTCACCATCAAATAATCCACCGTGTATGTGAGAACCAAAATGCATAATACCTACCCGGAAGATGAAAATTTTGAAGAGTTCCTTACCTTTGACCAGTTAGGTTTTGGGCGACGAGGAACTTAGATCGCAGCGGTATAGATTTCATACACCTTGTTGGTATGAACTGTATATCTATATATTATTAAAAGAACACAAAAGAACCAAGCCAAATGCCAGAATAATAGAATCTAAAATTGAATCACACATGACATAATTAGTTATTAAATTAGTTATTGGTTATCTTTTTTAATTGGGTACTAAAATTGGCGAATATGGTATTTGATGACGCGGCGGAAGCAGCTAAATAGAGAGTGCCTTAAGATGTGTGAATCTAATACACGATATGAATATAAAGATTAAGACATTTGAATACACGTCTCGATGTTAAGATGTGTATTAAGATCTGAATAATAAATGATTAAGACTGTTTGATTTTTAACATTTGAATATATAAAATTTACGTTTATTTGAAAGTTAATAAAAATAACATTCAAATAAAATAATAATAAATCTAATATTCCATCACTAAAATATATAGCTTTTTAAAATATGATAGTTGTTGGTGGTGATGGCTAATGGTAGTGCTTGTGAATGCCGACTAAAGCCGGTGGTTGGTGGTAGATTTGGTTGATGGTGGTAGTTTAGGATAGTAGCTAGTGGTGATTGGTAGTGGTAGCTATTATGATTGAGGATGGTGGTGATGGGTGGTGATAATTAATAATAGCGGGTGATGGTGGTGGTAGTTGTGATTAAGAAAGATGGTGGTGGGTGGTGGTAGTTTATAATGATGGGCAGTGCCAGCTATGGTTGTTGATAGTGATGGGGTGGTTAGTTGTGATAGATGAGGTGGATTAGTGTTGGTTGTCGTTGAGAATGATGGTGATGGAAGTGGTGATGATGGTGAGCGGTAGTTAATTAATAATGAATGATAACATCTTAATGAAATTAAGTCTCTTTTATAGATCTTAATGATACAGACCTATTCAGACTCATTAAGTGGTTGTGAGTTAAAAAAACAAACACATTTAATGATTAAGATCTGAATCATTAAGATTCAAACTTTAAAAACAAACGCACTTAATGTCTGAGGTCTGAATGATTAAGATTCAGATCTCCATTAAGTGCAAACAAATGAGACCTTAATCTATTTTTGACTCTCTTTTGATATGTAGTGGAAGGGTTTTCTTTCTCCTCTAATCTCTCTAAATTAAGGCTTTGATTTTTGCCAAAAAATTTAGAGGGGGAAAGTTTGGAGGGAAAACTTATTCTAAACTCATGATAACCCTCCTAAAAATTAGTAAAAAGAAACTAGGTAATTAAGAATTATCTTAATATTAGCTATATTGTTATTTCAATTTATTAAATCTAATTATATAATTATGAAATTAAAAATATAACTTATCAACATAATAAGATATAAATATGTAGTAGTTAAAGTAATAATTGGAAATCACAAGTAATATTTATATAATATTATACATTATAATATACAGTTAGACCTCTATATAACGATTATTTTATACAACAACAAGCACATTTTTTTGAAAATGACTTTTAATGTTATATTATACCCTTTTATAAAAAAAAAAATATTTTTACTTACAACAACATCCATCTCAGCGTCTCCGTATATCAATTAGCCTTACTCAATATTTTATATTTATAATTTTATAATAGCCAAAAACAATCTACTAATTGTATTTTATTATAGATAAAACTTTAGTACATTCTATATGTTCCCAACTCATCTTTCAGGAACCAAAAATAATCTACTTATTCTGCCATTTTTCACACCTTCCACTTTCTTAATTTGTATTATGTTTTTAGAAATTTTAATTAATTGAATATATCATTTGATATTTTAAATTAAATAATTTTATTATTTTTTAAAACATAAACAAATTGAAAAATGAGTTTTATGGATAATCTTTGGTGCATAAAATTTAAATAAGATATTTGTCAAATAATATTATAAGCGTATGTGTGGGGCTTAGCTCCGTGAGACTTACGCCTCGGCCGTCGGGGCTTACGCTTCGGACATGCCCAACGCCCAGCGTACTGGGCTCGCCTAATATAACTTTATGTAATTGTGTGTAACTAACCTTGTAAATCCTTAAATTTTTTTAATAAATCGTTGACTATTCAAAATTATATTTTTCTAAATCATATATCATTAAGTTGAGAGTATTTTATGTAATAATTAAAATAAAAATTATTGCATGCTATCTACTAAGTGTGACGACCCGACCGGTCGTTTTGAACTTTTGCACTTTGATGCCAGTTCCTGGGCATGACTTGCCCCGTGTAACGTATTATGACTGATGTAGATCGTTGGTTTTGGTTTACATGAAAAATCAGAATGAATTTGAAGGAACAGTCTTAGTTGAAAGCTTCGAATTTGAAAGGTTTGACTAAGAGTTGACTTATTTGTATATGAGCTCGGATCGGAAATTTTATGATTTGGATAGCTTCGTTGGGTGATTTATGACTTAGGAGCGCGATCGGAATGCATTTTCGAAGTCCGTGGAAGGATTTGGCTTGAATTGACAAAGTTAATATTTTGGCAAATTCCGGTTGATCGGTGAGATTTTGATCCGAGGGTCAGAATGGAATTCCGAGAGTTTCTGTAGCTTCGTTATGTCATTTGTAATGTGTGTGCAAAATTTCAGGTCATTTGGACGTTATTTGGTTGACTTTTTGATCGAATTTGGATTTCGGAAGTTTTGGAATTCTTAGGCTTGAATCCGATTGTGATTTGATGTTTTGATGTTGTTTAGAGCGTTCCGAAGGTTGTAACAAGTTTGAATTATGTTATGGGGTGTGTTGGCATGTTTGGTCGGGATCCCATGAGGCTCGGATATGTTTTGGAAGAGTTTTTGGAAGATTTTGCCGTTTTGAGCATAAACATGTAATGATCCAAAGGTTCATTTTTAGTTCTAGAGATCGAAATTTGATTTCGAGACTTCCGAAATTTTGATAATGAATTGTAGGACTGATCTGGAAAGTTTGGTCTAATTTCATCAAGTCGCAATTGGGTTTTTGACATGAAACATGAGTTAATTGTTTAACGAGCGAAATGGATATTGAACTGAGCAAATGATCTCTGAATTGAGTTTCGACTGAAGGGCTATGTTGTATTACTATTTGTGACTCATAGGAACAAGAATCATCGAATTCCGAGTTCGTATGATGGAGTTAAAGCCTTTTTAGTGAAAAGAAAAGCTGCTATAATTTTCTGGGCAATTTCTGCATTTTTCGCACGTGTGAACAGTGACCGCACCTGCATGAACAGTACCCATGTACATTACACATGAACAGTCACGTGAACAGTAAAAACGTAACAGTACCCCCGAAAATTCTGGACAGTTTTAAGTCCAGCAGTCCGAGTTTTCTCATTTTATTTAACTTCCAAGCTCGGGTTTTGGGTGATTTTGAGCGAAAAATCACGGAAATTCTTGAGGTAAGTCCCTTATGATCATTGTTAGTCAATATTATTGAATTATCATTGAATATTCCGGCTTTTGAGGTGTAAATCGGGAATTTGGGCCTAGAGATTTGAAAATAAGATTTGATGATTTGGAGGCCGAATTGTTGTCGGATTTTGGAAAAATTTGTATGGTTGGACTCGTGGTTGGGTGAGGTTTCATATTTAGTAATATTTGTCGGTTCCGAGATGTGGGCCCCACGGGCGAATTTTGAGTGCAATTTCGGATTTTTAATGGAAAATGTAGAATTTCATATGGAATTAATTCCTATAAATTTTATTAACTGAATCGAATTATTGTGGCTAGATTCGAGGCATTCAGAGGTCGATTTGAGAGACAAAGGCATCGCGAGCTAGAGGATTAGCCGGTTCGAGGTGAGTAATGATTGTAAATGATGTCCTGAGGGTTTGAAACCCCGAATTTGAACTTCGTAGTGCTATATTGAGGTGAGGCACGTGCTGGATGATGAGCGCAGGGTCTTTTACTACTGAGGATTATGACTTGGTCCATCCCGATTGATGATTTTACGCATATTTGATTGAAACTTATTTGTTATCATCATGATTTGAGCTGATTGTCATACTTGGGGTTCGTGCCAATTATTTGAATCCTTCAAGAATTTTTATCACTATTTCCTCACTGTATTGACTTATATTTAAACTCAGTCATGTTTATAATTATTGTTTTACAAACTCAGCCGCTTTTATGCAGATTTGAAAACTCAAATGATATTTCTAAATGGTATTTTGGGCTGAGAACTACTGTTTTACAAATGCCTGAGGGGCTTATGATGATTTCCGGACTGAGTGAGGCCGAGGTCCATATGTGAGGATATGCCGAGTGATATGAAGCCGAGGGCCTGAGATACTTTATATGCCACGCGGTGGCTTGAGTGATGTGAGGATATGCTGAGTGATGATGCCACGAGGTGGCTTGATATAGCGCTTGGACCGTAAGGGGTCCCTCCGGAGTCTGCACACCCACAGTGAGCGCGGACCCATTGTTCTGAGTGATTGATACTATGCCCGAGGGGCTGATATGAGTGATTGTGAGGTAGCCCGAGGGGCTGATACTATTCTGAGAGTGAGCCCGAGGGGCTGTTACTGTTCTGATATTGAGCCCGAGGGGCTGTTACTGATCTGATATTGAGCCCGAGGGGCTGGCACTGTTCTGATATTGAGCCCGAGGGGCTAGTTCTGTTGATATTATGCCTGAGGGGCAGTTTGTTGTACATGTTGTGCCCGAGAGGCTGTTTACATTTCTATCATTTTTGTTACTCACTTGTAAACTACTTGCTTTACTTGTTGGAAAAAAAAGGATTTTCACTTGATTTCTCACTGCTTTACTGTTTAAAGTGATTTTACTGCTTCAGTATGGAATACCTTGTGTTTTTGCGTGATTTCTTACCTTCAGTCTTTATTTATTATTATTACTCACTGAGTCGGAGTACTCACATTACTCCCTGCACCTTGTGTGCAGATTCAGGTATGTTTTGGCTGATCGGAGGCAGAGTCATCAGGGTTTAGCAAGGTAGCTGCCGGCGTTCGCAGCACTGCTTTTCTCTCTCCTCATTTCATTAGTCTGTATTTGTACACTCCAGGCTTTCAGTTGTATTTATACCCTAGTAGATGCTCGTGACTTGTGACACCCCGGTTAGGGCTGTGTCGGGTTGTGCTTCCGTTAATTATATCATTAAATCATATTTAAACTGTTTATTAATGTTTAACTATTTTTGAAAAAGCAATATGGGTTTGTTGGCTGGCTTTGTCTTCACGAGAGGTGCCATCTCGACCGGAGCGGGGTTTGGGTCGTGACACTAAGACTGCTATGATTGCAAATTTTAAATAAATCTTTCATTTAAAAGTATTTATTTATTAACTTTTGTCATGTCTTTATATATAAGAGTCCATAATTTTTTATAATTATTTTCCTAAATATTTGTTTTCCACGTTTATGAGATACAATACTAATTAATTTAATAGCTCAGTATTGGCTAGTAATTTTGTTTACAAATAATTAGTTCTCATAGTATAGTATGGTGAATTATGTGTCACTTTATTAACTTGTTGAAACTTAAAAATAAATGATGCTAGAGAATCATATTTAAATTGTGAATTATGTTTTTATATAAATTCTCTTTCAAATAGAAAGTATATTACATAAAAAGAGTATTTAAAAAAATATCAAATTATAATATCGAAATTCATTCAAGATTCATTACTCCTTAAGAGATACATATAAGATTTCGTATTGAATACATTACTTTTGATGTTTGAGTTGTAATGACGTTGCAGCTAATTTGCATATTACGATATATGTCATACTTTTCGCATTATTCATAATTGAATTATAATTTATAAATATTTTAAATAGATTATTTGTTATAATTTGTAATTTTAATGTAATTTTTACAATTATTTTTTATTTGATCTATCTTAAAATTTTTGAAATTAGTAAAATTTAGATACGTGTGACTCAGGGCTTACGCCCCGCGAGAGATAAAACGCATCGACTCACGCCCGCACCTTTTAAAACATTGATGGCAAGTCTTACGTCATGAAAAGAATTAATGATTAGCTATAAAATTTCTTTATAGCAATAAATATATGGTTATATCATTTCATCATGACAAATATTTGTAGTTATTAAACCAACTATTATCACACCTTTTTAGAACTTTTGAAGCAAAAGAATTATTTAGTAATATTTTATTTTAAACAATTTATTATGACTAAAAAGTTATTATTGCTACAGTAAATTTTATCTCGAGGAATAAAACTAATGACTAGCTACGAAATTCCATATTAGGAATAAATCCGTGGCTAATTTAACTTATACTATCACAACTCTTTATAACTTGAGGCAATAAATATTAGCTACAATATTTTATTTTAAATAATATGTTATAGCTAAAAGGTTACTATTGCTATAATAACTTTTATTTCGTAGCAAAAAACTAATGACTAGCTATAAAATTCTGTCATAACAATAAATACGTGGCTATATCATTTAACTACCGCCACAACTTTTTTTTTAACTTGAAGCAAAAATATTCATTTAGCTACAACATATCGTTTCAAATAATTTATTGTAGCTAAAAGATTATTACTGCTATAGTAACTTTTGACGCGTGGCAAAACTTATGATAACGTGCAAAATTCTACTGTAGCAATAAATTTGTAGCTATTTAAATTGTTATTGCCACGATTATTAGTAATTATAGCAAATGTGAGAAATTAGCTTTGGCAATTTAGTGTTCGTAGCTAAGATATTTTACAATTTTGGAAATAGCCATAGAATTTTAATTTTTGTGGCTATTGCTAGGCATTAGCCACGATTCTTAAATTTATAGCTAAGATTTCGTAGCTACAAATGCATAATGTAGTAGTGTTTGTTAACCCCGGAGAAGGTGTTAGGCATTCCCCGGTTCCGTGGTTCTAGCACGGTCGCTTAACTATTAATAATTGGCCTAATTATCTGATTAATTACATGTTTTAAACCTATTGTGCATTTTTGACTTTACAACCGCTTTTATTTATTTATGGATTTATTTCTAGAACAAGTCATGATTATCGTATACTTGCCGTTTTGGAACACATTGCAAACCACGCTACATGAAATGCACCCACGATTTGTGACATGTTTATTTTATTATTATTTCGAAGTTATTATGATCAGGTCACATGAAATGCATACCCGAATTTTGGGAATTATCTATCATAACTATGTCACAGAAACCGTACCCATACTCACGATGATTCATTAATCGCGCCTAAAGTAAAACTACGATGTTCAGATTTTCCTAAGCTAATTTGACTGCTACAAACAGTCTACAGTAGTGTATAAGGATAAAAAAATTCACTAATTTTGGGGAATAATCTGGCGTTATGGTTACAGGCCTAAAATATAAGAGAAGGGGCCCAATTGGCTATTTGGTAAAGCTGGCCCAGTTGCAACTCTAGCTGACTGGGCCTGTCGCAGTTCTGTTTTCAGTAACAAGAAAAATCAACAAAATATACATCGTTCAAAGCCCAGAATTGGTTCATACAGAAGTAAAATCAAAAAATTATTTAAGTTTTAAAATTAACTACACTACTGTAATTTCCAAATGTTAAAGTTCAAAGAGGCAAGCCCATAGTTGGGGTCAAGACATGGGCTTAGTACCCAGGTGTCACGACCCGTATTTCCCACCATCGGGAGTCATGATGGCGCCTACTAATGTGAGTTAGGCAAGCTGACTATTTGAACAAATTACTTTTTTTACCAATTTTATATCCTTAACAATTATAAGGCAATAACATGTAGACAGTGGAAAATTACAATAAGCGGAAGAAAAATAATAACATTACTGAGTATAACCAATACAACTGTTTAACGAGAATTCCCAGAACTGGAGTCACAGCTTCACAAACGATCTAAGAATACTACATACAAAGTCTGAAAGATAAAGATACACTATTTCTGAACTAAGTAAATGAAACAGGAGTAAAGGGATAGAGGGAGACGCTAGGGCCTGCGGACGTCTGCAGGTCTACCTTGGATCTCCCGTGGACTGAAGGCAGCCACCCAATCTACAGACCAAATGCTACTGCTCCGGGATCTGCACATAGTGCAGAGTGTAGTATTAACACAACCGACCACATGTGTTGGCAAATGCCTAGCCTAACCTCAGCGAAGTAGTGACGAGGCTAGGACCAGACTACCAAATAAACCTGTACAATTCAACTATATACAGCGGAAAAGAAGAATAGTAATATACCGTCAAGTATGGGAAGGGTAACATGCTGCGGGGGAACTATCAATGTAATATAAAGACAACAGGTAATTGAATGAAACAACATATCTCAGATATCAACAAAGAATCAGAAATCAATGAGTGCACGGCATCACCCTTCGTGCTTTTACTCTCGACCTCACTAAGGCAATCAAATAATGAAAATGTGTACGGCATCACCCTTCGTGCTTTTACTCTTGTCCTCACTATATAATCAATATAATTGGCATGGAATGGTACATCGTGCGGCATGACATCACCCTTCGTGCTTTACACTCTTCCTCACAAATCATACACAGCATCACCCTTCGTGCTTTAACACTCTTCCTCACCCAAACAACAATTACAAAGAATAGGGCAAGGGAATAAATGAAGTTACGATAAGAATTTCGGCAAGGGAACAATAGTTCAACAATCAAGTCCCGACAAGAGAATAACATCAAAAGAAAACATCAACATCCTGGTAAGGGAGATAACATGAAAAGCAACAATATCCCGGCAAGGGAGATAATATAATAATTCTCTTCTCTTTTTCACTTATACTTCACAACTCATTTTATAACTTTGAGCCAATGCTCTAAAAGGTTCAATTTCCACTTATACTTTCACATTTTAGAGTACAACTCGAGCCAACGCTCCTCAATATTCAAATGTCTCAATTACTTCCACGAACTTTGCCCAATAATAGAAATCATCATCAAAGCATGAATAATACAACGAAGTCATAATAATCACAATATAAGACTCACGGGCATGCTTGACACCAACGTATAGATACTCGTCACCATGCCTATAAGTCGTACTCGACAAATACCACATAGCAAATAGGACTCGACTCCTAATCCCTCAAGCTAAGGTTAGACCAAACACTTACCTCGATGCCACGAACACAATTCAAGCCTCTACTATCGCTTTACCTCTTGATTTCACCACCATTTTGCTCTTATCTAGCCACAAGTTACTTAATTACATCAATAAATGCTAAATGAATCAATTCTAATGCATGAAAATAAGTTTTCTAAAGTTTTACCCAAAAAGTCAAAAATACCCCCGGGCCCACATGGTCAAAACCCGAGGTTCGAACCAAAATCTGATTTCCATTCCCCCACGAACCCAAATATATAATTTATTTTGAAATCGGACCTCAAATCAAGGTCCAAATCCCCAATTTTTGAAAAACCTAGATTCTACCCAAAACACCCAATTTCCCTCATGAAAATCATTGATTTTGAGTTGAAATCATGTGAAAAGATGTTAATGATTGAAGGAAACGAGTTAAAATTGACTTACAATCGATTTGGAAGAAGAGTTGTCTTTGAAAAATCGCCCAAGAGTGTTTTGGTTTTGAAAGAGTGTGAAAAATGAGAGATTTTCGGCTAAGTTATAAAATTGCAGGTTGCAGATGTCGTATTTGCGACCAGGGTTCGCAATTATGAACCCAGACTTCTGCTAAGTTCACGTTTGCGAGTTGGGAATTGCAAATAACTTGTCGCATTTGCGACGACTGGCTAAAACAGGGGGGATCACATTTGCGATAGAATCCTCGCAATTGCGAGGTAGGCTAACCTGGGCTATAGTTCGTATTTGCGACATGGCCCTCGCATTTGCGAGCCAGGCTTCGCAAATGCGAAGCCTGCAGGCCTGCACTGAAATAGCTGAAAACCTGCAATTTTCCAAGTCCAAAATCCACCCTGTGGCCTATCCAAAACTCACCCTAGCCCTCGGGGCTCCAAACCAAATATGCACACCAACCTAAAAATATCATACGGACTCGCTCGTGCATTCAAATCAGTAAAATAACATCAACAACTATGAATTTAGCATCAAAATCATTAAATTTCTTAAGAACTTCAATTTTTTCTAATTTTCTCAAAAACGATCCGATTCACGTCATTTCAGATTCGTTTCTTACCAAATTTCACAGACTTATCTTAAATCACATATAAAACTTGTACCGGGCACCGAAACCAAAATACGGGCCCGATACCATCAAATTTTACAAACTTTTCATTTCCAAAACTCATAAACAATTCCAGAAAATAATTTTCTTTAAAAATTCATTTCTCAGGCTTGAGACCTCGGAATTCGATTTCGGACATACGCTTAAGTCCCATAATTTTCTACGGACCCTCCGGGACTGTCAAATCACGGGTCCGAGTCCATTTACCCAAAATGTTGACCGAAGTTAACTTAAATCCATTTTAAAGTCAAATTTCATCATTTGTTTCACAGATTTTCACAAAATGGCTTTTCGGCTACGCGCCCAGACTGTGCACGCAAATCGAGGTAATGCCGAAAGAGATTTTAAGGCCTCAAAATGCAGAATTTAATTTTAAAACAAGTCTTTAAAACAACCGTTTATCCTCGAACGGACAAAAGAAGGAAGTACATGAGTCGGGGAAAAGATGGGGATAACGACTCCGCATATCGGACTCGGACTCCCAGGTCGATGCCTCAACGGGCTGACCTCTCCACTGAACACGAACAGAAGAAAAACTCTTCGATCTCAACTGACAAACCTGCTGGTCTAGAATAGCTACCGGCTCCTCTTCATAAGACAAGTCCTTGTCCAACTGGACAGTGCTGAAATCTAACACATGGGATGGATCGCCGTGATATTTCTGAAGCATGGACACATGAAACACTGGATGCACGGCTGATAAGCTCGGCAATGCAAGTCTGTAAGCCACCTCTCCCACTCGATCAAGAATCTCAAACGGGCCAATGAACCTAGGGCTAAGCTTGCCCTTCTTCACAAATCTTATCACGCCCTTCATAGGCGATACTCGAAGCAATACCCGCTCACTGACCATGAATGCCAAATCACGAACCTTACGGTCGACATAACTCTTTTGCCTGGACTGAGCTGTACGAAGCCTATCCTGAATAATCTTGACCTTGTCCAAGGCATCCTTAACCAGATCTATACCTAACAACCGAGCCTCTCCCGGCTCAAACCATCCAACCAGCGACCGACACCGCCTACCATACAAAGCCTCATATGGAGCCATCTGAATACTCGACTGATAGCTGTTGTTGTAGGCAAACTATGCTAAAGGAAAAAACTAATCCCGCGTGCCTCTAAAGTCAATGCCACAAGCTCGGAGCATATCCTCCAAATCTAAATAGTCCGCTCGGACTGCCCTTCCGTATGAGAATGAAATGTTGTGCTCAACTCAACCCGTGTGCCCAACTCTCGCTGAACTGCTCTCCAGAAATGGGAGGTAAACTGCGTACCTCGATCCGAAATGATAGACTCGGGCACACCATGAAGACGAACAATCTCCCGGATATAGACCTCAGCTAACCTCACGAAAGAGTATGAAACTGCCACAGGAATGAAATGTGCTGACTTGGTCAGCCTATCAACAATAACCCACACTGCATTGAACTTCCTCTAAGTCCGTGGGACTCCAACAACAAAGTCCATAGTGATCCGCTCCCACTTCCACTCGGGAAGCTCAATCCTCTGAAACAAACCACCAATCCTTTGATGCTCGTACTTAACCTACTGACAGTTCAAACATCGAGCCACATATGCAACAATGTCCTTCTTCATCCTCTGCCACCAATAATGCTGCCTCAAATCTTGATACATCTTAGCGGCGCCCAGGTGAATAGAGTACCAGGAACTATGGGCCTCCTCTAAAATCAACTCTCGGAGTCTATAATTAAGCACACAAATTCGACCATGCAATCTCAAAACTCCATCATCACCTAAGGTAACCTGCTTGGCACCTCTATGCTGCACCGTGTCTTTAAGGACACACAAATGGGGATCATCATACTGCCGATGACGGATACGCTCCAATAAGGAAGAATGAGCGACTGTGCAAGCTAACACACGGCTGAGATCATAAACGTCTAAACTCACGAACTGATTGGCCAAATCCTGAACATCCAAGGCAAGCGGTCTCTCACCGACCAGAAGCATGGACACATGAAACACTGGATGCACGGCTGATAAGCTCGGTAATACAAGTCTATAAGCCACCTCTCCCACTCGATCAAGAATCTCAAACGGGCCAATGAACCTAGGGCTAAGCTTGCCCTTCTTCCCAAATATCATCACGCCCTTTATAGGCGATACTCGAAGCAATACCCGCTCACCGACCATGAATGCCAAATCACAAACCTTACGGTCGGCATAACTCTTTTGCCTGGACTGAGCTGTACAAAGCCTATCCTGAATAATCCTAACCTTATCCAAGGCATCCTGAACCAAATCTATACCCAACAACCGAGTCTCCCCCGGCTCAAACCATCTAACCGGTGACCGACATCGCGTACCATACAAAGCCTCATACGGAGCCATTTGGATACTCGACTGGTAGCTGTTGTTGTAGGCAAACTATGCTAAAGGCAAAAACTGATCCCACAAGCCTTTAAAGTCAATGCCACAAGCTCGGAGCATATCATCCAAAATCTAAATAGTCCGCTCAGACTACCCGTATGTATGAGGATGAAACGTTATGGTTAACTCAACCCGTGTGCCCAACTCTCACTGAACTGCTCTTCAAAACTGGGAGGTAAACTGCGTACCTCGATCCGAAATGATAGACTCAGGCACACCATGAAGACAAACAATCTCTCGTATATAGACCTCAGCTAACCTCACGGAAGAGTATGAGACTGCCATAGGAATGAAATGTGCTGACTTGGTCAGCCTATCAACAATAACCCACACTGCGTCGAACTTCCTCTAAGTCCGTGGGAGTCCAACAACAAAGTCCATAGTGATCTGCTCCTACTTCCACTCGAGAAGCTCAATTCTCTGAAACAAACCACCAGGCCTCTAATGCTCGTACTTAACCTGCTGACAGTTCAAACATCGAGCAACATATGCAACAATGTCCTTCTTCATCCTCCACCACCAATAATGCTGCCGCAAATCCTGATACATCTTAGCGGCGCCCGGGTGAATAGAGTACCGGGAACTATGGGCCTCCTCTAAAATCAACTCTCGGAGTCCATCCACATTAGGCACACAAATTTGACCCTGCAATCTCAAAAGTCCATCATCACTTAAGGTAACCTGCTTGGCACCTCCGAGCTGCACAGTGTCTCTAAGGACACACAAATAGGGAGCATCATACTGCCGATGACGGATACGCTCCAATAAGGAAGAACGAGTGACTGTGCAAGCTAACACACGACTGGGCTCATAAACGTCTAACCTCATGAACTGATTGGCCAAAGCCAGAACATCCAAGGCAAGCGGTCTCTCACCGACCAGAATATAAGCAAGATTGCCCATGCTGGCTGACTTCCTACTCAAAGCATCGACCACCACATTGGCCTTTCCCTGATGATATAAGATGGTGATATCATAGTCCTTTAATATCTCCAACCACCTTCTCTACCTTAAATTTAGCTCCTTCTGCTTGAACAAATACTGCAGACTCTTGTGATCCGTGAACACCTCACATGCCACGCCATACATATAATGCCTCCAAATCTTCAACGCATGAACGATGGCTGCTAACTCCAAATTATGAACCGGATAGTTCTTCTCATGAATCTTTAACTGTCGTGAAGCATAGGCAATGACCTTGCCATCCTGCATCAACACCGCGCCTAGTCCAATACGAGATGAATCACAATAAACTGTATAAGGCCTTGAACCTATGGGCAAAACCAACACCGGTGCCGTAGTCAAAGCTGTCTTGAGCTTTTGAAAGCTCGCCTCACACTCGTCCGACCATCTGAACTGGGCACCCTTCTAGGTCAACCTAGTAATTAGGGTTGCGATAGATGAGAACCCCTCCATGAGCCGATGATAGTAGCCTGCCAATCCTAAGAAACTCCGGATCTCTGTAGCTGATACTGGTCTAGGCCAGTTCTTGACTGCCTCAATCTTCTTTGGATCAACCTAAATACCCTCTGCTGATACAACATGACCCAGGAATGCAACTAAACTCAGCCAGAACTCACACTTCAAAAATTTAGCATACAACTGACTATCCCTCAAAGTCTAAAAAACCACTCTAAGATGCTGCTCGTGCTCCTCCCGGCTACGGGAATAGATCAAAATATCATCAGTGAAGACTATTACGAACAAATCCAAGTAAGGCCTGAACACTTAGTTCATCAACTCCATAAAAGCTGCTGGGGCATTTGTCAACCCGAATGACATCACCAAGAACTCATAATGCCCGTACCGAGTGTAGAAATCTGTCTTAGGGACATTGGATGCCCTAATCGTCAACTGATGGTAGCCAGATCTCAAGTCAATCTTCGAAAATACCTTGGCACCCTGAAGCTGATCAAACAAATCATCAATCCTCAGCAATGGATACTTATTCTTGATTGTAACCTTGTTCAGCTACCGGTAATTAATACATATTCTCATCGATTCGTCCTTCTTCTTAACAAACAGCACCGGCGCACCCTAAGGCGAAACACTAGGCCTAATGAAACCTTTCTCAAGCAAGTCTTGCAACTGCTCCTTCAACTCTTTCAACTCAGGCGGGGCCATACGATACGGTGGGATAGAAATGGGCTGAGTGACCGGAGCCAAATCAATGCAAAAGTTAATATCCCTATCGGGTGGCATACCCGGCAGGTCTGAAAGGAATACCTCAGGAAACTTACGAACAACGGGCACAAAATCAATAGAAGGGACCTCAGCACTAGAATCACAAACATAGGCCAAATAGGCCAAACACCCCTTCTCAACCATACGTCGAGCCTTCATATAAGAGATAACACTACGGGTAGAATGACCAGGAGGCCCTCTCCACTCTAATTGAGGTAAACCCGGTAAGGCTAAGGTCACAGTCTTGGCATGACAGTCCAAGATAGCATGGTAAGGTGATAACTAGTCCATCCCTAGTATGACATTGAAATCAACCATGTCTAGAAGAAGCAAATCTATACGAGTCTCAAGAACCCCAATTACAACTATACATGAACGATGGACTCGATCTACCACGATAGAATCATCCACCGGTGTCGACATATAAATAGGAGCACTCCAAGAATCACTAGGCATGACCAGATACGGTGCAAAATAAGATGACACATAGGAGTACGTAGATCCCAGATCAAATAAAACTGAAGCATCTCTACTACAAACTAGAACAATACCTATGATAACTACATCGAAAGCCTCAGCCTCGAGCCTGGCTGGAAGAGCATAACATCGGGGCTGGGCCCCACCACCCTGAACTATATCTCTGGGACGACCTGCTGCTGGCTAGCCTCCACCTCTAGCTACCTGAGCTCCACCTCTAATACCTCTACCTCTACCTCTAGCACCTCTACCCCCACCTCTAGCTACCTGGGCAAGCTGTGGAACACTCGGTGCCTGAACCATGGAGCGGGAACCCTGATGCTGAGAGCTACTCGGTGCTCGGGGGCAAAACCTAGCAATGTGACCCATATCACCACAAGTGTAACAAGCCCTCAGCTGCTGAGACTGCTGACCCTGACGACCTGAATGACCATCCCAAAAACTCTGAAGCGGCGGTGTACTAATAGGAGCTGGTAGTGCATTGTAGGACTGCTGATTAGAATATTGCATATAGGAACCACGATCACCTGAAGCATCGTGAGAAACCTGAAGTGCTGACTGAAAAGGCATAGGAGGATGGCCTCTACCATACGAATCTCTGCCTCCAGATGAGGTACCACTGAATCGGCCTGAATGACAAGGCCTCTCGTCAGACCCCTGACCACCCCCCTGCGATAGAACCATCTCAACTCTCCTATCCATATTGGCCGCCTCCTGGAAAGAAATCTCACTCCCCGTCTCCTTGGCCATCTGAAGTCGAATCGGCTAAATAAGTCCCTCAATGAACCTCCTTAGCCTCTCTCTCTCGGTGGGAAGTATGATAAAAACATGACGGGCCAAGTCAATGAATCTAGTCTCATACTGAGTAACAGTCATAGAACCCTACTGGAGATGCTCAAACTACCTCTGGTTGATCTCTCTCTAAGTGATGGGGAGAAACTTCTCCAGAAATAACTAAGTAAACTGCTCCCAAGTAAAGGCTGGTGATCCGGCTGATCTAGCCAAACAATAATCTCTCCACCAAGTCTTAGCGGATCCAGACAAGCGAAAAGTAGCAAAATAGACCCCGTTGGTCTCCACTATCCCCATGTTCTTGAGAACCTCATGACAGCTGTCTAGATAATCCTAGGGATCCTCAGAAGATGCACCGCTGAAAGTAGTAGCAAAGAGCTTGGTGAACCTGTCCAACCTCCACAAAACATCGATAGACATAGCTGCTCCATCACCGGTCTGAGCTATAACACCCGGGTAAACTGCTCCAACTAGTTGAACTACTGGAGTCTGGAACTGGGGAGCTACCTGCTCCGAAGTGCGAGTAGTAGGAGTCTGGGCTCCTCCTCCAGCCAAAGAGATGGCTGGTGCTATAGGAAGCAAGCCTGCCCGAGTGATACTATCCATAAGGCCCGCTAGACGGACCAGAGCATCCTGGAGTACTGGGGTAGCAATAAAACCCTATGGGACCTGAACTGGGCTCACCGGAACTGCTGGGGCCGGAACCTCATCATCAAAGTCAATCTGAGGCTCCACCGCTGGTGCTGCTGCTCTAGGCTGAGCTCTGCCCCTACCTCGGCCTCTAGCACGGCCTCGGACTCGCCCTTTGACCCTCGTGGGAGCTACAGTTGGGGGCTCGGGCTGCTGGTTAGTGGATAAGGAAGCGCGTGTTCTCGCCATCTGTGAAAGAACAGAGTAGAAATTCAGTTAGCATTGAGAAACCAAACCGCACGATAGGAAAGAATAAATGTGAAGTTTCTTTCCTAACTCTGTAGCCTCTAAGGGATAAATACATACGTCTTCGTACCGATCCTTGAGACTCTACTAAGCTTGTTTGTGAACTGTGAGACCCACGTAACCTAGAGCTCTGATACCAACTTGTCACGACCCGGATTTCCCACCTTTGGGAGTCGTGATGGCGCCTACTAATGTGAGTTAGGCAAGCCGACTGTTTGAACAGATTACCTTTTTACCAATTTTATATCCTTAACAATTATAAGGCAATAACGTGTAGACAACGGAAATTTACAATAAGCGGAAGAAAAATAATAACATTACTGAGTATAACCAATACAACTATTTAACGGAAATACCCAGAACTGGAGTCACAGCTTCACAAACGATCTAAGAATACTACATACAAAGTCTGAAAGATAAAGATACACTGTTTCTGAACTAAGTAAATGAAACATGAGTAAAGGGATAGAGGAAGATGCCAGGGCCTGCGGACGTCTGTAGGTCTACCTTGAATCTCCGCGTGGACTAAAGGCAGCCACCCAATCTACGGACCAAATGCTGCTGCTCCGAGATCTGCGCACAGTGCAGAGTGTAGTATCAGCACAACCGACCCCATGTGCTAGTAAGTGCCCAGCCTAACCTCAACAAAGTAGTGACGAGGATAGGACCAGACTACCAAATAAACCTGTACAATTCAACTATATACAGCGGAAAAGAAGAACGGTAATATACCGTCAAGTATGGGAGGGGTAACATGCTACGGGGGTACTATCAATGTAGAATAGAAAGACAACAGGTAATAGAATGAAACAACATATCTCAGATATCAACAAAGAATCAGAAATCAATGAGTGCACGACATCACCCTTCGTGCTTTTACTCTCGACCTCACCAAGGCAATCAAATAATGAAAATGTGCACGGCATCACCCTTCATGCTTTTACTCTCGTCCTCACCATATAATCAATAAAATTGGCATGGAATGGTACATCGTGCGACACGACATCACCCTTCGTACTTTACACTCTTTCCTCACAAATCATACACGACATCGCCCATTGTACTTTTAACACTCTTCCTCACCCAAACAACAATTACAAACAATAGGGCAAGTGAATAAATGAAATTACTATAATAATCCCGGCAAGGGAACAATAGTTCAACAATCAAGTCCCGGCAAGGGAATAACAACAAAAGAAAACATCAACATCCCGGCAAGGGAGATAACACGAAAAGCAACAATATCCCGACAAGGGAGATAATATAATGATTCTCTTCTCTTTTTCACTTTTACTTCACAACTCACTTCACAACTTTGCGCCAATGCTCTAAAAGGTTCAATTTCCACTTATACTTTCACATTTTATAGTACAACTCGAGCCAACACTCCTCAATATTTAAATGTCTCAATTACTTCCACGAACTTTGCCCAACAATAGAAATTATCATCAAAGCATGAATAATACAATGAAATAATAATAATCGCAATATAAGACTCACGGGCATGCTTGACACCAACGTATAGATACTCGTCACCATGCCTATACGTCGTACTCGACAAATACCACATATCAAATAGGACTCGACTCCTAATCCCTCAAGCTAAGATTGGACCAAACACTTACCTCGATGCCACGAACACAATTCAAGCCTCTACTATTGCTTTACCTCTTGATTCCACCACCAATTCGCTCGTATCTAGTCACAAGTTACTTAATTACCTTAATAAATGCTAAATGAATCAATTCTAATGCATAAAAATAAGTTTTCTAAAGTTTTACCCAAAAAGTCAAAAATCGCCCCGGGCCCACATGATCAAAACCCAAGGTTCGAACCAAAACCGGATTATCCATTCCCCCACGAACCCAAATATATAATTTATTTTGAAATCGGACCTCAAATCGAGGTCCAAATCCCCAATTTTTGAAAAACCTAGGTTCTACCCAAAACACCCAATTTCTCCCATGAAAATCATTGATTTTGAGTTGAAATCATGTGAAAAGATGTTAATGATTGAAGGAAACGAGTTGAAATTGACTTACAATCGATTTGGAAGAAGAGTTGTCTTTGAAAAATCGCCCAAGAGTGTTTTGGTTTTGAAAGAGTGTGAAAAATGAGAGATTTTTGGCTAAGTTATAAAATTGCAGGTTGCAGATGTCGCATTTGCGACCAGGGTTCGCAATTACGAACCCAGACTTCTGCTAAGTTCGCATTTGCGAGTTGGGAATTGCGAACAACTTGTCGCATTTGCGACGACTGGCTAAAACAGGGGGGATCACATTTGCGATAGAATCCTCGCAATTGCGAGGTAGGATGACCTGGGCTACAGTTCACATTTGCAACATGGCCCTCGCATTTGCGAGCCAGGCTTCGCATTGCAGGCCTATACTGAAACAGCTGAAAACCTGCAATTCTCCAAGTCCAAAATCCACCTCGTGGCCTATCCAAAACTCACCCGAGCCCTCGGGGCTCCAAACCAAATATGCACACCAACCTAAAAACATCATACAGACTCGCTCGTGCATTCAAATCACTAAAATAACATCAACAACTATGAATTTAGCATCAAAATAATTAAGTTTCTTAAGAACTTCAATTTTTTCCAATTTTCTCAAAAATGATCCGATTCACGTAATTTCAAATCCGTTTCTTACTAAATTTCTCAGACTTATCTTAAATTACATATAAGACATGTATCGGGCACCGGAACCAACATACGGGCCCGATACCATCAAATTTTAAAACTTTTGATTTCCAAAACTCATAAACAAATCCAGAAAATAATTTTCTTTAAAAATTCATTTCTCGGGCTTGGGACCTCGGGATTCGATTCCGGGCATACGCCCAAGTCTAATATTTTTCTACAGACCCTCCGGGACCATCAAATCATTGGTCCTGATCCGTTTACCCAAAATGTTGACCGAAGTCAACTTAAATCCATTTTAAAGTCAAATTTCATCATTTTTTTCACAGATTTTCACAAAATGGCTTTCCGGTTATGCACTCGGACTGCGCATGCAAATCGAGGTAATGCTAAAAGAGGGTTTTAAGGCCTCAGAACACAAAATTTACTTTTAAAACAAGCGATGACCTTTTGGGTCATCACACCAGGCCCAATTGCCTGGGTCCATACTTATTCAGGTAATTCCCAGATTGGGCCAAGTTACAAATCTGGTCCATTTCGTAGTCCTCATTCGAACAATTCTGAGACAACATAGCTCTATTTAAAACAATGGGCTATTGACATGGACTTTACTAAGATACTATGAAATGAAACTATTAACCACAACAATCAATTTAAAAGAAAAATATTATAATATACTCCATACTAATTCTATACAAAGAACAGTTCATTAGTAACAATCCCTAGATTTAAATTACAACACATTTAGATATATGACTACATGCTTAAAGAAAATTTATCTCCACTGAACACCCCATATGGTTTTGGGCTCTTTCACTTGTCACCAGCTTTCAAAAAGGGCCTTTGAATTACAAAGGCAACTATAGAGCTGCTTTGCAAATCAACATCTTTTATTCCAAACCAATAGATCTCAGATTTTCCCTTTTTCTTGTTATAACTCCACTTACAAATCAAGAAAATAAGAAAACTTTTGTGAAGAGTAGTTTATTAGCATCATATATTCGAAAGAATAAAGATAAAATAGTAGGCAACACCAATGAAAAGGGATCAGATGTATCATAGCTTATGATGCAAATCTAAGTATAAGCAGGACAGAAATAGCAAAGGTCATAACATGGAACAAGACTTGAAAACTAAGCATTATGGCATACAGATCAGTCAATATAGTCTTCTAAGATATTCAACAACTAAAGAAGCTAAGTTCTATAATATTGTGAACAAGCAGAAACACCAGGGAAATATTTATCAACTCAGAAACACAAGATGTTGCTTTCAGAGATAGTTTCAAAGAAGAAAAACTTAGTAAAAGAAATATAATTCAGAAGGGACACCAGTTCACATTTTCATTCATATATTTCCAAAGAGGGCCACAGATAAGATATCAACATACCTACTATAAGAAATAAGTGTTGAGACCAAATAAAGGTCTAGTGGCCAAGAGGAGACCCAATAACAACCCCAGAAAAATAAGAAATCATCAGGCAGTTAAACAGTAGAAATGAAGAAACTCCAGCACCATAAAACCAATTTCAGTTCAAGATCCAGCTTAGATAAACCAAAGTTTTTAAAAGAAATCAGAACTTCTGAACCTTTTCAGTAAATGAAGAAGATTTTTGTGAGTCAAAACCAATCTCAAAATGAGTGTTCATTTAGAGAATGTTTTCTATGTATTCAGAAGATTTCTTGGGGTCAGTATGCTGATGAATGTGTGTGATAATGAGGGAAGGTCTATTCCTTTTATAGAGTATACAAAATAACATCAAAAATGCATATTCTACCCTAAATTCCTAAAATGTCAGATAGTACACCATCTTTTAATAGCTGTCTGTCCTTTTTAGCCCAATTTCAGCATTTTTATGCTAAAAATGGGGACAACTGCACAATGTTAAAACATTCTGATATTTTCCTATTGTAAATTTCCAATTTTACCATTTTAAGTTCTGCTTATTGTAATTTTAACCTAATTTTTGATTTCAAAAACCATCGTGGAACTTTCTAGAACCATCTAGGTGATTCCAGTATTTGAAATTCATAACATTATTTTCAATTGTACCCCTTAAGCTTTGATTATCATTTTCATTTCTGAAATCAATTTAAAGTTAAAAGAACCTGGAGTTTAATCCAAATAGCCTAACTAACCAGTGAATTAAAGTGCTCATCTAATTAACCCTAAATAAAAACTGAATTTAAACAAACCATCGTAGCAGAAGCAGTAACAGAACAAAAGAACCAAAATAGAAAAAATGTAATGAAACCTAATAATTATCTATAATTGGTTGAATTAAACAAACTATAAAACATAGCTAATTCCTAACAGTTAAACATGCTCTGAATAATTATAATACTAGCCTAACAGTGAACTAATTAACTTATACACAAACGACCTAAATTAATCTATGGTTATACATATGCAACATTACGAAAACAAGAACAAACACAAATAAATGAGGAAAGAGGTCAGAAAATATACCAAAAAGGGTTCTGGTAACTCAGGAATAACTTCGAAATAGATCCAAAATATGCTAACCAATCGATCTTGTTGAGAACGATTGATTAACATACGTTTTACCTAAGTCAAGTCTGGAAAACCCAAAGAAAACCGAGAAGGAAAAAATTAGGGTTTCTGTTTCTTCTTAGATCTGGGATTCGAGTAAATTAATGGAGATTTTAGGGAAATTAGTGGTAGGATAGTGGTGAGGGAAGGTTTAGGGTTGTTTGGTATGATTTTGGGATTTTTTCAAATGGCTTAGGGTTTGGGTAAAATCTCAGATTTGAGATTGGTGGAATTTGATGGGGTTTTTGGTGAAAAGGTTGGTGGATTAAGGTATCAGAGAGTATGGGGAGTGCAGGGTGTAAATTTGAGGTGGTTTGGTGGTGCTCCGTCGCCGTAAGGCGATTTTCGGGAGGCGGAGAAGGGCGGAGCCGGCGAGAGGTGAGAGGGCGGCTAGGGTTTTGGTCTTTGGGGTTGGGAGGGGGGATCTTTGGACAGTTTTAAAGGAAATGTGGGTTAGTTGCGAGTCGTTGGATCAAAAGAATCCAATGACTGTAATTAAAAGACGGGGAATACGACATCGTTTAGGTTAGTTGGGTTTGGACCGGGTATGGAGAGATCTAGGCTTGGGCTAAATGGGTTGAAATTGTAATTGGGCCCCAGATTTTGGCTCTCTGGGTGGCCCAATTATTCAAAGACCAAATTGATTTTCAAATCCCCTTTCTTTTTGTTTTTCCTTTTTTTGTCTTTAATTTTAAAACCCTAATTAAATTAATTAATTACTAAATTAAATTCTAAATTAATCTAATTTATAAAATTAGACTACTTATCTATTTACAATATTTATAAAATTAGTTGATCCTTAATTAATGAAGAGGAAATTACTAATCTAATATTAAAAGCTAAAATGTAAAAATGAACAATTTTTTTGTGATTTTTATTTTAATAAAGCAATTAATTAACTAATTAATCCTAAAATATGAACACAAAACCTAATATGCAATGCATGCAACTTTGACATTTTTGCGGCATTTTTCATGATTTTAATAAAAATGCAAACAATTAATAAAATCCTACAAAAATCCTATAAAATTGAAAAAAATTTGAAAAAAAAAACCCATTTCTTTAATTTTGTAGGAGTATTTCTAATAGGTCAAAAATCACATGCTCACAGCTGCCCCTCTTTGCTCGAAAACACGAAGAGTTTTCGGGCAAAGATAAAATGAGCAATTATGAACGATTTTTGCCTATCTGTACACTCCATGGGAAGCATTTTTTTGGAAAAAGTCTGACCGAACCTTGCTTCGGAGGTTGCGTACATATTCTTGGCTATAAAGGAATCAGGTCAGTGTAGTTTTGGAAGTTTTGGTAACTGGGACTACCGAGAAGCTGTGATTTCACTGTTGTTGCTGTTGTTACTGCTTGCTAAGCTCCTTGTTACACCAAGATCAAAATGAAAAAGACTAACTAAGCCTATCAGCTACGAGTTACAAGATTCCTATCTATAAATCTTGTGAAGCTTGATCTTGAGTCTTGGCTGGTTCTTCATGCAGACTCTGATTTGAATCTTGATGCTTGTTAGCTGCAGGTGCTAGTTCATTCCTCTTCAACTTTCGAATCAATATGGGACATGTAAAGCTTGTGACTTTAATCATGTCTTGGGCAGTCCACATCTTTTCTCCGCTTCTGAACTTTGAGTTCACTTCTTTTCTTTTGTTCTTTTTCTTTTATTCTGGATTGAGACTTCTTCTTTTGGTCATCTCGAAACTTGTGCCTCAAGGTAAAAACCTGCTTAGGCACCAAAACAAACAAACGAACAAAATTTTTCTACCCTAGTTTTTCACTAGGAAAACTTCATGAGTTATTGTAACAAAATTCTAAACTACTTTTTTATTGAAAGCAATAAAAGTCAGGATTGTGTATCCTTAGGAAAAAAAGAGATTAGGGAGAGGAGACCCTATATCTAAAATGAGATCAACTATGGGTTGGAGACCCTAGGTTGGAAAGATCATCAGGTTATGTTGGTATCTACTAGGGAATGGGACCCTATGTTGGAAAATCATCGGGTTATGCCGACATCAACTAGGGAATGGGACCCTACGTTGGAAAATTATTGGGTGATGCCGGCATCAACTAGGGAGTGTGACCCTACGTTGGAAAAGTCATCGAGTTATGCTGGCATCAACTAGGGAGTGGGACCCTATGTTGGAAAAGTCATCGGGTTATGCCGACATCAACGGGAGTGGGACTCTATGTTGGAAAAGTCATCGGTTTATGCCGCCATCAACTAGGGAATATGAGACCCTATTTTGGAAAAGTCATCGGGTTATGCCGGCATCAACTATGGAGTGGGACCCTATGTTGGAAAAGTCATCGGGCTATGCCAACATCAACTAGGGAGTGAGACCCTATGTTGAAAAAGTCATCGAGTTATTCTGGCATCAACTAGGAAGTGGGACCCTATGTTGGAAAAGTCATCGGGTTATGCTGGCATCAACTATAGAGTGGAACCCTATGTTGGAAAAGTCATCGGGGAATGCCAACATCAACTAGGGAGTGGGACCCTATGTTGAAAAAGTCATCGGGTTATGCCGACATCAACTAGGGAGTAGGACCCTATGTTGGCATCAACTAGGGAGTGGTGACCCTATGTTGGAAAAATGTAGCTAGGGATTGGAGACCCTATACTACCATGATTTTGAACTTTTTCTTCTTCCTTTTCTTTCTTTCTATATCCTTTTTTATATCATTTTCGTCATCATTTTTTAACTTTAGAGAATGAGTAAATGCAGAAATAAATTTTGGAGGAGACTTCCCTTTCTGGAGTTGTTGCTGCAAAGCTATTTTTTAGCCCTTGCGCAGTTTCTTTTTGGTAGCACCTGCTTCTTGCAAGGTTGCTTCTGGATTGCACCTATTTCCTATTTTTTTTATTTCAACAAAGAATAATTTGTCAGTTTGAAACAGTGGTTGGTTTTGTGGCCTTGAGAGTTTCAGTCACTTGATCCCGGCCCGACTTCTTTGATGAAGATCCCCATTGCTTGCTTGCTCTTTGGGAATCGGTTTCATCTATAAACCCCGGGGGTCTTGACTTTTCCCAAACTTCACATGATGATTAACCTGTGTGGGACTTGGCCTATTTTCACCTTGTTTTGCCTTTATGGGCATTTGACCTTGATTTCCTATCTTTTCAAGAGTTTTTGACTCTGAAACATCGACTGTTATGGCCAGTCGAGGTCGACTTGATGCACCTGCTGAGGCCGGGTGCTTTCTCGAATATTGGCTTTTGTCAAACAAAAACCCTGTAAACCAATCTTGCCATCTTTTCTTTGTTTTAAATTCGGAACAGAATTAGACCCAAAGGGATTCAAAGAAAAATATACAATGGACAGGATGATGAATTTAAATGAGAGGTGTCCCTTTCGGGGAAAGAAAAGAAGGACTTATCTGGAGTGCATGCAGACTTCAATGGACATGACATGCTTCTTGGACTGGATACCCGATATGTGCAAACCATCCAACTCTTATAAACCCATCATAAACCATACCTCAAAACCGAGAAACCTTGCTAGGACTCTATCAATACCGATGGTTGTAAGGGATCCCCTTTTCGATCAGTGGCACCCTTTGCGGGTTTTCACCAACTGACCTCTCTCATTTCTCTTCTCACCGTTGCCTTATAGTACCCTTTGCGAGTTTTCACTATCAAGACTCTCTCATTTTCAATTTCTCTACTTACCATCGCTCTATGGTGCCATTGTGGGTTTTCACTAATAAGACTCTCTCATTTGATTGTATCAGATCCAAGTAACCATATCCTCCAATTTTGAGCATCTTTACCGATTGATCGGAAGGACTTGAATAGGACTTGAGGTGAAAAGAATTTGGATTGAATTACAACTTTGGAACCTTTCAGGCAAAAACTATTGCCGAACCATTATAACTTCTGCCCCAGTTCTAACTTTGGGGAAATATGGATTTTCGTTTTGGTGTGACTGAACCCCAGAGAGAGGTTGCCTACGTATACTTTCGGAATCAAGTCGAACGTAGTTCAGGGAACTTTGTTTTTGATTTTTCTTTTGTTTTTCTGTTTTGTTTTGCTTTCTTCTTATATATATATATATATATATATATATATATATATATATATATATATATATATATATATATATATATATATATATATATATATATATATATATGTATTAGAGTTCCAAAAAGGGAAATCAAAGAAAAGTAACTGGCTCAAAAGGTTTGCAAAGGGCTGACAATGTTTGGGTAGTGAGAATGAAAGCCTTCGTCATCCCAATCAGAGAATATTAGTATCACAAAAGGGTTAAACATAATACCTTTTGACCGCATCCGCATTGAAAGCGATTTTGGGGTCATTTCCTTCAATGCCTCCCAAGTAGAATGCCCCTTTTGGCAACTATTTTCTTATAATGTACGGACCTTTCCAATTTGGAGCGTACTTTCCTTTTGTTTCCACATGATGCAGGAGAATAGCCTTAGAACAAGATGCCCCACTTCAAAGTTCCTAGGCCGCACTTTCTTGTTATAAGCACAGGCCATTCTTTGTTGATACAACTGCCATGGCAGACTGCGGCCATCCGCTTTTCATCAATCATGGTTAACTGTTCTAGACGGATCTTGACCCATTTATTGTCCTCAATCGCTTCAACGATTATTCAAAGAGATGGAATTTCAGCTTCGGTAGGTATTACTACTTCAGTGAAATAAACCAATAGATAGGGTGTTGCCCCAACTAATGTGTGCACGGTTATGCAGTATCCCAATAATGCAAAAGGAAAAACTTTGAATCATTTTCCTGAGGATATTCTTGATATTTTTATTTGCTGCTTCAACAACACCATTAGCTTTGGGCCGATAAGGGGTAGAATTCCGATGCGTGATCTTAAATTGTTCGCATACCTCCCTCATTAAATGACTGTTCAATTTTGTAGTATTTTCCGTAATGATAGTCTTAGGAATACCAAAATGACAGATAATATTGGAATGCACGAAGTCCACCACTGCTTTCTTGGTGACGACTTTGAAAGTGGCTACTTCAACCCACTTTGTGAAATAGTCAATGGCAACTAAGATGAATCTGTGCCCATTTGAAGCTTTCAGCTCGATTGGCCCAATGACATCCATACCCCAAGCAACGAACGACGACAATGCTGACATAGGATGCAATTCTGAAGGCGGTGCATGAATCAGATCACCGTGTACCTGACACTGATGACACTTTCGGACAAAACTGAAGCAATCCTTTTCCATGGTCATCCAATAATAACCTGCCCAAAGGATTTTCTTTGCAAGGACGTATCCGTTCATACGGGGTTCACATACTCCCACATGCACTTCATTCATGATATTTCCAGCCTCTTGGGCATCCACACATCTTAAAAGGTTTAGGTCTGGAGTTCTTTTGTACAAGACCTCTCCGCTCAAGAAGAAACTACTGGCGAGCCTTCTATGGTTCTCTTTTTACTCCACTGGCTTGCTCAGAATATTCCTTTGTTTTCAAGAATCTTTTGATATCATGACACCATGGCTGAATATCTGGTTCTATTTCAACTGTATTGCAATAACCATGTCTTTCTCGTATTTGGATTTCCAGCGGGTCAATGTGGACATTGCCCGGATACGGCAGCATTAAGGCCAAAGTAGCTAGTACATCAGCTAACTCATTGTGGAACTGAGGGATATACCTGAACTCGACGGATTTGAACTGTGTGCTATGATCTTCTACATGTTGCCTGTATGGGATGAGCTTGATATCTCGAGTCTCCCATTCACCTTGAGCTTGTCGAATAATCAAGTCAGAATCTCCCATGATTAACAATCCTTCCACATCCAGATCAACTACCATGTTCATGCCCATAATGCAAGCTTCATACTCAGCAATGTTAGTCGTACAGAAGAAACGAAGTCGAGCTGTGGGCAGATAATGCTGACCAGTAGGTGAAATCAAAATTGCCCCAATCCCGACACCCTTTGCATTTACCGCTCCACCAAAGAACATTTTCCAAGCATTGGTGCCTTCTGGAATTACCTCAACTGAATTTACTTCCTCGTCCGAAAAGTAAGTACTCAAAGGCTGATATTCATCATCAACAAGATTTTGGGCTTGATGATCCATCAAATCTTGAGCTTTTATCACCGTGTGGGTGACATAAACAATGTCAAACTCAGTGAGCAGGATTTGCCATTTTGCTAGCCTTTCTGTGGGCATTGGTTTTTGGAATATGTACTTCAAAGGATCCAATATAGTTATGAGATAGGTGGTATAAGCCAACAAGTAATGCCTAAGCTTCTGAGCGACCCAAGTTAGGGCGCAACAAGTTCTTTCCAACAAAGTGTACTTGGCTTCATAATTAGTGAACTTCTTGCTCAAGTAGTATATGGCTTGTTGTTTCTTCCCAGTCGCATCATGTTGCCCGAGAACACATCCAAAAGAATTCTCCAACACTGTCAAGTACAAGAACAAAGGCCTTCCAGGCTCGGGTAGGACCAACACTGGTGGATTTGATAGATATTCTTTGATTTTGTCGAAAGCTTCTTGACACTCATCTGTCCAACTAATTTTCGCATCTTTCTTCAATAGCTTAAATATGGGCTCGTAGGTGGTAGTCAGCTGCGCAATGAATCTACTGATGTAACTCAACCTTCCCAACAGACTCATAACCTCTTTTTTGGTTCTCGGAGGTGGAAAATCCTGAATAGACTTTATCTTTGTTGGATCTAACTCGATGCCCCTCCGACTGACTATAAACCCCAAAAGTTTCCCAGATGGTACTCCAAAATGCACACTTGGCTCGATTCAACTTCAAGTTATACTTACGCAAGCGCTCAAAGAACTTTCTCAGATCTCGCACATGGTCCTCCTGTGTTCTGGATTTAATGATCACATCATCCACATATACCTCAATTTCCTGGTGCATTATGTCGTGAAAGATGGCGGTCATAGCTCTCATGTAAGTTGCCCCAGTGTTCTTCAAACCAAACGGCATGACCCTATAATAGTAAGTGCCCTAGGTGTGGTGAAAGCCGTCTTTTCTATGTCTTCTTCATCCATTAGAACCTAGTGATACCCAGCATAGCAATCCACGAAAGATTGTATCTCATGTTTGGCATAGTTGTCAACAAGAATGTGGATGTTTGGTAATGGGAAGTTGTCCTTGGGACTTGCTTTGTTGAAATCCCGATAATCAACACACACTCAGCTTCTCCCATCTTTCTTTGGCACTGGGACCACATTAGCCAACCATGTGGTGTATCGGACCACTCGGATCACACCGACTTTCAACTGTTTGGTGACTTCTTCTTTGATCTTGTCACTGATGTCTGTTATAAACTTTCTCTACTTTTTTTGGACAGGTGGATAACTGGGATAAGTTGGTAATTTGTGCACTACTAAATCAATACTCAATCCTGGCATATCGTCATAGGACCAGGCAAACACGTCTTTGAAATCAAACAAAAGTTGGATCAATGCATCTCTAGTTCTTTCATCAGCGTGAATGCTTATCATGGTTTCCTGGACCTCTTCCGGACTACCCAAATTAACTAGCTCGGTTTTATTTAAGTTTGGCTTGGGCTTATTCTCAAATTGTTCCAGTTCTCGATTTATTTCCCTAAAAGCCTCATCTTCATCATATTTTGGTTCTTGATTCATTATTTCACAGTTAGATAGCGTATTAAGATCAGGGCATGAAGTTCGCAAAGCATGTCATATTATTTAAGTCCGCATTATTAGAATTGAAAAGAGAGATAAGAAAAAATAACAAAAATCAGAAAGAATAAGGGAAGAGATTCAATAGGCGATGAAATATTGATTTCATTTCATTGAATTTGAATATATGAGGGTTTACATCAGAATTTTAAAGACAATAAACTAAAAACATTCGAGTTACATCCTGAAATAACTTAGAATGCAGAAAAGATGACAAGACTGAACTATCGGGATTCCCCTCTGACTGGGAACGGAGTAGCCTTCCAATTTTGAAGCTTAGCATTTGGCCCCATATATTGCACCTCAGCATTGCTTGAGCCTTCACCCGGTTGGACCATATAAAACTCGTACAACATTTGCCTCATTGCCTCACATATGTCCTCAATTTCTTCGGCCGTGAAGGCCTCTTCTTCTTCTTCTTCTATGTACCTTGGCTTAACAAACGTCCTGGCGAGATGCGTGACCGGCTGAGGTAGGACCCACCCATTATTCTTACGTTTATTAGCCCATTTTACATCGGCCTCTGTAGCTTAGAAGCCTACGCCAAAGAACTTCTCGTTGGCAGTCAAAGTGATGGGCTCTCTAATTCCTTGTAAGGATACCCCGAGCCCTTTCATGGGCTTGTACCCGTGTTTGATCATTTCACTAGTGACCATGATTGATGCGTTTGATAAGCAGGGTTGAGGACATGGGGTTCCTTCCTTACACTGGTCTGCGACCACGACCTCAAAAGCTTGGTAGAAATTGTGTTCACTACCCTCTCTAGCTTCCAAGCATGAGACTGATGGGTCCCTCTAGATTGATTGTCCATCTTCTCCGTGGACCACTATTTCTTGGTTTTCATGTTCAAACTTAACCATTTGGTGGAGAGTAGAGGGTACGACTCCTGCAGTATGAATCCAAGTCCTTCCTAAGAGAAAGTTGTAGGAGGTGTCCATGACCAAACCTTGAAATGTTACTTCAAAATCTACAGGGCCAATAGTTAGGACTAAATCAATCTCCCCTATCGTATCCCACTTGACGCCGTTGAAAGCACGTAAGCAAACATTGTTGGGTCTAATCCTTTCAGTCCAAATTTCCATCCTTTGTAAGGTTGATAGAGGGCAAATGTTGACCCTAGATCCTCCGTCCAACATAACTCTTTTCACATAATACCCTTCACACTTAACGGTCAAATGAAGAACTTTGTTGTGGGCAGCCTCTTCTGGAGGCAAGTCATTTCGGCTGTAGGAGATTCGGTTGACTTCAAAAAATCGTTCCGCCATTCATTCCAATTGTTCAACCGTGGTCTCGATTGGAACATATGCCTTATTCAACATTTTTAACAGCACTTTCTGATGCTCATTCTAGCTTATCACTAGGGACAAAACTGAGACCTGAGAGGGGGTCATCCTGAGTTGATCAATTACAACGTAGTCTGAGGTTTTATATTTTGAAAAAATTCATTTGCTTCTTCAGCATTGACTGGCTTTTTAAGAGGAAAACGCTTATGCTTTGTCTTGTTCAATTCTTTCAGGTTGAGGTACTTCCCGGATGTATTCGTTTCATTTACTTCTCCCATGATTTCCTTTCCTTTGTACGTGACCTCTGCCTTATTGTAGTTCCAAGGGATGGCAATGGGATCTTTTATGGGATTGTATGGTGCACGTCTGATGACTACAGGAACAGTTAACCTAGGTGAAATTATCGGCCCCGTGCCACATAAGTCCCCTTTGGTATGTACATCTTTGGCACTTTCAGCATGACCTTATTTTGCTCAAACATTTGGGAGGACTCAACATGAACTGTTCCTTTCTGGGGTCCCTGGGAGCATAAAGAATGGCATCTTTAGGAGGTGCTGCCCCTATCTTGGTTTCCACAGCCTTTTATGCACTTTAGGGAGTGGAGTTGATCTTCTTCTCATCTCTAGCTTGTTTTGTTGCCGCTTTGGGTTTCTTTTCTAAGTCAGTGATAGTAATGATAGCTTTCAAAGCTGGGTCGAATTCTTTGTCCTCACAGATCATCCCAATGACTGGCCTATTGTTGTGTGCCAGCAATGAGTTATTAGTTACATTGGGGACTTCCTCATCCCTCAAAACTACCCGCTTCTGTTCTATCAGATTTTTGACTACCCTCTTAAGGGTCCAACAATCTTCGGTATCGTGCCCTTCTGCCCCTGAGTGATAAGCACATCTGGTACCTAGTCAGTAGGATGGTGACTTTGGGTTTTTCCTGTTTGGAGGTACAGGCTGTAACAGGCCCATTTGGACTAATTTTGGGAAGAGGCTGGAATATGATTCACCAATGGTTGTGAAGTTAGTTTTTCTGGGTGGTTCACGGGATAGGCATTATATGGATAATTAGTCTGTGGCGGACGTGGATTATACGGGGCTTGGTGAGGAGGGTTGTTTCTTGGAGGTGGAGCTCGATTTTGATTGTAATGTTGTTGTGGCCGAGTGTATGGCTGGGCATTTATTACTACATAGAGATGAGGGGTTATAGCATATGATGCGTCTTGGTGGGGGTAGTAATGTTGCGGGGTGCAGGTAGGGAAACCAAAGTAATCTCGGGGTTGACGAGGATTTCTCAAACTTGAAGCCATCATTGTTCCATATTCTTTCTTTTTCCGGTTTGCTACTCCCCCCGACCCGCTCTGGATAGCTTTGAAAGTGGCTCTTATAGCTGATTGACTCATGATGTGACCCGTTTTCAGCCCATTTTCCACCATTTCTCCAATCTTGATGGCTTTTACGAATGGCTTGCCCATGGCAGACATCATGTTTTGAAAATAATCGGCCTCTTGGGCCTGTAAAAAGACACTGACCATCTCGGCCTCATCCATTGGAGGTTTTACCCTGATCGCTTGTTCACACCACTTGATAGCGTATTCTCGGAAGCTTTCTGAAGATTTCTTTTTTTGGTTGGGCAAAGAATTTCTGTCTAGAGCTATGACCACATTGTATTGGAACTGGCTAACAAAATCCAGGGCCAGGTCATCCCATATGCGCCAACGAGAGATGGCTTGGTCTATATACTACTCTGATGTAATTCCGATTAAGCTCTCCCCAAAATAGGCCATAAAGAGTTCTTCCTTTCCGCCTACCCCTCTTAACTGATTGCAATATCTTTTCAAATGGGCGATCAGGTCTCCATGCCCGTCGTATCTTTTGAATTTTGGTGTCTTAAAGCCGACGAGTAGATGAACGTGAGGAAACATGCACAGATCGGTATAAGAGACACTCTTTTGGCCACTCAGGCCTTGCATGCTCTTAAGACTTTGTTCAATGCTTTTCATTTTCTGAGTTATATCTTCTTGCTCGGGGTTCTTCATAGTTCTTTCTTGTTCCATGTGAGACTCATACCGGGGGTGCTGAGAGTAGGAATTCGGGGTGACATGAGCCGTGTTTAGTTGAAATAGTGGTACTTGGAAAGTGAAGGCTGATGGTTCGAAACATGGCCTAGGCACTATTGACCGTGTCGTAGTTGAGACCGGTGGTGCAGTGAATATCGTGGAAGATACTCCTAAAAACGGTGTCTAGGGGCGAACCTCAAAAGGCTTACCAGTGAAATTAGCTGACATAGTGGGGTACCCGAATGGGATGAACGGGTTGGTTATGAGAATAGGGACGTTGGAGGTTTCACTTGTCCTGGGAATTAGTTCGGGAAATCCAGGGATTGCACTGGGCGGTTCTCTACTATTAGACCAAGCGTCCCACATCTCCAACATGCAGAGATGCAGTATTCTATTTTCTTCAGTAACTGCTGACTCTGAGACCGGGATAACTGATACCAAGCTATCCTCTAAGGGTTTAATTATTGGTAGATGACTCTCTAACGTCATTACGACACTCCCTTTAGATCTTGTGAAGTAAGGGTACGAAGCCAGGTTACCACAAAACCAACCACCTAAAAACAGAACATGTTCTTAAACAGCATACACATAAATCGGTTAGTTGAGACATTTAACACATAGGGAATCACATGTTGGGGAGTGCAATGCACCTAAACAGTTAAACATTTTTTTACATGTTTTTGCGATAGCTGTGTGTTTCATCCCGGATTTCCTTTTTTGTCACCTTCCAAATCCTGAATCTTTTCATTCTTTGCGCTCTTTTTTTTGGTTTTTCTTCTGTTTTTTTACTCGGGTTATCTATATCTATAATCGGATATGATGGGGACTTCCTACATATCACGACACCACATGAATCAAATCATTACATAGTTTAGGGGATAAATGTGAAATAAAAGAAAGAATTTTTTTTGGGTTTTCAATAATAAAAACTTCTGATTTTCCTCTATTATAAAGACTCTGACATACAGACTTAAGAACTGGAAAACAAAAATAGACTCAAAGAAGACTAACATACTCTAAAAAAACTGAAATACAAACTCGAAAAGAAAATCAGGAATACATAAGTGCCTCCAATACTACTCTAGGGGCCCAGGGGACATCAGTCGATCTCGACGCGGGCCTACGTGCAATATTTTCTTGGAGGTGATATAGGTTGTCCATTATTTGACGGACAAAAATCATCACAGTGACGAAGAATATGGATCTGGTCATATCCTCGCACTCATGGCATTTCATGACGACATAATCAGCAAGTCCTCTAATCCTTTCTCCAATGATGCCCTTTTCTTGGGGTAGGCGTCCAATCTACTAAGACCTGGCCTCCAGAACTTGGGTGGCCGTATGGTTTTGCTCTTGTAACTGATGCATGTCCTCTTCTAGTTGAGACATCAATGCATAACAATGCTCTCTTTCCTCTTTAAAATTCTTTGTTTGCTGAGTCATTTCTTTCTCAAGAGTAGTCAACTTTTTCTTTAAACTCGTGACTCCTTTGTCATACTTTTCTTTTAGTTGCTGAACAAACCTCGCCCGTTCTTCTGCATTCTTTACTAGCTTTGCCCGGGCTTTAGCCAATTCATCTTTGACGTTTTCCAAATCAGCCCCATAATCACACACTTTTCGCCTAAGACCGTTTATGAGTTTTCCATCTGTTTTGCTTCTTCCAGGGTTTTCAGCAACTATTTTCATCCTCTAAATCTTGGCTCGGAGGACTTCGTTTTCTCGGGCCAACCTTTTATTCTTTCCTTCATCCATAGAGGCCTGCAAACCACTATCAAATTTAATATCTCTGATTTTCCCTTCTAATTAACTTATGGTAGCCCTATAGTTATTCTCTTTGGTTAACCAAGCCCCATGTTCTTGTGACGCATCTACAAATTCTTGGATGTGGGGCCTTTTGGTTGGCCTTTCAGATTCATCATTTGCCGCAACTCTCTTCCCATATCAAGCAAGATAATCAGACAAAATCTCACCCTTGGATAAATCACGCACTTGGGTTTTTGCCCCCAAGTACTGGCATTAGCTCAAAATCCGGCGAACCACTTCTTCAGGAAATTGAGCCTCGGAATGGAATTTTACTATGTGAATACTAAGATCTTCCTCTTTGGGAACTATCTGGCATCTCCCAAGTTGTCTCAAAACCCGGTATGTGGCATATGGTTGGATGTTTCGGAGACCCATTAGTAGGAAGTAGGGACCGGTGGCAGGCATGTATACAATCTCATCAATAGGAAGCCAACCCAGTGTCTACTCTATCTGATCCGTAGTTATGGAACGAAGGCGGGATATCCAATCTTTGACCCCTTCTGGTATTTCAAATCCAGTTACCCATGTATCAAACTCTTCGATGTAGCTTTTTCCAGTAGACCCGTAGTTCATGTATCAGGGACGGTGACAAAGGTGTTCAATCATCCACATTTATAATAACAGATTGCACCCCTCAAAAGCCTCTATTCTGGCCTTATAGGCTGTGAGAGCTCGGAATATTTCTGCTACGATCATAGGTGCGAGGGTGCTCTTGGCATTGGTAGTCAAAACTTTGACGACTCTAGCTACATGCAAATCAATATCCCCATCCTCCCTTGAAAATACTAAGAGGCCTAGAAATGCCACCATGAAAGCAAAACATCTATGTATTTCCCACTTTGATCGGTTTTTGTTACTGCAAAGTCCACTTTCTGGGTCCTCCAATCCTCTAAAATGCCCATAACGCTGGTACAAAAAGTATAAAGTGGAAAATCCCTCTGTCAGATCTGCATTCTGGACCTGCCTACTTATTTTCAGTAAATCTAGAAACTTGTAAGGAGTAACGGCCCTTGGAGCTATCAAGTATTTGTGTCTTAAACCCTCTGTACTCCTAACATAACCCGCAATTTCCTCCAAGGTAGGTGTAAGCTCAAAATCCGAGAAATGCAGAACGTTGTGAGCGGGGTCCCAGAATGTTACTAATGCCTCTATTACATCACTCCTAGGCTTAATCTTCAGTAATTCAGTGAGTGCCCCTAGGTAGTGGTTGACCTTGTCTCGCCCCTGTTTTCCCAAATTTTCCCACCACATGTGGAGTGCCAATGGAATCTCACTCATAACCTTCACTGATAAATTCTAAACTGTGCTCATTTTGCACATTTAGATTAAGGTGATTGGATTAAAACATGTGAACTTTTGTATTTTTTTTATTTATTATAAAACTAATCAAAAGATTATTTTTGCAAAAAAATTCAAAACAAATCATGGCTACTTTTACAAATACAGCCCTTCAGCACTTTAGAAGGAAAGATTTTAAGGCTGTGTTTGCTAGGTGGCCAAAAATTGATAAAGGGACCGTTGGTGGCTATTCTTGCAAAACAACCTTCCGGCGTCCCGTCGGGACATTTCTAGCTATTTGGACAAAAACGGCATCACCTAACTTTATTTATGACAAAATGACAACATATTATATTTTTGGTTATTTTTGCAAAAATGGGGTTGGACCCGATGAGGGTTGCCTACGTATCTCACATCCGATGAGAATCAAACCCGCGTAGTTCGGTCAGTTTTGATGCAACAGAAGCAACATGAAATATTTTGAAACAATTTTCCCCTTTTTCTTTCTTCTTTTTCTCTTTTTTTTTTCAAAACTTCGGCAGAGTTTCGTGATATATTAGATACCATATTTTTCAAAGGCAGGTAATTTTCCCTCTCATACCTCAATTTGATTTTTCTCAACTTTTTTTCCTTATTCTAGAAGCTGGTCAACATGCAGTCCGAAGCAAATAAGTGTACAAGTAGCACGTAAAATGCATCAGGGTGGTCTTTTTTATTTTGGGTACACCTGTACGTCTCCTAGACGGACCGAACCCCTATGTTGAGTTCCCAAAGTCAAATGCACGTGATGCAAAAAAGCGTTCCTACTAGGGATCCGGCATGAAGCTATATTATTCTAGGTTTAAAATCTGGGTGTATTGTTCTAGACCTGGCTTACCTAAGCGGACATCTCGAGCTGGGGGGGACAACGTATCGGTAACCAAAAGGCTATCCGGCATTGTAACTGATCCGAGACTTGTTCTAAATTAGGATATGACTCTAACAGAAAAGAAGTCACACCAGCATGCACTTCCCAGAAGATTTAGAAGAATCAGAGAGAAGAAGGGTTTCGTAACAGTTTATATACAGTTCAAACAATATCAAAGCGGTAAAAAACGACATTTAGCACATTAGGCTCAAACATGTAATAAGAATCAGATAATAAATAAAAGCCAAGTATAATAGTCATTCTAAGCTCGAATTCTTGAATCCTGAACCAGAAGTTCTGGGTTAAGTCCCCAGCAGAGTCTCCAGAGCTGTCACACCTCCTTTTTACCCGAGGGGGATATAAGTGAGTTTTTCCAATTTAAGTGACATTAATCGAAATGGGATTATTTATTTATTTTTTCAAAGTCGCCACTTGGAATAATTTATGGTGTCCCAAGTCACCGGTTTATTTTAAATCCCAAACGAGGAGAATTTGTATTTATTTAAAAGTCTGCGAAACTAGAAAAACTAGGTAAGGAATTCTGTTAACCCGGGAGAAGGTGTTAGGCATTCTCGGGTTCCGTGGTTCTAGCACGATCGCTTAACTATTAATAATTGGCCTAATTATCTGATTAATTACATGTTTTAAACCTATTATGCATTTTTGACTTTATAACTGCTTTTATTTATTTATGAATTTTTTTTTGGAACAAGTCACGATTGTCGTACACTTGCCATTTTGGAACTCATGCAAACCACGCTACATGAAATGCACCCGTGATTTGTGAAATATTTATTTTTTTATTATTTGAAGTTTTTATGATCGAGTCACATGAAATGCACGCCCGAATTTTGGGAATTATGTATCATAACTATGTCACGGGAACCGTACCCATAGTCACGATGCTTCATTAATCGCGCCTAAAGAAAAACTACGATGTTCAGATTTTCCTCAGCTAATTTAACTGCTATAAAAAGGCTACAACAGCGTATAAGGATAAAAGTTTCAACTAACTTTGGGAAATAATCTGGCGTTAATGGTTACAGGCCTAAAATATAAGACAAAGGGCCCAATTGGCTATTTGGTAAAGTTGGCCCAGTCGCAACTCTAGCTGACTCGGCCTGTCGCGGTTCTCTTTTCAGTAACAAGAAAAATTAACAAAATATACATCGTTCAAAGCCCAGAAATGGTTCATACAGAAGTAAAACCAGAAAATTATTTAAGTTTTAAAATTAACTACAATACTGTAATTTCCTACACATTAAGTAAAAATTGGAATTTATGTTAAAGTTCAAATAGGTAAGCCCATAGTTGGGTCAAGCCATTGGGCTTAGTACCCAAGCCCACCTACCTTGATCTAGACTTGTTCAGGCAATTCCCAAATTCGGTCAAGTTACAAGTCTGACCCATTTCGTATAGTCCTCATTCAAACAATTCTGAGACAACATAGCTATATTTATAACAATGGGCTATTGATATAGACTTTACTAAGACACTATGGAATGCAACTATTAACCACAACAATCAATTTAAAAGAAAAATGTTACAATATACTCCATACTTATTCTATATAAAAAAATAGTTCATTAGTAACAATCTCTAGATTTGAATTACAACATATTTAGATATATGACTACATGCTTAAAGAAAATTTGTTATCTCCACTGAATACCCCATATGGTTTTGGGCTCTTTCACTTGTCACCAGCTTTCAAAAACGGCCTTTGAAGTACAAAGGCAGCTATAGAGCTGCTTTGCAAATCAACATCTTTTATTCTAAACCAAAAGATCTCAAATTTTCTCTTTTTCTTGTTATAATTCCACATACAAATCAAGAAAATAAGAACACTTTTGTAAAGAGTAGTTTATTAGCATCATATATTCGAAAGATAAAACAGCAGGCAACACAAATGAAAAGGGATCAGATCTATCATAGCTTATGATGCAAATCTAAGTATAAGCAGGATAGAAATAGCAAAGGCCATAATATGGAACAAGACTTGAAAACTAAGCATGATGGCATACAGATAAATCAATATAGTCTTCTAAAATATTCATCAACTAAAGAAGATAAGCTCTATAATATTGTGAACAAGCATAAACATCAAGGGAATATTTATCAACTCAGAAACACAAGATGTAGCTTTTAGAGACAGTTTCAAAGAAGAAAAAACTTAGTAAAAGACATATAATTCAACATGGACACTAGTTCACATTTCCATTCATATATTTCCAAAGAGGGCTACAGATAAGATATCAACATACCTACTGTAAGAAACAAGAGTTGAGACCAAATAAAGGTCTAGTGGCCAAGAGGGAACTCAATAACAACCCCAGAAAAAGAAGCAATCAGCAGGCAGTTAAACATCAGAAAAGAAGAAACTCCAGCACCAGAAAACCAATTTCAGTTCAAGATCCAACTTAGATAAACCAAAGTTTTTAAGAGAAATCAAAACTTCTGAACCTTTTCAGTAAATGCAGAAAGTTTTTGTGAGTCAAAACCAATCCCAAAATGAGTGTTCATTTAGATAATGTTTTCTGTGTATTCAGAAGATTTCTTAGGGTCATTATACTGATGAATGTGTGTGATAATGAGGGAAGGTCTATTCTTTTTATAGAGTATACAAAAATAACATCAAAAAGGCATATTCTATCCCAAATTCTTAAAATGTCAGATAGTACAACATCTTTTAATAGCTGTTTATCCTTTTTAGCCAAATGTCAACATTTTCATGCTAAAAATGGGGACAATTGTACAATGCTAGAACATTCTGATATTTTTCCTATTGTAAATTCCCAATTTTACCCTTTTAAGTTCTGCTTATTGCAATTTTAACCAATTGACCTAATTTTTGATTTCAAAAACAAAAAATTAGGTCAATTGTGATTCCAGCATTTGAAATTTCTAATATTGTTTTCAATTGTACCCCCTAAAAGCTTTGGTTATCATTTTCATTTCTCAAATCAATTTAAACATAAAGGCACCTGAAGTTTAATCAAAATAGCCTAACTAATCAGTACATTAAAGTGCTAATCTAATTAATCCTAAACAAAAACTGAATTTAAACAAACCATCATAGTAGAAGCAGTAATTGAACAAAAGAACCAAAATTGAAAAAATGTAATGAAACCTAATAATTATTTATAATTGATTAAATTAAACAAACTATAAAACTAAGCTAATTCCTAACAGTTAAACATGCTCTGAATAATATTAATACTAGCCCAATGGTGAACTAAATAACTTATATACAAACGACCTAAATTAACCTATGGTTATACACATGCACCATTATGAAAACAAGAACAAGCACAAATAAACGAGGAAAGAGGTCATAAAATATACCAGTAGGGGTTCCGGTAACTCAAGAATAACTTCGAAATAGATCCAAAATAGTCTAACCAATCGTTCTTGTTGAGAGCGATTGATTAACATAGGTTTTACCTAAGTCGAGTCTGGAAAACCCAAAGAAAATCGAGAAGGGAAAAATTAGGGTTTCTGTTTCTTCTTAGGTATGGGATTCGAGTAAACTGACAGAGTTTGGGTAAAATCTCAGATTTGAGATTGGTGCAATTTGATGGGTTTTTTTATAAAAAGGTTGGTGGATTAAGGTTTCAGAGAGTATGGGGAGTGCAGGGTGTGAATTTGAGGTGGTTTGGAGGTGCTCCGCCGCCGTAAGACAATTTTTGGGCAGCGGAGTAGGGCGGAGCCGGCGAGGGGTGAGAGGGCGGCTAGGGTTTTGGTCTTTGGGGTTGGGAGAGATGAAGAGTGAAGTGAATTTTAGGGTTTGGGGGGTCTTCGGACAGTTTTAAGGGAAATGTGGGTTAGTTGCGAGCCGTTGGATCAAAAGAATCCAACGGCTATGATTAAAAGACGGGGAATACGGCGTCGTTTAGATTAGTTGGGTTTGGATCGGGTATGGGGAGATCTGGGCTTGGACTAAATGGGTTGAAATTTTAACTAGGCCCCAGATTATGGCTCTTTGGGTGGCCCAATTTATCAAAGACTCAATTGATTTCCAAATTCCTTTACTTTTTGTTTTCCCTTTTTCTTTTCTTTAATTTTAAAATCCTAATTAAATTTATTAAGTCCTGAATTAAATCCTCTAATCTATAAAATCAGACTAATTATCTATTTACAATATTTACAAAATTAGTTGATCCTAAATTTATGAAGAGGAAATTACTAATCTAATATTAAAAGCTAAAATGTAAAAATGAATATTTTTTTGTGATTTTCATTTTAATAAATTAATTAATTAACTGATTAATCCTAAAATATGAACACAAAACCTAATATGCAATGCATGAAACTTTGACATTTTGTGGCATTTTTCATGATTTTAACAAAATTAAACATGCACAAAAATGCAAACAATTAATAAAATCCTACAAAAATCCTATAAAATTGAAAACAATTTGAAAAAAAAAACTATTTCTTTAATTTTGTAGGAGTATTTCTAATAGGGCAAAAATCACATGCTCACATCAATTTTACCCCACAACCTTTGAATGAACCCATTCAATATTGAAAATGGAGGATACGCACCTAAAACATTGCAGACTATAGCATTCTTCCAATACTCAATCTCAGAATTAATGTCATCCTGACTAAATTCCCCAATCTGAAGCCCCCGAGAGTGAATTGGGTCTACATATTCCAATTTAAACCTAGCATTTGAAATTTCGAAATATCATAATTGTCCCAAATGGAAGCCCCCGATTCAGGTATCTTACCTGTTATCTCATCCTGTAATTCTACTTCATCCTCCCAGGATTTTTTCCTTCTAACACTTGCGGAGTGGATTACATCTAACCATTCACCCAGTTTCTCCTTTGCATGTGTCACTGTCTCAATTTGTATGTTCGGTTCCTTCATAATTACCGGAGATGCTTCTCTAGAGCTGTTAATTCCTTCAGTTATTTGCTCTTTAAACTGCTCCGCTTTTCCAACTCCTTTGATTGTAGTTTTCGCTGCATATTTTTGTGTTGGTGTCATTGTTTGGGACTAAGCTGAAGGTCGTCCTCTCCTACCTCCCATGGTTGGAGCACGTTATGCTAACTTGCACCGGGAGAGAGAAACCATTTATCACGTAAATAATTCAAATATTTTCTATGATAGTTTTTATTATGTTAACTTTATAAAAATTTGAATTTATTTCTAAACAAAATTATGTTTCGTTTGATGAAGCGAATGCGTAACTTATGATAAACATGACATGATAATAAGATGTTGGGTTCAAGTACCAGCAAATTATGATCTATTACACTTTTATATCAAGTGCACTATATAATGATGGCTAAGACAAAATAATACCTTTTAATAAAAAAATTATGAAGCCAATCCCACTGAATCAGCTTCATTTCCTAAAGCAAATGTGGTAGCGATAGATCAAAAGTTTGAAAGAAGACTAACTAATTAGGTGGCCATATGAATGCACGTGGGAATGATAAGGGATGAAATGATAATCATCATGGAGGTGATCATTATAAACAAGAGAACAATAAGGGGTTTTAGAATAATTCTTCAAAAGTCAAAGATAATATTTACCATCATGTGGTATGAAAAATTATTGGGTACGAATTTGGCACATGCTTGTGTCACACCCCGACCTAGGTGAGGTGGACATGCATGCAGTACCTCATTTACATAGAGACTCATTTTGTATGGTTACTGATTTACTTAAACTCGAGCTCCTACGCGCACAAAAGTCCCAAAATATATATATACACACATACGCTACGAGGCCTCGCCCTGTACATCTTGCTGCTAACAGTGATGTAACTGACAACAGGTGTCCATGTATCTACAAAAGCCTCTAAGAATATCTTAGTGACATAACATGGTCGAAGACAGGGCTCCGACCTACCCAAAAGTGTATATACATAGGATAGTATGATAACATCTAGACTCTGTACTCCAGATGAAATGGAGCTTTGCCAATACTCAACTGGATATCAACTCCGTCTATGATAAGAGCCCGCCAAACTGGATACCTAAACCTGCAGGCATGAATGCAGTGCCCCAACGATGAGACATTAGTACAAAGAAATGTACTAAGTATGTAAGGCAGATAACATATGAATAACTAAATTGAAACTGAACTGACATGTATATATCATATACTGAAAGTAATCTGGAGGGTCAATGAAATCCAGGAATCACACTTACCTTATTCTGACTCGTAACATATCTAAGTATTGAACTATCCAACTTACCTTACAAAGGATGTAGACTGAAAAGGGAAGGCTTTGTTGCCCGAGAACATCTAATGTTGCGATTATCATATATACATCTAATTCCTATCATGATATACTTGAACTTGTTCCCATATGTTATATGTACTTGAAACCATCATATTATGGAACTTTATCTATAACATTCTTCTAGCCATCATACCTTATATCTGAATACTTACCTTAGACAGATCAAACACCTCTAGGGCTACACTGAAATATAAAAATGGCACTTATGCGTTTCATAAGATATCGTCCGTAAATCTAACTCATAAACATGAATAATCAGTGGCTCATACGCATAACATAGTAGACCGTGCGTGCGGTTCATAATACTGAGGTCTAGCTAAGCGTGCAACTGAGACCATCCATAACCAACCTTCATTATGCACCTATGTGTTCATAGACTGTCCATAGGGCTTCACTGTATACCTACGCATTCATAGACTATCTGTAGGGATCACGTCTTATACATATTCATTTCATATCACTCATGCAGACATTATTCAATCTTCAATAGATAAACTTGTATTCATGACCATACAAGTTCGTGAGTAACTTGTCACAATAACCAATCCTATTCCTTAGCCACTTGCTACGTCATCCTTTGTATTCTATATTATTTAGCCGTGAAGAACATTGTAACTAATTAGGACTCACACTTCTATCCTTATTTCACATCACCACTCATTTCTAGGGATTACATGATTCTGTCTACTTTTAGATATGTAATATACTTAGTGCGAGACTACTCGATATATATATATATAGTCACGACCCAAGTTCGACTTTCGTGAACTGCCGTGACGGCACCTAGTCTCTACAACTAGGTAAGCCTAACAAATTGCGGAAAATAAATCAACAGAATAAAACTAGCCAAAACAGTAGAAGAATATCAAAATGGAGTATTGAAGATGCTGCTCGGCATATACAATACAACTCTCAAACTGGAACTACATTTTTCAAAATCGGGAATCTCATGAAATCACAAGCTTTTGAATGTCTACAAGTATCTAACTCCAGAATGTCTAAACAAAAGAAAAATACAGAATGACTAATACTTTAGGAGAGAATAGAAAGGGACTACTTGGTCTGCGGACGCAGCAGATATACCTCAAAGTCTCTCGAAAATCGCCTTGCCTCAAGGGTGGTAGGGTTGAGTCGAAGTACCTGGATTTGCACACGAAAAACATGCACAGAAAGGACATGAGTACACCACAATAGTACTCAGTAAGTGCCAAGCCTAACGTCGGTTGGGTAGTGACAAGGAAAGTCAGGGTCCTACTGAGATTAAATGAAATACAAGGTATAACAGTATAGAATAAGACAATATAATTAAGTGTAACAGTAAGAAGTAACACATGATAGAAAGAACAACAACAATTATAACAGAGACAAAATAATCACGGAAAGGAATACAGCTCAACACAGAGATATAACCGGGGATCTCCCCGGATACCATCCTGTAGTCCCCAAATATAAATATCCAGTGGATCTCCCGGGTGCAGTCCTGTAGTCCAACCCATAATGCGCGAGGATCTATCGGAAATCCAATCTGTAGTCCGACATGTAAATATCCAGTACTGAGGGAATCTACCAGGTGTAGTCCCGTAGTTCCAATATAAATGTGCAGGGGATCTACCGGAATACAAATCTGTAGTCCCAAAGTAAACATACAGGGGGATCTACCGGGATACCGTCCCGTAGTCCCAAAGTAAACACACAGCAGCAACACGAAGAATATTCAATTCAATCCAAATTTCATACCAAGGTAAAACAGGTATCTCTAACCTAGCATGCTGCACAGAATCCAAATAAGGCAGTTTGAGCAAATAAGGCAATTAAGTCAATTAGTCATGCTTCCCTAAGCGAACAGTAAGCTTAAATTGCAAGTAGTATAGACAGAAAAAGAAGCACCATTATAATTAATTAATGAAAACAAGATTTCCAACTATTAGTAAAATTACGCACTCGTCACCTCACGTACAAGGCATTGCAAATATCAACAATACCAAATCCTAAGGAGAGTTTCCCCCCCCCCCAAAGTTAGACAAGCCACTTACCTCGAACCGGCTCAAAAACAACTCAAAATCACGTTCTTGCCACGAGTACTCGACTCCAAATGGCTCAAATCTATTCAATTCAACTGCATAATGTAATATAACTTCAAGTAACTGATTCCACAATTAAATTCTAAGCTAATATGCGAAATTAGGTAAAATGACCAAAATTCCCCCAGGCCCACGTCTCAGAATTGGGTAAAAGTCACGGATTATGAACCCTCATTCACTCACGAGTCTAACCATACCAAAATGATCCAAATCTAATGTCAAATCCCCAATCAAAACTCGAAAATTAGGTCCAAGAACTTTTTTCAAAATTTTCTCCCAATTTCTCACCCCAAATCCGAAATTAGATGATGAATTCACGTTTAAATTAATGGGTTATAAGCAAAAAGGAGTTAAGAATCATTACCCAATCGATATCTCTAAAAATACCCGACTTTGAAATTTTATATCCTACCCAGGCGCATTCTTCTTTACGAACGCGAGACCATTGTCGCGAACGCGATGCACAAAAATCCACTGGCCAGTCTTCCTTTTTCGCGAACGCGAACGCGTAGCTTACACTAGCGGACCCTACGCGAATGCGAGGACCATGTCGCGAACGCGAAGATCAAAGGGTCCATACCTTCACGAACGCGGGATATCATCGCGAACGTGAAGCATGATAAAGATGATTCATCGAGATGCTCTACGCGAACATGAGACCCTCTCGCGAACGCGATGAAGGTTTTCTCTGCAACACAACAACAGAAAATCTGCAATCTTTCTAAGTCCAAAAATGACCCGTTAAGCATCCGAAACACACCCGAGGCCCCCAGGACCTTAACCAAACATGCCAACCAATCCTAAAACATCATTCAAACTTGTTCCAACCTTTGGAAAGCTCAAAACACCAAATTAACATTGGATTCAAGCCTAAGAACTCCAAAAACTCTCAAATCACGCTTTCGATCAAAACCTCTATCAAACCTCGTCCGAATGACCTGAAATTTTACAAGCACGTCACGTTCAACACTACAAAGCTAATCCAACTTCCATAATTCCATTCTGACCCCGATATCAAAATCTCACTATCGAACCGGAAAGTTCAAAAATTAAACTTTCGGCATTTCAAGCCTAAATAAGCTACGGACCTCCAAAACACAATCCGAACAAGCCCCTAAGCCCGAAATCACTCAACGGAGCTAACAAAACTAACGGAATTCCATTCCGAGATAGTCTTCACACAGTTCTAAAGTTTAAATTCTCTTTTAGGGACTAAGTGTCCCAAAACACTCCGAACTCAAAACCAAACATCCCGACGAATCAAAATAGCATAAACAAACACGAGGAAAGCAGTTAATATGAGATCAGGGCGTTAATTAGCACAATTAAACACTCATCACCTCACATGCAAGGCATTTCAAATATCAACAATACCAAATCCTAAGGGGTGTTTCCCCCACACAAGGTTAGACAAGCCACTTGCCTCGAATCAGCTGAAAATCAACTCGAAACCACGTTCTTGCCACGAGTACTCGACTCCAAATGGCTCAAATCTATTCAATTCAACTGCATAATGTAAATATAACTTCAAGTAACTGATTCCACAATTAAATTCTAAGCTAATATGCGAAATTAGGTAAAATGACCAAAATGCCCCCAGTCCCACGTCTTGAAATCGCGTAAAAGTCACGAATTATGAACCCTCATTAACTCACGAGTCTAACCATATCAAAATTATCCAAATCCAATGTCAAATCCCAATCAAAACTCAAAAATTAGGTCTAAGAACTTTTTTCCAAATTTTTCCCCAATTTCTCACCCCAAATCCGAAATTAGATGATGAATTCACGTTTAAATTAATGGGTTATAAGCAAAAAGGAGTTAAGAATCATTACCCAATTGATATCTCTAAAAATACCTCAAAATCTCGCTCAAATCCGAGCTCCCAAGCTCTAGTTTTGATAAAAATGGCTAAACCCTCGACTTTGAAATTTTATATCCTGCCTAGACGCGTTCTTCTTTGCGAACGCGAGACCATTGTCGCGAACGTGATGCACAAAAATCCACTGGTCAGTCTTTCTCTTTCGCGAATACGAGGGTCCACTAACGCGTAGCTTACACTAGAGGACCTTACGCGAATGCGAGGACCATGTCGCGAACGCGAAGACCAAAGGGTTCATACTTTCGCGAACGCGAAGCACGATTTAGCTGCTTCAACTAGATGCTCTACGCGAACGCGATGATGGTTTTCTCTGCAACACAATAGCAGAAAATCTGCAATCTTTCTATGTCCAAAAATGACCCATTAAGCATCTGAAACACACCCGAGGCACCCAGGACCTCAACCAAACATGCCAACCAATCCTAAAACATCACTCAAACTTGTTCCAACCTTCGGAACACTCAAAACAACATCAAAACACCAAATTAACATCGGATTCAAGTCTAAGAACCCCAAAAACTATCAAATCACGCTTTTGATCAAAAAGTCTATCAAACCTCGTCCGAATGACAAAAATAATTTTGCAAGCACGTCACATTCAACACTACGAAGCTACTCCAACTTCCGAAATTCCATTCCGACCTCGATATCAAAATATCACTATCGAACAAGAAAGTTCAAAAATTCAACTTTCGGCATTTCAAGCCTAAATAAGCTACGGACCTCCAAAACACAATCCGAACATGCCCCTAAGCCCGAAATCACTCAACGGAGCTAACAAAATTGACAGAATTCCAATCCGAGGTAGTCTTCACACAGTTCTAAAGTTTAAGCTCTCTTTTATGGACTAACTGTCCCAAAACACTCCGAACTCAAAACCAAACATCCCGGCAAATCAAAATAGCATAAACAAACATGAGAAAAACAGTTAATAGAGGATCAAGGCATTAATTAGAAAAATTATACACTCGTCACCTTACATACAAGGCATTTCAAATATCAACAATACCAAATCCTAAGGGGAGTTTCCCCACACAAGGTTAGACAAGCCACTTGCCTCGAATCAGCTGAAAATCAACTCGAAACCACGTTCTTGCCACGAGTACTCGACTCCAAATGTCTCAAATCTATTCAATTCAACTGCATAATGTAAATATAACTTCAAGTAACTGATTCCACAATTAAATTCTAAGCTAATATGCGAAATTAGGTAAAATGACCAAAATGACCCCAGTCCCACGTCTTGAAATCGCGTAAAAGTCACGGATTATGAATCCTCATTAACTCACGAGTCTAACCATATCAAAATTATCCAAATCCAATGTCAAATCCCAATCAAAACTCAAAAATTAGGTCTAAGAACTTTTTTCCAAATTTTTCCCCAATTTCTCACCCCAAATCCGAAATTAGGTGATGAATTCACGTTTAAATTAATGGGTTTTAAGCAAAAAGGAGTTAAGAATCATTACCCAATCGATATCTCTAAAAACACCTCAAAATCTTGCTCAAATCCGAGCTCCCAAGCTCTAGTTTTGATAAAAATGGCTAAACCCTCGACTTTGAAATTTTATATCCTGCCTAGACGCGTTCTTCTTTGCGAACGCGAGACCATTGTCGCGAACGTGATGCACAATAATCCACTGGTTAGTCTTTCTCTTTCGCGAACGCGAGGGTCCACTCGCGAACGCGTACCTTACACTAGCGGACCCTACGCGAATGCGAGGACCATGTCGCGAACGCGAAGACCAAAGGGTTCATACTTTCGCGAACGCGAAGCACGATTTAGCTGCTTCAACTAGATGCTCTACGCGAACGCGATGATGGTTTTCTCTGCAACACAATAGCAGAAAATCTGCAATCTTTCTAAGTCCAAAAATGATCCATTAAGCATTTGAAACACACCCGAGGCACCCAGGACCTCAACCAAACATGCAAACCAATCCTAAAACATCACTCAAACTTGTTCCGACCTTCGGAACACTCAAAACAACATCAAAACACCAAATTAACATCGGATTCAAGTCTAAGAACTCCAAAAACTATCAAATCACGCTTTTGATCAAAAAGTCTATAAAACCTCGTCCGAATGACAAAAAAAAATTTACAAGCACGTCACATTCAACACTACGAAGCTACTCCAACTTCCGAAATTCCATTCCGACCTCGATATTAAAATATCACTATCGAACAAGAAAGTTCAAAAATTCAACTTTCGGCATTTCAAGCCTAAATAAGCTACGGACCTCCAAAACACAATCCGAACATGCCCTTAAGCCCGAAATCACTCAACGGAGCTAACAACACTGACGGAATTCTAATCCGAGGTAGTCTTCACACAGTTCTAAAGTTTAAGCTCTCTTTTAGGGACTAACTATCCCAAAACACTCCGAACTCAAAACCAAACATCCCGGCGAATCAAAATAGCATAAACAAATATGAGAAAAGAAGTTAATAGGGGATCAAGGCATTAATTAGAAAAATTATGCACTCGTCACCTCACATACAAGGCATTTCAAATATCAACAATACCAAATCCTAAGGGGAGTTTCCCCCACACAAGGTTAGACAAGCCACTTGCCTCAAACCGGCTCAAAATCAACTTGAAACCATGTTCTTGCCACGAGTACTCGACTACAAATGGCTCAAATCTATTCAATTCAACTGCATCATGTAAATATAACTTCAAGTAACTGATTCCACAATTAAATTCTAAGCTAATATGCAAAATTAGGTAAAATGACCAAAATTCCCCCAGTCCCACGTCTCGGAATCGGGTAAAAGTCACGGATTATAAACCCTCATTCACTCACGAGTCTAACCATACCAAAATTATCCAAATCCAATGTCAAATCCCCAATCAAAACTAGAAAATTAGGTTTAAGAACTTTTTCCCCAATTTCTCACCCCAAATCCGAAATTAGATGATGAATTTACGTTTAAATTAATGGGTTATAAGCAAAAAGGAGTTAAGAATCATTACCCAATCGATATCTCTAAAAATACCTCAAAAGCTCGCTCAAATCTGAGATCCCAAGCTCTAGTTTTGATAAAAATGGCTAAACCCTTGACTTTGAAATTTTATAACCTGACCAGACGCGTTCTTCTTTGCGAACGCGATGCACAAAAATCCACTGGCCAGTCTTCCTTTTTCACGAATGCGAACGCGTAGCTTACACTAGCGGACCCTACGCGAATGCGAGGACCATGTCGCGAACGCGAAGATCAAAGGGTCCATACCTTCACGAACGCGGGATATCATCGCGAACGTGAAGCACGATAAAGATGATTCATCGAGATGCTCTACGCGAACATGAGACCCTCTCGCGAACGCGATGAAGGTTTTCTCTGCAACACAACAACAGCAAATCTGCAATCTTTCTAAGTCCAAAAATGACCCGTTAAGCATCCGAAACACACCTGAGGCCCCCGGGACCTTAACCAAACATGCCAACCAATCCTAAATTATCATTCAAACTTGTTCCAACCTTTGGAACGCTCAAAACAACATCAAAATACCAAATTAACATTGGATTCAAGCCTAAGAACTCCAAAAACTCTCAAATCACGCTTTCGATCAAAACCTCTATCAAACCTCGTCCGAATGACCTGAAATTTTACAAGCACGTCATGTTCAACACTACAAAGCTACTCTAACTTCCGGAATTCCATTGTGACCCCGATATCAAAATCTCACTATCGAACCGGAAAGTTCAAAAATTCAACTTTCGGCATTTCAAGCCTAAATAAGCTACAGACCTCCAAAACACAATCCGAACAAGCCCCTAAGCCCAAAATCACTCAAAGGAGCTAACAAAACTAACGGAATTCCATTCCGAGATAGTCTTCACACAGTTCTAAAGTTTAAATTCTCTTTTAGGGACTAAGTGTCCCAAAACACTCCGAACTCAAAACCAAACATCCCGGCGAATCAAAATAGCATAAACAAACACAAGGAAAGCAGTTAATATGGGATCAGGGCGTTAATTAGCACAATTAAACACTCATCACCTCACATACAAGGCATTTCAAATATCAACAATACCAAATCCTAAGGGGAGTTTCCCCACACAAGGTTAGACAAGCCACTTGCCTCGAATCAGCTGAAAATCAACTCGAAACCACGTTCTTGCCACGAGTACTCGACTCCAAATGTCTCAAATCTATTCAATTCAACTGCATAATGTAAATATAACTTCAAGTAACTGATTCCACAATTAAATTCTAAGCTAATATGCGAAATTAGGTAAAATGACCAAAATGCCCCCGGTCCCACATCTTAGAATTGGGTAAAAGTCACGGATTATGAACCTTCATTAACTCACGAGTCTAACCATATCAAAATTATCCAAATCCAATATCAAATCCCAATCAAAACTCAAAAATTAGGTCTAAGAACTTTTTTCCAAATTTTTCCCCAATTTCTCAACCCAAATCCGAAATTAGATGATGAATTCACGTTTAAATTAATGGGTTATAAGAAAAAAGGAGTTAATAAGCATTACCCAATCGATATCTCTAAAAATACCTTAAAATCTCGCTCAAATCCATGCTCCCAAGCTCTAGTTTTGATAAAAATGGCTAAACCCTCGACTTTGAAATTTTATATCCTGCCTACACTCGTTCTTCTTTGCGAACGCGAGACCATTGTCACGAACGTGATGCACAAAAATCCACTTGTTAGTCTTTCTCTTTCGCGAACGCGAGGGTCCACTCGCAAATGCGTAGCTTACACTAGCGGAGCCTACGCGAATGCGAGGACCATGTCGTGAACGCGAAGACCAAAGGGTTCATACTTTCGCGAACGCGAAACACGATTTAGCTGCTTCAACTAGATGCTCTACGCGAACGCGATGATGGTTTTCTCTGCAACACAATAGCAGAAAATCTGCAATCTTTAAAAGTCCAAAAATGACCCATTAAGCATCTGAAACACACCCGAGGCACCCAGGACCTCAACCAAACATGCCAACCAATCCTAAAACATCACTCAAACTTGTTCCAACCTTCGTAACACTCAAAACAACATCAAAACACCAAATTAACATCGGATTCAAGTCTAAGAACTCCAAAAACTATCAAATCACGCTTTTGATCAAAAAGTCTATCAAACCTCGTCCGAATGACCTAAAATTTTGCAAGCACGTCACATTCAACACTACGAAGCTACTCCAACTTCCGAAATTCCATTCCGACCTCGATATCAAAATATCACTATCGAACAAGAAAGTTCAAAAATTCAACTTTCGGCATTTCAAGCCTAAATAAGCTACGGACCTCCAAAACACAATCCGAACATGCCCCTAAGCCCGAAATCACTCAACGGAGCTAACAACACAGACAGAATTCCAATCCGATGTAGTCTTCACACAGTTCTAAAGTTTAAGCTCTCTTTTATGGACTAACTGTCCCAAAACACTCCGAACTCAAAACCAAACATCCCGGCAAATCAAAATAGCATAAACAAACATGAGAAAAACAGTTAATAGAGGATCGAGGCGTTAATTAGAAAAATTATACACTCGTCACCTCACATACAAGGCATTTCAAATATCAACAATACCAAATCCTAAGGGGAGTTTCCCCACACAAGGTTAGACAAGCCACTTTCCTCAAATCGGCTCAAAATCAACTTGAAACCACGTTCTTGCCACGAGTACTCGACTACAAATGGCTCAAATCTATTCAATTCAACTGCATCATGTAAATATAACTTCAAGTAACTGATTCCATAATTAAATTCTAAGCTAATATGCAAAATTAGGTAAAATGACCAAAATGCCCCCAGTCCCACGTCACAGAATCGGGTAAAAGTCACGGATTATGAACCCTCATTCACTCATGAGTCTAACCATACCAAAATTATCCAAATCCAATGTCAAATCCCCAATCAAAACAAGAAAATTAGGTCTAAGAACTTTTTCCCCAATTTCTCACCCCAAATCCGAAATTAGGTGATGAATTCACGTTTAAATTAATGGGTTTTAAGCAAAAAGGAGTTAAGAATCATTACCCAATCGATATCTCTAAAAACACCTCAAAATCTCGCTCAAATCCGAGCTCCCAAGCTCTAGTTTTGATAAAAATGGCTAAACCCTCGACTTTGAAATTTTATATCCTGCCTAGACGCGTTCTTTGCGAACGCGAGACCATTGTCGCGAACGTGATGCACAATAATCCACTGGTTAGTCTTTCTCTTTCGCGAACGCGAGGGTCCACTCGCGAACGCGTACCTTACACTAGCGGACCCTACGCGAATGCGAGGACCATGTCGCGAACGCGAAGACCAAAGGGTTCATACTTTCGCGAACGCGAAGCACGATTTAGCTGCTTCAACTAGATGCTCTACGCGAACGCGATGATGGTTTTCTCTGCAACACAATAGCAGAAAATCTGCAATCTTTCTAAGTCCAAAAATGATCCATTAAGCATTTGAAACACACCCGAGGCACCCAGGACCTCAACCAAACATGCCAACCAATCCTAAAACATCACTCAAACTTGTTCCGACCTTCGGAACACTCAAAACAACATCAAAACACCAAATTAACATCGGATTCAAGTCTAAGAACTCCAAAAACTATCAAATCACGCTTTTGATCAAAAAGTCTATAAAACCTCGTCCGAATGACAAAAAAAATTTTGCAAGCACGTCACATTCAACACTACGAAGCTACTCCAACTTCCGAAATTCCATTCCGACCTCGATATTAAAATATCACTAGCGAACAAGAAAGTTCAAAAATTCAACTTTCGGCATTTCAAGCCTAAATAAGCTACGGACCTCCAAAACACAATCCGAACATGCCCTTAAGCCTGAAATCACACAACGGAGCTAACAACACTGACGGAATTCTAATCCGAGATAGTCTTCACACAGTTCTAAAGTTTAAGCTCTCTTTTAGGGACTAACTATCCCAAAACACTCCGAACTCAAAACCAAACATCCCCGCGAATCAAAATAGCATAAACAAATATGAGAAAAGAAGTTAATAGGGGATCAAGGCATTAATTGGAAAAATTATGCACTCGTCACCTCACATACAAGGCATTTCAAATATCAACAATACCAAATCCTAAGGGGAGTTTCCCCCACACAAGGTTAGACAAGCTACTTGCCTCAAACCGGCTCAAAATCAACTTGAAACCATGTTCTTGCCACGAGTACTCGACTACAAATGGCTCAAATCTATTCAATTCAACTGCATCATGTAAATATAACTTCAAGTAACTGATTCCACAATTAAATTCTAAGCTAATATGCAAAATTAGGTAAAATGACCAAAATTCCCCCAGTCCCACGTCTCAGAATCGGGTAAAAGTCACGGATTATAAACCCTCATTCACTCACGAGTCTAACCATACCAAAATTATCCAAATCCAATGTCAAATCCCCAATCAAAACTAGAAAATTAGGTTTAAGAACTTTTTCCCCAATTTCTCACCCCAAATCCGAAATTAGATGATGAATTTACGTTTAAATTAATGGGTTATAAGCAAAAAGGAGTTAAGAATCATTACCCAATCGATATCTCTAAGAATACCTCAAAATCTCGCTCAAATCTGAGATCCCAAGCTCTAGTTTTGATAAAAATGGCTAAACCCTTGACTTTGAAATTTTATAACCTGACCAGACGCGTTCTTCTTTGCGAACGCGATGCACAAAAATCCACTGGCCAGTCTTCCTTTTTTACGAATGCGAACGCGTAGCTTACACTAGCGGACCCTACGCGAATGCGAGGACCATGTCGCGAACGCGAAGATCAAAGGGTCCATAACTTCACGAACGCGGGATATCATCGCGAACGTGAAGCACGATAAAGATGATTCATCGAGATGCTCTACGCGAACATGAGACCCTCTCGCGAACGCGATGAAGGTTTTCTCTGCAACACAACAACAGCAAATCTGCAATCTTTCTAAGTCCAAAAATGACCCGTTAAGCATCCGAAACACACCTGAGGCCCCCGGGACCTTAACCAAACATGCCAACCAATCCTAAATTATCATTCAAACTTGTTCCAACCTTTGGAACGCTCAAAACAACATCAAAATACCAAATTAACATTGGATTCAAGCCTAAGAACTCCAAAAACTCTCAAATCACGCTTTCGATCAAAACCTCTATCAAACCTCGTCCGAATGACCTGAAATTTTACAAGCACGTCATGTTCAACACTACAAAGCTACTTTAACTTCCGGAATTCCATTGTGACCCCGATATCAAAATCTCACTATCGAACCGGAAAGTTCAAAAATTCAACTTTCGGCATTTCAAGCCTAAATAAGCTACAGACCTCCAAAACACAATCCGAACAAGCCCCTAAGCCCAAAATCACTCAACGGAGCTAACAAAACTAACGGAATTCCATTCCGAGATAGTCTTCACACAGTTCTAAAGTTTAAATTCTCTTTTAGGGACTAAGTGTCCCAAAACACTCCGAACTCAAAACCAAACATCCCGGCGAATCAAAATAGCATAAACAAACACGAGGAAAGCAGTTAATATGGGATCAGGGCGTTAATTAGCACAATTAAACACTCATCACCTCACATACAAGGCATTTCAAATATCAACAATACCAAATCCTAAGGGGAGTTTCCCCCACACAAGGTTAGACAAGCCACTTGCCTCGAATCAGCTGAAAATCAACTCGAAACCACGTTCTTGCCACGAGTACTCGACTCCAAATGTCTCAAATCTATTCAATTCAACTGCATAATGTAAATATAACTTCAAGTAACTGATTCCACAATTAAATTCTAAGCTAATATGCGAAATTAGGTAAAATGACCAAAATGCCCCCGGTCCCACATCTTAGAATTGGGTAAAAGTCACGGATTATGAACCTTCATTAACTCACGAGTCTAACCATATCAAAATTATCCAAATCCAATATCAAATCCCAATCAAAACTCAAAAATTAGGTCTAAGAACTTTTTTCAAAATTTTTCCCCAATTTCTCAACCCAAATCCGAAATTAGATGATGAATTCACGTTTAAATTAATGGGTTATAAGAAAAAAGGAGTTAAGAAGCATTACCCAATCGATATCTCTAAAAATACCTCAAAATCTCGCTCAAATCCAAGCTCTCAAGCTCTAGTTTTGATAAAAATGGCTAAACCCTCGACTTTGAAATTTTATATCCTGCCTACACTCGTTCTTCTTTGCGAACGCGAGACCATTGTCACGAACGTGATGCACAAAAATCCACTGGTCAGTCTTTCTCTTTCGCGAACGCATGGGTCCACTCGCAAATGCGTAGCTTACACTAGCGGAGCCTACGCGAATGCGAGGACCATGTCGCGAACGCGAAGACCAAAGGGTTCATACTTTCGCGAACGCGAAACACGATTTAGCTGCTTCAACTAGATGCTCTACGCGAACGCGATGATGGTTTTCTCTGCAACACAATAGCAGAAAATCTGCAATCTTTAAAAGTCCAAAAATGACCCATTAAGCATCTGAAACACACCCGAGGCACCCAGGACCTCAACCAAACATGCCAACCAATCCTAAAACATCACTCAAACTTGTTCCAACCTTCGTAACACTCAAAACAACATCAAAACACCAAATTAACATCGGATTCAAGTCTAAGAACTCCAAAAACTATCAAATCACGCTTTTGATCAAAAAGTCTATCAAACCTCGTCCGAATGACCTAAAATTTTGCAAGCACGTCACATTCAACACTACGAAGCTACTCCAACTTCCGAAATTCCATTCCGACCTCGATATCAAAATATCACTATCGAACAAGAAAGTTCAAAAATTTAACTTTCGGCATTTCAAGCCTAAATAAGCTACGGACCTCCAAAACACAATCCGAACATGCCCCTAAGCCCGAAATCACTCAACGGAGCTAACAACACAGACAGAATTCCAATCCGAGGTAGTCTTCACACAGTTCTAAAGTTTAAGCTCTCTTTTATGGACTAACTGTCCCAAAACACTCCGAACTCAAAATCAAACATCCCGGCAAATCAAAATAGCATAAACAAACATGAGAAAAACAGTTAATAGAGGATCGAGGCGTTAATTAGAAAAATTATACACTCGTCACCTTACATACAAGGCATTTCAAATATCAACAATACCAAATACTAAGGGGAGTTTCCCCCACACAAGGTTAGACAAGCCACTTTCCTCAAATCGGCTCAAAATCAACTTGAAACCACGTTCTTGCCACGAGTACTCGACTACAAATGGCTCAAATCTATTCAATTCAACTGCATCATGTAAATATAACTTCAAGTAACTGATTCCATAATTAAATTCTAAGCTAATATGCAAAATTAGGTAAAATGACCAAAATTCCCCCAGTCCCACGTCACGGAATCGGGTAAAAGTAACGGATTATGAACCCTCATTCACTCATGAGTCTAACCATACCGAAATTATCCAAATCCAATGTCAAATCCCCAATCAAAACTAGAAAATTAGGTCTAAGAACTTTTCCCCAATTTCTCACCCCAAATCCGAAATTAGATGATGAATTTACGTTTAAATTAATGGGTTATAAGCAAAAAGGATTTAAGAATCATTACCCAATAGATATCTCTAAAAATACCTCAAAATCTCGCTCAAATCTGAGATTCCAAGCTCTAGTTTTGATAAAATGGCTAAACCCTCGACTTCGAAATTTTATAACCTGACCAGATGCGTTCTTCTTTGCGAACGCGAGACCATTGTCGCGAACGCGATGCACAAAAATCCACTGGCCAGTCTTCATCTTTCGTGAATGCGAGGGTCCACTCACGAACGCGTAGCATACACTGGCGGACCCTACATGAATGCGAGGACCATGTCGCGAACGCGAAGACCAAAGGGTCCATACCTTCGCGAAAGTGGGACATCATCGCGAACGTGAAGCACGATTAAGCTGCTTCAACTAGATGCTCTATGCGAACGCGAGACCCTCTCGCGAATGCGATGAAGGTTTTCTTTGCAACACAACAGCAGAAAATCTGCAATCTTTCTAAGTTCAAAAATGACCCATTAAGCATCCGAAACACACCCGAGGCACCCGGGACCTCAACCAAACATGCCAATCAATCCTAAAACATCATTCAAACTTGTTTCAATCTTCGGAACACTCAAAACAACATCAAAACACCAAATTAACATCAGATTCAAGCCTATGTACTCCAAAAATTCTCAAATCACGCTTTCGATCAAAAACTATATCAAACCTCGTCCGAATGACCTGAAATTTTGCAAGCACGTCACATTCAACACTATGGAGCTACTCCAAATTCCGAAAATCCATTCCGACCCTGATATCAAAATCTTACTATCGAACCAGAAAGTTTAAAAATTCAACTTTCGGCATTTCAAGCCTAAATAAGCTACGGAACTCCAAAACACAATCCGAACAAACCCCTAAGCCCGAAATCACTCAACGGAGCTAACGAAACTGACGGAAATCCATTCTGAGGTAGTCTTCACACACTTTGAAAGTTTAAGCTTTCTTTGAGGGACTAACTATCCCAAAACACTCCGAACTCAAAACCAAACATCCCGGCGAATCAAAATAGCATAAACAAACACGAGAAAATCAGTTAATAGGGGATCGGGGCATTAATTAGCACAATTACACACTCATCACCTCACATATAAGGTATTTCAAATATCAACAATATCAAATCCTAAGGGGAGTTTCCCCCACACAAGGTTAGACAAGCCACTTGCCTCAAACCGGCTCAAAATCAACTCGAAACCACGTTCTTGCCACGAGTACTCGACTTAAAATGGCTCATATCTATTCAATTCAACTGCATAATATAAATATAACTTCAAGTAACCGATTCCACAATTAAATTCTAAGCTAATATGCAAAATTAGGTAAAATGACCAAAATGCCCCCGGTCCCACGTCTCGGAATCGGGTAAAAGTCATAGATTATGAACCCTCATTCACTCACGAGTCTAACCATACCAAAATTATCCTAATCCATTGTCAAATCCCCAATCAAAACTCAAAAATTAAGTCTAAGAACTTTTTTCCAAATTTTTCCCCAATTTCTCACCCCAAATCCGAAATTAGATAATGAATTCATGTTTAAATTAATGGATTATAAGCAAAAAGGAGTTAAGAATCATTACCTAAACGATATCTCTAAAAATACCTCAAAATCTCGCTCAAATCCGAGCTCCCAAGCTCTAGTTTTGATAAAAATGGCTAAACCTTCGACTTTGAAATTTTATATCCTACCTAGATGCATTCTTCTTTGCGGGCGTGAGACCATTGTCGCGAACGCGATGCACAAAAATCCACTAGCCAGTCTTCCTCTTTCACAAATGCGAGGGTCCACTCGCGAACGTGTAGCTTATACTGGCGGACCCTACGCGAATGTGAGAACCATGTCGTGAACGCGAAGACCAAAGGGTCCATACCTTCGCGAACGCGGAACATCATCGCAAACGCGAAGCACGATTCAGGTGCTTCACCGAGATGCTCTACGCGAATGCGAAACCCTCTCGTGAACGCGATGAAGGTTTTCTCTGCAACACAATAGCAGAAAATTTGCAATTTTTCTAACTCCAAAAATGACCCATTAAGCATCCGAAACACACCTGAGGCCCCCGGGACCTCAACCAAACATGCCAACCAATCCTAAAACATCATTCAAACTTGTTCCAACCTTCGTAATGCTCAAAACAACATCAAAACACCAAATTAACATCGGATTCAAGCCTAAGAACTCCAAAAATTCTCAAATCACGCTTTCGATCAAAAACTCTATCAAACCTCGTCCGAATGACCTGAAATTTAGCAAGCACGTCACGTTCAACAATACAAAGCTACTCCAACTTCCGGAATTCCATTCCGACCCCGATATCAAAATCTCACTATCGAACCGGAAAGTTCAAAATTCAACTTTCGGCATTTTAAGCCTAAATAAGCTACGGACCTCCAAAACACAATCCGAACCAGCCCCTAGGCCCAAAATCACTCAACGGAGCTAACAAAACTAACGGAATTCCATTTCGAGATAGTTTTCACACAGTTCTAAAGTTTAAATTCTCTTTTAGGGACTAAGTGTCCCAAAACACTTCGAACTCAAAACCAAACATCCCGGCGAATTAAAATAGCATAAACAAATACGAGGAAAGCAGTTAATAGGGGATCAGGGCGTTAATTAGTACAATTACACACTCATCACCTCACATACAAGGCATTTTAAATATCAACAATACCAAATCCTAAGGGGAGTTTCCCCCACACAAGGTTAGACAAGCCACTTGCCTCAAACCGGCTCAAAATCAACTCGAAACCACGTTCTTGCCACAAGTACTCGACTCCAAATGGCTCAAATCTATTCAATTCAACTGCATAATGCAAATATAACTTCAAGTAACTGATTCCACAATTAAATTCTAAGCTAATATGCGAAATTAGGTAAAATGACCAAAATGACCCCGGTCCCACATCTCAGAATTGGGTAAAAGTCACGAATTATGAACCCTCATTCACTTACGAGTCTAACCATACCAAAATTATCCAAATCCAATGTCAAATCCCCAATCAAAACTCGAAAATTAGGTCTAAGAACTTTTTCCCCAATTTCTCACCCCAAATCCGAAATTAGATGATGAATTTACGTTTAAATTAATTGGTTATAAGCAAAAAGGAGTTAAGAATCATTACCCAATCGATATCTCTAAAAATACCTCAAAATATCGCTCAAATCCGAGCTCCCAAGCTCTAGTTTTGATAAAAATGGCTAAACCCTCAACTTTGAAATTTTATATCCTGCCCAGATGCGTTCTTCTTTGCGAACGCGAGACCATTGTCGCAAACGTGATGCACAAAAATCCACAGGCCAGTCTTCCTCTTTCGCGAACGCGAGGGTCCACTCGCTAACGCGTAGCTTACACTGGCAGACCCTACGCCAATGCGAGGACCATGTCGCGAACGCGAAGACCAAAGGGTCCATACCTTCGCGAAGGCGAAGCACGATTCAGATTTTTCAACTAGATGATCTACGTGAACGCGAGACCCTCTCGCGAACGCGATGAAGGTTTTTTCAGCAACACAACAGTAGAAAATCTGCAATCTTTCTAAGTCCAAAAATGACCCGTTAAGCATCCAAAACACACCCGAGGCACCCGGGACCTTAACCAAACATTCCAACCAATCTTAAAACATCATTCAAACTTGTTCCAACCTTCGGAACACTCAAAACAACATCAAAACACCAAATTAACATCGGATTCAAGCCTATGTACTCCAAAAACTCTCAAATCACGCTTTCGATCAAAAATTTTATCAAACCTCGTCCGAATGACCTGAAATTTTGCAAGCACGCCACATTCAACACTGCGGAGCTACTCCAACTTCCAGAAATCCATTCCGACCCCAATATCAAAATCTTACTATCGAACCAAAAAGTTCATAAATTCAACTTTCGGCATTTCAAGCCTAAATAAGCTACGGACCTCTTAAACACAATCCGAACACGCCCCTAAGCCTGAAATCACTCAACGGAGCTAACGAAACTGACGGAATTCCATTCTGAGGTAGTCTTCACATAGTTCTAGAGTTTAAGATCTCTTTTAGGTACTAAGTTTCCCAAAGCACTCCGAACTCAAAACCAAACATCCCGGCGAATCAAAATAGCATAAACAAACACGAGAAAAGCATTTAATAGGTGATCGGTGCGTTAATTTTTAAAACGACCGACCGGGTCATTACATATATATATATATATATATATATATATATATATATATATATATATCCATTCATCAATACGTAATAAGATTTGTGGAATTTACGCTCTATCAACTTATATTCTTATTGCTAAGCTTATCATATTTTGTAGTTTACGACTCCTTAGGTAACGTATATCGTCTCTTAACATCACCCTCATATATAAATAAGCTTACTTAACTTGTCAGCAACATAAATACCTTCGCGTCTTTATCAGTTTTGTGAACACAAACGTGTAAGAATTGGAAATTATGGAATTCTTTAGGTCGAATCATTCTTATCTTTCTGCAAATCGTACATTATTCTACCTTGTTGAACTATTCGTATATAGATATCCCTAATTATATGGACAATATATTACTTCTAATTTATTAAACCATTCGTACGCAATCTTTAATTGACATCTGGACATCTTATTACATATAGAAGACAAGGATCTTTCTGAAGGCTCTATTTACTCGTTAAGAATACATGAAACTACGACCAACACAATCCATTTCAACATTCATACGAATATACTCGTGAATGGACTTTAATCATCGGAATAGTACGTATACAAAGACTCGTCCTCTTGAATCCCTTATAAGGGCAACGTAACCTACAAAATCATTCCAAAGAAAAGAAAGGAAGACCTTACGTATATTATCACAATCTTTCTAATAACCATGTTGAACTCGTCTCATCGCATTTCAATCCACAACAACGATAATAATGATGTTGTTAAGGTACAAAAGGTGCAACCATCGCACAACGAACGACAATTTTATTTTATATTAAAATGGGCAACATCTCCTTTATAATCTTTACGTCCTTCCAATTCGAGAAAATACCAACAACATAAGAATACAATAATAACAATATATATACATAATTTTTCACCCTCATATCCATCATAAAATATTACAAAACAGCCCACACACCCCAATCACTTCATCACAAAATGACAACCATAGTAGTATCGAACAACCCAAAAATATTACGACAAACGGACAACCCACCATCCCGCCATTATATGGTGTTTCTCCATACCCTTTCTCCTCCAAAACTCTATAAAATAGTAGCAAAATAGACAACCCAACAACAACACAAAACATCCCACAAAATAGTCCACTAAAGTTGAATAACTCGAATTCACGTCTTCCAATCACTGTCTTATGAGTTCTTACAATTATTGAAATAATTTCTTTACTTGTCCAGCAGAAACAATGGATGAAAGAGGTCAGTATACTTACCTTATTTGGTGAAGATCTCAGCTCCTAACTTGGTTCTTAAACCCTTAGATTTTCCTCCAACTAGATCTTAAAAAGAAGAGAAAACCATTTAAAGTTTTGTGTTGAATTTTTGGGAGATGTTTGCTGGGAATCTATGATTTTTGGCTCTATAATGAATGGAATATATGAAGTAAATCAGCCCTTAAAAAGGCTGTTCGGCCGACCCTAACCAGCTCTTTTTGGACATATTTGGTCCTTCATCTAAGCAAATAGGTGACACACCTACTTGTTACATATGTAGTCTATACAGTCTCGCAAAAATATAAATATCTCTCTACTTTGATGTCGTATTGACAAACAGCATAATGCATTGAAAACTAGAATCGTAGATCTTTAATTTGGTGGGTAGATCATCCTATAATTCAAAGTATATTGGGAGAAACACTGAGCTAAATTTGACCTAATTTTTATCATATTTATGAATGTAATTTGTGATGATGACCTTTGTCAACTTTTGTTCCACCTCTTGCTTGACTTTAAAACATAACATAAGACTATAATACAACTAAAATAACTCATAATATAGCCTCCTTATTATGTTAAGAACCTTAGTCTCACCCCAAAAGTACATGTTATAACATCCCCAATTTGTTGACTTTCGACGAAACTTATTTTCTTCAATTCGTTTAGCTTCTAAGCCTAGCAACCATCTTGGTACTTGTTATTCATGATCTTAAATATTTGTAAGCTCCACGGTAACATGATTAAATTATTCCATATACTTTCAAAGATGATCCCATTTCTAAGCTTACATCAATTGACTTACGACATACTCTTACATACGAAAACATGAAGTGTAACATCCTGAATATTTTGTCAAACTTTATCAAGCCTCTATAAAAAGAAAAAAAAAATAAAGTTGAGACTCACTTGACTTTCAAAATAATGTTGAGGTAGTTCATGTAAATAAGCATGATTAAAGTTGAAGCAAACCTTGGATATAAAGATGATGATTTTGAAGGTCTTACAAATATTGCTAATTTAGAAACCGAGAATTTTTTTGAGCATCATAACGAAAGATTTATTATTGGGAAATAAAAAATTATAAGAATAGTTGTTCTATTTATTTTATGAAATTTATATTTTGGATAAAACTTTTTCTGTTGTCAGTATTTACTTTCGCAAGTGTAGTTTCATATGTTCTTATGTTGCTTATACAACAATAACAACCCAGTATATTCCCACAAATAGAATTTGGGGAGGACAAGATATACGCAGCCTTACCCCTACCCTGGAAGGGCAGAGAGATTGCTTCTGATAGACCCCCAGCTAAAGAAAAGATAGAATAAGCACAATATTACTTATGATGTATTTTTTTCTTTATGAAGAATGTGAAAAAATTTCAGTCTTCATGTGTCCGTATGAATAATATAAAATAAATATGTATTCTGGATAGTGTTATGATGCATACTATATTAAAAGATAAGAGATATTTCTCTTGTTTGATGATGAAAGAAGCCAATATTATAACCAATATATGATAGTATAAAATTAATTGAGGGCTCTGGAAGAGTTCCAGTATTACTACTCAGAAGAACTATATTGGATATTGATGATGAATTATATTGTAGTAAGTCTCAAAGAAACTTGTTGAGTTTCAAAAATATTCGCTAAAATGGCAATGAAGTATTGGTTAGGAGCCAAATATTTTCCATCTTCGAATATTTGGGTGTGCAGTATATGTTCCAATTACTCTACCACAACACATAAAGATAAAACTCATCATGTCGTGATGACACCTATTGTGGAACTAGGCCAGCCTCAACTCAATGCAACCCAAAAGCCTAAAAACTAAAACCAAATCATTTGCGGAAAAACTTTTATCATTTTAAATAAATTGTTTAAGACATAGTATAAAGATTCATATTACGATACAACCATCCCAAAACCAGGGTGTCACGGAGTACATGAGCGTCTAAGGTGAGTACATAGTCTATTAAAGTGTCTAAAGAGGCAACAGTAATGCAACTGGAAAATGAGAAGGAGAGTCAAGGCCTGTGAAGGCCATGCAAATACCTCAACAAACTCCACAGCCTGCAACCTCAATCAATGACTGCCACTGGGGCCAAAAGTACTTGGATCTACACACAGGGTGCAGGGGGTAACGTGAGTACACCAACTCAGTAAGTAACAACTCCAACCTTTGGACTGATAGGTAGTGACGAACTCAACCTCATCAAGGATAACAGAAATAATGTGCAGAAATGTAGGTATGTTTTTAGTTAAATAAGCAACTCGAACAGTAAAACAGAGTAGGTATGAACAAGGTAAAGAAGTGTAACTCTGCTACATCTACATGCCAATGCATGTGCTGTATGAAATGCACCATGTTGAGTACCTCATGTGCCCACAATCTCAAATGCTCGTCCATTCAGTATTGTATATGGCTCATACGGCTCAGGGAAGATCCATCCCGAAATATATACATCTCTGACAACAGTTACTCAATACTAAGGAAAATTAATCCAGCCTATGGAGAAGATCCATCTCCAGATAATAATAATAATAATAACCTCACAATCACTAGGTACTGTATATGGATCATAAGGCCCAAGGAAGATCCATCTCAGAATATATATACATCACTGACCATCAGTCTCCAGTACCGAGGAACAAGCCAATCCAGCCTCATGGAGAAGATCCATCTCCATACCAAGGGAAGATCCATCCCTAAATATAATTAATTGTGCTCATTGGGGGTGTATAGACTTTGTAGGGGCTCCTTTCAGCCCAAGCGCTATAACAAGCCAATGAAGGCATAATCAATATCCCGGTGCGACGTACAGCCCGATCCCATACTGTCACTCTATGATGACTCGGCCAGTCGTCTCATAAGTTACCGCTCCGTTTCCCCCATTTCTGCTTCTTTATGTTTTTTTATCCGTGTTATGTGGCATCGGGTTGGTCGGATTGAATCCAAAATGATCTTGGTAAGGTTTGACACACTTAGTCTCTTTTGAGGAAGGTTAAGTTGAAAAAGTCAACCGGATATTGACTTATGTGTTAGAGGGCTCGGATGTGAGTTCTGATGGTTCGGTTAGCTTCAGGAGGTGATTTAGGACTTAGGACCATGATCAAAATGAGTTTTGGAGGTCCGAAGTAGATTTAGGCTCGAATTGGGGAAAGTGGATTTTTGGCGATTTCCGGTTGGTAGGTGAGATTTTGATATAGGGTTCGGAATGGAATTCCGGGAGTTGAAGTAGTTCCATTGTGTCATTTGGGATATGTGTGCAGATTTTCAAGTTATTTGGACGTGGTTTGGTTGGGTTTTTGATCAAAAGCGTAATTTAGAAGATTTTGGAATTCTTAGGCTTGAATCCGATGCGAATTTGGTATTTTGATGTTGTTTTGAGCGTCCCTAAGGTTGGAACAAGTTTGAATGAGGTTATGAGATATGTTGGCATGTTTGGTTGAGGTCTCGGGGGCCTCAGGTAAGTTTCAGGTGGTCAATCGGACCATTTCATGATGTTTAAAATTGCAGAAAACTGATGTGTGTTGCAGAAGACTTAGACCTTCGCGTTCGCGAGTGGGTCCTCGCGTTCGCGAAGGGTCAGTTAATGAAGGCTGGTATTTAAGCCTTCACGTTTGCAAGGAAGGCTATGCGATCGTGAAGGGATGGATGTTTATGTTTTGCGTTTGCGAGAAGGGGAGCGCGTTCGCGTAGAGGAAATTGGTCAGCTGGGTTTGAGGTTGAGTTGTTCATCGCGTTCACTAGAGAGGGAGTGTGTTTGCGAAGAGTAAGTCTGAGGAACCATCACATTCGCGATGGGCGTGTCACGTTTGCGTAATAGGATTTTTGGTCAAAGTCATTTTTGTGCTTCGCGAACGCGAAGCTTTGACCGCGTTCGCGAAGAAGGATTTCAGGCCTGGGCAGAAGGTTTAAAAGGTCGTCTTGTCCGCGATTTTGGGGTTTATTTCTTCCATTGTTGGTCTTTTTTGGATCTTTTTGAAGGGGATTGAAGAGGGATTCAAGGGGAATCACTTGGAGGTAATATTCTTGGACTTAAAACTCGATTCTAATGTGAATTCCACCTAAATAAACATGGAAATTAAGCCAAAAATTGAGGAACTAGGGCTTGGAAATTTAGACCTTTGATTGAGGATTTGAAGGACCATTTAAGGTCAGATTTCAGAACTTTTGATATGTATGAAATCGTGGAGAGATAAGGAATCTATTGATGTAAAAATTATCGAACTGAGACGTGGGCCCGGGGGTCGGGTTTTGGTAATTTCGGGATTTATGTCGTATATTGATTATTTTCGCTTGGGCTTCGTTCCCTTAGCATATTTTGATGCCATGATTCTGATTTTGGATAGATTCGACGCAAGTGGAGGCCTATTCGAGGGGAAAAGTCATCGCGAGCTAGAGATTTGACCGGTTCGAGGTGAGTAATTATTGTGAATGATGTACTGAGGGTATGAAACCCCGAACTTGCACATCGTTGTGCTATATTGAGGTGATGCACACGTTTGATGTCGAGTGTGGGGTCGTGCACTATTGGGGATTGTGACTGAGTCCATCCCGGATGACTATTTTATCGTATATTTGACTGAAATCTATTTGTTATCATTATGATTTGGGCTGAATGCCATATTTGGGCCTTGTACCAACTATTTGAACCCTTCGGGGATTTTTATTGATATTTCCTCACTGTTTGACTTTATACTTGAACTCAGTCATGATATATTTCATTGTTTTCATACTCAGCCATGTTTACTATGTTTTAAATAGTTAAATAATCTTTTAAATGATAATTGGGCTGCGAATCACTATTTTACTGTTGCCCAAGGGGCTTGTGAGGATTTTGACTGAGTAAGGCCGAGGGCCTATGTTGTGAGGAAACATTTGATACTGATTATGAGGCTGAGGGCCTGATATATGTACGCCACGAGGTGGCTTTATTGATATGAGGCCGAGGGCCTAGTGATGATTCCACGAGGTAGCTTGATCTTGCGCTTGGGCCGTAAAGGGCCCCTCCAGGAGTATGTACACCCCAGTGAGCGCGGGTACCCATTGTGATGTGAGATTGAGCCCGAGGGGCTAGTATTGTTCTGATATGTTGCCCGAGGGGCGGATTTGTTAATACAGTGACCGAGGGGCGAACCTTTATGTGTTAGCTTTTCTTTATTGCATGTTAATTACCTGCTTAATTGTTGAAAAAGGCTTTTCATGAAGTTAAAATTGAGTTAAAGGATTTTTACCTATCTTTCACTGGTTTACTGTTTTAATTGTTTTACTGCTTCATTATAGCATGATTTGTGCCTTATGTGATTTTCTGCTTTTAGTCTTTATTTATGATTATTACTCACTAAGTTGGAGTACTCACTTTACTCCCTGCACCCTGTGTGCAGATTCATGCGTATCTGGTCCCGCTCCTGAGTGTTGATCATTTCCGGCTCAGGCGGATCCGAGGAGTCTCTAGGTAGTTGTTGGCGTTCGCAGCCCGGAGCTCTTCCCTATCTTAGTCCTTCATGTTCTTAGTTTTTTGTATTAAACTCTGTAATCATATTTGGAGTATTCCATTTTGCTAGATGCTCATTACAAGCGACACCCCGGTATCGGGCTGTGTTAGGTTATTTTCCGTTATTTATGTTATTAACTACTTAAACCTTGGTTTATTTGATCATGCTTAGAGTGTTTCTTCATGATTAACTGCCAAATACTTAAATGGAAAGTGTTGGCTGGCCTTGTCTTCACGAGAGGTGCCATCACGACCGGGTCCGGGTTTAGGGTCGTGACAAGTTGGTATCAGAGCCAGGTTACCTAGGTTTCATGAGTCATGAGCAGGTTTAGTAGAGTCTCATAGATTGGTACGGAGACGTCTGTACTTATCCTCGGGAGGCTACAGAACCTTTAGGAAAAGCTTTATATTCTTGAAATTCTTATCGTGTGTCCTTGATTAAGCTTGAAATGTAACTCTTTGAATTCCTTCCACACGTTCGTATGCGCACATGAGTGCTCGGTATTAGATGTGCATCGATGTCTTGTGATTCCCTGATCGAGGGGCGAGATGTGATCTCTGTGCGTTGATGTTGGGCCAGTCTTGAGGACTCGAGGCTGGATTTTTGCCTATAGCTTGATCCCTGAGCTATTGATTTGAGCGCGTGCTTCTGGATCCATATGTTCTGTTGTGTCCCTATTAAGGGAGGTAATGACTGGATAGTTATGTGACGAGTGTGATGTGACTGCAAGATGTATTCATGTGATTTGGAAGCGATAAGAAGGGTCTACTGGAGGATAGAAGGACTATTAGGTGCTCAATTTTTTTTTATTATCTTGATTTGAGGTATAGCCCCGAGTTATGAGTGTGTGAAGAACCTTTTCATGTTTTCTAGTTGGGAGTGAAGTAAATTTCATGTTGTGGTATGAGTTCAGACTCAGAAAGATTAAGTGACTGTGTAACGTTTATGATGGTGGAAGGTATACAAAAATGCTAGTTTGAGGCAAAGCCGGTGGATTATCTCCTGCGGAGTGTTTTGAGGTTGTGTGACCCTTATGTTGTATGTTATAAGATCTCATTTATAAGTGAAATATATGTGTTGCAATTTAAATTTGGGTCGCTTAAGAGAGTGGGTTTAACTGTTACGAGAGTGAATGCGAGATTTGCATAAGAGTTAAAGTACCAGATGGTCTGTGTTTCACAAGCTTATGAAGGATTGAGTTTAATCTCACTATGGTATTATGGAAGCAATATAGTATATGTGTTATGAGTTATTGCGTGTGTTTTGATCTATGGCTTCGAGCTAAGTGGGGGAGTCTGCTATTGATTAGTTGATTGCACGATTATGTGCTATGTTGGTTCCAGTTTGAGGCATTCGGGAGAATCAGTCATCGGCTTTAGCGCCAGTTACTTCACCACCACCCACCCAGCTAGCTAGGGGTGGAGGTCAGTCAGCTAGGGGTCTCCCCAGAGGGGGAGGTCGATCAGGTGGTGGTCAGGCCCGTTTCTATGCACTTCCAGGTAGACCCAATGCTATTGCTTCAGATGCTGTTTTACAGGTATTGTTTCAGTCTGCCACAGAGATGCCTCTATATTATTTGATCCCAGTTCCACCTTTTCTTATGTATCATCATACTTTGCTCGTTATTTGGGTACGCCCCGTGAGTTTCTTGTTTCACCTGTTCATATATCTACCCCAGTGGGCGATACTGTTGTTGTAGACCGTGCGTACCGGTCATGTGTGGTGACTATTGGGGGTCTATAGACCTGTGTGGATCTTTTATTATTGTGTATGGTGGATTTTGATGTCATTTTGGGCATGGATTGACTATCTCCGTATTGTGCTATTCTGGACTATCATGCCAAGACAGTCACATTGGCTATACCGGGTGTGCCACAGATTGAGTGGCGAGGTGTAACTGATTATGTTCCCAGTAGAGTAATCTCATTCTTGAAAGCCCAGCGTATGATTGGGAAGGGTGGCGAGGTGTGACTGATTATGTTCCTAGTAGAGTATCTCATTCTTAAAAGCCCAGCGTATGGTTGGGAAGGGTTGTCTTTCGTATCTAGCCTTTGTAAGGGAGGTCGGTACTGAGAATCCCAGTATTGATTCTGTTCTAGTTGTGAGGGATTTTCTCGATGTGTTTCCTACAGACCTGCCGGGCATGCCACCGGACATGAATATTGATTTTGGTATTGATACTTGGTGTCGGGAACTCAGCCCATTTCAATTTTGTCGTATCATATGGCACCAGCGGAGTTGAAGGAATTAAAGGAGCAGCTTCAGGAACTCCATAATAAGGGGTTCATTCGGCCTAGTGTGTCACATTGGCGTGCACCGGTTCTATTTGTGAATAAGAATGATGGCACTATGAGGATGTGCATTGATTACAGGCAATTGAACAGGGTAACAATTAAGAACAAGTATCCTTTGCCTCGCATTGATAATTTATTCGACCAGCTTCAGGAAGCGAGAGTGTTCTCTAAGATTGATCTCCGTTCAGGTTATCACCAATTGAAGATCATGGACTTGGATATTCTAAAGACAACTTTCACGACTTTATATGGTCATTATGAGTTTTTGGTGATGTCTTTTAGGCTGACCAATGCCCCAGTAGTGTTCATGCATTTGATGAACAGCGTGTTTCAGCCTTATCTCGACTCGTTTGTCATAGTCTTCATTGATGATATTCTACTATATTCGCGTAGTCAGGAGGAGCACGTGGAGCATTTGAGAGTTGTGTTGCAGAAATTGAGAGAGGAGAAGCTTTATGTAAAATTCTCCAAGTGTGAGTTTTGGCTCAGATCAGTGGCTTTCTTGGGGCACGTGGTGTCCAACGAGGGTATTCAGGTTGATCCGAAGAAGATAGAAGCAGTGTAGAGTTGTCCCAAACCATCCTCAGCCACAGAGATTCATAGCTTTCTTGGTTTGGCAGGCTATTATTGCTGGTTTGTTCAAGGATTCTCATCTATCGCATCGCCCTTGACCAAGTTGACTTAGAAGGGTGCTTCATTTGTATAGTCGGACGAGTGTGAGGAGAGCTTTTAGAAGCTCAAAACATCCTTGACCACAACTCGAATGTTAGTTTTGTCATCAGCTTTAGGTTCATATATCATGTATTGTGATGCTTCGAGAGTTGGTATTGGTTGTGTATTGATGTAGGAGGGTAGAATTATTGCTTATGCTTCTTGTCAGTTGAAGCCCCATGAGAAGAACTACCCCATTCATGATCTGGAGTTGGCTGCCATAGTTCATGCGTTGAAAATTTGGAGGCATTACTTGTATGGTGTGTCTTGTGAGGTGTTTACTGATCATCGTAGCCTCTGGCACTTGTTCAAATAGAAGGATCTCAATTTGAGGCAACGGAGGTGGTTGGAGTTGCTTAAGGATTATGATATCACTATATTACACCATCCGGGGAAAGGCCAATGTGGTGGCCGATGCCTTGAGCCGAAAGCCAGTGAGTATGGAGAGTTTGGCATATATTCCAATTGGGTAGAGACCTTTTACAGTTGATGTTCAGGCCTTGGCCAGTCGGTTCGTGAGGTTAGACATTTCGGAGCCTAGTCGGGTATTGGCTTGTGTGGTTTTTCGGTCTTCTTTATATGATCGCATCAGAGAGAACCAGTATGATGATTCGTATTTGCTTGTCCTTAAGGACAGAGTTCAGCATGATGATGCCAGAGATGTGACCATTGGTGATGATAGGGTGTTGAGGATGCATGGTCGGATTTGTGTGCCAAATGTGGATGGGCTTCGGGAGTTGATTTTGGAAGAGGCCCATAGCTTGTGGTATTCCATTCATCCGGGTGTAGCGAAGATGTATCAGGATTTGAAGCAGCACTATTGGTGGAGGAAAATGAAGAAAGACATTGTAGGATTTGTAGCTCGGTGTCTCAAATGTCAGCAGGTGAAATATGAGTATCAGAGACCGGGTGGCTTACTTCAGCGGATAGATATTCCAGAGTGGAAGTGGGAGAGGATCACTATGGACTTTATAGTTGGACTTCCACGAACTTTAAGGAAGTTCGATGCTATTTGCGTGATTGTGGATCGGCTGACCAAGTCCGTGCACTTCATTCATGTGTGTACTACCTATTCTTCAGAGCGGTTGGCAGAGATCTATATTTGGGAGATTATTCGTTTGCATGGTATCCTAGTTTCCATCCTCTCAGATGGGGTCACTCAATTTACTTTGCAGTTTTGGAGGTCTGTGCAGCGAGAGTTGGGTACTCAGATTGAGTTGAGCACAACTTTTACACCCTCAGACGGACGGGCAGTCCGACCGCACTATTTAGATATTGGAGGACATGTTGTGTGCTTGTGTCATTGATTTTGGAGGGTAATGGGATCAGTTTCTACCACTTGAAGAGTTTGCTTATAACAACAGCTACCAGCCGAGTATTCAGATGGCTCCATATGAGGCTTTGCATGGGAGGCAGTGTAGATCTCTAGTTGGTTGGTTTGAGCCGGGTGAGGCTAGGCTATTAGGGACAGACTTGGTGCAGGATGCCTTAGACAAGGTGAAGGTGATTCAGGAGAGGCTTCCTACAGCGCAGTCGAGGCAAAAGAGTTATATTGACAAGAAGGTTCGGGATGTGTCCTACATGGTTGGTGAGAAGGTTCTGTTGAAGGTTTCGCCCATGAAGAGTGTTATGAGATTTGGGAAGGAAGGCAAATTGAGTCCTCGGTTCATTGGGCCTTTTGAGGTGCTTCGGAGGATTGGGGAGGTGGCTTATGAGCTTTCTTTGCCACCCAGCTTGTCGAGTGTGCATTCGATATTTCATGTTTCTATGCTCTGGAAGTATATTAGGGATCTGTCTCATGTTTTGGATTTCAGCACGGTTCAGTTGGATGGTGATTTGACTTATGATGTGGAGCCAACAACTATTTTAGAGCGTCAGGTTCGGAAGTTGAGGTCAAAGGATATAGCTTCAATGAATGTGTAGTGTAGAGGTAGGCCCGTGAAGAAGGCTACCTGGGAGACCGAGCGGGAGATGCAGAGTAGATATCCTCATCTGTTTGAGGCTTCAGGTATGTTTCTTGACTCGTTCGAGGATGAACGTTTGTTTAAGTTGGGGAGAATGTGATGACCCGGTCAGTCGTCTCATGAGTTACCACTTCGTTTCCCCCATTTTTGCTTTTTTATGTTTTGTTTATCCGTGTTATGTGGTATCGGGTTGGTCGGATCGAATCTGGAATGATCTTGGTAAGGTTTGAGATACTTAGAATCTTTTGAGGAAGCTTAAGTTGGAAAAGTCAACCGGATGTTGACTTAAGTGTTAGAGGGCTCAGATGTGAGTTCTGATGGTTCGGTTAGCTTCGGGAGGTAATTTGGGACTTAGGAGCGTGATCGGAATGAGTTTTGGAGGTTCGGAGTAGATTTAGCCTCGAATTAGCGAAAGTGGATTTTTGGCGATTTTCGATTGGTAGGTGAGATTTTGATATAAAGGTCGGAATGGAATTCCAAGAGTTGCAGTAGTTCTGTTGTGCCATTTGGGATGTGTGTGCAAAATTTCAAGTTATTCGGACGTGGTTTGGTTGGTTTTTTTTATCAAAAGCGTAATTTAGAAGATTTTGGAATTCTTAGACTTGAATCCGATGCGAATTTGGTGTTTCCATGCTGTTTTGAGCGTCCTGAAGGTTGGAACAAGTTTGAATGAGGTTATGGGATATGTTGGCATGTTTGGTTGAGGTCCCGGGGACCTCGAGTGAGTTTCGGGTGGTTAATCGGACCATTTCATGATGTTTAAAATTGTAGAAAACTATTGTATGTTGCAGAAAACTTAGACCTTCGCGTTCGCGAGTGGGTCCTCGTGTTCACGAAGGGTCAGTTGATGAAGGCTAGGATTTAAACCTTCGTGTTCGCGAGGAAGGTTACGCATTCGTGAAGGGCTGGATGTTTGTGCTTCGCGTTTGCGAGAAGGGGGGTGCGTTCGTGTAGAGGAAACTAGTTAGCTGGGTTTGAGGCTGAGTTGTTCATCGCGTTCGCGAGAGAGAGAGTGCATTCGCGAAGAGTAAGTCTGAGGAACCATCGCATTCGCGATGGGCGTGTCGCATTAGTGTAAGAGGATTTTTGGTCAAAGTCATTTTTGTGCTTCGCGAACGCGAGGCTTTGACCACGTTTGCGAAGAAGGATTTCAGGCCTGGGCAGAAGGTTTAAAAGGTCGTCTTGTCCGCGATTTTGGGGTTTATTTCTTCCATTGTGGGTCGTTTTTCGAGCTTTGTGAAGGGGATTGAAGAGTGATTCAAGGGGAATCACTTGGAGGTAAGATTCTTGGACTTAAAACTCGATTCTAATGTGAATTCCACCTAAATAATCATGGAAATTAAACCAAAAATTGAGGAACTAGGGCTTGGAAATTTAGACCTTTGATTGAGGATTTGAAGGACCATTTGAGGTCGGATTTCAGAACTTTTGATATTTATGAACTTGTGGGGAGATAAGGAATTTATTGATGTAAAAATTATCGAATTCTGAGACGTGGGCCTGGGGGTCAGGTTTTGGTAATTTAAAGATTTATGTTGTATATTGATTATTTTTGCTTGGGCTTCGTTCCCTTAGCATATTTTGACGTCGTGATTCTGATTTTGGATAGATTCAACGTAAGTGGAGGCCTATTCGAGGGAAAAAGGCTTCGCGAGCTAGAGATTTGACCGGTTTGAGGTGAGTAATGATGGTAAATGATGTTCTGAGGGTATGAAACCCCGGACTTGCACACCGTTGTGCTATATTGAGGTAACACGCACGTTTGATGACGAGCGTAGGGTCGTGCACTGTTGAGGATTGTGACTGAGTCCGTCCCAGATGACTATTTTACCGTATATTTGACTGAAATCTATTTGATATCATCATGATTTAGGCTGAATGCCATATTTGGGCATTGTGCCAACTATTTGAACCCTTTGGGAATTTTTATTGATATTTTCTTAATGTTTTGACTTTATACTTGAACTCAGTCATGATATATTTCACTATTTTCGTACTCAGTCATGTTTACTATGTTTTAAATACTTAAATAATCTTTTAATGATAATTGGGCTGAGAATCACTGTTTTACTGTTGCCCGAGGAGCTTGTGAGTATTTTGACTGAGTAAGGCCAAGGGCCTATGTTGTGAGGAAATATTTGATACTGATTATGTAGCCGAGGGCCTAGTGATGATGCCACGAGGTGTCTTGATTGATATGAGGCCGAGGGCCTAGTGATGATGCCACGAGGTGGCTTGATATTGCGCTTGAGCCGTAAGGAGCCCCTCCAAGAGTCTGTACACCCCTAGTGAGTGCGGATACCCATTATGATGTGAGATTGAGCCCGAGGGGCTAGTATTGTTCTGAGATGTTGCCCGAGGGATGGATTTATTGATACGGTGCCCGAGGGGCGAACCTTTATGTGTTATCTTTTCTTAATTACCTGTTAATTACCTGCTTAATTGTTGAAAAAGGCTTTTTATGAAGTTAAATTTGAGTTAAAGGATTTTTACCTATCTTTCACTGGTTTACTGTTTTAATAGTTTTACTGCTTCATTATAGCATGCTTTGTGCCTTACGTGATTTCCTACTTTCAGTCTTTATTTATGATTATTACTCATTGAGTTGGAGTACTCACTTTACTCCCTGCACCCTATGTGCAGATTTAGGCATATCTGGTCCCGCTCCCGAGTGATGATCATTTCCGGCTCAAGCGGATCCGAGGAGTCTCTAGGTAGCTGTTGGCGTTCGTAGCCCAGAGCTCTTCCCTATCTTAGTCCTTCATGTTCTTAGTTTTCTGTATTAAACTCTGTAGTCATATTTGGAGTATTCTGTTTTGCTAGATGCTCGTGACTAGTGACACCCCGGTATCGGGCCGTGTTGAGTTATTTTCCATTATTTATGCTATTAACTGCTTAAACCTTGGTTTATTCGATCATGCTTAGACTGTTTCTTCATGATTAACTGCTAAATACTTAAAGGGATAGTGTCGGCTGACCTTGTCTTCACGAGAGGTGCCATCACAACTAGGTCCGGATTTAGGGTCGTGACACACTCAATATCAGGCTCTCGACCTCACTCAGTCATCACTCTCCAATCTCACACACACGAGCTCAAAATACCATGATACTAGCCCGAAACAACAACAACAACAACAACATCCCAGTATAATCCCACCAGTGGGGTCTGGGGAGGGTAGTATGTACGCAGACCTTACCCCTACCCCGAGGGGCAGAGAGGCTATTTCCAGGAGAGCAATAAGAGACAATATATTAGTACTATCAATAGAGTCATAATAAATAACATAAAATACATAATATAAAATACCAGAATAACAACAATATAAGAAATATAGGAAATACGAAAAGGATGGAGAAAAGGGTGTGAGGTATACTAATATCCAACCTACACAACCCTGCATCTGATACCGATCAGTGGCATCCTAAGACTAACTCCTAAATGGCTAGTGTTACTCCAGTGCGCTGTAGTAATACTCACAGACTTCCCCCTAATCTACAACCTTAATGCTCGACCTCCGCAATTCCCTGTCAATGGCCATGTCCTCAGAAATCCTAAGTCGTGCTAGGTCCTGCCTAACCACCTCCCCCAATACTTCTTAGGTCTCCCTATACCTCTCCTCATGCCCATCACAGCCAGTCGCTCACACCTCCTCACTGGCGCATCAGTGCTCCTCCTCTGAATGTGTCCGAACCATCTGAGTCTTGCTTCCCGCATCTTGTCCTCCATGGGGGCCACGCCCACCTTATCTCGAATAACTTCATTCCTAATCTTGTCCATCCTTGTATGCCCTCACATCCACCTCAAAATCCTCATCTCTGCTACTTTCATCTTCTGGATGTGTGAATTTTTAACCGGCCAACACTCGGTCCCATACAACATAGCAGGCCTAACCACTGCTCTGTAAAACTTACCTTTTAGTAACGGTGGCACTTTCTTGTCACACAAGACTCCCGTTGCTAACCTCCACTTCATCCACCCTACCCCTATACGATGTGTGACATCCTCGTCGATCTCCACGGTCCCCTGAATAACTGACCCAAGGTACTTGAAACTACCCCTCTTAGGGATGACTTGTGAGTCGAGCCTCACTTCCACTCCTGCTTCCATCGGCTCGGTCCCAAAGTTGCACTCGAGGTATTCCATCTTCGTCCTGCTCAGCCTGAAACCTTTAGACTCAAGGGCATGTCTCCAAACCTCTAGCCTCTCGTTGACGCTGCATCGTGTCTCGTCAATTAGGACTATGTCATCAGCAAATAACATGTACCATGACACCTCCCCTTGAATATGATGCATTATAGCATCCATCACCAAGGCAAATAGGAAAGGGCTGAACGCAGACCCTTGATGCAACCCCGTAACAACCGGAAAATGGTCGGAGTCGCCTCCTACTGTCCTAATTCGAGTCTTAGCTCCATCATACATGTCTTTAATCACCCTAATACAGTCAATCGAGACCCCTTTAACCTCTAGGCATCTCCATAGGACCTCCCTAGGAACCCTGTCGTATGCTTTCTCTAAATCAATAAACACCATGTGGAGATCCTTTTTCTCATCCCTGTATTGTTCCATCATCCTTATAATAAGGTGGATAGCTTATGTGGTAGATCGCCCCGGCATGAACCCGAACTGGTTATCTGAAATGGACACCGTCCTTCGCACTCTCATTTCTACCACTCTCTCCCAGACTTTCATGGTGTGACTCAGTAATTTGATACCCCTATAGTTGTTACTGCTCTGAACATCGCCTTTGTTCTCATACAACGGAACCATTGTACTCCACCTCCACTCTTCAGATATCTTATTAGTCTTGAATATAATATTAAACAACCCAATAAGCCATTCCAAGCCTGCTCTACCCACACACCTCCAAAGTTCAACCGGAATTTCGTCTGACCCGGTAGCTCTGCCCCTCCTCATCGTACGCATTGCCTCCATAACCTCATCGACCTCAATGTCCCTACAATAACTTAGTTCATGTGGGCTGTTGGCATTCCTCAATTCACTTAGCACAATATCCTGATCCCCTTTTTCATTTAGAAGCTTATGAAAGTAGGTTTGCCATCTCCTCTTAATCTGGTCATCCCCCATCAAAACTTTGCCGTCATCATCTTTTATGCACCTCACTTTGTCCAGATCCCGAGCCGTCCTCTCTCTCACCTTAACTAGTCGGAATAACTTCTTCTCCCCTCCTTTGTTCCCTAGTTCCTCATACAGACGAGCAAAAGTTGTCGTCTTAGCCTCAATTACTGCCATCTTCGCCTCCCTCCTAGCTACCTTATATCTCTCATTGTTCGCTCTCCTCTCCTCCTCTCCAGAGCTCCCTACGAACCGCAGGTACGTCGCCTTCTTCGCTTCCACTTTATCTTGGACAACTGCATTCCACCACCAGTCTCCTTTGTGGCCACTGGTGCGGCCCGAAGATATCCCTAACACCTCTCTCGCCGCCTTCCTTATACAATCAGCCGTCGTCAACCACATAGTGTTTGCGTCCCCACTACTTCTCCAAGCCGCCATTGCCGATAACCTTCCTTCCAACTCCTGAGCTTTATCCTTAGTCAAGGCGCCCCACCTAATCCTCGGCTGGCCTCGTACTGACCTCTTCTTCCTCTTTGTCCTAATACTAATGTCCATTACCAAAAGCCTATGTTATGTTGCTAGGGTCTCACCTGGGATAACTTTGCAATCCTCGCACAACCTTCTGTCGCATCTCCTGAGGAGTAGATAGTCAATCTGAGTCTTCGCCACCAAACTTTTATAAGTAACCAAATGCTCATCCCGCTTCGGAAAACTTGAGTTCGCAATCACTAGATCGAATGCCTTGGCAAAGTCCAACAGCGAAGTTCCCCCTCCGTTCCGCTCCCCAATACCATAGCCGCCATGCACCTCAGTATAACCAACTGCAGACGACCCAATATGACTATTGAAATCTCCTCCTACGAATAACCTCTCCGAAGGCGGAATACTACGAATGATGTCATCCAACCCCTCCCAAAAACGCCTTTTAATCTCCTCATCCAGGCCTACTTGCGGTGCGTACGCGCTAACGACATTTAAAGTACACTCACCCACCACCAATTTAATAGTCATTAGTCTATTATTCACCCGTCTGACCTCTACCACCGACTCTCTAAGATGGTTATCTACCAGGATACCCACTCCATTCTTACCCCTCAGGACTCCAGAGTACCATAACTTATACCCATCCACGTTTTTCGCCCTCGATCCAACCCACCTAGTCTCCTGGACACACGCTATATTAATCTTCCTCTTCTGAAGTATCTTCGCCAACTCTATAGACTTACTCGTTAGCGAACCTATGTTCCATGACCCGATTCTCAACCTATAGGGTCCCTTGCCCCTCTACCTCCCCTACCTCCCATCCCACACCCTGACCCCGACCCCCCACTCTGTCCCACCCGAGGACATGCCCTTAATCTATCATCCCAGATTGCAGCCACTACACTTACGACAAATATCAAGAAGACTCACTAGCCCGAAACAATGATATGATATGCCAAATAACAATAATCGAGACTGAGACATGATATAATATGCATGAATAGGACTGAGTATTGAATATCAATGAAGCTAATGATATGACAGCAAGAAATGACCCCTCGGGTCTTAGCAGTATCAGTGTGAAGCCTTAACATGATAACTAGCATGATTTACAGCTCATTAACTTAGTCACATAATCACAACATAGATACTAACAAGAAAGAGCCACTAAGCGGTGCCCTGGAATGATCCATGCTGCAATTCTCACGGTGCACGCCCACACGCCAATCACTTGGTATTTGCGTCACCTCAATAGTAATAATAGAACACATAGTTCAGGGTTTCGGACCCTCACAACCAAGTTTGGAAGCGTTACTTACCTCAAACTAAGCTAAAACTCTAACCCGCGATGCCCTTGCCTCTCGATTCGGCCTCCAAATACTCTGAATCTAACCAAAATTAGTATATTATCATCAATATACGCTAAAGGAATGAAACACATACGAAAATTATCAAATTAGATCAAAAATCCCGAATTTGCTCAAACTTGGCCCAAGGGACCACGTATCAGAATTCGATAAAAATCACAAAACTAGAAAGCTCTTTCGCTCACGAGTCTACCCATATCAAATTCACCAAAATCCGACGTTAAATGTCCATCCAAATCCCTAAAATTGATTCTCCAATTCTCTTCCATTTTTTCCCAATTTTCACCCTAAATTCCCAAATTAAATGATAAAAATCAAGAAACAATCATAGAATTTAACCAAATTTGAGTGAAGAACACTTACCCCAATCACTCCTCTGAAAATCCCCTCCAAAATCGCCTTCTCCCGAGCTCTCTATTGAATTTTGGAATTATGAACTCAAACCCTCGTTTTTAAACTTAAACATTCTACCCAGACATTTCCTTAATCGCGATCGCGGAAACACCCTCGCGATCGCGAAGAACAACTTTGCTACCTTAATATTTTACTCTACATGACCACGTTACTCCACACGCGAACGTGATGCAGTGGTTCCTCTGACTTACGTGATCGTGATTGACCCACACAAATGCGAAGGGTAACGCCAGCTTTCCTCTGCCGCCTTATATGTTCTACGCGAATACGGCCTGGCCCACGCGTTCGCGTTGCACAACCTGACTGACCTACGTGATCGCGTCCCATTCTCTGCGATCACGAAGAGTTAACACAGCTGGCCTCCCATTTTCCCTACACGATCGCGAACCTCCTCCCGCGATTGCGATGAAGAACACACCAGCTGTAGAACACCAGCAAACCAGCAAACTCCTTAAGTCCAAAAATGACCCGTTGAGCATCCGAAAAACACCCGAGGCCCTCGAGACCTCAACCAAACATGCCAACACATCCCATAACATTATTCAAACTTAGTCGAGCCTTCGAATCACTCAAAACAACATAAAAATACTAAATCAACCTCGGATTCAAGCTTAAGAACATCTAAATTTCCAAATTCCACAAACAGCGCCGAAACCTATCAAACCTAGTCCGAATGACCTAAAATTTCATACACACTTCACAAATGACACTATGAACCTACTCCAACTTCCGAAATTCCATTCCAACACCGATATCAAAATTTTCACTACCGACTGAGAAATGCCAAATTTTTGATTTCGCCAATTCAAGCCTAATTCTTCCACAGACATCCAAATCACGTTCCGGATGCGCCCCCAAGTCCAAAATCACATAAAGGAGCTAACCAAATCATAAAAATCCAGAATCGAGATCGAATACTAAAAAGTCAAAACTTGGTCAAACCTTTCTAATTTAAAACTTCAAGCTGAGAATCGTTCTTCCATATTTGTTCTGATTAACCAGAAAACCAAAACCGACGATTTACATAAGTCATAATACATCATACTGGGCTAGTCATGCCCGAGAATTGACGAGCAAAGTACAAATGCTTAAAACGATCGGTTGGGTCGTTACAGGATCCTCAAAGAAGGTTGGGGATATATATTACGTATGAATCCCCTTCTACTATAAAATATTTGGAATTATTACTAGAGATTTATTTACGGCAAAATTTGTTAATTGCTATTTTGATGAATCAGTATTACCCAACATTATGGGGAGAAAATAAGTAACTGAAAAGGAGATAGATTGGAATGCATTATCACTATTTCATTTAGATCCCCGAAAAAATTAGTGTGAACATGAGGTTCAAAAGATAATTTACTTACAAAATATTATAAATTAAAATAACTGGCAGATGCATTCACTGACCTACCAAGGGTAACTAAGTCACATATTCTAATTGCAAATGCTCCTATTCGATTTGATGTCTTGGTTGGACAATCTATAAATATAAATAAGTCCAAGCCATGCTTGAAACATGGTAGTCCATTAGGTTCTAAAGATAAAAATTCTCGAAATTGAAAAGAGCAAATGATTGGGCTATAATATGAAGGCAATTGCTTATAAAGAGCCTCATGACATAACAAAGGTTCAGGTACCTGAAAATAATAAGAATGAAAAGATCTCAATAAGTTATGTCTCTACAGGAAACAATTAAAACCAAAAGGATATTATTGTCGATAATGCTTTGTTTATAATGTTGTTTGTTGAAATAATGCAACAAGATAAGGATTTTGAGTCAAAAACTATCGTTGAATGTAACATAGAAATAATTGGCCAAAATAGAAAGACGCTATTTAGGTAGAATTGACTTCACTTGGAGGTTGATATTTAGAGCTGTCAAAATGGGTTTGGCCCGTTGGACCGACCCAACCCATCCCGTGATTTAATAGGGTTGGGCTAAAAGTTTTGGACCCCATTTAAAAATAAGATTTTTAAGCCCGACCCAAATAAGTCGTGGCCCATAGGGCTTGATCGAGGCTGGGCTGGGCCGTCCTCTGGCCTAATAAACGTATTTAATTAAAAATATAAAAAATATAGGCAACTAAAAATAACAAGAGGAGTAGTCCAATGTCAAACTAGTACAATATCTTTATGTGAATCTAAATACTTTTTGTCCTTAAATTTTAGTTATTTCTTAATGTTGAACAAATTAACATTGCATATAATTATAGATATAAATGAAAATGAAGATATTAAAACATCTTTATTTTACAAGAGGATTCAAATGTGCTTGATGATGATGATGATTTGTTTGTATTGGTTATACTATGAGCACTTTGAAAATATTTTTGAGTAGTTTGTTTTAAGTATTGACTTTTAATAAATGAAATATTGTTCTCCTTTTTTGAGTTTTATAGTAATTTATTATAACAATGTAAAAAACTATTACGTTTTGCAGAAGCTTTCTATCCAACAAGTATGTATATATAATGTATTTTACGTTAAAACTTAAATTTTAAAAATATGAAAAATAATTTTAAAAAATGGTGAGTCGGCCCGTGGGGGCCATGACCAATGCAGGGCTAGAGCGGACTTGTCATTTTAAGGCCCATCCAAATAGTGGATCACCCCCATCAAATGCCAAAGCCCGCATGAGCTGGGCTACCTGTACTACAGCTCTATTGATGCTTGAGACGTTTGCTAGCATTAATATTAGATAATTTAAGATCCCAGATAATATAAATCGATTTTTTATCTTTTTCTTTGCAAGACTTGAGGTTTTCTACCAAGGAGCCAAGTCTATCCTCCTATAATTTGTGAAGGTGGTATCATGTACTATGGCCCCATAATTCATATTTAGTAAATTTATACAAAAGCTTCAAGAAAGAAAATCTTCTTGTGATTACAGTTTCGACGTCAGAAGCCTTATAGAATTGTACAAAATAAACCTAGTCAACAAAATAGCTTATTTGGTAATATTAAAATACTTCATGACCTCATCTTTATTCTATTGTTAGGTCTATTTCAATATGAACGGGATTGAGCATGCTGAGAAATATTAGTTTACTTGTTAAATACTTTTCTTTTTCCTTTTTATAAAGTTTGGTTACGTTGGCCCTTTTAAAAAGTTTGGTTACGTTATCCCCTTTTAGCTTTGAACGCAATCTCATTTGCACCATCAACATTATGCTTGGTGGGAGATTAAGAAGAAAAACTACTATTTTAACTTTACCCGTCGTTAAAAGTTTTTTTTTTTATCTAATGAACCATATTTTTTTTTTGAATAAAATTTCTTGTAATATTGGAACAATGTAGAGGGGGGACATAATACCTTACCCTCTAATATGTGAAGAGTGAATAAGAGAGATTAGCTTCTAACCTCTAATCTATTGACAAAAGCTAACTACCTAATGTGTAAAATTAAGGGATCACGCAGATCAACTACTATTGTATCTTGTCATGGTGGATCATAGCTTATTTCAGATGCCTTAAATTTTCTAATTCTAAATGAGGCCAGTTCCCACTTTTAATGCAACACTTTTTCGACATGGTTTATTCCAATTTCTGTTCCGAGTAAATACTTCAATTTAGTTGGTATCAAAGATCAATGGCCTCAAATCAATCAAATGAGTAGAATTGTTGAAACTACCACAATTTGGTGGAAAACTACCTAATCTCACGGTTTAATTAGGTGGTCCAATAGAGAATTTCATCGGAAAAAGAATTTTAACTTAAAAAATTGCCAAAAAAAACAGAAAAACACTATGTATGGTTTGTATATAATATTAATTTATAAATTAACATAATCACTAGGTCAGGTTCAGGCACTTCTGGACATTAGTGTTAGTCAACTACCTTATTTTTAACGTAAGAGAATGTTATTGAAGAAAGGATTTTAGCTTTTAAAAAGGTCAAGAACATAGTGATAAAAAAGAATATATATTTAATTAGGTAGCGGTATCTAATTAAGATTCTAAATCAGTGGGTATATAAAAAGTAGCACAACATTCATTATTATTTTGTGACAACCAAACATTTCTGGACTTTAGTTTAACTCAATTCTGACTTACGTTTTCACTCCAATTGCTTTCTAAAGTTTTCTTTTCAATAAGATAAAGTATTAAATCAAGTGGATCATGAGTAAATGGAATCTTCTGTTGTGCATGTTTGCCTTGCCTATAATTGCCTTAAGCAGCCTACACTGACTGAATAATACTTTACAGAGCCTACAAATTTATACTACTTGTGATAGAGTAAGCTTGTATCTCCTCTGTTCATACCATTCCCTCATGTCTTCTTTCAAAGAGTTGAGTTTTTTCCAATACCAGCTGCAGTCGTGTGGAGTTTTGTGTGTCCATATATTTAAGTCACTTTTCACATATATGCCATGAACCCATTTTATCCAAAGTGAAGCTTTATTCTCCACTAATTGCCATAATAGCTTTCCAACCGATGCTATGTTCCAACTTTTACATCCTTTAATGTTTAAACCTCCATACTTCTTGAGCCAACTGAATTTTCGTGATTTTTCTAAATTATATCTATACTACGTATCAAAAATTTGTTAGTTGAACCCGTTTATTGGCTCTATAGTACATCCTCAAGTTCTACTAGCTTTAGTATAAAATATTTCGTTTAATTATATAAAATTTTATTATTACAGAAGGAGAACATGAATTACAATAGATGTCGGAATTTTAAAAAAGAATCAAATAAAAAAAGAAAACAAAGAAAAACAAAACTTAATCAAAAGGCAAGATGGACAAGAAAATTAAATTCTTAACCTCACTTTGGTGCACCCATTAACCATTACACCCCATGAGTTTTTGAGCTTGGGTGTACATATATATATATTTATAATATTTTAAAATTATATAATATTATTATACATGATTCAGAAATAAGAATATGGGTGCACGTGAACCCACTCTCATCCCTTAGATACGCCCCTGAGTATAAAGATAGACCCCAGAAGCTGCGGATTGAGAATAAAATTGCATTGGTCACCTGAAGTCTTCCAGCATATGATAGCTTGCTTGGAGTGTGTATAGTTTATTCGACTAGTAATCTTTTCTATCAACTGATAACACTCCATTAAAGGTATTTAATAGGAAAAGTCCCCTGAGAAAAGCCTGTTATTGCAAGTAGTTGCTCCTTTAGTTGGTCTTCAACTCCAGCCATAAAGATGTTGGATTTTCCTATGTTGGCAACTAAACCAGAGACTTTGTTGAAATGTGTCAAGGCTTCCATTACCTTTTTCACGATCCTGCATTCCCCTTGCAGAAAATCATTAAGTTGCCGGCAAAAATCAAGTGAGTTAATTTGAGTTGCTTACACATAGGATGATATTTGAAGTCTGGTAAGTCACTCATACTTTTAAGAGTTCTAGACAGATATTTCATAACTAGGACAAACAACAGGGAATATGGGATTCCCTTGCCTTAGTCCCCGTAGCCATGGCATGATCCATTTACATTCACTGTGAAACTTTTTGTGTTTTTTCCTTAATTATCACCCATGTGTTTCAGAATCACATTCAATAATGGGAAACTTTTTGAAAGATACTGTATCAGGCAGGGGCGGAGCTAGAATGCTGTGGGGTTCGGCGGAACCCACTAGCTTTGGTTCAAACCCTGTATTTATCTTAAAAAATCTACTAAATATGTATAAATTATTAATTTAAAACTCAGTAACTTAAAATGGTTAGAACCCCAGACCTTTGAAATCTGACTCCCCACTGGTATCAGGTAATAAACGCACGTTTGACAACGGATTAAAAAGGCATTTTTGGAAGTATAGAGAAAAGGTCATTTTGAAGCGTAAAGAGCAGGGGTATTTGAGTCTTTTCGAGAAGTAGTTAGGAGATATTATGGATTAACAGGTTCAGACGGTAGGGGCAATGTACGTAATTAGTGTAGTGACCCACACTTTATCATCATGGACATGAGTTTGTAGTTTTCTGGACTTAATTTCAATAAAGACCATGATTTTTTTATAATTAAAAAAAAAAAAGATTATTATAAATTTAACTTCCTTGTGTGCATCTCCAGAATCCATACCACTAGCAAACACGGTATTGACTTGTAAATTTTTGCGGCATAATAACGAATTATCAATTTGATATTAATTTATTTTATTAAACATGTCCCAATACACTTTTTATATACTGTAATATTTGTCGGGCACCCGATACCTTACTCAACCGAGTACCAACGTAACGTATCTTTTTTATTACATTATCATATACATATGACATACGGGCTTAATAGGCCAACATAATCATTTATAAACTCAAAACATAAGCCGACAAGACCGTACAATCTTTCACGTACACGACATATGTCTACAAGACTCTAAGAGTACATAAATGTTATAAAGGTCGGGATAGAGTCCCGCCATAGCAAACAATACATGTCTAAATCATACTAACCAAACAAGTAACTCCGAAGCAAATGGAGCGCACCAACATCTTCCGCTGAGCTGATAGCCTACTTGGAGGGCTCTCGACCTGTCTATCGGGACCTGCGGGCATGAAACACACGCGTCCCCAAGCAAAAGAGACGTCAGTACGAATAATGTACCGAATATGTAATGTCATTTGAATCATATTTCAGCCACTTTGGGCAACATCATTATCATATACCAGCTGATCAGGTGGTGATGTGTATATAACGCCGTAACCTTTTTCCATATTTCATATACATATATTTATATATATACGCGTATATAACATCATTTGGTGATGGGTCAATGACCATGTATAAATGAGTGAAATGCATGAAAAATATATAGTAATCTCGTTATTCTTTCCGGATAAACTTCTCCAACTGCGTATTATTCTGAAACCCATGAACAAAAGATAATAATAACTCTCATGGGGAATCAAGAATATAGACACCCCGACTATTTCTATGAATAGAGTAATTTTATAGAAAACTGCGTATTTGCTCGTTTCTTTAGTATAATTTAGACCATGCCAAAAGAAAGAAGGGAGGACATTAACATACCTAGAATAGAGAAAACTCCGTATAATATTCTTGAAAAAGATTGCACCGTATTCCTTTAGAACCGTAAAATTTTACGTTGCTAATGTGCTAAAAATCTCATTTGTTGAAGAAAATATCCTTACTTGTTACATCACAAATCGAAAATGTATTTTCCAAAGGTAAAAGGTCCAAAGCTAGTAGCCTTCAACAGAAATTAACCATGAGAAAGCCACGTTCTCCGGATGGGGCTCATCTCTGGGAGAGTAGAAATATCGGAATGAACTTCTAGGTGCATATGTTTCTCTTCCACCGTCGAATTTAAATCACACCACTTTGATAACTCAATTTAGATTCAATGACTAATGGCTGATACTATGACACAACTATCACAATTGATATACGGAAGTGGAACATGAGGCTTTTAAGGAAAGCATAAGGAGTTTAGTAATTAATACCTTATTTTTTGCCACCTAATCAAATATGACTTAAGAGTCATCTCTTTGAATAGTGGTTTGATGCCACGTGGGGGTGGGGTGAGAATTTTAATCTTATCCTATAGTTAATTAATTAATTAGGTAATATCCCGTTACCTGGTAATTAACTAATTACCCGTATAATTAAGAATTATTTTAAATTACTTAATATATTACTCACTTTTTATATACCTTATACACCTTATTATCATGGCCCTGTAGTACCTTGTATGACATTAGTATATAAATATCGGGTATTTTAGCTCGGGCCGTATTTTATCCCAAAATGCCAAAGTTTGACAAAATTCGTTTTCTTAGACTTGCTCCCCCTTTCACCTTTATGAATTTACTAATCACTTGTGAAATAGCATAATCCTTATAATCTCCAAATAATCTTTTCCTTGAACTGATATCAATTACCTTACGATAAATTCCACATAAAATACTGCACGATGCAACATCGTCGTAACTTATTATTGCGATGCGTAATATCAACGTAATGTAATATTGTCGGGTACAACACTGTCGTAACTTAATACTGCAGGACGTAACATCAATCATAATATATTACTGTAGAGGGTACACCATCGTAACATATTACTACAGAGCATAGCATCGTCGTAATATAATAGTGCAAGACGTAATATTGACGTAATATTGCGGGACGTAACAATATTATTCTTTTTTTTTTATCAAACTCGTACTTGATCAATCACGCTGTAGATGATCAAGCTTCTATCAATTCACCAAATAATAAGCATCCCTTTTCCTTTTTCATTTATCGTCTTATTGCATATTTACTTCAATTGCCTAGCTATTTTTCGATTGAGGCAATTACTTGTGGCCTACTTTTATTAATATTTTGGGTTTTTCAAATAATCAAATTTTAAGTTAAAAAGTACTTTTTCCATAATATCTCTACAACTTATGGACATCTCATTTTTTTTTCTTATTTTGAAATTTTGTTAGAACACTCAATACAAGATTAATTAAATATTTGTACTAAAAGAAAATAAAATTACTAATATCTATAGTAATACACAAGCACACTTAAGCTAGGTAAATTTTTAATATTTATAGTATTTGCATAAATTACTTATTCTAATTTATTATTATTAAGATATATATATTAAGGTGAAAATATGTTTTGATTAGGAATATAATTTAGAAATAGGAGTACATATGAAAATGTTTACTATTTAATATTCATACTACTGGTTAAAACATAATAAAATTTTACCTTTTACATTGTGTTAGTGGAGATAGGTACAAGTCGTCCAGAACATTATCTTTATCATCAAAAGAACAATAAAAAATAGGAAAGTAATCCAGCATTTCTCTGTGTCTTCACATTCTCTTCCTTTATATAGAATCAAATTTTCGTCTAGCTTTCCCATTTACCAACTATTACCCCTTTCCTTTTATTTTTATTTTTTCCTTTTTTTTTTCTTCCATTGAAACATATCGACCTATATTTCTTGATATTCGAAGTATTTAAGGAAAGTCTGATTTTTTTCAGACTTGTTTTTGGTCTGTATATTTTTTCAGATTGTTGTCTGATGGGTAATTGTTTAGGTTCATCAGCTAGAGTTGATACCACTCTCAGTTCTCAAAACATTTCTGGTACTTTCCCTTTTTATTGTATTTTTGTTCTTTCTATGCTCTTATCTGTGTTAAAGATTGTTTTTTTCCATATCGTTATCTGCTTTAAGATGGGGGTATGATTTAGTTTTTTCCCTTTTTATTGTTTGTGATATAATCTCGAATGGTTTATAGTAACTAATTTATGAGCAAAAAGCAGCTACTATTCCTCAAGGATTCTATAATATGAATCCTCAATATTCATTCATTTTCATTTGGACCCGTTTTAATTTTCATACTCTTGGGTAAATTAGAATGCTATGATCTGTACATGTTGTACTGATGTCAGTACAACTCTCTAAACAAACTAAAAAGACTCCTAAATGAAGGCTCGAAGTTATTAAGTACTTATTTAATCCCTCTTTATTGTGACTTTGGTTATGTTTTGGTGTATAAAGCACATATCTTTTAACTTATTTTGATTTGAGAAGATAGTTAGGTACGGGATACTCGTAGGGTTTTGATTGTTCATTGCCAACATTTGTTTAAATTTTGTATAATACCATTGTTTGTGTTGGCTACTTGTGTGTTTCGGTTTAAACAAGACTGGGTTATGTGTTTGCTATTTTGAGCTTCTTTTTTCTCTCTGTTTGTTTTTGGAACTTGTAGATGGCTTCATTTATTAGATGATTGCTTGAGGTGAACAATGAGGCTTTATAACGAGTTCTTACCTGCAAGATTGCGATAATATTGCCAATCATTAAAGCTGGGTGCTTTTTCTAGGTTATGTCAAGTTAAAATAAAGTACTTGTAGCTTTGAATGTTAACTGAAACTGATATGATAACGAATTCTCTGGTCTGTCGTCCCATGTACTACCATAGCATATGGAAAGGGAGATTATACTGCAGTTTTTGTTGCTACAAGAAAGTCTCAGTTGAGATTGTGAATGACAAGTTCAGGTGAATCTTTTAGAATAAAACTTAAGGACTTGACTGAATTTACAAGGAGATGGTCGGCAATTGTCAAAGATGAAAGCTTAAAGGAAAGGGAGAATTCACATTTGCAGCTTAAGTTGATCAATGCCAATTGAAAGCCCTTAACTTGGAAACTTTTAACTATCAGAAATGGGCTATGCTGCATATGTAGATGCTTGTGGAATAAGATGATTCTTTTTTAAGGTTACAGATGATTAGCTTTTCACCTTTATGGAATGGGTGATTCTCTGACTTTTGCATTTGCCCGTGTTACATTTGATTACCGTGAATATATGTGACTTTATATGTTAGTCATAGTATCTTTGTTGATGAACACATAACTGCGGCCAGGCAAATTGTTTTCTCAATCTTTACAGTTATATGAATATCACTTATCAAGAGATAGTTATATGGGAATCTTTGTTCCAGTTGCTAATTTTTGTTACACGTATGACATTTTACTACTATATAGACAAGATGCTTGTTGATAAATTACATAAACTAGCTTCAGTTGATTATTGTGTAACTGTTGGCAAGCGCACCTTTTGTCCAATCTATATACTTTTATGAGTGTACTTTCTTCTGGTTACAAGTTTGAGGCTTTTCTGGGTTAAATCACGATTAGATTGTTACCACATGTGACTCAGCAATGCTATTTTCTGCTATTCTATCTTGCAGCTTCTGGAGCCTCTAGGATTCCCAGCAGAACCAGCAATTCCTCTGTTTTATCAAGTCTAAGTATTCCATCTTATAGTCGGAAAAGCAGTGTTGATACACTTTCTACTCCAAGATCTGAAGGCGAAATTTTGTTTTCCCCCAATGTTAAGTCCTTCTCATTTAATGATTTGAAAAATGCAACAAGGAACTTTAGACCTGACAGTCTTCTTGGCGAAGGAGGTTTTGGTTATGTTTTCAAAGGATGGATTGATGAACACACTTTTACTGCTGCAAAGCCTGGTTCTGGAATGGTCATTGCGGTCAAGAAGCTGAAGCCAGAGGGTTTTCAGGGTCACAAGGAGTGGGTGGTATGTTTCCTCTGCAGATTTCCAATTTAAATAACTTAGTACTCTTGTTGGCCTAGTAATTGACGGCAAATGCCTTGCAGACTGAAGTTAATTACCTTGGGCAACTTCGTCATCCAAACCTGGTTAAACTCATTGGGTATTGTATAGAGGGAGACGACCGACTATTGGTGTATGAGTTCATGCCTAAAGGAAGCTTGGAGAACCATTTATTTAGAAGTATGTCTGCTCACTACCTAAGCATTCTCCCTTCCATTTCTTTGAGTTTTCCGTGCTACAGCAGTTTCAAGTATGTTGATCTCTCTTTACTACCTTATTGCTGGATCTCCCTTTTCACTAAATCGATCCTTTGCTGCCAGCTTTCTTGTTTTTTCCTTAATTTATTTTGCCCTAGTCCTGGGTGGAGGGAGAAGTTCTCTTGGACAAGATTAACAAATGTAGGTTCGTTGTGTTTGATTAATTTTCTTTCGAAAGCTCAGGATTGTTTCATATATCATAAATTCGTTATACGAAGGCTTCTGAATTAGTATAGAAAGAGCTGTAACCTTTTCCCTCACATGATTAAGATTTGGTCCTTCTGAATACATGAAACTGTTTTTATCTACTGCTGCCTGTTTTAGGGTCGTAGGAGCTGTTTGCTATTAATCAAATGAGAGGCAAAAGTAAGAAACCATAAACTAAAAGAAAACCAAATATCTAATTCCATGTCTAGGACACTTTATGTATTCCAACTCTTTAAAGTGGTGACATTACAGGGAAATTGCCTCAAACCGTATTTTGATTATGTTAAATTGGCTCCATTATTTCTTTCCAGTGAATCCTTTTGTTGGTCTTCTTTGTGATATAAGTAGTCAAACAGTGTTGAGGAAACTTGGTTAACTCTGTGATGATTGTTGGTTCAATCCATGTGGTGTAAGTTACAGCTCTTGCATGAAATGGATAATATTGAATATCCATGTGAAAACTTGTATTATATGTGGATATATGAGTTGGTGGTAATTCTTGGAATCTTGTTCAACAGGAGGGCCTCAGCCTCTGACTTGGTCAACAAGAATTAAGGTGGCTGTTGGTGCTGCGAGAGGCCTTGCTTTCTTACATGACGCTAAAGAACAAGTTATATATCGGGATTTTAAGGCTTCTAATATTCTTCTAGATGCGGTAGGCATTAAGCTTTGAGATGAGCTCATAAATCCAGTTGCCTTTGTTTAAAATTAACTGTGTTAGGTGTGTTCAGAACTAGTAAAAGCTTAATATCTTTCTGTGTTCTGTGATTGCAGGAATTTAATGCAAAGTTGTCTGATTTTGGTTTGGCCAAGGCAGGCCCAACTGGTGATCGCACTCATGTATCCACTCAAGTGATTGGTACACAGGGCTATGCTGCTCCAGAATATGTTGCTACAGGTTAATATTTTTGCTAATTTCTTAGCTATATAGAACATGAGAACATTACAATATTATTGTCCTTGAGAGAGAGAAAATTTTACAGGAACTTTTGTCCAAAACGTTGAAAAAGCAGTGATTCTGGAACTTTTAATCTACATGTTTTTGTTAACTTCTACAAATTCAATGATGGTCATGTTTTGCCAGTTAGGTGTCCCTCACAACTTAGTGAGGAAAAAAAATGCTATCCTCCCTTTGTTATGCCATTTTCAACTTGAATATTGAGAAAAGGTAATATTGTTGGACATATATTGTAAACCTTTTTTGTGTGGAAGTACTAGGAATGTCGTTAGTCCCCAATTTTACTAGTCCTTGACAAGTTATTAGAATGCTCCATATTCACAGAGAATAGAAGGATTGATTTCCTATCACAAGTGAGCATAACGTTATATAGTCACTTTGCAGGACTAAGCATGATGATTAATATTCTTAAATAAATCTGATTGCTGGAATTCTGTTCTTGATATTGTTGGTTATGATTTATACTTGCTGTCCGCTAGGTCGATTGACTTCAAGAAGTGATGTATATAGCTTCGGGGTTGTATTGCTTGAACTATTATCAGGACGTCGTGCTCTTGATAAAACAAAGGTTGGTGTAGAGCAAAATCTTGTGGATTGGGCAAAGCCATATCTAGGGGACAAGAGGAAGTTGTTTCGAATTATGGACACCAAACTAGGGGGCCAGTATCCTCAGAAAGGAGCATATACAGCTGCTAACCTTGCTTGGCAATGTCTAAGCAATGAGCCGAAGCTAAGGCCACGTATGTCTGAGGTGTTGGCTTCTCTTGAAGAGCTTCAAGCACCGAAAGGTGCTACCAAAGTCTCTCGGATTGAGCATCGAACCACTTCCAGCTCTGTTCCAGTTTCTCCATTTAGACATCGTTCATCACTCAGCATGACACCCTCTGCCTCTCCATTACAGGCCTATCACAAGTCGCCACGTGGAAGGTGACTCCAAGAGAATAAACTTGTATTTGGTTGTCATTGTAAATGTTTCCTATATGTAACAAATTTTGTTGGCTAGATGCATTCACATGTATAATTAGCAGGTTGTTCCATGTAAAATGTCTGTGACCTACTGATCGATAGAGTTAGCTCTTGGCTGTGACGGGTCCTGTTTTCAATGTGGCATATCACCTTCTCTGTCAACATGGAACTATGCAAACATTATGAGTTTGTTTCTTGATTTATTATGTCCATCTCCCAAAACATACTTCTTCATTCTAAATAGCAATCCACTCACGAAATGATATTTGTTGAGCCAAGGATATAGTTGCTTCTGTATAGTTGGAGATGTATTGTGGATCACTGTTATCTTATCCAATCCCCCCACTATCCTACTAATCTGTACTTGTCTACAGAAGTTAGCTGAGTCTATACTGACCTCGATATCGACTGCTATAAACTTTCTTGTATTTGCTCGAGATTACATCATATTGTGTGCCAAGTGCGATATGCAACTGAACTCATTTATGTATATCATTGGCAAACCTCCCGAAGGTATATAAGGGAGTTTTTCCAATCTAAGTAACATTATTCGAAATGAGATTAATTATTCAATTCAGAGTCGCCACTTGGGATAGTTTATTTGGTGTCCCAAGTCACCGATTTATTTTAAATCCCAAATCGAGGAAATTTCGACTTTCCTTTTGAAGTCTGCGAACCAGAAATTCTGAGTAGGGAATTCTGTTAACCCGGGAGAAGGTGTTAGGCATTCCCGGATTCCGTGGTTCTAGCACGGTCGCTTAAACTATTACAATTGGCCTATTATCTGATTTTTAAAACATGTTTCAACCTATGGTATATTTTTAACTTATTAGCCGCTTTTAATTAAATTTTTTTTTTGGAAAAATTCAACGTCATATAAAACACGTATTGAACCACGTCACATGAAATGCACCCGCGGTCCACGACACATTTTATCTAACGTTGTTGAGATTTGGATTTGGGTCACATAAAATGCACACCCGAGTTTAGGAAATTAATTTTTTTTTAAAAAAAATAGCGAGCCTAAAGCAACTACGCACTTTCAAGTTTGCGAGGGCCATGGAAAATTCAACTAAATGGCACCCCTCGATTTCTAAGGATTAAAATTAATTAAATGAGGGCCATGAGTTTTGAGATTTTATTTGGCATGGCGCGCCTCGATTATTCTAAAAGGATTGTATTCAATTTAAAGCAAACTACAAATATTCATGATTATGTTTCTTCCTAAAACTACTTTGAGATTATTGCAAGGTCATGATTTATGAATATGGAATTATTATTGAAGAAATATATGATTTGAGTTATTATGGACCTAATCACCCATGTCGGTATCAAATTTGCTATTGACTTAACATCCTTTAATTTGGATCCAAGCTATTACATCGTTCTCTCTCCATTTTGAATACATTTTCCTATCTTTCCCTATGAACTACAATCTCATTGAAGAAACTCATTCTGTCTTTCACGAATTCTATTTCTTGATGTTCTTCCTTCATTTTTTTTGTTCATATTTTTCAAGTTGGTAGATAACCAAAATATAATATACAAATCAAAAGGAAATACGGTGAAAGAAAAATAATGGAAACATTGGTTAATAAAAGAATGAACCTTTTATCGATGAAGATCTTACTCAATACATATGGAGCAAACAACCATCAAATTTAATGTGCAAATGAACCACAATCAGAGGCAACGAGCGGAAACCTTTCGAACCGAACTCAACTTCGACCTCTTCGGGCTAGTATTTTGGGCTATCTTTTAAATTAAGTTTGAAGCTTTTGGATTTGATTTTTGGTGTGATTTAGCTCCTGTTTTTGAGGTATTTTTTTTTAAACAAGGTAATGAATGGCTATATGTTTTTTTTTGTTGTTGAAAGAAATAGGTAGAAAGAATAAAACTAGTAGAAATTCTCTTTAGCATAGAAGAAGAAAATTTGTTTTCTCTCAATATTCTTCCCTCTTCCTTCTCTCCTTTTCTTCAAATATTTCTCTTCTATTTATAGGAGAATTTTAAAAAAAAAATAGATTTTTTTAATTTTTTTATTTAAAAGAAATCCCACTTACATTTTGCTTTTCGTTTTTTATAAAAAGAATTACCACCTTTCTTTACTTTTATTTTTTAAATTCTAACTTTAATTACTTTTATCTTATTTAAAATCCCACTTTTTTTACTTTTTAAAAGAGAATTCCACTTATTTTACTTTTCTTAAAAAAACAATCCACTTTCTTTTACTTTTCTTTAAAAAATTCTACTTTATTTTAATTTAAATTTTTTTAAATTTTCAGCTACCTTTATATTATTTTTTAATTCCAACTTTCTTTTACTTTTTATTTTTAAAAATTTCCACAAAACTTTACTTTTATTTTTAAAATTTTTCACTTTCTTTTACTTTTTTAAAAGAGAATTCCACCTACTTTTACTTTTTTTTTAATTCCATACTTCCCTTTTTCTTATTTTTTTAAATCTCTCCCGAAAATTGAAAAAAAAAATTAATATTTTTTGGATTTTTTATTATTATTTAAAAATAAGACTAAAAATAAAATAATAGTAATAGTAATAATTCACCTTCTAAAATTTGTATTTTTAACCTATAATAAAAAGTATAACAAAGCTAAAAATTTGTATGTTAAAACCCCCTAAAATATTTACATAGAAAAAGTGACAAAGAAAAATTAAATATTGTCAAAAATTAGGTGCTCACAGTTGCCCCTCTTTGCTTAGAAACATGAAGAGTTTTCAAGCAAAGATAAGGTGATCCATGTGACTAATTTTTGAACATATCTTTATTCAAAAGAGAAGAAATAAGGATAAGAGAAAAGAGAAAAGGTGCAACCGAGTCTTGGTTCTAGACAGCCTACATATCCCGGGTTATAAGGGAATCAGGTTGCGTGTAGTTCAAGAAAAATGATGGAATGATGAGTTGAGGAGTCGAGTGAGGTTCCGTCGAGGCTCCGGTCCGCGATCCTGTTATTATATCAAAAATCAAAGAGAAACTAAACAAGTCTATCAGCTATGAGTTACAAGATTCCTATCTATGAGTCTTGTGAAACTTGTCCTTGATCTTGACTGGTTCTTCCTGCAGACTCTGATCTGAATCTTTATGCTCGTTAGCTGCATCTGTTGGTTCATTCTTCTTCAGCTTTTCGGATCAAGGCGGGACATGCGAAGCTTGTGACTTCAATCATATCTTGAACAGTCCACATCTTTCTCCACATCAACACTTTGAGTTCATTTCTTTTTGCTCCTTTTCTTCTTTTCTTTATTTTGGATTGAGACTCATTCTTTTAGTTGTCTCAGACCTTGTGCCTCGTGGCCAAACCTGCTCAGACACCAAAACAAACAAACAAACGAAATTTTTCTGCCCCAGTTTTCACTAGGAAAATTTTGCAAGTTATTTGTAACTAAAATCTAAACTTTTTTGTTTTGTTTTGAAAGTGGTAAAATAAGGATTGCGTGTCTTTAGGAGGAAGAGATTAGGGAATGGAGCCCTATATCTAAAATAACCTCGACTAGGGAGTGGATACCCTATGTTGGCAAAAAGGCGACTAGGGAATGGAGGCCCTATGTCTAAAAATCTCAACTCAGGGATTGGAGCCCTAATGTTGACAAAAGGCGACTAGGGAATGGAGGCCCTATGTCTAAAAATCTCAACTTAGGGATTGGAGCCCTAATGTCGGCAAAAAGGCGACTAGGGAATGGAGACCCTATGTCTAAAAATCTCAACTTAGGGATTGGAGCCCTAATGTTGGCAAAAAATGCGACTAGGGAACGGAGGCCCTATGTCTAAAAATCTCAACTCAGGGATTGGAGCCCTAATGTTGGCAATAAAGACGACTAGGGAATGGAGGCCCTATGTCTAAAATCTCAACTTAGGGATTGGAGCCCTAACGTTGGCAAAAGGCGACTAGGGGATGGAGGCCCTATGTCTAAAAAATCTCAACTTAGGGATTTGAGCCCTAATGTTGGCAAAAGGCTACTAGGGAATGGAGGCCCTATGTCTAAAAAATCTCAACTCAGGGATTTGAGCCCTAATGCTGGCAATAAAGACGACTAGGGAATGGAGGCCCTATGTCTAAAATCTCAACTTAGGGATTTGGGCCCTAATGTTGGCAAAAGGCGACTAGAGAATGGAGGCCTTATGTCTAAAAATCTCAACTCAGGGATTGGAGCCCTAATGTTGGCAAAATGCAACTAGGGAACGGAGACCCTATGTCTAAAAATCTCAACTCAGGGATTGAAGCCCTAATGTTGGCAAAATGCGACTAGGGAACGGAGGCCCTATGTCTAAAAATCTCAACTCAGGGATTGGAGCCCTAATGTTGGCAAAATGCGACTAGGGAACGAAGGCCCTATGTGTAAAATCTCACTCAGGGATTGGAGCCCTAATGTTGGCAAAAAGGTAAAAGATTGATTTTGGGGCTTCTAAACTACCTTTTTTTATTTTCTTCTTATCTATTTTCTTTCAATTCATTTTTTAGTAAAACAATGCAGGAAAGAATTTGGAGGAGACTTCCCTTTTGGGTTGATTATTGTTGCTAAGCTATTTCTAGCGCTTGCACATTTCTTTTTCCATTTTGGTTACACCTGCTTCTTGCACTGTTGCTTTGGATTGCACCTGTTTCAATTTTCAAACAAAGAACAATTGTTAGTTTGAAACGGTGGTCGGTTTTGTGGCCTTCATTATTTTTAATCACTTGATCTCGGCCCAACTCTTTTGGCGAGAACCTCTGCCGCTTGCTGGCTTTTCTTAAAGATTGGTCTCTCTCCTAAAATCGAGGAACTCAACTTTTCAAAATTTATCATGACAGCTCACCCGTATAGGGCTTTGGCCCTTTCATTTTAATCTACTTCTAGGGGCTTTTGACTTTGGATTTCTTTTCATTTTCAATAACTCTGATTTCAGAGCATCGGCTATCATGGCCAGTTGGGATCGACTTGATGCACCCACTGAGGCTGGGTACTTTTCTTTGGACTTGGCTTTTATTAAACAAAACCCTGTAAAACCAATCTTGCCACCTTTTCTTTGTATTAGTTTCGGAACAGAGTTAGACCGAAAGGGATTCAAGGAAAAGTAAACAAAGGACAAGAAAAAATGAATTTAAGGAGAAGCGTCTCTTTTGGGGGAAAGAAAGACTTATCTGGGGTGCATGCAGACTTCAATAGACATGACATGCTTCTTGGACTGGATACCTGATATGCACAACTATCTAACTCATTGTGAACCACATCTCCAAATCGAGAAACCTGGCCAGGACTCTTTCAGTGGTGGGGGGTGTCTTCTTTTCGATCGACGGCGACCTTTGCGGGTTTTCGCCAATCGACCTCTCTCATTTCTCTTCTCACCGTCGCCTAATAGTACTCTTTACGAGTTTTCACTAACCAGGCTCTCTCATTTTCAATTTTTCTGCTCACCGTCGCCTTATGGTGCCCGTGTGGGTTTTCACCAATAAGACTCTCTCATTTTATTTCTCTCATTTTTATTGCATCGGATCCAAGTAGCTGTATTATCTGATCCTTGAACATTCTCACCGATTGATCGGAAGAACTTGAAAGGATTTGGGTAAAAATGATTTGGATCGAATTACAACTTTGGAACCATTCAAGCGGGATTATTGCAGGACCATTACAACATCTGCCCCAATTTCACTTTTGAGGGAATTTGGATTTTTATTTTGGTGTGACTGAACCCCATAGAGAGGCTGCCTACGTATCCTTTCAGAATCAAGTCGAACGTAGTTCAGGAAAACATCTTCTTCTTTTTTTTTCATTTTTTTTTCAATAACACTTTCAAGTTTCAAAGAGGGCAATCAAAGAAGAGTAACCGGCACAAATGGGTTTGCAAATGGTAGATAGTGTTTGGGTAGCGAGAATAAAAGCCTTCGTCCCCCCAATCAGACAATGTTGTTGTTACAGAAAGACTAAACATAGTACCTTTTGACTGCATCCACATTTACAGCTGCTTCAGGATCATTTCCTTCGATATCGCCTAGATACAACGCTCCTCTCGGCAATATCTTTCTGATGACGTATGGGCCCTTCCAATTAGGAGCGAATTTTCCTTTTGCTTCCTGGTGATGGGGAAGAATACGCCTTAAAACGTGTTTCCCCACTTCAAAACTTCTAGGCCGCACTTTCTTGTTATAGGCACGAGCCATTCTTTGTTGGTACAACTGCCCGTGGCAGATCGCAGCCATTCGCTTTTCATCGATCAAGGTTAATTGTTCCAGACGGGTTTTAACCCACTCACTGTCTTCAATTTCGGCTTCAACAATGATTAGGAGAGAGGGGATTTCAACCTCGGCGGGTATTACGGCTTCCGTGCCATAAACCAAAAGATACGGGGTGGCTCCAATTGATGTGCGCACAGTAGTGCGATATCCCAACAATGCAAACGACAACTTTTCATGCCACTACCTGGAACTTTGAATCATCTTTCTCAAAATCTTTTTGATTGTTTTGTTTGCTGCTTCAACGGCACCATTGCCTTTAGGCCGATAAGGAGTAGAGTTCCGGTGCATTATCTTGAATTGCTCACATATCTCCCCTATCAAATGACTATTCAAGTTTGCAGCATTGTCTGTGATAATAGTTGCAGGAATGCCAAAACGGCAAATAAGATTGGAGTGCATGAAATCTACCACAGCTTTCTTGGTGACAGACTTGAGAGTGATTGCTTCAACCCATTGTAAAGTAGTCAATGAAAACTAGTATGAATCTATGTCCATTTGAGGCTTTTGGCTCGATTGGCCCAATGACGTCCATGCCCCAGGCAACAAATGGCCAAGGTGCAGACATGGGATGCAGTTCTGTGGGAGGTGCATGAATCAAATCACCGTGCACCTGACACTGATGACACTTCCGAACGAAACTAAAACAGTCCTTTTCCATGGTCATCCAGTAATAACCCGCTCGAAGGATTTTCTTTGCTAAAACATACCCATTCATGTGGCGCCCGCATACTCCCGCGTGTACCTCATGCATGATTCTTCTAGCCTCTTCTGCGTCAACACATCTTAACAAATTGAGGTCCGGAGTTCTCTTGTACAAGACATCCCCACTCAAAAAGAAATCACTCGCATGCCGTCTAATGGTTCTCTTTTGGTCTCCACTGGCTTGCTCGGGGTATTCTTGAGTTTTCAGAAACTTTTTGATGTCATGGTACCATGGTTGGGTATTTGGTGCTGCTTCAATTGTATTACAATAACCATGCCTTTCCCGGATTTGAATTTCCAAGGGATCTATGTGAGCATTCCCTGGATATGGCAGCATTGAGGACAAAGTAGCAAGTGCGTCGGCTAATTCGTTGTGACAACGAGGAATGTACCTGAACTCTATTGACTTGAATCGCTTGCTGAGGTCTTCCACATGCTTCTTGTAAGGGATAAGCTTAACATTTCGGGTTTCCCATTCTCCTTGGGCTTGCCGGATAATCAGATCTGAGTCTCCCATGATCAACAACTCTTCGACATTTTGGTCGATTGCCATGTTTATACCCATAATGCAAGCTTCATACTCGGCAGTGTTGTTTGTACAGAAGAACCGAAGCCGAGCTGTGGCTGGATAGTGCTGACCAGTGGGTGAGATCAAAATTGCCCCAATTCCAACACCTTTTGCGTTTACCGCCCCATCAAAGAACATTTTCCAAGCATGAGTGTCTTCAGATATTGCCTCAACTGAATTTACTTCTTCATCTGGGAAGTAAGTTCTCAAAGGTTGGTACTCATCATCAATCGGGTTCTCAGCCAAATGATCTGCTAATGCCTGGGCTTTCATTACCGTGCGAGTGACATAGATTATGTCAAACTTTGTGAGCAAGATCTGCCACTTTGCTAATCTCCCAGTGGGCATTGGTTTATGAAATATGTACTTTAAAGGATCCAACCTGGTTCTGAGGTAGGTGGTGTAAGCTTGCAAATAATGCATCAGCTTCTGATCGACCCATGTCAAAGCACATCAAGTTCTTTCCAATAAAGTGTACTTGGCTTCATAACTAGTAAACTTCTTGCTTAGATAGTAAATGGCCTGCTCCTTCTTTCCGGTCACGCCATGTTGCCCGAGGACACAGCCAAAAGAATTTTCCAAGATGGTCAGGTACAAGAACAGAGGCCTCCCTGGCTCAGGTAGGACCAAGACTGGCGGATTTGACAGATATTCCTTGATTTTATCAAAAGATTCTTGACATTCAACTGTCCATTTGATTGCCGCATCTTTCTTTAACAACTTAAATATGGGTTCACACGTGGAGGTCAACTGAGCAATGAAACGACTGATGTAATTCAATCTCCCCAACAAACTTATAACATCTTTCTTGGTTTTTGGAGGAGGCAAATCCCGAATAGACTTTATCTTTGTTGTATCTAACTCGATTCCCCTCCGACTGACTATGAATCCCAAGAGTTTGCCGGATGGTACCCCAAATGCACATTTGGCTGGGTTCAGCTTCAAATCATATTTGCGCAGCCGCTCAAAGAATTTTCTCAAGTCCCGAACGTGGTCGTCATGGGTTTTGGATTTGATGATTACATAGTCCACATACACCTCTATCTCTTGGTGCATCATATCATGAAAAATGGCAGTCATGGCCCTCATGTAGGTTGCCCCGACATTTTTCAAACCAAATGGCATGACTCTATAACAGTAAGTGCCCCAAGGTATGGTAAAAGCTGTCTTTTCTGCATCTTCTTCATCCATCAACACCTGATGGTATCCTGCGTAACAATCCACAAAAGACTGTATTTCCTCTTTGGCGCAGTTATCAACAAGGATGTAGATGTTTGGCAAAGCGAAATTGTCCTTGGGGCTTGCTTTGTTCAGATCTCGGTAGTCAACGCACACCCGGATTTTCCCATCTTTCTTTGGCACAGGAACTACATTAGCCAGCCATGTGGTGTATCAAACCACTCGGATCACTCCCGCCTTTAACTGTTTTATGACCTCTTCTTTAATCTTGTCACTGATATCAATTTTGAACTTCCTCTGTTTTTGCTGGATAGGGGAATAATCGGGGTAGGTTGGCAACTTATGAACCACTAAATCGACACTTAATCCTGGCATGTCATTGTATGACCAAGCAAACACATCTTTGAATTCAAACAAAAGTTGGATCAATTCATCCCTGGTTCTTTCATCTGTATGAATGCTTATCTTTGTTTCTTTGACTTCTTCAGAGCTACCCAAATTAACCGGCTCGATTTCATTTAAGTTTGGCTTAGGTTTATTCTCAAATTGTTCCAATTCTCGATTTATTTCCTTAAAAGCCTCTTCTTCATCATATTCCGGTTCTTGGTTCATTATTTCACAGTTAGACAGCATGTTTGGATCTAGGCATGAAGTCCACAAGCATGTCATGTTATTTAAAGCCACATTATTAGAGCTGAAAGAAAAAAGAGAAAAAATAACAAAATCAGAAAGAATAAAAAAGGATGGACGATGAAATATGATTTCATTTCTTTGAATTTGAAGATAACAGGGTTTACATTGGAAATTAAAAGACAAGAAACTAAAGAAAAACATCCGAGTTACACCCTGACATAACTCGTGATGTAGAAAAAGTGGCAGGACAGGTCTACCGGGACTCCCGCCTGATTGGGAATGGCGTAGCCTTCCAATTCTGCAGCTTGGCATTGGGTCCCATACACAGCACCTCAGCGGTGCTTGAGCCCTCCCCTGGCTGGACCATGTGGGTTTCATATAGTATCTTCCTCATTGCCCCACAGATCTCTTCAATCTCTTCGGCAGTAAAGGCCCCATCTTCTTCTTTCTTCTGGTATTTTGGCTTGACAAATGTTCTGTACAGATGCGGAACCGGCTGAGGCAAGACTCAACCATCATTCTTTCTATCATCTGCCCATTTTATATCAGTTGGAGTGGGTCGGAAGCCTACCCCCAAGAACTTTTCACTGGTGGGCAGGGTGATAAGTTCAACTATCCCTTGCAATGATTTCCCAAGTCCCTTCCCAAGTTTGAAGCCATGTCGGATCATTTCTTTGGCCACCATGATTGATGCATTATAAAGGAAGGGTTGGGGACAAGGGTTTCCTTCTTTGTACTGGTCTACAACCACAATTTCAAAAGCCTGATAAACTATGTGCTCACTCCCCTCTCTTGCTTCAAGACATGGGACTGATGGGTCCCGATAAATTGATTGCTCATCTTCTTCGTGGACCACGATCTCTTGATCCTCATGCTCGAACTTCACCATCTGATGAAGAGTAGAGGGTACGGCCCCCGCTGCATGAATCCATGGCCTCCCCAAAAGAAAGTTGTAGGATGTATCCATGTCTAGAACCTGGAAGGTTACTTCAAAGTCTACTGGGCCGATGGTCAGAATTAGATCGATCTCTCCAATTGTGTCCTTTTTGATGCCATCGAAGGCACGTATGCAGACATTGTTGGGTCGGATTATTTCGGTCCCGATTTCCATGCGTTGTAGAGTTGAAAGTGGGCAAATGTCTACTCCAAAGCCTCCGTCCAACATAACCCTTTTCACGTAGTGCCCTTTGCATTTGACTGTTAGGTGCAGGGCTTTGTTATGTGCGGCCCCTTCTGAGGGCAAATCATTTTTGCTGAAAGTGATCTGGTTGATTGCGAAAAATCTTTCTGCCATTCTCTCCAACTGCTCTACAGAAGTGTCAACAGGCACATATGCTTCGTTAAGGGTCTTGATCAATACTTTCTGATGTTCGGCGGAGTTCATCAACAAAGCCAACAAGGAGACTTGTTCGGGAAATTTTTGAAGCTGGTCAATCACCTCATAATCTGCCATTTTCATGTTTTGAAAGAAAGCCTCCGCTTCTTCGGCACTCACGGTCTTCTTAAGTGGGAAGCGCTTTCTAGTAGCATTGTTCAGCTCTTCCAAATTGGAATACTTTTCAACAGGGTTATTTTCTTGAACTTCTCCTGGGATTTCTTTGCCCTTATAGGTCACCACCGTTTGTTGTAGTTCCAGGGCACAACAGTAGGATCTTTCATGGGCTTCTGTGGCACGCGTCCAATAACCACGGGCTCATTCAGCCTCGATGGCTTAATTATCCCCCGCATCACATAAGCCCCCTTGGGCACATACATCTAGGTTGTTTTGTTCAGCTCGAATCTCCTGGAGGACTCAATGTCATCTGCTTTTCTTTACGGCCTTGAGGGACGTAGAGAACAACATCTTTGGGAGGCGTTGCCCCGGTCTCAACTTCAATTTTCTTCTCTGACTTTGGAGGGGTGGTTTCTTTCTTTTTCTCCTCTTTATCTTGCTTCGGGGTAGCTTTTGGTTTCTTTTCTTCGTCAGCAATGGCAATGATGGCCTTCAATGCTGGGTCAAATTCCTTATCCTCACAAATCATTCCAATTACCGGCCCGTTATTGTGGGCTGGCAGTGGGTTATTGGTCACATTGGGTACATCTTCATCCCTCAGCACTATCTTCCTTTGTTCTATCAAGTTCTCCACGGCTCTCTTCAGAGTCCAGCAATCATCCGTGTCATGCCCTTCTGCCCCTGAGTGATAGGCGCATCGGGTACCGGCTCTGTAAGCGGGTGATGCTGGGTTTTGCCAGGTTTGAGAAACAGGCTGTAGCAGACCCATTTGAACAAGCTTTGGTAATAGGCTGGAGTAGGTTTCGCCAATTGGTGTGAAATTTGGCCTCTTGGGCAGTTCATGAGGGTGGAAATTGTTTTGTGGAGGACGGGGGTTGTAGTAGGTTTGGTAAGGAGGTTGGTTTCTAGGAAATGGAGCTTGATTTTTGTTGGCTTGTTGTTGTGGCCGGACATAAGGCTGAGCATTCATGACCGAGTATGGCTGAGGAGTATAGGCCAAGTCTTGGTGAGGGTAATAGTGTTGCGGGGTCCTTTCTGAGAAAAGGGATCTGGGAGTACAGTTTCTCCTTGCACCCGACATTGCCATGGATGTTTCTTCCTTTTTATTTCCCTTTGCTATTCCTCCAGACCCACCCTGAATGGCTTGGGAGGTAGCTCTGATAGCGGATTGGCTTAGAATTCGACCCGTTTTCAGCCCATTTTCAACCATTTCGCCAATCTTGATAGCTTCAGCGAACGATTTACCCATTGCGGACATCATATTTTGGAAGTAGTCAGCTTCCTGAGCTTGAAGGAAAACTGTGACCATTTCAACCTCATCCATCGGAGGCTTTACCCTGGATGTCTGCTCACGCCATTTAACTGCGTACTCTCGGAAGCTTTCTGAGGATTTCTTTTTCAAGTTTGTCAATGAGTTCCTATCTGGAGCAATATCAATGTTGTACTGGAATTGCCTGACGAAATCTCTAGCAAGATCATCCCAGATGTACCAGCGGGATATATCCTGGTCCATGTACCACTCAGATGCTATGCCAACCAGACTTTCTCCGAAATAGGCCATGAGTAGTTCTTCCTTTCCACCGGCTCCTCGCAGCTGATTGCAATATCTCTTGAGATGAGCAATAGGATCACCATGCCCATCGTACTTCTCAAATTTTGGGATTTTGAATCCCAATGGCAGGTGCACATGAGGGAACATGCATAAGTCGGCATAGGATACACTTTTCTGTCCACTCAAGTCTTGTATGCTTTTGAGACTCTGTTCCATACTCCTCATCTTCCTCACAATCTCTTCTTGCTCAGGAGTTTTGGTGGTCTTTTCTTGCCCCGCAGTGAACTCAAATTGGGGTGGTTGAGGGTAAGTATAAGTAGGAAACTGAGGAGGTTCCACTGGGAAAGATGGTGCTTGAAATGTGAAGGAAGATGAATCAAAGTTAGGCCTGGGTAAAGCAGGTTGTGCCGTAGCTGAACAAGGTGGCGCGGTGAATATGTTTGAAGCCGCACTTGAAGCTAACACTTGGGGGCGAGACTCAGAAGGTGTTCCAGCAAAGTGGGCCGAAATGGTAGGATATCCCAGTGGGGTATTTGGATAACTTATGGGGATGTTGGAGGTCCCACTTGCCCTGGGAAAAAGCTCAGGGAATCCAGGGATCGCACTTGGAGGTTCTTTTCCATTGGCCCAGGCGTCCTACATTTCCATCATGCGGAGACGCAGAATTCTATTTTCCTCAGCCGTTGCTGACTCAGAAGTTGGGATGGCCGAGATCGGACTATCCTCTGGAATAGGAACTATTGGCAGAGGAATTTCTGAAGACATTTCAACGCTTCCTTTTGACCTTGTGAAGTATGAATGTGAAGCCAGACTACCACAAAACCAACCACCTTACTATAGAACCTTTACAATAGTAGACAACAAACCAGTTAGTTTGAAGCAATTAACACATAGGAAATCGCATGTTGGGGTGTGATGCACCTATACAGTTAAATGTGTTTCTACATGTTTCGCAACGGCTGCATGTTTCATCCCGGCTCTGCTTATTTCCCCATTTTTCTTTTTATTTCCACTTTTGGCTTTTGTACTTCTCCTCTTATTCCCATTTTCCACTCTTTTCTTTCCTCTCTTTCCTTTCCCTTTTTTTTCGTTTTTCTTTTGGTTTTTCTTTGGCTCTCTTTTTCACATCCCTATCTTATTTGAGTTATTTACAAAAATCGTGACCGGATCCGATGAGGATTGCCTACGTATCACGACGCCGCGTGAATCATATCATTGCGTAGTTCAAGAAAAACAAGTGCGAAAAATAAAGAAACAATTTTTTGGGAATTTTCAATTTTCATTAATAAAACTCCTAAACTTTCTATTACAAAAGACTTCAAACTACTCATTTTCTTGGAATTTTAAAATACCAACAGACTAAAAAATAATTTCCAAAATACAGACTCAATAAGTGAAAATCATGAATGCATCAATGCTTCGACTCCTGGGGCCCGTGGGACATCATTCGGTCTCACGGGCCTACGTGCGAGATCCCCTTGAAGCCGCTCAAAACCACTCATTATCTGGCGGACAAATGTCATTACAGCAGCGAAGAAAGTGGTCTGAGCCATATCCTCACATGCGTGGCATTTCATTCCGATGTAGTCGGCAATGGCTCTAACCCTATCTCGGACAATACCCTTTTCCTGAAGTAAACGCCCGATTTGCTGATTCCGGGCTTCCAACACCTTAGTGTCATGATGATTTTGATTCCGCAATTGTGGCATATCTTCGTCCATTTTGGCCATCAAAGCATAACAATGTTCCCTATCGGTTTTAAAATTCCTGGCCTGTTTGTCTGCCTCATTTTCAAGGGTGATTAGCTTTCTCTTTAAATTGGCGATTGTCCCCTCATATTTTCTTTTCATTTGTCGCACAAACTCTGCCAGCCCTTCTGCATTCTCTGCCAATTGTGCTCGGACTTTTGCTAGACTAGCCTCAGATTTTTCTAGGTCATCTTGACACTCAAGTACTTTATTTCTCAGACCGCTTATAAGCCTTTCATCTGCCCGGCTTCTTTCTGGGTTTCTAGCAGCTATTCTCATTTTATGGATTTGAGCTTTGAGAGCTTCGTTTTCCTGAGTTAGCTTTTTCTTTTCCCCTTCATCTGCGGCAGCTTGGATACTGTGGCCAAATTTGAGGTCCCTGATTTGTCCCTCTAATTTACTTATCTTAGCCCTATAGTTTTTTTTTTTGCCAACCAGCCCCACTGCTCCTACGAGTCGTTAGTGAATTGTTGGACATGAGGTCTCTTAGCAGGTCTCTCGAGGAATTTGAAATCTTTTGCCAAACCAAACCATATAATTGGGGTCCACCTCACCTCTAGCTAGATCCCGTACCATAGTCTTGGGTTCGAGAAATCTGCACTCATTCCAAACTTGGCGAACTCTTCCTTCTGGAAATACAGCCTTTCGGCCGAATTCGATGACATGTACACTCAAATCTTCATCATGGGGGACGGTTTGAAATCTTCCTAGTTGGCGCAAAACCCTGTAAGGAGTATATGGCTGGATGCTCCGGATGCCCATTAGGAGAAAGTAGCACACTTTAGCTGACATGTATATGACTTTGGTGGTAGGGAGCCATCCGAACGTCCACTCAATTTTATCCGAAGTTAAAGAACTCAAGTGGGCAAACCAAGCTTCGGTACCCTCCAGAAATTCAACCCCCGCCACTCGGCTTTCAAATTCTTCGATGCAATCCAAACCGGTCATGCCGTAGTTCATATACCCGACACGGTGGCAGAGATGTTCCAGTATCCACAATTGTAGTAGTAAGTTGCAGCCTTGGAAGAATTTTCCCCCTTCTCGACAGATGGTCAAAGCTCGGTAAATCTCAGATAAGATCAGGGGAACTAATGTGCCATTAGCTTTCTTGATTGCGACATCAACCATTCCCACGAGGCCCAATTCTATGTTGTCGTCTTTTCGCGGACATATTATAACACCCAAGAATGCTACTATAAAAACCAAACTCCGCCTTGCCTCCCATTTATCTTTATTTCCGGCATGGGTCAGACCAGTATTCGGTGCTTCGAAACCTTTGGGATTGCCATAGCGTTGGTACAGGTACTGGAAAGTGCAAAACCCTCCAGATAAATTCTCATCCTGAATATCCCGGCTAATACTCAACATATCCAGAAACTTGTGAGGAGATACTGGTCTCGGTGACACCGGGTACCGACTTCTAAGGTTTCCGCTAAGGCCGGCGTAACCCGCAATTTCCTCTAGCGTGGGTGTGAGCTCAAAATCAAAAAAGCGAAACACATTGCGAGTCGGATCCCAAAAAGGTATCAAGGCTTCAATCACGTCCAATCTTGGCTTGATGTTAAAAAGTCCGACAAGACCACCCAAAACTTTTATCACAGTTCCTCGGCTACCTTTTCCTAGGTCATTCCACCACATGTGGAGCTGTAAGGGGATCTCTTCAAGAGCTGCGAAGGGTTCGTTTTCATCTGTGCTCATCCTGCACATTTATTAGGGTGATTTAATTTAAAAGGTTATGACTCATTTTAACTCAAGAAAGGTTATCACTATTTTTTTTAAAAAATTTTCATAAAAAATCCGGCTTTGCAAATACGGCCTTTCAGCACTTCGGGGAAGAAGATTTTAAGGTTGTGTTTGCTAAACGACCAAAACCTTAAAAAAAATACTAAAGGTGGTTGTTCTTGCAAAAACGGCCTTCCGACGCCCTTTAGGGGACATTCAACTATTTTAGATAAGAATGACATCACCTTCTTATTTACAATCAAAACAAAAATTTTTGTTCTTTTTGGGCTATTTTTACAAAAAGGAAGTTGGACCCGATGGGGGTTGCCTACGTATCCCACATCCGGTGAGAATCAAACTAGCGTAGTTCAGGAAGACCAAAAATAAAGTAAATAAACTAACTTTTTTTTTGGAATATTTTAATTTCCGCAAGAAAGACTTATAAAGAAGAAAGAAAATATTTTTTATTTCAATTTTTTTTTTTTGGGAATTTCGAAAGAAGAAAGATTTTTTTTAATTTAGACTTTTACTGTTTTTTTTTGGAATTTCGATGAAAGAAAAATATTTTTGAAATTTTATTTTGAATTTATTAAAGAAATGCTTCTAAAAAAATGAAATATTTTTGAATTTTGAATTTTCTTTTCAATTTTGAAAGAAGAATGAAAATATTTTTTAATTTTTGGAAGAAATTAAAAGAAAATATTCTTGTATATTTATATATTTTTTTAAAAAGAATTAGAATCTAAAGAAGCTGTAAAAGAAAATATTTTTGTATATATTTGTTTTAAAAAAAACAATTAGTTTCTAAAGAAGCAAGTAATGGAAAATATTATTTTTTTTTGGATTTTTTGAAAATTGGGGTTTAAAAAAAAGACTTTTCTAGAGAGGAAGTAAAGGAAAATATTTTTGGATTTTTTTTTTTGAAAATTATGGGCCGGAACTGATGAGGTTTGCCTACGTATCTCACATCTGGTGAGAATCAGACCCGCGTAGTTCGCCAGTTTTGACAGAACATGGCAGTTGAAAACTTTGGCTCATTTGGAGATGACTTTTTTTCCGGAATTTCGGCAGAGTTTCAGAATTTTCTAAATACCTACCTCTCACTTCTATATTATTATTATTTTTTTCATTTTTTTTAAATCTTCCTCTGTTCTAGAAGCCGGTCAACATGCAAGCCTAAACAAACAGATGCGCAAGTAGCACGTAAGATGCATCAGGATGGTCTTTTTCATTTGGGTACACCTGTCCTAGACAGACCCAACCCCTGTGTTGAGTCTCCAAGGTCAAATGTACATGATGCAAACAAACGTTCCTACTAGGGATCCGGCATGAGGCTTGTTATACTAGGTTTAAAAATCTGGGTTTATTGTTCTAGACCTGGCTTACCCGAGCGGACAGCTCGAGCCGGGGGGGGGGGGGGGAGGGCAGCGTACCGGGAATACAGAAGCTTCACCGGCTTATTAGCCGCTTTTAATTAAAAAAAAATTTGGAAAAATTCAACATCATATAAAACACGTATTGAACCACGTCACATGAAATGCACCCGCGGTCCACGACACATTTTATCTAATGTTGTTGAGATTTGGATTTGGGTCACATAAAATGCACACCCGAGTTTAGGAAATTAATTTTTTTTTTTTAAAATAGCGCTCCTAAAGCAACTACGCACTTTCAAGTTTTGCGAGGGCCATGGAAAATTCAACTAAATGGCACGCCTCGATTTCTAAGGATTAAAATTAATTAAATGAGGGCCATGAGTTTTGAGATTTTATTTGGCATGGCGCGCCTCGATTATTCTAAAAGGATTGTATTCAATTTAAAGCAAACTACAAATATTCATGATTATGTTTCTTCCTAAAACTACTTTGAGATTATTGCAAGGTCATGATTTATGAATATGGAATTATTATTGAAGAAATATATGATTTGAGTTATTATGGACCTAATCACCCATGTCGGTATCAAATTTGCTATTGACTTAACATCCTTTAATTTGGATCCAAGCTATTACATCGTTCTCTCTCCATTTTGAATACATTTTCCTATCTTTCCCTATGAACTACAATCTCATTGAAGAAACTCATTCTGTCTTTCACGAATTCTATTTCTTGATGCTCTTCCTTCATTTTTTTTGTTCATATCTTTCAAGTTGGTAGATAACCAAAATATAATATACAAATCAAAAGGAAATACGGTGAAAGAAAAATAATGGAAACATTGGTTAAGAAAAGAATGAACCTTTTATAGATGAAGATCTTATTCAATACATATGGAGCAAACAACCATCAAATTTAATGTGCAAATGAACCACAATCAGAGGCAACGAGCGGAAACCTTTCGAACCGAACTCGACTTCGACCTCTTCGGGCTAGTATTTTGGGCTATCTTTTAAATTGAGTTTGAAGCTTTTGGATTTGATTTTGGTGTGATTTAGCTCCTGTTTTTGAGCTATTTTTTTAAACAAGGTAATGAATGGCTATATGTTTTTTTTTGTTGAAAGAAATAGGTAGAAAGAATAAAACTAGTAGAAATTCTCTTTAGCATAGAAGAAGAAAATTTGTTTTCTCTCAATATTCTTCCCTCTTCCTTCTCTCCTTTTCTTCAAATATTTCTCTTCTATTTATAGGAGAATTTTCAAAAAAGTTCAGATTTTTTTTATTTTTTTATTTAAAAGAAATCCCACTTATATTTTTCTTTTCTTTTTTTATAAAAAGAATTACCACCTTTCTTTACTTTTATTTTTTAAATTCCAACTTTAATTACTTTTATCTTATTTAAAATCCCACTTTTTTTACCTTTTTAAAAGAGAATTCAACTTATTTTATTTTTCTTAAAAAAACAATCCACTTTCTTTTACTTTTCTTTAAAAAATTCTACTTTATTTTAATTTAATTTTTTTTAAATTTTCAGCTACCTTTATATTATTTTTTAATTCCAACTTTCTTTTACTTTTTATTTTTAAAAATTTCCACAAAACTTTACTTTTATTTTTTAAATTTTTCACTTTCTTTTACTTTTTTAAAAGAGAATTCCACCTACTTTTACTTTTTTTTTAATTCCATACTTCCCTTTTTCTTATTTTTTTAAATCTCTCCCCAAAATTTTTAAAAAAAATTAATATTTTTCGGATTTTTTATTATTAAAAATAAGACTAAAAATAAAATAATAGTAATAGTAATAATTCACCTTCTAAAATTTGTATTTTTAACCTATAATAAAAAGTATAACAAAACTAAAAATTTGTATGTTAAAACTCCCTAAAATATTTACATAGAAGCAGTGACAAAAAAAATTAAATATTGTCAAAAATTAGGTGCTCACAGCTGCCCCTCTTTGCTTAGAAACATAAAGAGTTTTCAAGCAAAGATAAGTTGAGCCATGTGACTAATTTTTGAACATATCTTTATTCAAAAGAGAAGAAATAAGGATAAGAGAAAAGAGAAAGGGTGCAACCGAGTCTTGGTTCTGGACAACCTACATATCCCGGGTTATAAGGGAATCAGGTCGCGTGTAGTTCAAGAAAAATGATGGAATGATGAGTTGAGGAGTCGAGTGAGGTTCCGTCGAGGCTCCGGTCCGCGATCCTGTTATTATATCAAAAATCAAAGAGAAACTAAACAAGCCTATCAGCTATGAGTTACAAGATTCCTATCTATGAGTCTTGTGAAACTTGTCCTTGATCTTGACTGGTTCTTCCTGCAGACTCTGATCTGAATCTTGATGCTCGTTAGCTGCAACTGTTGGTTCATTCTTCTTCAGCTTTTCGGATCAAGGCGGGACATGCGAAGCTTGTGACTTCAATCATATCTTGAACAGTCCACATCTTTCTCCACATCAACACTTTGAGTTCATTTCTTTTTGCTCCTTTTCTTCTTTTCTTTATTTTGGATTGAGACTCATTCTTTTAGTTGTCTCAGACCTTGTGCCTCGAGGCCAAACCTGCTCAGACACCAAAACAAACAAACGAACGAAATTTTTCTGCCCCAGTTTTCACTAGGAAAATTTAGTAAGTTATTTGTAACTAAAATCTAAACTTGTTTGTTTTGTTTTGAAAGCGGTAAAATAAGGATTGCGTGTCTTTAAGAGGAAGAGATAAGGGAATGGAGCCCTATATCTAAAATAATCTCGACTAGGGAGTGGATACCCTATGTTGGCAAAAAGGCGACTAGGGAATGGAAGCCCTATGTCTAAAAATCTCAACTCAGGGATTGGAGCCCTAATGTTGGAAAAGAAAGGCGACTAGGGAATGGTGGCCCTATGTCTAAAAATCTCAACTCAGGGATTGGAGCCCTAATGTTGACAAAAGGCGACTAGGGAATGGAGGCCCTATGTCTAAAAATCTCAACTTAGGGATTGGAGCCCTAATGTCGGCAAAAAGGCGACTAGGGAATGGAGACTTTATGTCTAAAAATCTCAACTTAGGGATTGGAGCCCTAATGTTGGCAAAAAAATGCGACTAGGGAATGGAGGCCCTATGTCTATAAATCTCAACTCAGGGATTGGAGCCCTAATGTTGGTAAAAGACGACTAGGGAATGGAGGCCCTATGTCTAAAAATCTTAACTCAGGGATTAGAGCCCTAATGTTGGCAATAAAGACGACTAGGGAATGAAGGCCCTATGTCTAAAATCTCAACTTAGGGATTGTAGCCCTAACGTTGGCAAAAGACGACTAGGGGATGGAGGCCCTATGTCTAAAAATCTCAACTTAGGGATTGGAGCCCTAATGTTGGCAAAAGGCGACTAGGGAATGGAGGCCCTATGTCTAAAAAATCTCAACTCAGGGATTGGAGCCCTAATGCTGGCAATAAAGACGACTAGGGAATGGAGGCCCTATGTCTAAAATCTCAACTTAGGGATTTGTGCCCTAATGTTGGCAAAAGGCAACTAAAGAATGGAGGCCCTATGTCTAAAAATCTCAACTCAGGGATTGGAGCCCTAATGTTGGCAAAATGCGACTAGGGAACGGAGGCCCTATGTCTAAAAATCTCAACTCAGGGATTGGAGCCCTAATGTTGGCAAAATGCGACTAGGGAACGGAGGCCCTATGTCTAAAAATCTCAACTCAGGGATTGGAGCCCTAATGTTGGCAAAATGCGACTAGGGAACGAAGGCCCTATGTGTAAAATCTCAACTCAGGGATTGGAGCCCTAATGTTGGCAAAAAGGTAAAAGATTGATTTTGGGGCTTCTAAACTACCTTTTTTTTATTTTCTTCTTATCTATTTTCTTTCAATTCATTTTTAAGTAAAAAAATGCAGGAAAGAATTTGGAGGAGACTTCCTTTTTGGGTTGATTATTGTTGCTAAGCTATTTCTAGCGCTTGCACATTTCTTTTTCCATTTTGGTTACACCTGCTTCTTGCACTGTTGCTTTGGATTGCACCTGTTTCAATTTTCAAACAAAGAACAATTGTTAGTTTGAAACGGTGGTCGGTTTTGTGGCCTTCATTATTTTTGATCACTTGATCTCGGCCCAACTCTTTTGGCGAGAACCTCTGCCGCTTGCTGGCTTTTCTTAAAGATTGGTCTCTCTCCTAAAATCGAGGAACTCAACTTTTCAAAATTTATCATGACGGCTCACCCGTATAGGGCTTTGGCCCTTTCATTTTAATCTACTTCTAGGGGCTTTTGACTTTGGATTTCTTTTCATTTTCAATAACTCTAATTTCAGAGCATCGGCTATCATGGCCAGTTGGGATCGACTTGATGCACCCACTGAGGCTGGGTACTTTTCTTTGGACTTGGCTTTTATTAAACAAAACCCTGTAAAACCAATCTTGCCACATTTTCTTTGTATTAGTTTCGGAACAGAGTTAGACCGAAAGGGATTCAAGGAAAAGTAAAGAAAGGACAAGAAAAAAATGAATTTAAGGAGAAGCGTCTCTTTTGGGGGAAAGAAGGACTTATCTAGGGTGCATGCAGACTTCAATAGACATGACATACTTCTTGGACTGGATACCCGATATGCACAACTATCCAACTCATTGTGAACGACATCTCCAAATCGAGAAATCTGGACAGGACTCTTTCAGTGGTGGGGGTGTCTTCTTTTCAATCGACGGCGCCCTTTCCGGGTTTTTGCCAATCGACCTCTCTCATTTCTCTTCTCACCGTCGCCTGATAGTACTCTTTACGAGTTTTCACTAACCAGGCTCTCTCATTTTCAATTTTTCTGCTCACCGTCGCCTTATGGTGCCTGTGTGGGTTTTCACCAATAAGACTCTCTCATTTTATTTCTCTCATTTTTATTGCATCGGATCCAAGTAGCTGTATTATCTGATCCTTGAACATTCTCACCGATTGATCGGAAGGACTTGAAAGGATTTGGGTAAAAATGATTTGGATTGAATTACAACTTTGGAACCATTCAAGCAGGATTATCGTAGGACCATTACAACATCTGCCCCAGTTTCACTTTTGAGGGAATTTGGATTTTTATTTTGGTGTGACTGAACCCCATAGAGAGGCTGCCTACGTATCCTTTCGGAATCAAGTCGAACGTAGTTCAGGAAAACATCTTCTTCTTTTTTTTCATTTTTTTTTTCAATAACACTTTCAAGTTTCAAAGAGGACAATCAAATAAGAGTAACCGGCACAAATGGGTTTGCAAAGGGTAGATAGTGTTTGGGTAGCGAGAATAAAAGCCTTCGTCCTCCCAATCGGACAATGTTGTTGTTATAGAAAAACTAAACATAGTACCTTTTTACTGCATCCGCATTACAGCTGCTTCAGGATCATTTCCATCGATATCGCCTAGATACAATGCTCCTCTCGGAAATATCTTTCTGATGACGTATGGGCCCTTCCAATTAGGAGTGAATTTTACTTTTGCTTCCTGGTGATGTGGAAGAATACGCCTTAAAACGAGTTGCCCCACTTCAAAACTTCTAGGCCGCACTTTCTTGTTATAGGCACGAGCCATTCTTTGGTTGTACAACTACCCGTGGCAGACTGCAGCCATTCGCTTTTCATCGATCAAGGTTAATTGTTCCAGATGGGTTTTAACCCACTCACTGTCTTCAATTTCGGCTTCAACAATGATTCGGAGAGAGGGGATTTCAACCTCAGCGGGTATTACGGCTTCCGTGCCATAAACCAAAAGATACGGGGTGGCTCCAATTGATGTGCGCACAGTAGTGCGATATCCCAACAATGCAAACGACAACTTTTCATGCCACTGCCTGGAACTTTGAATCATTTTTCTCAAAATCTTTTTGATGTTTTTGTTTGCTGCTTCAACGGCACCATTGCCTTTAGGCCGATAAGGAGTAGAGTTCCGGTGCATTATCTTGAATTGGTCACATATCTCCCCTATCAAATGACTATTCAAGTTTGCAGCATTGTCTGTGATAATAGTTGCAGGAATGCCAAAACGGCAAATAAGATTGGAGTGCATGAAATCTATCACAGCTTTCTTGGTGACAGACTTGAGAGTGATTGCTTCAACCCATTGTAAAGTAGTCAATGGCAACTAGTATGAATCTGTGTCCATTTGAGGCTTTTGGCTCGATTGGCCCAATGATGTCCATGCCCCAGGCAACAAATGGCCAAGGTGCAGACATGGGATGCATTTCTGTGGGAGGTGCATGAATCAAATCACCGTGCACCTGACACTGATGACACTTCCGAACGAGACTAAAACAGTCCTTTTCCATGGTCATCCAGTAATAACCCGCTCGAAGGATTTTCTTTGCTAAAACATACCCATTCATGTGGAGCCCGCATACTCCCACGTGTACCTCATGCATGATTCTTCTAGCCTCTTCTGCGTCAACACATCTTAACAAATTGAGGTCCGGAGTTCTCTTGTACAAGACATCCCCACTCAAAAAGAAACCACTCGCGTGCCGTCTAATGGTTCTCTTTTGGTCTCCACTGGCTTGCTCGGGGTATTCTTGAGGTTTCAGAAACTTTTTGATGTCATGGTACCATGGTTGGGTATTTGGTGTTGCTTCAATTGTATTACAATAACCATGCCTTTCCCGGATTTGAATTTCCAAGGGATCTATGTGAGCATTGCCTGGATACGACAACATTGAGGCCAAAGTAGCAAGTGCGTCGGCTAATTCGTTGTGACAACGAGGAATGTACCTGAACTCTATTGACTTGAATCGCTTGCTGAGGTCTTCCACATGCTTCTTGTAAGGGATAAGCTTAACATTTCGGGTTTCCCATTCTCCTTGGGCTTGCCAGATAATCAGATCTGAGTCTCCCATGATCAACAACTCTTCGACATTTTGGTCAATTGCCATGTTTATACCCATAATGCAAGCTACATACTCGGCGGTGTTGTTTGTACAGAAGAACCGAAGCCGAGCTGTGGCTGGATAGTGCTGACCAGTGGGTGAGATCAAAATTGCCCCAATTCCAACACCTTTTGCGTTTACCGCCCCATCAAAGAACATTTTCCAAGCATGAGTGTCTTCAGATATTGCCTCAACTGAATTTACTTCTTCATCTGGGAAGTAAGTTCTCAAAGGTTGGTACTCATCATCAATCGGGTTCTCAGCCAAATGATCCGCTAATGCCTGGGCTTTCATTGCCGTGCGAGTGACATAGACTATGTCAAACTCCATGAGCAAGATCTGCCACTTTGCTAATCTCCCAGTGGGCATTGGTTTCTGAAATATGTACTTTAAAGGATCCAACCTGGTTATGAGGTAGGTGGTGTAAGCTTGCAAATAATGCCTCAGCTTCTGAACGACCCATGTCAAAGCACAACAAGTTCTTTCCAATAAAGTGTACTTGGCTTCATAACTAGTAAACTTCTTGCTTAGATAGTAAATGGCCTGCTCCTTCTTTCCGGTCACGTCATGTTGCCCGAGGACACATCCAAAAGAATTTTCCAAGACGGTCAAGTACAAGAACATAGTCCTCCCTGGCTCAGGTGGGACCAAGACTGGCGGATTTGACAGATATTCCTTGATTTTATCAAAAGATTCTTGACATTCAACTGTCCATTTGATTGCCGCATCTTTCTTTAACAACTTAAATATGGGTTCACACGTGGAGGTCAACTGAGCAATGAAACGACTGATGTAATTCAATCTTTCCAACAAACTCATAACATCTTTCTTGGTTCTTGGAGGAGGCAAATCTCGAATAGACTTTATCTTTATTGGATCTAACTCGATGCCCCTCCGACTGACTATGAATCCCAAGAGTTTGCCGGATGGTACCCCAAATGCACATTTGGCTGGGTTCAACTTCAAATCATATTTGCGCAGCCGCTCAAAGAATTTTCTCAAGTCTCGAACGTGGTCGTCCTGGGTTTTGGATTTGATGATTACATCGTCCACATACACCTCTATCTCTTGGTGCATCATATCATGAAAAATGGCAGTCATGGCCCTCATGTAGGTTGCCCCGGCATTTTTTAGACCAAATGGCATGACTCTATAACAGTAAGTGCCCCAAGGTGTGGTAAAAGCTGTCTTTTCTGCATCTTCTTCATCCATCAACACTTGATGGTATCCTGCGTAACAATCCACAAAAGACTGTATTTCATCTTTGGCGCAGTTATCAACAAGGATGAGGATGTTTGGCAAAGCGAAATTGTCCTTGGGGCTTGCTTTGTTCAGATCTCGGTAGTCAACGCACACCCGGATTTTCCCATCTTTCTTTGGCACAGGAACTACATTAGCCAGCCATGTGGTGTATCAAACCACTCGGATCACTCCCGCCTTTAACTGTTTTGTGACCTCTTCTTTAATCTTGTCACTGATATCAATTTTGAACTTCCTCTGTTTTTGCTGGATAGGGGAATAATCGGGGTAGGTTGGCAACTTATGGACCACTAAATCGACACTTAATCCTGGCATGTCATCGTATGACCAAGCAAACACATCTTTGAATTCAAACAAAAGTTGGATCAATGCATCCCTGGTTTTTTCATCTGTATGAATGCTTATCTTGGTTTCTTTGACTTCTTCAGAGCTACCCAAATTAACCGGCTCGGTTTCATTTAAGTTTGGCTTAGGTTTATTCTCAAATTGTTCCAATTCTCGATTTATTTCCTTAAAAGCCTCTTCTTCATCATATTCCAGTTCTTGGTTCATTATTTCGCAGTTAGACATCGTGTTTGGATCTGGGCATGAAGTCCGCAAGCTTGTCATGTTATTTAAAGCCACATTATTAGAGCTGAAAGAAAAAAGAGAAAAAATAACAAAATCAGAAAGAATAAAGAAGGATGGACGATAAAATATGATTTCATTTCTTTGAATTTGAAGATAACAGGGTTTACATTGAAATTAAAAGACAAGAAACTAAAGAAAAACATCCGAGTTACACCCTGACATAACTCGTGATGCAGAAAAAGTGGCAGGACAGGTCTACCGGGACTCCCGCCTGATTGGGAATGGCGTAGCCTTCCAATTCTGCAGCTTGGCATTGGGTCCCATATACAGCACCTCAGCGGTGCTTGATCCCTCCCTTGGCTGGACCATGTGGGTTTCATATAGTATCTTCCTCATTTCCCCACATATCTCTTCAATCTCTTCGACAGTAAAGGCCTCATCTTCTTCTTTCTTCTGTTATTTTGGCTTGACAAATGTTCTGTACAGATGTGGAACCGGCTGAGGCAAGACCCAACCATCATTCTTTCTATCATCTGCCCATTTTATATCAGTTGGAGTGGGTTGGAAGCCTACCCCGAAGAAATTTTCACTAGTGGGCAGGGTGATAAGTTCAACTATCCCTTGAAATGATTTCCCAAGTCCCTTCCCAAGTTTGAAGCCATGTCGGATCATTTCTTTGGCCACCATGATTGATGCATTAGAAAGGAAGGGTTGGGGGGTAAGGGTTTCCTTCTTTGTACTGGTCTGCAACCACAATTTCAAAAGCCTGATAAACTATGTGCTCACTCCCTCTCTTGCTTCAAGACATGGGACTGATGGGTCCCGATAAATTGATTGCTCATCTTCTTCGTGGACTACGATCTTTTGATCCTCATGCTCGAACTTCACCATCTGATGAAGAGTAGAGGGTACGGCCCCCGCTGCATGAATCCATGGCCTCCCCAAAAGAAAGTTGTAGGATGTATCCATGTCTAGAACCTGGAAGGTTAATTCAAAGTCTACTGGGCCGATGGTCAGAATTAGATCGATCTCTCCAATTGTGTCCTTTTTTATGCCATCGAAGGCACGTATGCAGACATTGTTGGGTCGGATTATTTCGGTCCCGATTTCCATGCGCTGTAGAGTTGAAAGTGGGCAAATGTCTACTCCAAAGCCTCCGTCCAACATAACCCTTTTCACGTAGTGCCCTTTGCATTTGACTGTTAGGTGCAGGGCTTTGTTATGTGCGGCCCCTTCTGAGGGAAAAACATTTTTGCTGAAAGTGATCTGGTTGATTGCGAAAAATCTTTCTGCCATTCTCTCCAACTGCTCTACAGAAGTGTCAACAGGCACATATGCTTCGTTAAGGGTCTTGATCAATACTTTCTGATGTTCGGCGGAGTTCATCAACAAAGCCAACAAGGAGACTTGTTCGGGAATTTTTTGAAGCTGGTCAATCACCTCATAATCTGCCATTTTCATGTTTTGAAAGAAAGCCTCCGCTTCTTCGGCACTCACGGGCTTCTTAAGTGGGAAGCGCTTTCTAGTAGCATTGTTCAGCTCTTCCAAATTGGAATACTTTTCAACAGGGTTATTTTCTTGAACTTCTCCTGGGATTTCTTTGCCCTTATAGGTCACCACCGTTTGTTGTAGTTCCAAGGCACAACAGTAGGATCTTTCATGGGCTTCTGTGGCACGCGTCCAATAACCACGGGCTCATTCAGCCTCGATGGCTTAATTATCCCCCGCATCACATAAGCCCCCTTGGGCACATACATCTAGGTTGTTTTGTTCAGCTCGAATCTCCTGGAGGACTCAATGTCATCTGCTTTTCTTTACGGCCTTGAGGGACGTAGAGAACAACATCTTTGGGAGGCGTTGCCCCGGTCTCAACTTCAATTTTCTTCTCTGACTTTGGAGGGATGGTTTCTTTCTTTTTCTCCCCTTTATCTTGCTTCGGGGCAGCTTTTGGTTTCTTTTCTTCGTCAGCAATGGCAATGATGGCCTTCAATGCTGGGTCAAATTTCTTATCCTCACAAATCATTCCAATTACCAGCCCGTTATTGTGGGCTGGCAGTGGGTTCTTGGTCACATTGGGGACATCTTCATCCCTCAGCACTATCTTCCTTTGTTCTATCAAGTTCTCCATGGCTCTCTTCAGAGTCCAACAATCATCCGTGTCATGCCCTTCTGCCCTGAGTGATAGGCGCATCGGGTACCGGCTCTGTAAGCGGGTGATGCTGGGTTTTGCCTGGTTTGAGGAACAGGCTGTAGCAGACCCATTTGAACAAGCTTTGGTAACAGACTGGAGTAGGTTTCGCCAATTGGTGTGAAATTTGGCCTCTTGGGCGGTTCATGAGGGTGGAAATTATTTTGTGGAGGACGGGGGTTGTAGTGAGTTTGGTAAGGAGGTTGGTTTCTAGGAAATGAAGCTTGATTTTTGTTGGCTTGTTGTTGTGGCCGGACATAAGGCTGAGCATTCATGACCGAGTATGGCTGAGGAGTATAGGCCAAGTCTTGGTGAGGGTAATAGTGCTGCGGGGTCCTTTCTGAGAAAGGGGATCTGCGAGTACAGTTTCTCCTTGCACCCGACACTGCCATGGATGTTTCTTCCTTTTTCTTTCCCTTTTGCTATTCCTCCAGACCCACCCTGAATGGCTTGGGAGGTAGCTCTAATAGCGGATTGGCTTAGAATTCGACCCGTTTTCAGTCCATTTTCAACCATTTCGCCAATCTTGATAGCTTAAGCGAACGGTTTACCCATTGCGGACATCATATTTTGGAAGTAGTCAGCTTCCTGAGCTTGAAGGAAAACTGTGACCATTTCAACCTCATCCATCGGAGGCTTTACCCTGGATGCCTGCTCACGCCATTTAACTGCGTACTCTCGGAAGCTTTCTGAGGATTTCATTTTCAAGTTTGTCAATGAGTTCCTATCTGGAGCAATATCAATGTTGTACTGGAATTGCCTGACGAAATCTCTAGCAAGATCATCCCAGATGTACCAGCGGGATATATCCTGGTCCATGTACCACTCAGATGCGATGCCAACCAGACTTTCTCCGAAATAGGCCATGAGTAGTTCTTCCTTTCCACCGGCTCCTCGCAGCTGATTGCAATATCTCTTGAGATGAGCAATTGGATCACCATGCCTATCGTACTTCTCAAATTTTGGGGTTTTGAATCCCCATGGCAGATGCACATGAGGGAACATGCATAAGTCGGCATAGGATACACTTTTTTGTCCACTCAAGCCTTGTATGCTTTTGAGACTCTGTTCCATACTCCTCATCTTCCTCATAATCTCTTCTTGCTCAGGAGTTTTGGTGGTCTTTTCTTGCCCCGCAGTGAACTCAAATTGGGGTGGTTGAGGGTAAGTATAAGTAGGAAACTGAGGAGGTTCCACTGGGAAAGATGGTGCTTGAAATGTGAAGGAAGATGAATCAAAGTTAGGCCTGGGTAAAGCAGGTTGTGTCGTAGCTGAACAAGGTGGCGCGGTGAATATGTTTGAAGCCGCACTTGAAGCTAACACCTGGGGGCGAGACTCAGAAGGTGTTCCAGCAAAGTGGGCTGAAATGGTAGGATATCCCAGTGGGGTATTTGGATAACTTATGGGGATGTTGGAGGTCCCACTTGCCCTGGGAAAAAACTCAAGGAATCCAAGGATCGCACTTGGCAGTTCTTTTCCATTGGCCCAGGCGTCCCACATTTCCATCATGCGGAGACGCAGAATTCTATTTTCCTCAGCCGTTACTGACTCAGAAGTTGGGATGGCCGAGATCGGACTATCCTCTGGAATAGGAACTATTGGCAGAGGAATTTCCGAAGACATTTCAACGCTTCCTTTTGACCTTGTGAAGTATGAATGTGAAGCCAGACTACCACAAAACCAACCACCTTAATATAGAACCTTTACAATAGTAGACAACAAACCAGTTAGTTTGAAGCAATTAACACATAGGAAATCGCATGTTGGGGTGTGATGCACCTATACAGTTAAATGTGTTTCTACATGTTTCGCAACGGCTGCATGTTTCATCCCGGCTCTGCTTATTTCCCCATTTTTCTTTTTCTTTCCACTTTTGGCTTTTGTACTTCTCCTCTTATTCCCATTTTCCACTCTTTTCTTTCCTCTTTTTCCTTGCCCTTTTTCGTTTTTCTTTTGGTTTTTCTTTGGCTCTCTTTTTCACATCCCTCTCTTATTTGAGTTATTTACAAAAATCGTGATCGGATCCGATGAGGATTGCCTACGTATCACGACGTCGTATGAATCAGATCATTACGTAGTTCAAGAAAAACAAGTGCGAAAAATAAAGAAACAATTTTTTGGGAATTTTCAATTTTTATTAATAAAACTCCTAAACTTTCTATTACAAAAGACTTCAAACTACTCATTTTCTTGGAATTTTAGAACTACCAACAGACTAAAAAATAATTTCCAAAATACAGACTCAATAAGTGAATACATCAATGCTTCGACTCCTGGGGCCCGTGGGACATCATTCGGTCTCACGGGCCTACGTGTGAGATCCCCTTGAAGCCGCTCAAAATCACTCATTATCTGGTGGACAAATGTCATTACAGCAGCGAAGAAAGCGGTCTGAGTCATATCCTCACATGCGTGGCATTTCATGACGATGTAGTCGGCAATGGCTCTAACCCTATCTCGGACAATACCCTTTTCCTAAAGTAAACGCCCGATTTGCTGATTCTGGGCTTCCAACACTTGAGTGTCATGATGATTTTGATTCCGCAATTGTTGCATATCTTCGTCCATTTGGGCCATCAAAGCATAACAATGTTCCCTATCGGCTTAAATATTCCTGGCCTGTTTGTCCGCCTCATTTTCAAGGGTGATTAGCTTTCTCTTTAAATTGGCGATTGTCCCCTCATATTTTCTTTTAATTTGTCGCACAAACTCTGCCCGCCCTTCTGCATTCTCTGCTAATTGTGCTCGGACTTTTGCTAGACTAGCCTCAGATTTTTCTAGGTCATCTTGACACTCAAGTACTTTCTTTCTCAGACCGCTTATAATCCTTTCATCTGCCCGGCTTCTTTCTGGGTTTCTAGCAGCTATTCTCATTTTATGGATTTGAGCTTTGAGAGCTTCGTTTTCCTGAGTTAGCTTTTTCTTTTCCCCTTCATCTGCGGCAGCTTGGATACTGTGGCCAAATTTGAGGTCCCTGATTTGTCCCTCTAATTTACTTATCTTAGCCCTATAGCTTTCTTCTTTTGCCAACCAGCCCCACTGCTCCTGCGAGTCGTTAGTGAATTGTTGGACATGAGGTCTCTTAGCAGGTCTCTCGAGGAATTTGAAATCTTTTGCCAAACCAAACCATATAATTGGGGTCCACCTCACCTCTAGCTAGATCCCGCACCATAGTCTTGGGTTCGAGAAATCTGCACTCATTCCAAACTTGGCGAACTCTTCCTTCTGGAAATACAGCCTTTCGACCCAATTCGACGACATGTACACTCAAATCTTCGTCTTGGGGGACGGTTTGAAACTAGTTGGCGCAAAACCCTGTGAGGAGTATATGGCTGGATGCTTCGGATTCCCATTAGGAGAAAGTAGCACACTTTAGCTGACATGTATATGAGTTTGGTGGTAGGGAGTCATCCGAACGTCCACTCAATTTTATCCGAAGTTAAAGAACTCAAGTGGGCAAACCAAGCTTCGGTACCCTCTGGAAATTCAACTCCCGCCACTCGGCTTTCAAATTCTTCGATGCAATCCAAACCGGTCATGCCGTAGTTCATATACCCGACACGGTAGCAGAGATATTCCAGTATCCACAATTGTAGTAGTAAGTTGCAGCCTTGGAAGAATTTTCCCCCTTCTCGACAGATGGTCAAAGCTCGGTAAATCTCAGATAAGATCAAGGGAACTAATGTGCCATTAGCTTTCTTGATTGCGACATCAACCATTCCCACGAGGCCCAATTCTATGTTGCCATCTTTTCGCGGACATATTATAACACCCACGAATGCTACTATAAAAACCAAACCTCGCCTTGCCTCCCATTTATCTTTATTTCCGGCATGGGTCAGACCAGTATTCGTTGCTTCGAAACCTTGGGGATTGCCATAGCGTTGGTACAGGAACTGGAAAGTGCAAAACCCTCCAGATAAATTCTCATCCTGAATATCCCGGCTAATACTCAACATATCCAGAAACTTGTGAGGAGATACTGGTCTCGGTGACACCGGGTACCGACTTCTAAGGTTTTCGCTAAGGCCGGCGTAACTCGCAATTTCCTCTAGCGTGGGTGTGAGCTCAAAATCGGAAAAGCGAAACACATTGCGAGTCGGATCCCAAAAAGGTATCAAGGCTTCAATCACGTCCAATCTTGGCTTGATGTTAAAAAGTCCGACAAGACCACCCAAAACTTTTATCACAGTTCCTCGGCTACCTTTTCCTAGGTCATTCCACCACATGTGGAGCTGTAAGGGGATCTCTTCAAGATCTGCGAAGGGTTCGTTTTTATCTGTGCTCATCCTGCACATTTATTAGGGTGATTTAATTTAAAAGGTTATGACTCATTTTGACTCAAGAAAAGGTTATCACTATTTTTTTTTAAAATTTTCATAAAAAATCTGGCTTTGCAAATACGGCCTTTCAGCACTTCGAGGAAGAAGATTTTAAGGCTGTGTTTGCTAAACGACCAAAACCTTAAAAAAAACTACTAAAGGTGGTTGTTCTTGCAAAAACGGCCTTCCGGCGCCCTTTTGGGGACATTCAACTATTTTAGACAAGAATGACACCACCTTCTTATTTACAATCAAAACAAAATTTTTTGTTCTTTTTGGGCTATTTTTACAAAAATGAAGTTGGACCCGATGGGGGTTGCCTACGTATCTCACATCCGGTGAGAATCAAACTAGCGTAGTTCAGGAAGACCAAAAATAAAGTAAACAAACTAACTCTCTTTTTTTTTGGAATATTTTAATTTCCGCAAGAAAGACTTATAAAGAAGAAAGAAAATATTATTTATTTCAATTTTTTTGGGGGGAATTTCGAAAGAAGAAAGATTTTTTTTTAATTTAGACTTTTACTGTTTTTTTTTGGAATTTCGATAAAAAAAACTTCTAAAGAAGAAAGAAAAATATTTTTGGAATTTTATTTTGAATTTATGAAAGAAATGCTTCTAAAAAATGAAATATTTTTGAATTTTGAATTTTCTTTTCAAATTTGGACGAAGAATGAAAATATTTTTGAATTTTTGGAAGAAATTAAAAGAAAATATTTTTGTATATTTATATTTTTTTTAAAAACAATTAGAGTCTAAAGAAGCTGTAAAAGAAAATATTTTTGTATATATTGTTTTTTTTAAAAACAATTAGTTTCTAAAGAAGCAAGTAATGGAATTTTTTTTTTTTGGATTTTTTGAAAATTGAGGTTTAAAAAAAAGACTTTTCTAGAGAGGAAATAAAGGAAAATATTTTTGGATTTTTTTTTGAAAATTATGGGCCGGAACCGATGAGGTTTGCCTACGTATCTCACATCCGGTGAGAATCAGACCCGCGTAGTTCGCCAGTTTTGACAGAACATGGCAGTTGAAAACTTTGGCTCATTTGGAGATGACATCTTTTTTTTTTTCTGGAATTTCGGCAGAGTTTCAGAATTTTCTAAATACCTACCTCTCACTCCTATATTATTATTATTTTTTTTAAAATCTTCCTCTGTTCTAGAAGCCGGTCAACATGCAAGCCGAAACAAACAGATGCGCAAGTAGCACGTAAGATGCATCAGGATGGTCTTTTTCATTTGGGCACACCTGTCCTAGACAGACCCAACCCCTGTGTTGAGTCTCCAAGGTCAAATGCACATGATGCAAACAAACGTTCCTACTAGGGATCCGACATGAGGCTTGTTATACTAGGTTTAAAAACCTGGGTTTATTGTTCTAGACCTGGCTTACCCGAGCGGACAGCTCGAGCCGAGGGGGGGCAGCGTACCGGGAATACAGAAGCTTCACCGGCTTTGCAACTTGTCCGAACCTCGTTCTAAAATTGGGATAAGACTCTAACAGAAAAGAAGTCACACGAAGTGCACACTTCCTAGATGATTTAGAAGACTTAGAGAGGAGGAGGGTTTCGTAGCAATTTATATACAGTCCAAACAATATCAAAGCGGTAAAAGCGGCATTTAGCACATTAGGCTCAACATGCAAAAATCAGATAAAACAAGCCAACTATAACAGTTATTCTAAGCTCGAATTCTTGAACCGTGAACGGAAGTTCTGGGTTTGGATACCCAGCAGAGTCGCCAGAGCTGTCACACCTCCTTTTTACACACCCATAGGTATATAAGGGAGTTTTTCAAATTTAAGTGATATTATTCGAAATGGGATTAATTATTCAATTCAGAGTCGCCACTTGGGATAGTTTATTTGGTGTCCCAAGTCACCGATTTATTTTAAATCCCAAATCGAGGAAATTTCGACTTTCCTTTTGAAGTCTGCGAACCAGAAATTCTGAGTAGGGAATTCTGTTAACCCGGGAGAAGGTGTTAGGCATTCCCGGATTCCGTGGTTCTAGCACGGTCGCTTAAACTATTACAATTGGCCTATTATCTGATTTTTAAAACATGTTTCAACCTATGGTATATTTTTAACTTATTAGCCGCTTTTAATTTAAAAAAAATTTGGAAAAATTCAACGTCATATAAAACACGTATTGAACCATGTCACATGAAATGCACCCGCGGTCCACGACACATTTTATCTAACGTTGTTGAAATTTGGATTTGGGTCACATAAAATGCACACCCGAGTTTAGGAAATTAATTTTTAAAAAAAAAAAATAGCGCGCCTAAAGCAACTACGCACTTTCAAGTTTTGCGAGGGCCATGGAAAATTCAACTAAATGGCACGCCTCGATTTCTAAGGATTAAAATTAATTAAATGAGGGCCATGAGTTTTGAGATTTTATTTGGCATGGCGCGCCTCGATTATTCTAAAAGGATTGTATTCAATTTAAAGCAAACTACAAATATTCATGATTATGTTTCTTCCTAAAACTACTTTGAGATTATTGCAAGGTCATGATTTATGAATATGGAATTATTATTGAAGAAATATATGATTTGAGTTATTATGGACCTAATCACCCATGTCGGTATCAAATTTGCTATTGACTTAACATCCTTTAATTTGGATCCAAGCTATTACATCGTTCTCTCTCCATTTTGAATACATTTTCCTATCTTTCCCTATGAACTACAATCTCATTGAAGAAACTCATTCTGTCTTTCACGAATTCTATTTCTTGATGCTCTTCCTTCATTTTTTTTGTTCATATCTTTCAAGTTGGTAGATAACCAAAATATAATATACAAATCAAAAGGAAATACGGTGAAAGAAAAATAATGGAAACATTGGTTAAGAAAAGAATGAACCTTTTATAGATGAAGATCTTATTCAATACATATGGAGCAAACAACCATCAAATTTAATGTGCAAATGAACCACAATCAGAGGCAACGAGCGGAAACCTTTCGAACCGAACTCGACTTCGACCTCTTCGGGCTAGTATTTTGGGCTATCTTTTAAATTGAGTTTGAAGCTTTTGTATTTGATTTTTGGTGTGATTTAGCTCCTGTTTTTGAGGTATTTTTTTTAAACAAGGTAATGAATGTCTATATGTTTTTTTTTTGTTGTTGAAAAAAATAGGTAGAAAGAATAAAACTAGTAGAAATTCTCTTTAGCATAGAAGAAGAAAATTTATTTTCTCTCAATATTCTTCCCTCTTTCTTCTCTCCTTTTCTTCAAATATTTCTCTTCTATTTATAGGAGAATTTTCAAAAAAATTCAGATTTTTTTTATTTTTTTATTTAAAAGAAATCCCACTTACATTTTGCTTTTTTATTTTTATAAAAAGAATTACCACCTTTCTTTACTTTTATTTTTTAAATTCCAACTTTAATTACTTTTATCTTATTTAAAATCCCACTTTTTTTTTTTACTTTTTTAAAAGAGAATTCCACTTATTATACTTTTCTTAAAAAAAATAATCCACTTTCTTTTACTTTTCTTTAAAAAATTCTACTTTATTTTAATTTAAATTTTTTTAAATTTTCAGCTACCTTTATATTATTTTTTAATTCCAACTTTCTTTTACTTTTTATTTTTAAAAATTTCCACAAAACTTTACTTTTATTTTTTTAATTTTCACTTTCTTTTACTTTTTTAAAAGAGAATTCCATCTACTTTTACTTTTTTTTTAATTCCATACTTCCCTTTTTCCTATTTTTTTAAATATCTCCTGAAATTTTTTTAAAAAAATAATATTTTTCGGATTTTTTATTATTATGTAAAAATAAGAATAAAAATAAAATAATATTAATAGTAATAATTCACCTTCTAAAATTTTGTATTTTTAACCTATAATAAAAAGTATAACAAAGCTAAAAATTTGTATGTTAAAACCTCCTAAAATATTTATATAGAAGAAGTGACAAAAAAAATTAAATATTGTCAAAAATTAGGTGCTCACAATCATATTACTCTGTTTTTCATTAAAATAAAAGGTAGCCCAGAGCACAAAACATAGGTAACTCTGGTCACAAAGCATCTTGGTTTTGAAGAGCTGCCAAAGCATGCAAGATAGGTTGTTGAGAGGCCCTTTAATAGCAACTAGTAGCTGTTTTACTACCAAAATATGCTTGCCAGGAGCAGTTTTTCAAAATTGACGAGGTACACTGTCCTTAATAAAGTTTGAGACTGAAAGGTAATATGCCCTTTACAATATTGGGATAGAAATAACAAGGCATTATGTTGAAGCTAACATATCAAACTTTAAATGAAAATATGATGACAAAACTGAAATATACCAAAAGAAAATTTTGTAATGTTGGTTGGTCAATTGACTTACATTCATTAAAACCTATTAATATAAAAGAAGAGTACAAAACTATCAAAAGAAAATTCTCCCTTTGTACATAACTCTCAAAACTCTAAAAACTATATATTGCGGATGATGTTGTATTGTTGTGTGAGAAGAAAAGATTCTCAATTTTTAGAAGTGTAAAAACTTTTCCTTTAAGAATTCTTTCCAACAAGAGAACTTTTTGTACCTAGAAAAGTAATTTTAATTATAGTAAAAAATCAGGACAAACACTAACAAATCTCACCTTGGCTGAAATTTTCTGTCAAAATATATTTGATCCGTCTTACTCATATAATCTTCTACAGATGATCGCTGCTACAAGTTTATTATGATATGAGTTTTTATATCAATAAACTTTTATTTTATTGTGACATTCTTTTATTTATGTAGTACAAACTGGAGAATAAAGCGGGTAGTTTTTCACATACATATTACCCTGCTACAAGTTATAGTAATAGAAGATATTAAATTTTTTCTTTATTTTTAGTCTCAATAGAACCAACCGCTTTCGCGAATACTTTAGAAACTCAATAAGTTTCTTTAGGACTTACTACAATAAAAAACCTTATTGATATCAATTTTATTTCTCCAAAATAGTAATAATTGGCTCTTTTAGAGCTCTCAATTAATTTTGTACTACCATATATTCACCAACATCCATATGGTGAATATCTCTTTTAAAGAGAAAGTTATATCATTATGGTCATGGTCAGAATCATATACAAGATTCGTTCCTTACATTACTGTTGCCCTTTAACAATTACATCACCAAAATATTTTGGCGTACAATAGGTATGTGACCAATGATCATTCATGCCATAATAATGACAATATTTTATTATTTCTTCTCAAACCTCCTTCTTGAGGTGAATATGATATATTCACTACCACTAGCACGTTTTTATTCTTTCAAGAATGAATATGTATTCATAAATTACATGTTTTCACATTCCCATCATGAATGGACCATTATAATCTATATGTGCTTTACAAAATCTCATGTCAAATCGATGACAAACATTACTTTCACAAAGTGAAGTATTATTTTGAGAATCATTATCGTTCTCATTACCATAATAATGACGATTATATATTTGTCTATTGCCATGTCCACATCCATTGATACCTTCACGATAATAATTTTATCTTCTTTCAGACTTATCACATATTACTACCACACTCTCCTAAGGGAACGAGAATGAAGCAAATTTAATGGGACGAGTTTCCACTTTTTGTGCTCACAATCATACATGAATTTATTCATGGCAAGACATAAAAATTTTACCACCTCGGGTGGTTATAATTTCTACAGACTCTATTAGAGTTATAATCAAAATTTATTGTCTTTACTTGTATTTAAATCAAGAATTTCAAGAATTTTAAAAAGAAAAATATCACGACCCGGAATTTCCACCTTTGGGATCGTGATGACGCCTAACATTTCACTTGCTAGGCAAGCCAACGTTAGAGTAATTCTTTACCAGTTTAAACACTTCGGATAATTTAACCAATTAAATAGAAATGAAGTCCAAAATAAATACGAAATAGCATAATAATCCAATTTCTAGTACAACTTGGATTTGGAGTCACAAGTACACAAGCTTCTAGAGTTTCTACAAATAGGGTTTGAAATAAGTACAACTGTCTCGAATGAAAGGAACAGTAAATAGGGAAAGAGGAAGGGGACTTCAAGGTCTGCGGACGCCAGCAGATCTACCTCGAGTCTCCAATTAATAATTCGAGCTGATGCACCTCACGTACAACTAGGACCAGTACCAAAATCTGCACAAGAAGTGCAGAATGTAGTACGAGTACAACCGACCCAACACACTCCGTAAGTGTCGAGCCTAACCTCGACTAGGTAATGACAAGGCTATGATAGGACACCCACGTAATTAAACATGTACAGATGAAAATATACGTACAACATGACAACAAATAAAGATTAAACATGTACTATTGAGAGGGGACATGCAAAACGGGTACAAGATACGGTAACTACAACAGGGAATGACAACATGAAACATTCAATAAACCTTCAGCCAATGAAACGGATAAACATAATGAATAAAAACTGCACGACATTACCCTTCGTGCTTTTACTCTCAACCTCACCATGAAACAATAGTAATGGCACGACATCACTTTTCGTGCTTTTTACTCTCAATCTCTCCATAAAATGATAAATACGCACGTCATCACCTTTTGTGCTTTTACTCTCAATTTCATCATGAAACAATAAATACGGTACAACATCACCCTTCGTTCTTTAACTCTCTTCCTCACTATGTATTGATCAATAATTGTAACAAAAATCGGCACGGCGTCATCCTTCGTGCTTTAACAGTCTTCTTTACCAAGTAACAATGAACATATAACAATTGGGAGATAGAATAAACAAGAATGAACCTTACGTATACAATGGTTTCACAATACCAACCTTAACTTCAAAAAATCATGCTCAATTATCACAATAGCCCATAAATGCAGAAAAAACGATCAATTTAGTAATAAACTAGTCTAAGCATAGAAATCATGATCAAAGAAGGAAATAAATTACAAGAAACAAGTCACACCCGCATGCTTTAACCCAATAAAAACTCATAAGTACTAGTCACCTCACATATACGTTGTACCCAACATTTAAACAAGTAGCAAATAGGCAAACAAGTCATAATCCCTCAAGTCAAGGTTAACCACGACACTTACCTCGCTAAAAAAATCAACTCAAAGCTCAACCATGGATTTGCCTTTCGAACAAGCCTCCGAACCAACCAAATCTAGCAAATTATCAACCAAACGATTCAAAACAAGCCTTAGGTTAAACCCGATTATGCAAGACCTTAATTTGAGGTCAAAATTCCAATTTTACAAAAATTCCTAGATCTACGCAAATCCCCAATTTCTACCATGAAAATCCTAGATTTTAGGTTAAAATCTTATGAAATGTAATGGGTAATTGAAAGAAAGTAGGTTAGAATCACTTACCAACGAATTGGACAAGAAGAGCTCTTGGAAAAATTGCCTCTAAGATTTCTAGATTTGAAAATTTGAAAGAATGAACTAAAATATCGTTTTTCCCTTCTTTTACCCAGTTGTAGTTATCATAATTGCCGCACAAGGTTTGCAATTACGATGATCGCAATTGCGATCAATTCTTTGCAAATGCGAAAAATCTCTGAGCCTGATATCTTCGCAAATGCGACATACATTGTCACAAATGCGATTCAAGGCATTCGCAAAAGCGAACATCTGCCTTGGTCTTCTTCCAGTCGCAAATGCAACCATTTGTTCGCAAATGCGAACCGTGGCCCCTTCGCATTTGCGGCCTTCTCTTTGCAAAAACGAAGATGACCCAGCTGCCTCCCTCTTCACAAATGCAAGTCTGACTTCGCATTTCTGAGGCTTGTATTTCTGACGAAGTCCTCACAAATGTGAGATCTGCAGACCCGATGCACCAACATTCCATTTAAGTTAAAAAATCACTCCGTAGCCTATCCGAAACTCATCCGAGCCCTCGGGGCTCCAAACCAAATATGCACATAAGTCCAAAAATATCATACGAACTCGCTCGCGCGATCAAATCACCAAAATAACACCTAGAACTATGAATCGGACACCAAAATCAAATGAAATTTTCATTGAACTTAAGAATTTCTATTTTAACAACCGGACGTCCGAATCACGTCAAACTAACTCTGATTTTCACCAAATTTCGCAAACAAGTCACAAATATAGTAATGAACATATACCAAGCTCCAGAACCAAAATTCGGGACCGCTAGCAATAAAGTCAAACCTTGGCCAAATCTTTGAGTTCATTAAACGTTTAAACTTCAAACTTTCGACACAATGCGATAACTCGAGCTAGGGACCTCCGAATTCAATTTCGGGCATACTCCCAGGTCCCAAATCATGATAGGGACCTACCGGGACCGTTAAATTACAAATGCGGGTCAGTTTGCTCAAAATGTTGACCGAAGTCAACCCAAATAAATTTTTAAGACATAATTTCACAGTTTTTTTAATCAATTTTTAACATAAAAGCCTCCTGGAAAAAAAAATACGGACTGTGCATGCAAATCGAGGAAGGCTAAACATATAATTAAGGCTTAAAACTCTATGATCTATCGAGTCATCACAAAAAATAAGGTAAAATACTTGCTTTAAATCCAGAATTTATTCCTGAAGGAAGTTCATGGATCAATTGACAATCTCTATGCTCAATATTATATACAAGTTGAGCATCATGCACATATCCCAAAGCCTGGTGACCAGCAAATGACTAGTATATGAATATCAATGCATTCATGCAAACTCCTATATCTTCTCTGCACGGGTGGTTTAAGTTCTCAAATATTAGACTACTAATTAATAGTATATCTATAAATTAAAACAACCGCCTCTAATCAATTGGCTAGATTCTTGTGTTGATAACGTGTTATGAAACAATAAAGAAGAATATTGCAAAGAAAGAGAGAAGATAATTCTTATTGATTTGGGATGAATTCAAATGGAATAGAATCCCTTTATTTATAGGGAAAAATGACTTAGCCACCAAGTAACAAACCCTAAAATCTCTCTGAAATATAGACATTCACCTTAAATATAATTTTATTTATAACAAATTGTGAAATCTTTTAGGCAATATTCTTATTCCTAACTAATAAATTAATATATCCTTAATTTTTTGAAGTCTCTTCTGTGTTTTATTAGGACTAGCATTCCTAGCTGCTAACATGGAACGAAATATCAAGGAAATAAAATAGAACTCTTGTGTAATTAATGGGCAAAAGATAATTCCTTCTTCAAATCTTTTAAGGAAAGAATATATAAGAGGGTAACATCAAAAGAAAGTTCTTATCTCTCCATTTCAATTTTTGAAGATAGAGAATTTCAAACAAACTCACAGATCAGTATATTCTTTGTATCGCAAATTAAAGCTTTCAAGTAAACTATATCAAAACCCTTAAATTAGAGTTTACACTGTAGTGATAGAAAAGAAGTGCATGGTCTCCTTAATTATTTGTGAGAAGAAATTAAAAGTCCTAGATTTCTAAGGTTGGACAGTGATTGTTTATGGTGAGCAAGTTGAAAACTCCTAGTACTGTAAGCCGTTCATTGTGATCAAAACAACTTCATGGTGCACGTGTAAAATCACTTGTTACTTGAGTTCGAGAAATGTAAAGGAATTTAATTTGGACGTATATATGTCACATTGATCGAGCGAATATAAATTTTCTTCTAATTTCCAATTTTTACAGTTTAAACTATATATCTGATTCTTCACCTGTACATGCAGTAACTATTCTTTTTTACAACCTTATATGAACACTTTCACTCAACGAATTAAGTTAAGGTTTATCATCTTTAACTATTGGCCTACTAATAGTTTGTGAAATTTGGAATTCTTTTTCATATAAGGAAACACTTCAATTCACGCACTCTTGTGTGTTTTATCAGTTACATGACAAAGTTTAAAGTACAAATAGTAAGATCAGTACAAAATCTAAGAAATACAATGGCTCTAACAGTTTCCGGAATCTACTTCTTTAAGAGTAACAGTTACGGTGAATTGGCAAATCTTTGAGAAACACTTTTATTGTTAATATATAATTAATTTGTGTTTGGTTAATTTTTTCAAGTAATGCTTTAATTAGATTGTCAAATTACAAAAAAAGGACATGCAAAGGTTCACTTTACAATTATATCATTTAAATAGATACAGAACTTTAAATATTTATTATGAGAGACTTTAATTAAGTCTTAAAATTTTATTTGATTCAAGGCAATAAAGAGGAGGGAGAGAAAGACACCTTAAATGAATTTGTTGGGTTTCAAGCATTAATATGACTTAAAAGAGGGTGAATGAGAAATAAAGGAAAATAAAAATTTTAAGTGAAATTTTAAGTTCCCCAATGAAGGAACATTGTCTCATATTGGAAGAGGGAGAGGTTTTTAATGAGTATATAAGTAACTGCTCTTCTTCTAGCTCTTAAAGAGTTGAGAAGAAGGCAAGCCTCGTGTTGTCGTCGTCGTCGCTCGGTTTCGGCTTCGGTCAAATGATTGATTGATTAATTTTTTGGACCAAATTTATTTGTTAATAGTAAATATTAACAGAAATGCTATTAAACATCCAACCGAGCCAATTATGCTGTGGCATTATGTTGTGGCCGTTTTGCATAAACAACCATTCTGAAGAGTTGCACCTCTTCAGATTTCAGCCCAACATTGGCTATAAATACAAGTCTATTCTCTTAGATTTTCCATACGATTTTCTGAGTTTCTCCTCTTTCTTATGCATTGTTTTAACTTCAAAGAAAGCAACAGTAAGTGTGAATTGCTACCGAACTTTGTATTCGCTGAAACACTGGGGTTTGAAGTACCACTACACCAGTGTGTAATTCGTTCTATCCTGAGAGGAAATAATCCATAACCTTGGGTACTGGGAGGGGATTAAATTCCTTAAGGAAACACTGTGAATTCAGTGGGCTCAGATTAACTTTTGTTTCGTTTATATTTCTGTTTATGTTATTTTATTTTCTCCAGAATTATTTTACAAATACAGTTTCTTATTAGAATTAAAGAAATATTATTTGACAACGTTTTTATACGAGTAATTTCATCGTGAAAAATTAATGTTTTGCTTCTATTTTTGCATCCAAAGAGGATTTATCAATTTCTACTTCTTAAAAACAGCTTTAATTTGTCACTATTCAGATTCGACTTTTCTCCAAGAATTCAGCAAAATACCTTAACTTTATGAATAAGTAATTTTTCTCTTTAAACTATGCATTTATACTTGTCAACAAAAACTTGGTTACTAATAAAAACAAGAAAGGTTGCCTTCCAAAAGAAGGCTTTTAGGGATGCCAAACAGTAGTAGTGCAATTCCAGTCCTATTTCTAGCGACTCAATCCAAGCTATGTGATGTATGGATATTAGGAGGCAAATGGCAATAGAGTTGCTCTTAGCATTATTCTCTAGTTGACATTTTTATGTGATTCCACATATAGACAAGATCGAGTAAGGTTAGTTGTTATTCAAGTCTGCTTGAAGTGTGAATTATCCTGGCGTCCTATATAATTGGTCAATTATTTGAGAAGCCTTTTATTATTATAAAAATATCTTGTGCTTGGTCAATCTTTTTGGAAGGTGGTTTTAAGTTGCATACAAAAAGGACATGCAACTTAAGTTAAAGAGAGATAACTTGTTAGTAATAACTTGTTTGGATGGTTGTTACCTATTGTATTTGTATCAAATTATCACTTTAAATATAATATTTTGATTGTTACTTAAATTTTATTGTATCATATCGTTAAATTCGTCGTTACGTAATGATAAAAAATGTCACTTTATGTAACGGTAAATTTGGTATGATGGCGTCATTACCTTATTGTTTTCTCTCATCTTGCCCTTATCTTTATCATTAAGTAATCATATTTTATTTCGTACCTACTTTTTATATGATAATTCTATCTTATATCTTATTTTTTTTCTTAGTATGCAAGTTTATTCTTCATATTATATTGTTAGTGTGTGACACCATGAAACGACGGCAAATAATACGGTCTTTCCAAATAATATATTCATCAAACAATATAATACGATATATTATGAAACGAGGCGTGACAACCATATAAAAACAAGCTGTAAGGGTAATTTTCAGCTTCCGAGTAGGCATTACAAATTTCAGTTACTTTTCACAAATAGAAAAATTCTTCCTGCTACTATTCCAATTATTTTCTCTTTAAAAGTTTAGTCAAACATCTTAACTTTCTAAAATAAGCACTTCTTTTGAATATTAAGTATCTATTGTTCTAGAATAGTATATACACTTGCAGTAAGTAAGATCTTCAATAGGAAGGTAGTCCAACCTCCAAACTTGATGCAATTTGTGGGGGATTACTATTGACCTCCCAATAAAAGCACCACAAATTGACCTTTTTTTCTTTTTTCTTTTTTCTTTTTTTTGTGTGTAGTAAACAGTTCTTAGGGATGCCAAATAAATGTAGTCTTTTTCTAGCAATCAACTCAAGCTTTTTGTGAAGTATAGAAATTAGGAGCTAAATGGCAATAAGTTGCTGTTAGCATGATTTTTCTGCTTTCAGGAGGTGTCACATATTTTTGCTTCCTTTCGGTTCCAGAGTAGAAAAACTTCAGTACTCAAATCACTGGTTTTTCTTTTCAAAGAAGCTTAGCCAAATACCTTAAAAAGGAATAATTTTGTAGAAAAATTAGTACTCGTTATAATTTTTCAAAAACTTAGCCAAACAAACTACTCCTATTACTTATTTAGCTAGCAAAACTCAGCAAAAAGCTTCGATAAGAAAGCTTTTAGGGAGCCAAACATATGTAGTACAATTCTAGTCATTTTACTAGGGACTCTGCTCAAGCTTGAGGCCACTCTCCTTAAGGATATTTCGCCCGCACCGAGATGAATAATATTAGACGTATCCCTCAGGATTCAACAAGCTCTTCTAGTATAACTAGGAGCAGAAACAACAAAGATTTATAACAAGAAATCCCAGCACAAAAGAAAAGTTTTAACTTGTTTTTTTTTTTACTCTACTACCACAAACAAATAGCTTTATATATAGTCCAAAAAGATGGACATCTGAAATGAAAAAACCGGTAAAATTCATTGAGGATTTAATGCCAAAACAAAACTCCACTATCTGACAAGAAAGCTTACAAGCCATAAAGGCTTTTCAAAAAATTTATTACCATACGTTAACATACACAAGTAATGTATAAGAATACAAACACAAATGAAAACCATTAAAGCTATCAAAATGGTAAAAAACGTTAAGAATTATAACTTTAAGACTACATGATTGTTGCCTCATAAGTAACGTATAAGTTATTACCATTCAATTGCCAGATTTTGTTTGTCAAGAATTGAATTCAAACTTATCAAAGTAGTTGGTACAAATATATTTAAAATAATTACTATAATAATGACCCATTAATATAATTGTAAGAAAATGAATCTAGACATAATTTTGGAGTATTTCTTTTTGAGATATCAAAAATATTTTTCCATCAATCCCCCACATATCTCAAAAAGAAAATAATGAAATAATAAACTAATTTGATGGGTTTTCACAAATGAGCATAATGCATCGAATCTGGTGTCTCTTGGACTATGAACCAGACTTATATAAAATAAGATTAAACTTACAGAACAATTGGTGAAGTTTAAAACTTCTATGAACCAAGAATTCTTTTGTAAGTTTAGTGTCTTATCTATCACATTATACTCGTACACACTTTGTTGTTTGACGCGGTTTTGCGCTAATAGGTCATGCGCGTACCTGGTTTTCATGAGTGCTCTAGAAATTTTTTGCCATAAATTTCATAGAAGCGGCCCCACTCCATACTCATATAGGTCCATTCATCAAGTGTATTCTGCAGCACAATACACCACATATCAAAGCTATGGATTATTAGATTAAGAGTTTAATAACTCAGCCTCTCATTCCTTGCAGTCTTGCACTATACACACACCCACACCATAGGAAAGGATATAATTTAATAGTGCACATTTGATCAATTAATGACTTGTTATTACCCATATGAACCTACTTCATGGGATCTCCAATCACATAGATTGGGTTACTATCATTGTTGATATAACTCAAATTGGCAAAAGTCTCATTCCCCTCGATGTTTCGAATATTAATTTTCTTCCCAAAGGTTTAGTCAGAGGATCAACCAAATTCACTTCTGACTTCACATAATCTATGGAAATAATTCCATCTCTCAGCAGTTGCTTTATCACATTATGTCTCAATCGGATATGTCTACTCTTCCCATTAAAGGATTTATTTTTAGCAATGGCTATTGCAGCTAGGCAATCACAATGCATCGACACAGAAGGTGTCGGTTTAATTCCTAGTGGAATACTCGCCAAAAGGTTCTTTAACCACTCGGCCTCATTGCCAGCTAATTCCAAAGCCACAAACTCAGATTCCATGGTAGATCTAGCTATTATTGTTTGTTTAGCTGATTTTCATGCCACAACACCCCCACCGAGGGTGAACACATAACCACTAGTGGATTTTGTCACATCTGAATCAGAGATCCTTTTAGCATCACTGTATCCTTCTAGTACAGTAGGAAAATCCACTATATTTAATACCATAGCTCATGATACCTCTCAAATACTTCATTACTCTTACTAATGCATTTCAATGATCATGACTCGGGTTTTGAGTATATCTACTCAATCTACACACAACATATGCAATATCAGGTCTAGTGAAATTCATCAAATGCATTAGGCTACCAATAATTTGAGCATATTTATTTTGATCAACAGGATCTCCCTTATTCTTTTTTAACTGACTACTAGCATCATAAGGAGTGCTTACATGTACCACATCAAAATTATCAAACTTTTTAAAAATTCTCTCAACATAATGTTCTTGAGTCAACATCAAACTACTGTCATCTCTCATAATTTTCATGCCTAAAATAACACTAGCTTCTCCCATGTCTTTCATCTCAAAATTAGAAGATAAGAAAAATTTGGTTTTATGTACCAAATCAAGGCTAGAACTAAAAATAAGCATGACATCCACATAAAGGCAAATAATAACACATGTATCATCTACACATTTTGTATAAACACCTTTATCTACTTCAATTGATGAAAAACCATCATTAATCAATACTTGATCAAATTTTTCATGTCACTGTTTAGGTGCTTGCTTTATACCATATAAAGATTTTAACAATTTACATGCTTTATTTTCTTGCCCGGACACTATACAACCCTCAGGTTGGTCCATGTAAATTTCTTCTTCCAAATCACTATTTAAAAATGCAGTTTTTAACGTCTATTTGGTAAATAAAAAGTTTATAAATAGAAGCCAAGGCAAGTAAAACACGAATTGAGGAAATTCTTGTTACAGGAGCATAAATATCAAAATAATCAATATTTTATTTTTGGGTAAAACCTTTTGCAACAACTCTAGCTTTGTATTTATCAATGGAACCATCCGGATTGAGTTTCTTCTTAAAAATCCATTTACAACCAATGGGTTTAGCTCTCGGAGGTAAATCAACTAAAATCCAAGTTTTATTTTGTAAAATTGAATTTAATTCTACATTAATAGCTTCTTTCCAAAATGAGGCATCATACGAAGAAATAGCTTCAGAATATGTTAAAGGATCATTATCCACAAGATAAGTATAAAAATCATTACCAAAAGATTTTTCTTTCTTTGGTCTTTTGCTTCTTCTTAAATCCTCACTTTCAAATCATTTTGAACAATTGGAACATGTGAAATATTATCACTTGGAATAATAGGAGCATCGAAAATTTTCTCAAATTTTAAAGGAAAAATATTCTCAAAAAATACAGCATTTTTCTATATGCTGCACTGCTTTCAGCATACCCAATAAACATATAATCAGATATTTTAGATCCTATTTTTCTTTTCTTAGCATTGGGTAACATTACTTTAGCAAGACACCCCCACACTTTCAAATATTTCAAATTAGGGGGATAGCCTTTCCACAGCTCATAAGGAGTTTTACCTGTTTTCTTATAAGGAATCCTATTTTGTAAATGACAAGCAGATAAAATGGCTTCACCCCAAAGATTATTCCGAGCACCAGAACTAACAATCGTACTATTCATCATTTATTTTAAAGTCCTATTCTTTCTTTCCGCTACACCATTTGATTGTGGAGAATATGGCGGAGTTATCTCGTGAATTATACCTTCTTTCTCACAATAATCATTCAACAAAATAAATTCACCACCTCTATCGGATCTAACTCTTTTGATTTTCTTATCTAATTGATTTTCTACTTCAGATTTATAAATTAAAAACTTATCAAAAGCTTCATCTTTATTTCTCAACAAATAAACTTTTGTATATCAAGAAAAAATCGTCTATAAAAGTCACATAATATTTTTTCCCTCCTCTAGTCATAGTTTGTTTCAAGTCTCCTAGAGCAGTATGAATTAAACTTAATAATTCAGATTCTCTAAATACTGAAGCACGTGATTTCTTAGTTTGTTTAGCTTCTGCACAAACTTCACACTTATCAATATTCGAAAAATTAATATTTGAAATAAGACCTTCAGAATGCATTTTCTTAATATAAGATAAATTAACATGTCCTAATCTAGCATGCCATAAATTAAAAGAATCAATCAAGTAAGCAGAAAAACTAGCATTTTCATTCATAACATTCGGTACAAACAAGCCATGGCTATAATAACCCTTGCCAACAAAATTATTATTCTTGGTCAACACGACCTTATCAGATTCAAAGGAAACCTTCACCCCCACTTTTCTTAATAATCCCACAGAGACCAAATTGGCTAGGATACTAGGAACATGCAACACGTCATTCAATGTCAAAGTTTTGCCAGATGTGAGTTTGAGAAGAACTTTACCTTTTCCAAGAACTGGGGTAGTTCTTAAGTCACCAAGATAGACAACTTCTTCTCCCTCCTCAACTTGGATGTAAGACACAAAGTCTTTTTTGTTAGCACATATGTGCCTAGTAGCACCAGAATCTAACACCCAATCTTTCACATTGGCCACAAGGTTAACTTGGGAAACAACAGCAACAATTATATCATCCACTTTGGCTTCAGTCAAATTTACTTTAGCCTTAGCGGGATTGTCATTCCCAACCTTTTTTCGACATTGAGCAACATAGTGGCCAGATTTGCCACACACAAAGCAGTTGTTTTTTTCCTTGAAGGTTTGATTGTTGGTTTTGGGCTTATAACCATTTCTTTCGTCATACCTGTTACTTGATTTTCTCTGACAGTTGTTGTCCTCCACAAGGCTGCTTCTAGTTGCAATTTCTTTTCCTTTGCCAACAACAGCATGCTTGCGGTTAAAATTATCTCCACCAAAAACCTCAATTTTTGAAACAACCGGAAAAGGTTTGGCACAGGTAATTGGTGATGGAACAACAACAGAAACAGTTGGTGCGGCAGGAGTAGTAGCATCAACAGCAACATTAGCAGCGTTATTCTCCATAATAACAATGTAAAATATCCTTAAGATTGTTGGAAAAAATTGGATAATTATGGAGAATAAAAGGTTTAGCTTGAGGCATGTCAAAGACAATATCCTTAAGGATATTTCACCCGCACCGAGATGAATAATATTAGGCGTATCCCCCAGGATTCAACAAGCTCTTCTAGTATAACTAGGAGCAGAAACAACAAAGATTTATAACAAGAGATCCCAGCACAAAAGAAAAGAGAAGAAAAATTTTAACTTTGTTTTTTTTTACTCTACTACCACAAACAAATAGCTTTATATATAGTCCAAAAATATGGACATCTGAAATGAAAAAAACGGTAAAATTCATTGAGGATTTAATGCCAAAACAAAACTCCACTATCTCACAAGAAAGCTTACAAGCCATAAAGGCTTTTCAAAATTTTTATTACCATACGTTAACATACACAAGTAATGTATAAGAATACAAACACAAATGAAAACCATTAAAGCTATCAAAATGGTAAAAAACGTTAAGAATTATAACTTTAAGACTACATGATTGTTGCCTCATAAGTAACGTATAAGTTATTACCATTCAATTGCCGGATTTTGTTTGTCAAAAATTGAATTCAAACTTATCAAATTAGTTTGTACAAATATATTTAAAATAATTACTATAATAATGACTCATTAATATAATTGTAAGAAAATGAATCTAGACAGAATATTGGAGTATTTTTTTTGAGATATCAAAAATATTTTTTCATCAGCTATTTGATAGTATATGGATATTAGAGAAGATAAAAAAATCAAATTCGATTCACAACACAAAATCATATTTAGAATCTACTCTTGCCCTTGCCACACAAACATTAAATTTTTTTTTTGCTGAAAGTCTCGTTTTTGGAAGGTACATATCTGTATATGAAATATACTATAACGTCATCTAAAAGATAAGTACAAATAATTATTCATAAGAAGTGAAATTAGTAACTTAAAAACAAAGGCGAAAAATTCTTGTACTCTTGGTCTATATAAGTTAATCGTAAAGTTCTATTGAGAAATATCACCATCAGATCGAGTTACCTAAGAATCGTAGTAATTGATCTGACACCAAAGCCAAAGGCAACTTTTACGGAAAACTCAGGCTACGATGTATGATATTGAATTCTGGATACAACTTGTGGATCAGCACTCAAAAGAAAATGCCTCTTCAGATTATGGGCATTGAACAAGTTATGACAGTACACTTACAATTGTTGTAACTGTCTTATCTGATAGCGACACACATCTCAATCACTTTAGTCTAAAAGATCTTGCTATGACTCGAGAGAAAAAGAGCAAAAGTTTTTTTGCATACATCATTTACTAAATTAGTAATACAATAAGACAAAAACTGCTCCCCTAAACAAGGTAAAAGGAGAATGATATCCGATAAATACTTCACACTTTCCTTTAAATTATAGTAGTACGTAGTTTCGGGATCATTTACCTCTTATAAGCCTATGGCTTCAAGTTATTGGGGAGTCAACCATGGAAAACTTGTTTTCCTAATCATCACATTTTGCTTTATTATAGATAGTACATCTGCCGAAGTATGTCGAAAATCTTTTAATCTCTACCTTTTCTTTCTCTTTTTTTGGTTTATCTTTTTTATAGTCATTTTCATGCATGACAATTTGCTTTTCAACTGTGTGTGCGTGCTTGAAAATTCAGTGGTTGAATCACGGCGGAGACAGAACAAACAGAAGGTCAGCTGTTGGGGAGGTTCTGATCAGTCCAAGAACAATAAACAGATTGAAATTAAGGTGGAAATTCTTGGCTGGATTTGACATTACAGCAACTCCAGCAGTGGCCAACGGAGTAGTTTATTTCCCTTCATGGAATGGGAATTTGTATGCAGTGAATGCATTAACTGGACAACTCATATGGCAACAGAATCTTACAAGACTCACTGGCTTGCCTGTAACAAGGACAACTGTGAATGTGACAGTATCAAGATCAACTCCAGTTGTGGCTGATGATCTTCTACTTGTGGGAATTTATGGACCTGCTGTTGTGATTGCAGTGAGACGCTTAACAGGAACACTTGTTTGGTCCACTCTGCTAGATCCCAGGCCTCTGGCTCTTATCACTCAATCAGGAACAGTTTTCTTTGGGTTAGCTATTTCATTTTTGATATGTTAACTGTTTTCAGATAGCATAAATATTACTCCCTCCGTTCTATTTTATGTGATACTATTCTCATATTAATCAGTACCAAAATGAATAGTATATTTCTATAATTTGAGACATTTTAAATTTTAACTTTTATTTTTACCTTTAATGACATTCCACAGAAATCTCAGCTGTGTTTAATACCACAAAATAACTTGTCAGCTATATGTTTTTAATCATTATATAAAATTTATCCTCCTTAATGATCTGTTTCACTGGTTCGAGCCGTGAAAACAGTCTCTTGCAGAAATGCAGGGTAAGTCTGCGTACAATAGACCCTTGTGGTCCGCCCTTTTCTCGGACCCCCCGCATAGCGGAGGCTTAGTGCATCGGGCTGCCCTTTTTAATGATCTGTTTGCATAAGAAAATTAAGGTAGTCTCTTGAGCTAATAAAATAACTTAATTATCAGCAAATACCTGGTTATGCCACTAAGATATAACTGCTATGTCTGTCATTCACCATACATTTAGTGATAAGACACTAAATTTGTTGTCAACTTCTTGACAGTGGATATTATGTGGGAGTATCATCACTGGAGGAACTACTACCAGCTACACAATGTTGTACTTTTAGAGGCAGTCTAGTAAAGCTAAATGTTCGTACTGGTGCAATTCAATGGCAAACATATACACTCCCAGACAATGGTGGAAGACTTGGAGGTTATTCGGGAGCAGCAATATGGGGAAGCAGCCCTGCTATTGACATAGCCAGAGGATTTGTCTATGTAGGAACTGGAAATCTATACTTAGCTCCACCAGAGGTGCTGAGATGTCAAGCAGCACAGAATAATCGAACGACGCCACCAACTAACCCTGATCAGTGTTTTGGTGAAGATGTTCATTTTAATTCCATTCTTGCATTTGATGTAGATTCTGGAGAAATTGCTTGGGCAACACAGCTTGGAGGCTATGACGTTTTCTATTTCACTTGTTTAGTTCCTAATAATCCAGATTGCCCACCAGGGCCTAACTTGGATGCAGATTTTGGAGAGGCGCCTATGTTGCTAACTATATTCTCAAATGGAAGACTACGTGATATTGTGGTAGCTGTGCAGAAAAGTGGCTTTGCCTGGGCTCTTGATCGCAACACTGGACATATTGTTTGGGTTAAGGTAAGTCTTTATAACCAGAATTTTCATCTTTCAAGTACTCTTCACATCATCAATAATGTGCTTCAGAAAGTATAGTATAGGTAGAAACATTTTAACAATTTCTACTCTGCTTTTGCGAGAAGCAGAGTAGAAATCAAAGAAGTAATACTAATCAGATGGTTGTAACTAGAACAGACGAGTAACAACTTTTCAGCGAGTTTAGCTTTGGAAGGGATATTAGTAACTTAAGAAAGGATAGGAGTAACTTTACTGTGAACAAGCTGCTTAATTTATTGTTGCAGCTGCAGGTTTATTTGATTTTCTTGTTCACTACATTTGTCTTGCACACTTGCACATATATAGATACAATAATGGTCACCTTTTGTTCACCGGACCTTTTGACACTCCCATACTCTAGATTCATATTAACTAGACTCGTTAATTTTGAAACATCCATTTAATTAACACAAGACAACAAATTAATTTTGACGAGAGAAAGGATGTGTAGCTTTTGTTTGCTGGTAACTTTGACGAATACTCCCTCTGTTCTAGTTTATGTGAACCTATTTCCTCTTTGATCCGTTCTAAAATTGGTAATAATTTAGCTTAAACTTACCATTATATCCTTAATGAGAAGCTTTTATAACCACACAAATACTCTGAGTCCCTTTTTGACTTGTTTAGGACTATAAATTCCAGATCTTAAACTCTGTGCCCAGTCAAACAGGTTCACATAAATTGCAACGGATGGAATAATATTTTAGTGATTTCTATACATGAGTAAGAATTTTGTGAACAAAGAGCTTAATTAGCATAATGTAGCATTTTGCTTGTGGTTTATTTGACTTTTGTACACTAACAATATTACATAGTTGTTTTACGCCATCGGGTTAAGCAGGGGCAGGACTAGGTCCTTTGCTGGAATACTATATAGATGCATATAGGGTAAAAATAAACACTTTTGTTATATATAAACTGTTGAATCCCTTTGACATAAAGGAAGATTCTAGTGTAATGGCTAAGGGGTTTCAAAAATGGCTTTAAGTCATAAGTTCAAATCTATGCGCGACATTTTTGTACATTTTGTGCATCCCCTTTTGTCGCAACTGAGGTTAAGTGACATGCAACGACATGTACAATCTTTATTAAACCTAATTTGGTAACTTAAGAACAAAGCTACATAATCTGCTATAAGTGATTAAAATAAACTATGGGCTTGAAACACTTCTTCACTCCAGTGTACACAAGTTAAATCTATTGATAATTTGAAGTGTCGACGTCTTGATGAATCAACTTTGTGAACGTGAAATATTAGTACAAATTTGTTTATCTAAGAATTTTTGTGCGATGTAGAAAGCAGGACCGGGGAGCTTGGAGGGAGGAGGAGTATGGGGTGCAGCCACAGATGGGAAGCGAGTTTACACAAACATAGTCAATGGAAATAGAGTTCCTTTTACCTTAGCACCTTCGAATCAAACAACAACAGCTGGTGGATGGGTAGCATTGGATGCAAACACGGGCCAAATCCTTTGGACCACTGCAGACCCTAGCAACGACACGGCCCACGGGCCAGTCACCATAGTTAATGGGCTTCTTTTTGCAGGGTCTGTGGCTCCTAATGGCCCTCTCTATGCCATGGATGCCAGTACTGGGAAAATCTTGTGGACATTTAACACTGGTGCTACAATCTATGGGGGTGTATCTGTTAGCTATGGTTGTGTTTATGTTGGCCATGGATATTCAATTAGTCTGGCTAAGTTCCATCCAACTTGGACCAGTGGGACTTCACTCTTTGCCTTTTGCATTGATGTCTAAAGAGTAAGCTGATTCTTGTAATAAACTAAAGTGTTTTCACTTCCTGATAAGAGTTGTAATACTAATAAGTTTCCATACCTAAAAGATCATGTAAGATTGAATCCGTATATTTTAAGTAGAAAAATCTTGGAGGTAACTTGTTCAAGCTTTCTTCATGCTTATAACGGAGATGGAAAAGTTGATAAGATGAAGTTAGCTCTAGTACACTATTAGGAAATGGAATAAAAGCAACAGCAATCTAAAGAAAATATATTAACCAGCTGAATGGCATATGCTAACTCATTTAACTATCAACATAACATAGGCTCACTCACTTAACTATCAATGCAACTTTAAAAAAGAAGAAGAAAGAAACCACTTTTTATTAAAGCAAAAGCAAAGTACAAATTCATAGAGGGGGGATTAGGTTGATATCCCTGCAGATCAAACTTGGTAGAAACTGGCAAATCCTAAATTCTATTTACAATGGCTTTCTAGTTCCAATATTGCTATTCTAACCATGCAAAACAAGAATTTTCTATCTCGAAGGAGTCATTCCTTGCCTTAATTTTTCTTCGGTATCCAACTAGGAATTCCTTTTTCTTGTTCACCAAAGAATCCAAATTTAAATCCTAAAACATCTTTTGTTTTCTTTTCTTGAGGAGTTCGTTCTCTATTCTTCTTGAAAAATATCCATATTCATCTCTATGTCATCGTCTGAATCATGTTCCTCAGATATAGAATCAAAATCTACTTCATTGATTTTTTCTTCTCCATAACCATTGGTGGGGTTTATCCTGAAGGAACTAACACATTTAAGGTCGATTTAGAGGATCCAGGAGTGTATTGAACTTCATCATTTGACAGGACGTACTAAACAACTGCCAGGAGCTAATGGTGGGAAAGTTATTTTTTGAAGAAGGAAACTCTACCCTTAATTGGACTTGATTAATATCGTCACCTCTAGCTTCACCCTTATTTGTCATCTATATGATCTTCATCTTCCATATTATCATCATAAAAGATGGTTATATTATGCAAAGGATCGAAATAGTGTTGATTATGATGCTCATGATTCAAAGATTCTACAACCTCATAATCATAATCGGGAAATAACACCATATATATTATGTATGGAATTGAAGTGGAAAATTATATCCTTTGAATGAGTGAATCATGTCTAACAAGTGGGTAAAATTCTAGGAATCCCATATGGCTGCTCTCTAATTATGCTCTATTGCATTTTTACAAACATCACATCTTCAGAGCTAACTATAGAATTTTGATGCTCTAGGGTTCAATCAATTATGTGCCATTAGTAGATTTAAGACTCCCCTTAGTAGTAACAACATTATTCACATCCTCAAGACCTCAACTCCATTAGCTCTCTTTTCAAACATCTAATTCTAACACAGGGTATTTGCAACTCTATATATGCATACAAAAATTCGTGGTCTTTGACTGACTAAAGCATACCTGTTTGTGTTAATCTTCAAAATGGATGCAAATTAAGGATGGTACCATGGAATGGATCATCCATATGTGCAGTTGTGTTGATAGAGTCCAAGTGCTATAGCCATTGCCGTCGCGTTAGTCGTGGTTCTATGGAGTTCGTGTGCATTTGGAAATTTATAGCTTCACAGTAATCTTTTGTTTAACCTGGAGCTTAGTGCACGGGCGCTCTTTTACAATAATTTCTAATTTTCATTTACTTTGTTTCGTGGTTTAAATTCCTCCAATATCAACAAAACCAAACCCACAATATGTACTTCTCCGTATAAAAAAATATTTTTCAATTTTTCCATGTTTGATTAGTTTAAATATTTTGGAAAATATTTTTCTCGTTAACTCATTTTCCTCCAATTGTTTTCTTATCAAGAGAAGGAAAAATATTTTCCAAAACTCTTTTTCAACCTTCCCCACCCTATTCCCCATCCTCACCAACCCACCAACTCACCCCCACCCCCACCCCTAACCCACCCCTACCCTAAATAAAAATATTATAATAGTACTTTATTTTTGTATTATAGATAGATTATTTTTGCATTTCAACAAATGAGTATTATATAAAAAATATTTTTTTTGTTTCAACAAAAAAAGTATTTTCTTTTCATGATGTAAAAAGGTATTTGTTTTTCAATAAAATGAGTACTTTATTTTCATGTTATAGAAAGAGTACTTTCATTTTCATAAAAAAAAGAGTATTTTCGTTTTAGTTATGGAGCATAAATTTTAACATTATTTTTGCATAAAAAAGTAAAGCAACACATTAGCTCCTTTGGGTTTGTGTAAATTTTTAGAAGAAAAATTAAATTCATTCAAGAAAATAGAGTCATGAAAACGTTGGGTATTTGGAGGTGGTAGGGGGAGGGGGCGAGCAAGGAAATATGGGGACTTGGGAGAAGGGGGTGAGAAGAGTAGCATAACAAATATTTTCCTAAAAAAATATTTTCTACTCTCTAACCAAACACTATAAAATATTTTCCGAAATTTTTTTTTCACTCACCAACCAAACAAGGGAAAATAAGTGATAAAACCACTCATTTTCCATGAAAACATTTTCTAGGAAAATATTTTTCTTCATACCAAACACACCCTTAATCATATTGATTTTCATATTTACATATAATGTACGTTGTAGACAATAAAGTTGTACTCCCTCGTTCCAATTTATGTGAACCTATTTCCTTTTTGGTTTGTATTCTACCCTTAATAAGAAATTTTTATAACCATACAAATACTTTGGACCCCTTTTTGATTTGTTTAGGATCACAAATTTTAAAATTCGTCATTTTTTCTTAAACTCTGTGTCCAATCAAACAGTGTCACATAAATTGGAATGGAGGGAGTAGTTACCTTTCAAGTAAGGTCCTTAAATTCCTGTTGTAGTTCCAAGTTATCTTTGGACATGAATTTTATTCGTAGAAAAAGGTGAAAACGATTATTTCACTAAATGTCTTTCTGAAAAAACTTAAATATGGACCGAAATTATCTGTTACTCTATTTCTTGCTTTTTTGCTACTTCACTCAGTGTGCTGAACCTTTTTGATTGCTTTTTGTGCTTCTCAACCCAACAAGCATCGAAATCACAAGATTTAACAAGACAAACCACTTATGAAGATATAGCAAGTGCAATACTCGGAAGAAACTCTTGTAGTTTTAACCAAGGAAATATGAAATGACCACAGGCACACCAGCAATTATTTTGTAACTCGAGGCATATTCTAACATCACAGTGGAGCATTATTTTAAAAAAAAATGAATTTTTTTATTATATTTGTCACTATCGATCCCTATTTGTAGTTAGGTAGTAAGACCAAATGACCTTGAAATTTGAATGAACTGGAGAAACAAAAAAACTCAAAAAACTACCAAGCGATAATGCTGCACGAGTCGCATAAAAGGAACATCTTGTACATGTTAAAGCGGTACTCGAGACTGTTTCTTTGATCTTATGCCAAAGACCTGGTGCTGGTTCTTTTGAAATCCCCCATATATCCTGCTTATTCACCAACAGAAGTATCATTGCCCTAGCATTTCTTGCGCAGAAAATCCAAAGTAGTTATCAAAGAAGTTTTGTGGTTCAAATATGAAGCAAGAAATGACATCTCTGAGCGTAATAACGCCAATGACTTCATCATCTTCCCCAGCTGTCACGTAGATCCTGTGAACCAACTTGGATGCAAGAGTGTCTATCACGTTACCAAGAGCTGAATCAAGCTTGCATGTTATTGGTGTAGAGACCTTTGTGGCATCATGAGTTGCCGAAGCAACTGTGTTCATGAAGCCCGTGACTGTCAGCTGCCTGCAATTGAGACGGGCAAAATTATGTATCAGTACACAAAGAAACAGAGAACATCTATGAGCCTGTGCAATAAAGGTCTAAGCATAAATTATCTTAGAAGAGATCAAATATTCAGATCCCAGAGGAAGAAGCAAGTTATCTATACCTGAAATTGGAGAAGAGTTCAGGCTTGAGTAACAAAAATCTGATGTCTCTTATGCTCACATTGCCAACTATCTTCCTCTTTGGCCCTTCTACAACTGGAAGTCCTCCAATATTGTTCTCTCTCATTTTCTTGAATGCTTCCAAAATCAGTTCATCATTTTGAACGCAAATAACCTGTGTGTATGTGGAAAGACAGAGACTTGGCATCACCAAACTTCTGTAATATCAGAAGAATATCTAAAAGTGAAAGGAGCTACAAATTGCTGACCTCATCAGGGGACATGTACGGGAGGCCAAGCTCTGATATAGGATGAGCAGAGATGCAGTCAAACCAATCCCTCCCTTTGCATCCTTCAAGACCCCGTATAACAGCCGATTGTGTTATGAAGTTCTTAAGGAATGGATTTCCTCTTTCAATCACCGGTACGTTCCGCATCCTATATTTTGATAGCAGCAGCAAGACACTCAACATAGAACTGTCTGTTGCTACTGGAACAAATGGTGCCCACCGATAGGATTTTATGATGGAGCTCACCTGCAAATAAAATTCGTGGACCTCGTCATGTGTATTCATGTCAAATTCTCTGAATACAGTTTAGTCTAGCTTCTGGTGTCCTCCAACTTGGTCATTTTATTTCATGTTTGAGAGTTTTTAAGGCTAGAAGACATATATATCTTAGACACAAACACCATGAAAAGGTAAAGTCTCTCTTGATCAATCAAACCGCTAGGGTGACTTGGAAGAAGCTTAAAGGCCAATCCTTTAGAAGGCCTGCTTACCTTCGTCGACTTAAAGGGTTCTTCTTGAAGGATAACCTTGTAGAAATCCTCACCCAACTTATCAGCTGCAGTTGGAGCATCCTTTCCTGCTCCTCGATCTGCAGCCACTCCACCTGCCACAGCTGCACCGACTGCAGCCACTGTTAGACCTGCAACTGCAGCAGGACCTGTTGCACCCAATGCCAGTGCTCCAAGAGCACCAACAGCACCTGCTCCAACTCCTGCCGCTGCTGCCGAACTTGCTGATAAGGCAGCCGCTGCTGCATCTGCGCCCTCCAGGACCCAAAGAACAATAGCTGAGTAATCTAGGATGCCTAAGTATCTTTCTCGCCAATCCTTACTATTCTGAGCAGCTGGATTCCTCACAGGAACTGATAGGATGTTGGATTCAGAAAGAATCTTGACAGCGTCGCCTATGGAAGTGTCCGCATCTATTTCAATCACTAGAATGAGGTGTAAGTTAGCCGTTTAGGATTCAGCACTGGACATCAAACTACTTAGTACAACAGTTTAAAAACTTATCTAATTTAGATACCTTTGCCTCCTGGGACTTGAGGGAAGGATGAAACTGGAATTTTTGCAAATGCATCAGTCAAAGTTTCCTGTAAATTACGGGGCAACTTCTTTCTGCTCTGGACCATCTCAAAGTAAGCATCATAATTTGCAAGTTTCGAAGTCTTTTCTGTTTTTGCTTGTGCCATTTACTTCAATACTCAAAGAAGACGTGGCTGTAAGATTCTATTCCTGAGTAGCAGCAATACAACCATCAGATCAATAAATTTTAAACAAGATAGCCACTAAAATCTCCTACCAGATCACTAAGGAAACTTCACTGCTGCACTTAATTGAAGGATCTCGTGACTCATCCGAAACCTATTACAAATGTTTGTAACCGTGTAGCCCCATGTCCCGAACATGTTTGGACTCGTAAGTAGCTATTCCACTTCCTTAAAAAGCCGATTTTCTGTACTAAAAGTTCATACTTGCTAATTAAGAATAACTCGTAAGATTATTTTTTGGAAACTAATGTTAACACTAAAATTTTCTGCTAGGTACCACCATCTCTGAGAGAAGCATCATAGCATAAAACAGTTTGTTCCTTTAATTTATGGTTGTACTATAAACGTGGGCGTATAGTCAGAGATTCTCTTTCGGAGTAGCTCCTGGCTCCCAACCATAATCAATTTGACTACTTAGAAATTGGACAGTTATCACAATTTATGCAGATTTTAATCCAGAAATTGTCGATGCATCGAGTATAGAATAGGTTTAGTACTAACGAAAACATTTGGACGAAATTATGTTCTGATATTAGTTCTCTTCCATTATTAAAAATATTTTTCAGCAAATCAGAAATAACAACTGCCTTATCACCTCTATTAAAACAATCTCAACTTTTATTTATAATACCTTTTATGCCTACTAATATTGCCAGTCTTTACGACTCGCCAGATTGCTACTGTTCTACTCTCACCTACCTAAAATGCTTCCTATAAAATGTTGGACTTTAAGCCATTGGGCTTTAAAGTAGAAGAAGTGTGAATTGGAAATGGAGGGAAATAAAATGGAGGGAAAATGAAAATTTGAAGAAGTGAACTTTTGCCTTGCACTTTGTCCCTCATTGGTGAGGGACAATCACATTTGTGTGCTTATATATAGATTCACTTCTTAAAGCTCTTAAAAGGAGTTGAAGAGAATGAACCCTCGCGCCGTCGTCGTCGCTCGCTTCGGCTTCGGCTTTCGGCTTCGGATTCGGATTCGGATTCGGAGAGCCTCTCTAGCCGCGGCAGGCCGCGTATTTTCTGAAAAGGCACCTTTCCAGACACCTCTTCTGATATTTGCCTATAAATTCTGAGGCAAGGCTGCATCTTCTTAACACGAAAAAAAAAACACTCCAGAACTTCTTTCTTTCTGAATATACTGCATCCTAATTCGCAGTCTCTCTCTCAAATTCATAAGTGTGATTTTGCTCCGTTCTTTGAGTTCGTTGGTATCCTGCAGTTTGTATTGCCACTGTTGCAGGAAGGTTTATTCCGTTTTATCCTGGGAGGATTTAATCCATTACCTTGGCAACGTGTGAGGGGGTTAAAATTCCTTAAGGACGCACAAGAAAAATTGTGGACTCGGAATATTTCTGATTCTTTACTATTTTATACATTTCTTTATTCTTCTAACAGTTTTCTGATTTTTGTTTTAACACAGTTACGCTCACAAGCTTAAGGAATTTTAATTTTACTAACGTTTCTGTGTTGATTATTAAACTGTTTTCTATATACTTTGTTAGAGACTAAATCCTTGTTGCTTTCTACTCCTATAATTGTTTCTGTCCGGTTTAAAGTACATAAAAATTTTGCCGGAATAATAAACGTACGGATTTGAAGTATATAAAAACTTCACCATTGTTACGTGTTCTATGTTTGGTTTGGTATTCAGTTTGAAGATATCAAAACTTCACTGATTTAACAAGTTCTGTATTGTTTTCAACTTTACAGAAATATGACGAATGAAAACCAAACTAATGGAAGTGTTGCGGGAACAGGTGCTACTGTTACGAGTGTTGTTGCCTCGTCAAGCCGTTCTACTCCTGCTCATGCTATGGCACCGGCAGAAAAACCCGGAAAGTTTTCCGGTATTGACTTCAAACGCTGGCAAATGAAGATGCTCTTCTATCTTACTACGTTGAGTTTGCAATGTTTCATCAAGGAGGATCCTCCGGTCATGGCTGAAAATACTCTGGATGATGAACGACTTGTTGTAACTGAAGCATGGAAACATTCTGATTTCTTGTGCAAAAACTACATATTGAGTTGTTTGGAAGATGGCTTGTACAATGTCTATAGTGTCATGGAAACTTCAAAAGCGTTATGGAATGCACTTGAGAAGAAGTACAAGACTGAGGATGCCGGACTTAAGAAGTTCGTGGCTGCAAGGTTTTTGGATTTCAAGATGATTGACACTAGGTCAGTCATAACCCAAGTCCAAGAATTACAAGCCATTGTGCATGACCTCCTTGCTGAAGGTATGACCCGAGTCAATAATTTTATTAATAAGATTTATCTTATTATTAATTATGAATTTGTTATTGAAGGTATGGTCATAAATGAGGCCTTTCAAGTCGCTGCTTTCATTGAAAAGTTACCTCCGTTGTGGAAGGATTTTAAGAACTATCTTAAACACAAGCGGAAGGAGATGACACTAGAAGACTTGATTGTTCGTTTGAGGATAGAAGAAGACAACAAAAATGCTGAAAAGAAGTCACGTGGAAACTCGACAATAATGGGGGCAAACGTTGTTGAGGAGGCGCCACAAAATAAGAAGAGGAAGAAGGCTTCCGGACCAAAGAATTACCCAAGCAAGAAAAAGTTCAAGGGTAATTGCCACAACTGTGGAAGATCTGGGCATAAGGCCGTGGATTGTCGTGCGCCCAAGAATGATAAGAAGAAAAAGAATCAAGCTAACATGGTTGAAGATGAAATGGAGGACTTATGTGTCATGTTGTCTGAATGCAATTTGGTAGGAAATCCAAAAGAATGGTGGATAGATTCTGGAGCCACCCGCCATGTTTGTGCTAACAAGGAGTTATTTTCTTCTTATGCCCCCGCAGGACCCAACGAGACAATCTTCATGGGAAATTCATCTACGGCCAAAATTGAAGGAGTTGGCAAGATTGCGTTGAAGATGACGTCGGGAAAAATAGTGACTCTAAATCAAGTCCTCCATGTTCCAGAAATTCGCAAGAATCTTGTGTCTACCTCACTTCTTGTCAAGAATGGATTCAAATGTATTTTTGTTTCTAATAGTGTTGTACTTAGTAAGAACGATGTATATGTAGGAAAAGGTTACCTAAATGAGGGCCTTTTTAAGCTAAATGTAATAGCAGTTCCTATCAATAAAGTGAATGTTTCTTCTTACTTACTTGAGTCAAACACTTTATGGCATTCGCGTTTAGGTCACGTAAACTTCAAAACATTGCGGAAGATGATAAATCTAGAAGTATTGCCAAAATTTGATTGCATTAATTCCAAATGTCAAATATGTGTGGAATCAAAGTATGCTAAGCATCCTTATAAGTCCGTTGAAAGGAATTCAAGTCCTTTAGACTTAATTCACACAGATATTTGCGACATGAAGTCAACACCATCTCGCGGTGGGAAAAAGTATTTTATTACTTTTATTGACGATAGCACGAGATACTGCTATGTTTATTTACTTAATAGTAAAGATGAGGCAATTGATGCTTTCAAGCAATACAAGAATGAAGTTGAAACGCAACTAAACAAAAAGATCAAAATGATAAGAAGTGATAGGGGTGACGAATATGAATCTCCTTTTGAAGAAATTTGTTTGGAAAATGGCATTATTCACCAAACAACTGCCCTTTACTCTCCACAATCTAATGGAATTGCGGAGAGGAAGAATCGAACATTGAAGGAGATGATGAATGCATTGCTAATAAGTTCTGGCTTACCACAGAACTTGTGGGGGAAGCTATACTTACAACTAACCGGATAATCAACCGTGTACCTCATAGTAAAACACAGTCCATTCCTTATGAAAAGTGGAAAGGAAGGAAGCCTAGCTTGAAATACTTCAAAGTGTGGGGGTGTTTAGCTAAGGTACAAGTTCCTAAACCTAAAAGGGTTAAGATAGGTCCAAAAACGGTTGATTGTGTGTTTATTGGATATGTAACCAATAGCAAGGCATATCGTTTTCTGGTTCATAAATCAGAAAATCCTGAGATTCACATTAATACGATAATAGAATCAGATAATGCTGAATTCTTTGAAACTATTTATCCGTATAAAAAGGAAAGTGAAGTGACCTGCCAAAAGTCAAAACGACCTCGGGAGGAAATAACAGATGGTATGCCTAATGAAGAAAATCCAAGAAGAAGTAAACGTCAAAGGATATCTACTTCATTCGGTCCAGATTTTCTGACTTTTCTGTTAGAAAATGAGCCTCGTACCTTCAAGGAAGCAATGTCTTCCTCAGAAGCACAATATTGGAAAGAAGCTGTCAATAGTGAAATAGAATCCATATTGAGCAACCATACTCGGGAATTGGTTGATCTTCCTCCGGGTAACAAAACGTTGGGTTCTAAATGGATTTTCAAGAAGAAAATGAAAGACGATGGTACTATTGACAAATACAAGGCAAGACTTGTTGTCAAAGGATTTAGACAACGAGAAGGTCTTGACTATTTTGACACATACTCGCCGGTAACAAGAATTACATCTATTCGGATGCTAATAGCGTTAGCCGCCTTGTATGGTCTTCAAATCCATCAAATGGATGTAAAAACAGCCTTCTTAAATGGTGATCTTGAGGAAGAAATTTACATGAACCAACCTGAAGGGTTTGTGGTTCCGGGAAAAGAAAAGAAGGTGTGTAGACTTGTTAAGTCTCTTTATGGACTAAAACAAGCACCCAAACAATGGCATGCGAAATTTGACCAAACAATGTTGTCAAATGGTTTTAAGATTAATGAATGTGATAAGTGTGTTTACATTAAGAACGTTCAAAATCATGTAGTCATTGTTTGCTTATATGTTGATGATATGCTAATAATGAGCAAAGACATTGCCGACATTCAAGCTACTAAGCGTATGCTTGCTAGTAAGTTTGATATGAAAGACTTAGGAGTTGCCGATGTAATTCTAGGAATTAAAATCCAGAGGACTCCTCAAGGTCTAGCTTTGTCTCAATCACATTACGTGAAAATGGTACTTGAAAAATTCAAACACTTGGAATTTAGAAGTGCAAGGACTCCAATTGACTTAAACCATCATCTTATGAAGAATAAAGGCGAAAGTACGTCTCAATTGGAGTATGCTCGTGTGTTGGGAAGTCTAATGTACATCATGAACTGTACACGACCCGATATAGCTTGTGCAATAAGTAAACTTAGTCGATTCACAAGTAATCCCAACAAGCATCACTGGGTGGCTATGAAACGAGTTCTGGGATATTTGGAGTATACCCAAGACTACGCTTTGCACTACAATAAATATCCTGCGGTTATTGAAGGATATAGTGATGCTAATTGGATAACCGGCTCATCAGAAACAAAGTCCACAAGTGGATATGTGTTTACTGTTGGTGGAGGAGCAGTATCTTGGAAGTCTTCCAAACAGACATGTATCGCTCGCTCTACAATGGAATCAGAGTTTATAGCATTGGATAAAGCCGGTGAAGAAGCTGAATGGCTTCGGAATTTTTTAGAAGACATTCCGTTCTGGCCAAAACCTTTGGCTCCTATTTGCATACATTGCGATAGTGAGGCTGCAATAGGACGGGCAGGGAGCGTTATGTATAACGGAAAGTCTCGTCATATACGACGAAGACATAATACCGTTAGACAACTACTTTCTAGTGGAATTATCACTATTGATTATGTAAGATCAAAGGATAATGTTGCGGATCCACTTACAAAAGGCTTAACTAGAGAGGGAGTTGAGAAATCATCCAAGGGAATGGGACTATGGCCGAGGACAAGTCAACATGGCGGTAACTCTACCTAGAATTTTGGATGTTCCGAGATCTAGGTTCAAGGAGCTCAAACAAAGTTGTGATTGACCGGTTCAACATTGTCAAAACAAAATCTTTGGTCCATTCTCGTGATGAAGACAATGTTCAGTAACAAGGATAGAACTTTACACGTTCTTTAATGATTACCTAAGTTTGATGAGGTATCTATCAAATAGTGTCAATCTAAAGGATTACACGTTTAGGAATCACCTACGTAAGTGTGAAGTGTAAGCCGCTTCAAGGAGAATTCTGTAAGGCCAATTCTCTACGCACTTATGAGACCAGGCGGTGTTCATGGCTAAAACGAACACAACAATGAGAACCAAAAGACGGTTAAGGGTTGGTTGTGTGGCATATGGCTGTCTAGGTATACACTAAAGTTCGACGGTTCAAAGATATCAAATCTACCGATTGACCGAGTATATCCGACATATGTTCACTACGGAAAGTTCAAAGGGAAACCTACTTATCCAGATGCAATTAATCCTTACTTGCAAAATCACATAGCTTTCATCTATGATCTTTCTTGATACAGCCATTCCCATTCATGTGGGGGATTGTTGGACTTTAAGCCATTGGGCTTTAAAGTAGAAGAAGTGTGAATTGGAAATGGAGGGAAATAAAATGGAGGGAAAATGAAAATTTGAAGAAGTGAACTTTTGTCTTGCACTTTGTCCCTCATTGGTGAGGGACAATCACATTTGTGTGCTTATATATAAATTCACTTCTTAAAGCTCTTAAAAGGAGTTGAAGAGAATGAACCCTCGCGCCGTCGTCGTCGCTCGCTCGGCTCGGCTTCGGCTTCGGCTTCGGCTTCGGCTTCGGCTTCGGCTTCGGCTTCGGCTTCGGCTTTGTTAAATGATCGATAAGATTATTTTTTGGACAAAATTTATTTAATTATTTAATAATTAATTAAATGCCAAATCACTGCTGAAACTACGCCAGAACCCTACTGAAAGTTCAGAGGGCCTCGCTGGCCGCGGTTCTGCCGCGACCGCGGTAGAATCGCGGCAGTCAGATTCAGAGAGCCTCTCTAGCCGCGGTTCTGCCGCGATCGCGGTAGAGCCGCGGCAGGCCGCGTATTTTCTGAAAAGGCACCTTTCCAGACACCTCTTTCTGATATTTGCCTATAAATTCTGAGGCAAGGCTGCATCTTCTTAACACGAAAAAAAAAACACTCCAGAACTTTCTTTCTGAATATACTGCATCCTAATTCGCAGTCTCTCTCTCAAATTCGTAAGTGTGATTTTGCTCCGTTCTTTGCGTTCGTTGGTATCCTGCAGTTTGTATTGCCACTGTTGCAGGAAAGTTTATTCCGTTTTATCCTGGGAGGATTTAATCCATTACCTTGGCAACGTGTGAGGGGGTTAAAATTCCTTAAGGACAACAACAACAACTACAACAACCCAGTGTAATCCCACAAGTGGGGTCTGGGGAGGGTAATATGTACGCAGACCTTACCTCTACCCCGAGAGGCAGAGAGGCTGTTTCCAGGAGACCCTCGGCTCAAAGAGGCAACAAGAGACACTATATTAGTACTATCAATAGACTCATAATAAAACAACATAAAATACCATAAAATCCATAACATAACATAAATACCATAAAATAACAAAGTAACAACAATATAAGAGATATAAGAAATACGAGAAAGATGTACGGTATTAATACACAACAGATAAAGCCCATCATCAGTAGTTGATCAATAACATCCTAAGACTAATTCCTAACTGGCTAGTCTCACTCTAGTGCGCTGTAGAAAAGACATCACAATTTCCCCTAACCTACAACCTTAATGCTCGATCTCCACAATTCCCTGTTTAGGGTCATGTCCTCAGTAACCCTAAGTCGCGCCATATCCTGCCTGATCACCTCTTCCCAATACTTCTTAGGTCTCCCTCTACCTCTCCTCGTACCCACCACCGCCAGTCGTTCACACCTTCTCACCGGTGCATCAGTGTTCCTCCTCTGAATGTGCCCGAACCATCTGAGTCTTGCTTCCCGCATCTTGTCCTCCATGGGGGCCACACCCACCTTCTCTCGAATATCTTCATTTCTAATCTTATCCTTCCTTGTATGCCCGCACATCCACCTCAACATCCTCATCTCTGCAACTTTCATCCTCTGGATGTGTGAGATCTTCACCGGCCAACACTCGGTCCCATACAACATAGCAGGCCTAACCACTGCCCTATAAAATTTACCTTTCAGTAACAGTGGCACTTTCTTGTCACACAGGACTCCCGTCGCTAACCTCCATTTCATCCTTCTAACAGTTTTCTGATTTTTGTTTTAACACAGTTACGCTTACATAAAATACTCCCGTTAATCCCAACTCAGATAACAAGTTTCTCTTTTGTGACGATCAGGATGTTCTAAACCATCCACTAATAATAATTTTTGTACTTCTTTTTCAGAACTTTCAAAAATTCAAATTCTTTAATCATTCCAACCAACCCCTTAATATAATCACCTTTTTCTATTAAGCTAACTAGCATGGACACCAACAACAACAACCCGGTAAAATCCCACCAAGTGGGGTCTGGGAGGCCTGGACACCACTGTTATAAAAAAAAAAAACTACCACTAGATCATGTTATAAATTTTAACCTTCTAATCAACTAAACACCATCACATAAAATAGGTAAAAAAAAAATTCCTTTATACTATCAAACACAGATGACGGAACACACCAAAAGCCGATATTCCTCACATCGACAGCAAAGTGAAAGGCCGAACAAAAAAAAACCCCCAAGGATTGAAGAGTTGGAGTAACAATTATATATATACTGATGGAAGAGGACTAGTTGAAGCGCACATAGAAGAACCCTAACCATAAATATATAAAAGAAAGAATACTTGTATTAAAGCTATGTACCTGTGCGCCTCTGCGATAGTTTAGCTTGAAAAATGGAAGATCCAAATAAACAGAGAATTCTGTACAGTTTGAAGGGATTAGAAGTGGAATTGATGGGTGTCTTTGTTGATGAGAAGAATAGCAAAAGTTAGTTACTTTTCTGGTTTTCGGTGGTGCTGCCATGTGTTATAGTTTAAACCCTCCACTTGTCACTGGATTTAGATTTTAGAGTGAGTGAATGATAACCTCCTTATAGTAATTTTGGTGTATCTAGAGGTCATCATACAGTACTACTTGCCTACTTTGCACCATAGGTGGATCTTAGAGCTAGCCGTTCATTTTCATCGGCTTATAGGCAAAATGAGATCATTTTATGTTCCATTTTGGGGTTGTATGGTTATTTTTCTTGATAAATATTTTTTTGAAAGATGAGTGATTTTATCATTTATCTTCTCATATTTAATTGATAACTTGCTCATCAACTTTGATTTATGATATGAATAGCTTAGTTTTGGTAAACAAATCACAATTACAGGTACCTGGGAGGTCGATGGAATGAACGGAATACGAACATTTAAGTATGTTACCCCCCAGGTTTTCGTACGTAAAAGTATGCCATAAGTAAATTGATAAAGCTCGGAAATGAGATATTACATCCAGCATTTTTTTACGTTAAAGTTTTGTCGTAAGTTAATCAACATAAGTTCGGGAATGGGATTATTTTGAAATTATAAGCATTATGCTACTTTAAACACGTGATGAGTAAATTCGTGAAGGAGAAAGGAGTAAGCAAATCAACTAAAATGAATTTCGTCAAATTCTGACATTTTGAGATAAAATACAGCCCGAGCTAAAATACCTGATAGTTATGGACTAGTACCATACAAGGTACTACATGGTCATGATAGCAAGGTGTATAAGGTGTGTTAAAATGTGTAGTATTATAAGTAATTTGAGATGATTCTTAATTATGTGGGTAATTAATTAATTATTGAATTAATGAAAGATTAATAAGTTGATTAAGAAGACGGGATAGAAATCTAAATAAGTTCAAGTGTTGTAACGTGGCAGCAAAAGGATCAATGAATTGTGACTCAAAAATTAGTATATTATGTGTCAATTCATAAGGAAGTGAGTCATTTCCATTTAGTAATGGATAGACACATATAACATGAGTCACATTATATCTAATTACAAAAGAAAAACGTGAGAACGTGAGCCATATCCATTCTTAAGATATATAACTCACAATTCCATTACCATATACATTCAAACATAATTGTTTGTATGTTACAAACATAGGTCACAACCGTAAGTCACATATGTAAGATAAAACCTTCAACAATTCAAATCAAAGTGAGATTTTGCAATTATAATGGAGTATGGTGCAATCTTTCTTAAGAATATCATACGAATTTTTTCCTATTTCGATTCGTCGTTACGTGTTGTCGCAATTGACATGTATTAAAGGGATTTTTAAGAGAATCGACTAAGGTATATTAAGGTTATCCCTTCTTTCTTTTGGCATGATCCATACGGTACAAATGAAACAAGCGAAATACACAACTTTCATAAATGACTCTATTCATAGAAATACTAGGAGTGTCTATATTTTTGATTCCCCATGTAAATTATTATTATATCTTCTGTTCATGGGTCTCAGAAAAATACGTATATGATAAAGTTTATCCGAAAGACATATTGATTTTTATGGCATTCCGAAAAAAATTTATTAACATATTTCTTATGCATTTCATGCATTTATACATGTACATTGACTCATCACCAGATGGTGTTATATACGCGTATTTATATGTATATATATGTATATGGGATATGGAAAAAGGTTACGGCGTTATATCGCACCACCACCTGATCAGCTGGTATACGTTGATGATTTTGCCCACAGTGGCCGAGATGATATGATGGGATGCCCTCAGAGGCTGATGATGTTATGAAACATGTACCTATGCATGACATGATATTCATACGCATATGCATGACACTATAAGTATTTTATGATTTACAAAGTTTTCCAGACTTACAGGTTGAGTTATGTACTCTATATTTCTTCCATGTTTGTTATGTACATATTTATGTGCCTTACATACTCGGTACATTATTCGTACTGACGTCCCTTTTGCCTGGGGACGCTGCGTTTCATGTCCGCAGGTCCCGATAAATAGGCCGAGAGCCATCCAAGTAGGTTATCAGCTCAGCGGAAGATGTTGATGTGCTCCATTTGCTTCGGAGTTGCTTTCTTGGTTAGTATGATTTAGACGTGTATTGTTTGGTATGGCAGAACTCTGTCCCGACCTTTATGAAAATTACGTATTCTTAGAGGCTTGTAGACAGATGTCATGTACGTAAGAGATTATATGGCCTTGTCGGCCTATATTCAGTGTACGAGTGGTTATTTTGGGCTTATAGGCCTGTATGTCTTATGTATAGATTGGTATTACATATTGTATTCTACCTATTTCACGGCAGCCTCTCCGGCTCAGTTATCTATGATAGTATGATACGAAAAGATACGTTATGTTGGTACTCGATTGAGTAAGGTACCGGGTGCCCGTCGCGGCCAATCGGTTTGGGTCGTGACATATGTGTTTGGTATGAAGGAAAATATTTTCCAATATTTTCATATTTGGTTGGCTTAAATATTTTGGAAAATATTTTTCTCATCAACTCATTTTTCTCCAATTGAAGGAAAATGTTTTCCTTATCAAGAGAAGGGAAAATATTTTACAAAACTCTTTTCCAACATTCTCTGCCCTATTCCTCATCCCCACCAACCCACCACCACCCACACTACCCACCCTACCCCTACCCCAACCCCCTCCTCACCCTGGCGCCACCCCTCACCCCAATCCTAAATAAAAATATTATTAATAGTATTTTCTTTTCATGTTATAGATAGATTTTTTTTCATTTCAACAAATGAGTATTTTCTTTATGATATAAAAAATATTTTTTTTATTTTAACAAAAAAAAAAGTAGTTTCTTTTCATGATATAGAAAATATATTTTCTTTCATTTGAACAAAAAGATTTTTTTCTTTTTATAATGTAGAAAAAGTATTTTCTTTCACTTCAAGAAAATGAGTATTTTCTTTTTATAATGTAGAAAAAGTATTTTCTTTTATTTTAACAAAATGTGTATTTTCTTTTCATGATATAGAATTTTATTTTTTTTCATTTCAACAAAATGAGTATTTTCTTTTCATGATTTAAAAAAAGTATTTTCTTTTATTCAATAAAATGAGTACTTTTTATTTTAATGTTGTAGCAAGAGTACTTTCTTTTTCAACCAAAAAAGAGTGTTTTTTTAGTTATGGACAACATTGTGTTTGCATAAAAAAGTAACGCAGCACATTAGTTCCTTTGGGTTTGTGTGAATTGTTAGAAGAATGATTAAATTCTTGAAAAAAATAAAGTTCAGAAAACGTTGGGTATTTTGGGGGGAGGGGGGCAAGGAAACATGTGAACTTGGGGAAGGGGTGAGGAGAGTAGCATAAAAAAAATATTTTCCACTCATCAACCAAACAAGGGAAAATAAGTAATAAAATCACTCATTTTCCATGAAAACATTTTCTAGGAAAATTTTTCCATGGAAAACATTTTCCTTCATACCAAACACACCCCATATCTACCCACTTTTCCCTCATTAAACTCATGCGGCTTTGCCCTTCTCTATAAATACGCTAAAAAATATTTTCCGAAAAAAGTTAGTGCTTGACTTGAATCTAAGCTAGCGTTTGGCCATAGATTCCCAAATTTGTTTTAAAAAATTTGATTTGGGTGAAGTTTGGTTTGAAGATAAAAAATTATTTGGACATAATTTTTCAAAACATACTTCACTTTTTTTTTTGAAAAAACATGAAATGTGATTTATAGTCATAAGTTTTAAAAACTATCAAAAATACCCAACAACTCTGAAGAAAATTCATATAAAACAAGGGAAACAAATGTGAAGAAAATTCATACAAAACAAATAAAATAAAAAATAAAAATTTTGCCTTAAAAATTTATTTGGGTTGACTTCGGTCAACGTTTTGAGAAAACATACCCAGATCGGTATTTTAATGATCCCGGTGGGTCCGTATTGTGATTTGGGACTTGGGCGTGTGCCCGGAATGGAATTCGAAGATCTCTAGATCGAGTTATCGCTTTTTTTGGAAATTTAAAAGTTTAAAGGCTTAATGACTTTGAAAGTTTGACTTTATTGCTATCGGTCCGTATTTTAGTTCCGAAATCTGGCATAGGTCCATTACTATATTTATGACTTATTTGTCACATTTGGTGAGAAACGGAGTTGGTTTGACGTGATTCTGACGCCCGGTTGTTAAAATAGGAGTTCATGAGTTTTCTTAAAATTTTCCTTTGATTTGGTGTTCAATTCATAGTTTTAGGTGTTATTTTGGTGATTTGATCATGTGAACAAGTTTATATGATATTTTTTGACTTGTGTGCATGTTTAGTTTGGAGCCCCGAGGGCTCGGGTGAGTTTCGAATAGGCTACGGAGTGAGTTTTGGACTTAGGAATGTGCTGGTGTGTTTCAGTTCTGGTGCAGTCAGACCTCCCAAGTGTGAGGTCAGGCTTCGCATTTGCGACCTCTGTTAGGTTTGCATTTGCGAGCAACTCCTCGCATTTACGAAGAGTAGCTGTGGCACCTCCAATTCGCATTTGCGAACAAGACTTTGCATTTGCAAAGTGGGGTTGGGAAGAGGTTTTTTGCATTTGCGATCATTTTGGTCGCATTTGTGGAGGGCACACTGTTCGCAATTGCAAACTATTCATCACAATTGCGATGACAACAGAAATGGGGAGACTTCGCAATTGCGACTGTTTCTTCGCATTCAGGTCGCAAATGCGACATCTGTGACAGGCAAAATAGCTGAAAAATGGGATTTTCTCTCATTCTTCAAATTTTCAAAACAAGAAAACCTTAGAGGCGATTTTCCCAAGAACCCTTCTTCCCCAATCCATTGGTAAGTGATTCTAACCTATATTCTTTCAATCTTTCATTACATTTCATAAGATTTCAACCTAAAATCTAGTATTTTCATGGTGGAAATTGGAGGTGTGGGTAGAATTAGGGATTTTTGTAAAATTGGGATTTAAACCTTAAATTGAGGTCGGATTTCAAAATAAATTATATAACTGGGCTCGAGGGTGAATGGGTAGTCCGGGTTTGGTCCGAATTTCAGCTTAGGACCAAGCGGGTCCGGGAGTTGGCTTTTATTGACTTTTTCAATAATGACCTAAATTGAATCTTTTGCAATCGTGGGTAGTTCCTAAGGCTTAATGTGAAATATTTGGTTGGTAATTTGCTAGATTCTATTGGTTCGGAGGCTTGTTTGAAAGGCAAAGCTGTGGTTGAGCTTTGAGTTGATTCTTGGAGCGAGGTAAGTATCATGGTTAACCTTGGCTTGAGGGATTAGGACTTGTTTGTCTATTTGCTACATGTTTAGATGTTGGGTACAATGTATATGTGAGGTGACGAGTACTTATGCGTTTGTGATGACCCGAAAGGTCATCACTTGTTTTAGAAATAAACTCTATGTTTCGAGGCCTTAAAAACCTCCTTTTTGTCTCACCTCGATTTGCATGTGCAGTCCGGGCATGTATCTGGAAAGCCATTATGCAAAAATTTGTGAAAAATAATGAATTTTGCTTTTAAATGAAGTTAGGTTGACTTCGGTCAATATTTTGGGTAAACGGACCCGGACCCGTGATTTGACGATCCTGAAGGGTCTGTAGGAAAATATGGGACTTGGACGTATGCCCGGAATCGAATTCCGAGGTCCCAAGCCCGAAAAATTAATTTTTAAAGAAAATTATTTTCTGGAATATATATGAGTTTTTGGAAATTTGAATGTTTTTGAAATTGATGGTATCGGGCCCGTATCTTGGTTTCTGAGCCCGGTACAAGTCTTATATGGCGTTTAGATTGAGCCTGTAAAATTTGGTAAGAAACGAACTCGAAATGATATGAATCGAACCCTCGGTTGTGAAAATTGAAACTTAAGTGTTCTTGAAATTTCTTTTTGATGCTAAATTCGTTTTAAAGGTGTTAATTTGGCGATTTGATCGCACGAATAAGTTCATATGATATTTTTGAGTAAGTATGCATGTTTGATTTGGATCCCCGAGGGCTCGGGTGAGTTTCGGATGGGTTTAAGGATGTTTTTAAACTTAGAAAAGTTGCAGGTTTTGCTGTCTCAGGTGCACAAAGGTTTTGTTCTTTGCGTTCGCGTGGTTCCACTCACGAACGCGTAAGGCAACTTTCTCAGGTGCCAGTTTGTTCTTCGCGAACGCAGAGCTTGGGACGTGAATGCGAAACTGTGGGGGGAGTACCCTTCACGAACGCGTTCAGGCACTCATGAACGCGTAAGGTTAATGGCCTAGGGGAGGGATTTCACATTAGTTTTACGCGAACGCGGCCATCTATCCGCGAATGCGAAGGCTCGAGGAGCTGAAGCTCTGCGAATGCGATCTGTCGAATGCGAATGCGATGGTCAGCTGGGCCTGACCCATCACGAATGCGACAGGCCTATCGATAATGTGATGAAGGCCTGCCCAACCATTTTAAAACAAAGCAAAAACGGGCAGAACCCATTTGCTTCATATTTTCAAATTTTGGGAGCATTGAGGTGATTTTCAAAGAACAAAGTTCTTCCCAAAGAATTAGTATATGATTCTAAACATTTTTCTTTCGATTTCCCATTGCATTTCATCAATTTTCATCCTAAAATATAGGGTTTTTATGGTTGAAATTAGGAATTTGGGTAGAGTTAGGGTTTTTTGATTAATTGGTATTCAGACCTTGTTTTGGGGTCGAATTTCAAAACTAATTGCATATTTGGGCTTGTGGGTGAATGGGTGATCGGGTTTTGGTCCGAACCTCGAGTTTCGACCTAGTGGGCCCGGGGTCGATCTTTGACTTTTTGGGAAAAATGATAGAAAACCTATAATTAAGCATTGTGTACGCGTTCTTTAGCATTTATTGATGTTGTTAAATTAATTTGGACTAGATACAAGTAATTTGGTGGCTAATTCTAAAGGAAAAGCGGTGTTTGAGGCTTGAGTTGGCCGTGGAAGTTTGAGGTAAGTGTTTGGTCTAACCTTAGCTTGAGGGATTAGGAGTTGTGTCTTATTTGCTATGTGTTAATTGTGAAGTACGACGTATAGGCATGGTGACGAGTATCTATACAATGGTGTCAAGAATGCCCGTGAGTCTTGTATTGTAATTGTTGTGACTCTGTTGTGGTTTATTCATGCTTTATATAAGGATTATCATTATTGTTCCCTTGCCGGGATGTTGTCGTGATAATTATTGTTCCCTTGTTGGGATGTTATTGTGATATTATTATTCCCTTGCCGGGATGTTGTTGTTATATTATTGTTCCCTTGTCGGGATGTTGTTGTTATACTATTGTTCCCTTGTCGGGATGTTGTTGTTATATTATTGTTCCCTAGCCGGAATTCTTTTATGATTGGTGTTGATAAATGAAATAGGAGTGGGTTGCACTCCTGCAACGGTAATAAATGAAATGGGAGCGGGTTGCACGCCTGCAACGGTACTATATGAAATGGGATCGGGTTGCACGCCTGTAATAGTATTATATGAAATGGGACCGGGTTACACGCCTGCAACGGTATTACATGTGTACTTGTTTCTTATTTACTTATCTTTTGCTGGTAATTGATTTATGGTGTTCCTTACATTTCTCTATTGGTATTCTGTTGTTATCTGTTACTCCCCGCAACATGTCTCCCCCACCCAACTTTAGTTGTAATTATCTGCTTTTATTTTCCGCTGTATATGATTTAACTGCACAGGTTTATTTTGGTAGTCTGGTCCTAGCCTAGTCACTACTTCGCCGAAGTTAAGCTAGGCACTTACTAGTACATGGGGTTGGTTGTGCTGATACTACACTCTGCACTGTGTGCAGATGCTGATACCGGAGCATTTGGACCGCAGTGAGGGTGTTGTCTTCAGTCCATTCAGGCGACCCGAGGTAGTCCTGCAAACGTCCGCAGGCCTTGGCGTCTCGTCTGATCACTTATCTTTCTGTTTTTACTTATTCAGAGACAGATTTGTGTATTTTCATTTAGACCTTATTTTTAGTATTCTTAGATAGTCCGTGACTTGTGACACCAAATTCTGGGTAGTATTGTACTTCAGATTATGTAACAGTGTTTGGTTGAACTATTAAGTTTTCGTCTTCCGAATTTCTTGTTATTTAATTTATTCCGCTGTTTAATAGCTTAATTCTTTGAATTGTTGAACATGCTTAATAAAAAGGGTAATGAATTTATAATGCTCGCTTTCTTAGCTTTTACGAGTAGGCGCCATCACGATTCCCGAGGGTGGAAGCGGGTTGCAAGCCTGCAATGGTACTATATGAAATGGGAGCGGGTTGCACGCCTGTAACGGTACTATATGAAATGGGATCGGGTTGCACGCCTGCAATGGTATTATATGAAATGGGACCGGGTTACACACCTGCAACGGTATTATATGTGTACTTGTTTCTTATTTCCTTATCTTTTGCTGGTAAATGATATATGGTGTTCCATGCATTTCTCTATTGGTATTCTGTTGTTATCTGTTACTCCCCACAGCATGTTTCCCCTGCCCAACTTTAGCTGTAATTATCTGCTTTTATTTTCCGCTGTATATGATTTAACTATATAGGTTTATTTTGGTAGTCTGGTCCTAGCCTCGTCACTACTTCGCCGAGGTTAGGCTAGGCACTTACCAGTATATAGGGTCAGTTGTGTTGATACTACAATCTGCACTGTGTGCAGATATTGATACCGGAGCATTTGGACCGCAGTGAGGGTGTTGTCTTCAGTCCATTCAGGCGACCCGAGGTAGTCATACAGACGGCCGCGGGCCTTGGCGTCTCCTTCTATCTCTTCTCTTTCTGTTTTTACTTATTCAGAGACAGATTTGTGTGTTTCCATTTAGACCTTATTTGTAGTATTCTTAGATAGTCCGTGACTTGTGACACCAAATTCTGGGTAGTATTGTATTTCAGATTATGTAGCAGTGTTTGGTTGAACTATTAAGTTTTCATCTTCCGTATTTCTAGTTATTTAATTTATTCCGCTATTTAATCACTTAATTCTTTGAATTGCTGAACATGTTTAATAAAAAGGGTAATGTATTTATAATGCTCGGCTTGCATAGCTTTCACGAATAGGTGCCATCACGATTCCCGAGGGTGAAAAATCTGGGTCGTGACAACATTGTTGTTGAGTTAAAGCATGCGAGTGGGGCTTGTTCCTTGTAAGTTGTTGCTTACTTTGATCATGTTATCCATGCTTATACTAGTTACTTGTTAAATTGATTGTTCTTTCCGCGTTTATAGCTTTTTGTGAAAATTGAGTAGTGTTCTAAAGTTGAGGTTGGTATTGTGGAACCATTGTTGACGTAAGGCTTGTTCTTGTTGATTCTATCTCATTGTTTTTATATGTTCATTGTTACATGGTAAGGGAGAGTGTTAATGCACGAAGGGTGATGTTGTACTGTATTTGAGTGTTAATGCACTAAGGGTGATGTCATGCCATATTATGAGAGTTAATGCACGAAGGGTAATGCCATGCCATGTTTTGAGAGTTAATGCACGAAGGGTAATGTCGTGATGTATCTATTGATTTATGATGAAATTGAGAGTAAAAGCACGAAGGGTGATATCGTGCCGTATTATTGTTTCATTGTGAGGTTGAGAGTAAAAGCACGAAGGGTGATGCCGTGCAGTTTTATTCATTGTGTCTATTTGTTTTTACTGGTTAAAGGCATATTGACTGTTCTGGTTATCATTTCTATTGTAATTACCGTATCTTGTACCTATTTCGCATGTCCCCTCCCAATAGTACATGTTTAGCCTTTATCTGTTGCTATCTAGTATGTATATTGTTATCTGCACAGGTTATTCATGTCGGTGTCTTGTCATAGCCTCGTTACTACATCATCGAGGTTAAGCTCGACATTTACGAAGTACATGGGGTCGGTTGTATTGATACTACACTATGCACTTCTTATGCAGATTTATGTTCTGGCCCCAGCTGTTCGTGAGGTGTAGCAGCTAAGATTTTCTCATTGAAGATTCGAGGTATATCTACTGGCGTCCGCAGACCTTGAAGTCCCCTTCTATTTCCCCTGTTTTACTGTTCTTTTTCATTCAAGACAATTATATTTATTTCAAACCATGTTTGTAAAAATTCTAGAAGCTCGTGAATTATGACTCCAGATCCGGATTGTATTAGATATTATGGGCTTTTATGATATTTCGCACCCAGTTTTAATTTCATTTTGGATTAATTGACTTTACTTATTGAAATTGAATAAAATTGGCTTAAAGATACTCTAATATTGGCTTGCATAACAAGTGAAATGTTAGGCGTCATCACAGTCCCAAAGGTGGAAATTTCGGGTCGTGACAAGTTGGTATCAGAGCACTAGGTTACCTAGGTCTCACAAGTCACGAGCAGGCTTAGTAGAGTCTGGAGGATTGGTACAGAGACGTCTATACTTATCTTCCATAGGCTATAATGTTTAGGAACAAATTTCACTTCTGTCGTGCGATTTTTTTCTCTCATTGCTAATTGAACTCTTTTACTCTTGTTCTCTCGCAGATGACGAGAACACGTACTAAATCTTCAACCGGACAATAGCCGGAGACCCCAGTGGCTGCTCCTACGAGGGGAAGAGGTCGAGGATGAGGTCGTGCCATAGGTCGAGGCAGGGGCAGAGCTCGAGTAGCAGCACCAGTAGCGGAGCCTGTCGTGGAGTTTGATGAGGAGGTTCTAGCCCAGACTGTGCCTGTTAGACCAGCTCAGGTCCCGGAGGGGTTCATTGCCACCCTAGTGCTTCAAGACGCTCCAGTCTGTTTAGTGGGCCTTATGAATAGTATGACCCAGGCTGGTATATTCCCAATGGTACCATCCGTCTCTCAGGCTGGGGGAGGAGCACAGACTCCCGCTACTCACACTCCGGAGCAGATGGCTCCCCGGTATCAGACTCTAGTGGCCTAACCATTTGGGGTAGTTCAGTCGGTTGTTGCGGCACAAGCTGGTGATGGACCAACCATGTCTTCTGAGGGATTATTAAGATTGGACAAGTTTACCAAGCTCTTTCCAGTTCACTTCAGTGGTGCAGCTTATGAGGACCCATAGGATTATCTTGACTGCTGCCATGAGGTGCTGCGAAACATGGGGATAGTTGAGACCAATGGGGTTGATTTTGCTGTGTTTCAGATGATGGGTTCCGCCAAGAGATGGTGGAAGGATTTTGTAGCTACCAGACCAGCTGGGTCGCTTGCTATTACTTGGGACCAGTTCTCTCAGATATTTCTTGAGAAAATCCTTAGTGTCACACTGAGAGAGGATTATCGCAGGCAGTTTGAGCGTCTCCAGCAGGGCAGTATGTCTGTCACTTAGCATGAGACCCATTTTGTGGATCTAGCTCGTCATGCTATTTTTTCTGCTTCCTACCGAGAGAGAGAGAGAGGGTTGGGAGGTTTATTAAGGGACTCACTCAGCCTATCAAGTTGTAGATGGCCAAGGAGACCGGGAGTGAGATTTCTTTTCAGATAGGCGAGTCGAGATGGTTCTTTCACAAGGGAGAGGTTAGGGGTATGATAAGAGGCCTCGTCATTCCGGTGGGTTTAGCGGTGTCTTATCTGGAGGCAGGGGTACTTTTGATAGAGGTCGTCCTCCCATGCCATTTCATTCAGCACTCCAAGCATCCCACAGTGCTTTAGGTGGTTGTCGCCTTTATATGTCTTATTCCGACCAGCTAGCGTACAGTGTACCACCAACTCCTATTAGTGCACCTCCACTCCAGAGCGTCCAGGGTTGTTACTCAGGTCGACAGGGTCAGTTTTAGGGTCAGCAATCATAGCAGCCGAGGTCCTATTATACTTGTGGTGATCCGAGGCACATTGCTAGATTTTGCCCTCAGGCATCGAGCAACTCACAACATCAAGGTTCTCGTGCCATGGTCCCGGCACCGTGTGCTTCACCGCCTGCTCATCTAGATAGAGGTAGGGGTCAGGCAACTAGAGGTGGAGGTCATGCCATTAGAGGTGGAAGTCAGGCCGCTAGAAGTGGAGGCCGACCAGCTAGGGCTCGTCTTAGAGATGTAGTTCAGAGTGGTGGGGCCCAGGCCCGATATTATGCTTTTCCAGCCAAGCTTGAGGCTGAGTCATTTGACATTGTTATCACAGGTACTATTTTAGGTTGCCGTAGAGATTCTTTAATTCTATTTGATCTAGGCTCTACTTATTCGTACGTGTCATCCTATTTTGCTTCATATTTGGTTGTGCCTCGTGATTCTTTAAGTGCTCAAGTGTATGTGTACACACCTGTGGGAGATGCTATTGTTGTAGATCGTGTTTATTATTCGTGTGTGGTTACCATTGGGAATCTTAAGACTAGTGTAGATCTTCTACTTCTCGATATGGTAGATTTTGATGTTATCTTGGGTATGGATTGGTTGTCACCTGATCATGTTCTATTAGATTGTCATGCCATGACGGTGATCTTAGCCATGCCGGGGTTGCCTCGATTAGAATGGAGAGGGACTCCTGGCCATTCTACCAGTAGGGTTATCTCTTATGTGAAGGCTCGACATATGGTCGAGAAGGGGTGTCTAGCGTATTTGGCTTATGTCCGCGATTCTAGTACGGAGGTTCCTTCCATGGATTCAGTACCAGTTGTTCGTGAGTTTCCACAGGTGTTTCCTGCAGCCCTGCCGGGGATGCCATCCGACAGGGATATTGACTTCTATATTGATTTGGCTTCATGCTCCTAGGGCATTTTTATTCTGCCATACCGTATGGCCCCCTAGAGGTTAAAGAATTGAAGGAGCAGTTACAAGATTTGCCTTATAATGGCTTTATTAGACCTAGTGTGTTGCCCTGTGGTGCGCCTGTGTTGTTTATAAAGAAGAAGGATGGATCGATGAGGATGTGCATAGATTACCGGCAGTTGAACAAAGTCATAATCAAGAACAAGTATCCATTGCCGAAGATTGATGACTTATTTGATCAGCTTCAGGATGCCAAAGTGTTTTCAAAGATTGATTTGAGGTCTAGCTACCATCAGTTGAGGATTAGGGCATCCGATGTCCCTAAGACAGCTTTTCGGATTCGATATGTGCATTATGAGTTTCTAGTAATGTCATTTGGGTTGATAAATGCCCCAGCAACATTCATAGATTTGATGAACCGGGTGTTCAAACTGTATTTAGATTCCTTTGTGATTGTGTTTATTGATGATATCTTGATCTACTCCCGCAGCCGAGAGGAGTATGAGCAACATCTTCGGATCGTGTTTTAGACTCTGAGAGACAACCAGTTATATGCTAAGTTTTCAAAATACGAGTTTTGGTTGGGCTCAATGGCTTTCTTGGGGCACTTTGTATCAGCAGAGAGCATTCAGGTGGATCCTAAGAAGATTGAGGCAGTTCAGAATTGGCCTAGACCCACTTCAGCTACAGAGATCCAGTTTCTTGGGTTTGGCGGGTTATTATCGTCGGTTTGTGGAGAGGTTTTCATCTATAGCAGCCCCGTTGACTAGGTTGACCCATAAGGATGCCCCATTCAGATGGTCAGATGAGTTTGAGACGATCTTTCTGAAGCTCAAGACTGCTATGACTACGATGCCAGTGTTGGTGTTTCCCATAGGTTCAGGATCTTATACGACATATTATGATGCATCTTGTATTGGACTTGGTTCGGTATTGATGCAAGATGGCAAGGTGATTTCATATGCACCACGGCAGTTGAAGGTTCATGTGAAGAATTACCCTGTTCATGACTTAGAGTTGACAGCCATTGTTCATGTGCTAAAGATTTGGAGGAACTATCTTTACGGCGTGTCGTGTAAGGTATTCACGAATCATCGGAGCTTGCAGTATTTGTTCAAACAAAAGGAGCTCAATTTGAGCTAGAGGAGGTGGTTGGAGCTATTGAAAGACTATGATATCACCATCTTGTATCATCCCAGGAAGGCCAATGTGGTGGCCGACGCCTTGAGTAGAAAGTCAGTGAGTATGGGCAGCCTTGCGTACATTCCAGTCGGTGAGAGACCGCTTGCGTTAGATGTCCAGGCTTTGGACAATAAGTTCGTGAGATTGGATGTTTTAGAGTCCAGTCATGGTCTAGCTTGTACAGTCGCTCGGTCTTACTTGTTTGAGCATATTAGGGAGCGACAATATGATGATCCTAATTTGCTTGTCCTTAGGGACACAACCAGCACGGTGATGTCAAGCAGGTTAGTGTTGGAGATGATGGAGTTTTAAGGACGCATGGTCGTGTTTGTGTGCCTAATGTAGATAAACTTCTTGAGTTGATTCTTGAGGAGGCCCTCAGTTATCGGTATTTTATTCATCCGGGTTGCGCCAAGATGTATCAGGACTTGCGACAGCATTATTGGTGGAGGAGGATGAAAAATGATACAGTTGCATATGTAACTTGGTGTCTAAATTGTCAGCAAGTTAAGTAAGAGCATTAGAGACCTGGTGGTTTTGCTGCAGAAGTTAGAGATTCTTGAGTAGAAGTGGGAGCGTATCACTATAGATTTTGTTGTTGGACTCAGAGGAAGTTCGATGCAGTTTGGGTCATTGTGGACAGGCTGACTAAGTCAGCGCATTTTATTCTTATGGTAGTTACCTATTCTTCAGAGAGGTAGGCTGATATTTATATCCGCGAGATCGTCTATCTTCTCGGTGTGCCTGTGTCTATCATTTCTGATCGAGGTACATAGTTCACCTCGCACTTCTGGAGGGCAGTACAATGTGAGTTGGCATGCAGGTTGAGTTTAGCACAACATTTCATACTCAGACGGACAAACAGTCCTAGCGCACTTTTTAGATATTAGAAGATATGTTCCGCGCTTCTTTATGGACTTCGGAGGTTCTTGGGATCAACTCTTGCCACTTGCAGAGTTTGCCTACAACAACAACTGCCAATCAAGCATTCAGATGGCTCCCTATGAGGCATTATACGGGAGGCGATGCTGATCATCAATTGGATGGTTTGAGCTGGGAGAGGCTCGGTTGTTGGGTACAAATTTGGTATAGGATGCCTTGGATAAGGTCAAGATTATTCAGGAATGACTTCGCACAGCTCAGTCTAGGAAGAAGAGTTATGCCGACCGTAGTGATGTTGCATTCATGGTCGGAGAGACAGTATTGCTTCGGGTTTCACCTATGAAGGGTGTGATTAGGTTCGGAAAAAGGGCAAGTTGAGCCCTATGTATATCGAACCTTTTGAGATTCTTCAGCGAGTGGGTCAGGTGGCTTACAAGCTCGCATTGCCACCTAGTCTAACAATAGTTCATCCGGTGTTCCATGTGTCCATGCTCCGGAAGTATCACTATGATCTGTTCCATGTGCTATATTTCAGCTCTGTCTAGTTGGACAAGGATTTGACTTATGAGGAGAAGCCGGTGGCTATTCTAGCCCAGCATGTTCGTCAGTTGAGGTCAAAGAGTTATACTTCAGTTTGAGTGTAGTGGAGAGGTCAACCCATCGAGCCAGTTACTTGGGAATCCGAGTCGAACATGCGGAGTATATATCCACACCTTTTCACCAATCTAGGTACTTTTCTATGTCTGTTCAAGGACGAACAATTGTTTTAGAGGTGGAGAATGTGATGACCTGATAGGTCATCTAGTGTTCTAGAACCTAATTATATGTTTTGCAGCCTCAAATACCTCATTTTAGTCTTTCTCGATTGACGTGTGCAGTTCGGGTATTTTTCCGAAAAGCTTTTATGTTAAAAACTAATAAAATATAAAACATTTGCCTTAAAAATCTATTTGAGTTGACTTCGGTCAACGTTTTGAGCAAACATACTCGGATCCATATTTTGAAGATCTCAATGGGTCCGCATAGTGATTTGGGACTTGGACGTATGCCTGGAATCGAATTCGGAGGTCCTAGCTCGAAGTTATCGCTTTTTCTTGAAATTTGAAAATTTAAAGGCTTAATGACTTTGAAAGTTTGACCAATGTTTGACTTTATTGATATCGGGTCCGTATTTTGATTCTAGAACACGGTATAGGCCTATTACTATATTTATGACTTTCCTGTCATATTTGGTGAGAAACGAAGTTGGTTTAATGTGATTCTAATATCCGGTTGTTAAAATAGGAGTTCATGAGTTTTCTTGAAAATTTCCTTTGATTTGGTGTTTAATTCATAGTTCTAGGTATTATTTTGGCGATTTGATCGTGCGAGCAAGTTCTTAAGATATTTTTGGACTTGTGTGCATGTTTAGATTGGAGCCCCGATGGCTCGGGTGAGTTTTGAATAGGCTACGGAGTGAGTTTTGGACTTAGGAATGTGCTGGTGTGTTTTAGTTCTGGTGCAGGCCTCAGACCTCGCAAGTGCGAGGTCAGGCTTCACATTTGCAACCTCTATTAGGTTTGCATTTGTGAGCAACTCCTCGCATTTGCAAAGAGTAGCTGGGGCACCTCAAGTTCGCATTTGCGAACAAAACTTCGCATTTGCTAAGTGGGGCTGGGAAGAGCTTCTTCGCATTTGCGATCATTTTGGTCGCATTGCGGAGGGCCCACGGTTTGCAATTGCGAACTATTCATTATAATTGCGATGACAACAGAAACAGGAAGACTTCGCAATTGCGACTATTTCTTCACATTTGCGGGGTTCACATTTGTGAACCACAGGTCGCAAATGCGACATTTGCGACTGGACAAATAGCTGAAAAAGGGGATTTTTCTCTCATTCTTTAAATTTTCAAAACAAGAAAACCCTAGAGGCGATTATTTGAAGAGCCCTTCTTCCCCAATCCATTGTTATGTGATTCTAACCTATGATCTTTCAATCTTTCATTACATTCATATGATTTCAACCTAAAATCTAGTGTTTTCTTGGTGAAAATTTGGGGTTTGGGTAGAATTAGTGATTTTTGTAAAATTGGGATTTAGACCTCAAATTGAGGCCGGATGTCAAAATAAATTACATAACTGGGCTCGGGACTGAATAGATAATCGGGTTTTGGTCCGAATTTCATGTTAGGACCAAGCGGGCCCGAGAGTTGACTTTTGTTGACTTTTTTAATAATGACCTAAATTGAATCTTTTGCAATCGTGGGTAGTTCCTAAGGCTTAATGTGATTTGTTTGCTTGGTAGTTTGCTAGATTTTATTGGTTCGGAGGCTTGTTTGAAAGGCAAAGTTGTGGTTGAGCTTTGAATTGAACCTTGGAGCGAGGTAAGTGTCGTGGTTAACCTTGACTTGAAGGATTAGGATTTGCTTGTCTATTTCCTATATGTTTAGATGTTGGGTATAGCTTATATATGAGGTGAGGAGTACTTATGCGCTGTTGTTGAGTTAAAGCATGTGGGTGGGACTTGTTCCTTGTAAGTTGTTGCTTACTTTGATCATGTTATCCATGCTTAGACTAGTTACTTGTTAAATTGATCGTTCATTCTGCGTTTATGGGTTTTCTGTGATAATTGAGTATTGTTTCTAAAGTTGAGGTTTGTTTTGTGGAACCATTACTGACGTAAGGCTTGTTCTTATTGATTCTATCTCCTTGTTATATGTTCATTGTTACATGGTAAGGGAGAGTGTTAATACACGAAAGGTGATGTCGTGCTGTATTTGAGTATTAATGCACAAAGGGTGATGTCGTGCGATATTATGAGAGTTAATGCACGAAGGGTGATGCCATACCATGTTTTGAGAGTTAATGCACGAAGGGTAATGTCGTGATGTATCTATTGATTTATGATGAAATTGAGAGTAAAAGCACGAAGGGTGATATCGTGCCGTATTATTGTTTCATTGTGAGGTTGAGAGTAAAAGCACGAAGGGTGATGCCGTGCAGTTTTATTCATTGTGTTTATTTGTTTTTACTGGTTAAAGGCATATTGACTGTTCTGGTTATCATTTCTGTTGTAATTATCGTACCTTGTACCCCTTTCGCATGTCCCCTCCCAATAGTACATGTTTAGCCTTTATCTGTTGCTATCTAGTATGTATATTATTATCTCCACATGTTATTTACGTGGGTGTCTTGTCATAGCCTCGTCACTACTTCGTCGAGGTTAGGCTCAACACTTACGAAGTATATGAGGTCGGTTGTACTTATACTACACTCTGCACTTCTTGTGCAGACTTTGGTACTGGTCCCAGCTGTTCGTGAGACGTAGCAGCTTGGAGTTGCTCATAGGAGACTCAAGATAGATTTGCCGGCGTCCGCAGACCTTGAAGTCCCCTTGTATTTCCCCTGTTTTACTGTTCTTTTTCGTTCAAGTTAGTTGCATTTATTTCAGACCCTGTTTGTAGAGATTCCAGAAGCATGTGAATTGTGACTCCAGATCCGGATTATATTAGATATTATGGGCTTTTGTGATATTCCGCACTCAGTTTTAATTTTTATTTTGGCTTAATTAACTTTATTTACTGAAATTGAATAAAATTGGCTTAAAGATCTTCTAACATTAGCTTGCCTAGCAAATGAAATGTTAGGTACCATCACAGTCCCGAAGGTAAAAATTCCGGGTCATGACATAAAACATCTCCAAAAACTCTTTGGGGCTAAAAAGAAATTGTGTCACATAAAATAAAACATACATCAGTCCTATTTTTAATTTTGCTAAAAAATGCTTGACATTTTGAAAAATTAAAAAAGCAATTATAAAATTAATTTTGTTTTTTCTTTATTTTATCTGAATACTAATAATAAATGTTTTATAAAGAAATACTAAAATATTGGAATTTAAAAAAATAAAAATAAAAGCAATTTAATGAAGTAACTTTTTTGCTATTATTAATGTTTCAGGGGGTATAAAAGGCTAAAGTGACAAGTATGTTACAATGGACATACACGGGGCAGTTGGTGAGGTGACCTCTTTTCAAACTTGAATTGGTCAAGTGACTTTGAGGTTTTAATTACTGTAGGATTGACTTTCATGCTTAATTAGTGCTTAAGTGGGATTATAAAATGAAGGAAAAGTTCAATCTTTATTCCTAAGATTTTAATTATTACACTTTGGTCCCATCCTATATAATTCTAATATTACCAGATTTAAAAAAGAAAAAAGAAAATCTCATCCCTTACCGCCTCATATGCCGCCCCAATACCCATTTCCCACGGTTGATTCCTCTATTGCAGCTTGTTTTTCTTGCACTCAACACATAGAGGTCCTCTCCCTTCTTCCCCATTCATCTCAAAACTTCATTCTTTTGATTTATCATTTACTTTGAAGAAATAAAAAATTAGAGATTTTTCGGATCTGTCGAATTTGGGGAAGAAATTGGCGGTACATTAGATTGATAATACATTCCAGTTGGTATATTATGTAACTCCTTCATCTGGTAAGTGTTTTCATCTCATCTTCTTTGTCATTGTTAATTTGGGGTTTTGCAAATTTTTTCTGCACAGTGCTCGACCACTAGCGTACAATAGACCGCTGTTAGAATAAACCATCGGTTCACAATAGACTGATGGGATATTATATATTAGTATAAGGTCTATATTCTGGTGAGTGAGTTGAGGGACCAACTAGTTGATTTGGAATTCCTATACAAAAGTTACAGTATCTATCTGTATACCTCGAAATTGTACATTTGACAAATTTGCTGATGTCATCATTAAACGTGGAAAACTAACATGTTTCATGAGGAATTTGAATATTACATATATTCTTAGCTCTGCACCGAAGAGGGACAAGATCCCCCCTTCATTCGTTAAGAATAATAATGGTTTGCAATCGTACCTTCTTGATGTTACAATTGATAGTATAAGGCCTTGTTTGAAGATATTTGTGGCTGAAATGAGTTTGAAGAAGGGATTGAAGTTCCTGTTGAAAGGTCTCATCATGGTTCAAATGTTGCACCTGCACCACTACCACTACCAATACAACCACCAATTTTAGAAGTATAAGAGGAAAAATAGTGAAATATGAGTTCAATGGATTTAGTCATGACTTGCATAATTTTGGTGACAATGAAATGAACTCGTATGGTCTGGAAGATGCAGATGGAGTGGAAGAGCTCCCAGATAGCGTCAGTGGGGCAATTGGAGATGAAGGCTTAGTAGACTCGTTAGCTACACAACATATCCATCCTGATGGTACATATTTTTTCCTTAGGAAATGTTTCGACAACAAATTGGATCTAATGAAACAGTTGGAGATTGTTTATGTGAAAATACATTTTATCTTTTGTATGAGGAAGAGTAGCAGTAAATTAACTTCAGTGGCATGCCGAGATGTGAGTTTCCCGTGGAAGTTACGCACTTTTAAAGTATAAGAGTTCTGATAGGTTTTATATTACCAAGTAACACAACAAGCACACATGCGAGGTATAACACATATCAAGCCGTCATCCTAAAGCGTCGTCGAAGACTTTAGGTGCATATAACTAGGAACGGTATGTTAATGGCAAAGGCACATCCCCGTCAGATCTAAAGGATGCTATTTTTGTAGATTTTAATTAAAATCTTACTTATTAGAGGAGCTGGAAGGAAGGTGAAATAGCTAAGGCGGTGATCAGGGGTACTCAGGAAAAGGGGTATGCTTTGTTGGAAGCGTATCGCCATGTTATGTTTTCCTATAATGAAGGAAGTATTGTTGATTTGAAGGTTGACGATAAATTGCATTTTAGATAGTTTTTCTTATCCGTGGGAGGTTTCATTAAGGGATTTGCGCATATGAGAAAGGTTATTGTTGTTGATGTGACAGGTATGAAGGTTGCTTGTTGTCTGTTATGACACAAGATATATAGAATCACATTTTCCAATTGCGTTCTATGTAGTCGATAAAGAGTGCGATGATTCTTGGACCTACTTTTTTGAACAATTGCAACACATTGTTGACGACAGTGATGAATTGTGCATTATCTCTTATCGGCATCTGTGTATTGGGAATGGCTTCAAAAAAGTTTTTATAGTCGTTTATCATGGTTTTTCCACGCGTCACACCGCTGAAAATATGCGCAAGAGTTTTTCCAAATATTTTAGAACCTAGTTCTTATAGCAGCAAGAAAAAGGCAAAAGGAAATGTTTCATTTGCAAAGAACTTGGCCACAAGAAAACGACTTGTAAAGTACTGTTGCAACATTCTTGATCTTTTAGTTACTGGTGTTGTAATAAAGATAATTAACTCTTATAATATTCTAGACTTGTTCTTTCTACTATCAACTGTTGCATTGTACATCATAGACTATTATTTTATAGTCAACCACCAACATTTTCTATTGCACACCTATGATCTAGAGTCAACCCTCCCTTATTTTAAGAAGGAGTCAAGTGACCAAATTGTCTCATCGACTACTGTTTGATGGTCAACCACCTACATTGTCTATTATAGACCTATGATCTAGAACAACCCCCTTATTTTAAGAAGGAGTCATGTGACCTTCTGTCGTAGACTACTATTTTAGAATCATCCACATGTAATCAATCAATGTTCTATTGTCAACCCCATCTCCAAGACTTGTTGCGCTGGTTTAGATAGTCTATTGACAACCACTTTTAGGTAATTAATTTAATATCTAATGTTAATAAGCAATGGCAGTCATTATGAAAAGGACTTGTCTAATTAATTGAAATACATCGAATATGCCGATTCAAAGCATCAATTCGTTTCTCAAAACTCTCAACAATCACATTATTTACGAGAAGCATATGGAAAGACACCATTTAGTATCAAATTCTACCTATAAATATACTAGATCTGATGGAAATATTTATTCATCATTCTTCCAAATAACTCAATCACTTAACAGAGAAATGCCTCCGAGGCCAAGACCAAGCACGAATGCCATTTTCATCAGAAAATCACTGGATATGCTCGAGATCCAAGAAGATAGAGTGAGGCAAGAGAGGAACATTCACCATATCACACGCATGTTGTAGATTCTCCTTCATAGGACTGGTATAAATATTTACCACTATATTAGCCTAGGAAATTTTCCTCCCCGTGATCCTTCTCTTCTTGTAGTTTAATTTTTTTTCTTTGGTTAATGGGAAAAAATGTATTCTGCTGTGAGGTGAGTTATTTAATAAAAATATTTAACTTAATTTTTTGCCTATTAATTTTTCTGCCTTGTTTTTTGAGTTTTATTGCCCAGTTTTTTATTTTTATGCTTTGGTTGTTTTTTTCTATTTGACAACACTTAAGTGCAAAAAGTCCCCCAAAACAAAATAAAGAGGTTCCAATAGAAAAATACAACTCAGGGAATATAAATTTCAGTCGTCCAAATATTTTGAATTTCCCGCCAATGAATTGAAAATTTTACAAAAGTTGTTGAATAAACCTACAGTATATAGTCTACCCTGCTGGTGATCTATAGATACATTGTAAATGTAAACCAATAGAATTTTATAGTAAAGAATTAAGAATGGCATATCAATGATAAATTGGATAGGCATAGGGGTAGGTCCTCGACTATTAGTTGTTCGTTAGTGCAAAGTATTAATTTAGTTACCTTAAACAAAAAAATGACAATTATTTATAAATAACTTAAAGTTGTAAACATCTAATTAAACAAATTACAAACTTTGAATTGGATAAAATAGATTATTATAACGTATCAATTATATCGGTATCAACCTAAGCCTATAATTGGTGAACACAACTTTCATTACATAGAAAATGACTATTATTACAACATAATATTAAGGCAATGTATGCAATTTGAAGACTAATTACCTATTATAATCGATCACAACATTACTTAATATCAATACATGTTGATAGTACAACCTAATATTCAATATACAACATTCATACATAGAGGCATTACTTGTTGATAACACTTCACTAGACACACTCTTATAGAGGTCTTGCTTCTTGAGTTGTTACATATTCTAGAATGACCAACTCTTAATGATATGAAATTCACCGCCAAATATAATAACTTTAAATGTTCCATGATGTTTAATAAGATGTTTAAACGTTATAAAATCAAAAAACCAAGGTCGAACGTGATATAATCCTTATTTTAGTGAATTTTTTATCTTTGGCCGCAATAAAAGTTGAGGACGAAACCTCAAGTTGACACTCGCTCATTAAGGAAGTCTATTGATTTATGCTGAATGTCTAGGGTTGGGGTTCAAGGTTGGGGTTAGGGTTCAGAGTTTATAGACTATTAAAGAAGTTTATCAGTGACTAGTGGTTGATGGAAGACAACTCGTGTTGTTCAGTAAATTAAAATATGTCCAGGTGGCCTATCACTAACCATATATTTTTTGACCCGTTAAAATTACTCATTTGACCCATTTAAAATTATCTATTTGACCGACCATGTGATCAAAATAAAATTGATCACATTTCAACCATATTCTTTTGACCTGTTCAAATTAACCCATTTTGACCCATTTTAAATTACCCATTTCACTTGTCATCTCAAAACAAAATTGATCACATTTCAACCCTAAATTTTACTTTCGAAAAATATTACTCAAACAATTGGAGGAAATGAGTCAAGTGTCGAGTGCATCCTTTGGATCGAGAAAGAATTGTCACTGCAACATGGCTGCCGGTATATTTACAGCTACAACTCCGGTGAATGCTGGTCGACGATGCTCAAAATATTCCAAAACTAAGGCAAGATAAATTACAAAAATTCACCTATATTTAAGTTTAGGGATTTAATTTTATAAATAAATTATTTTTTTCATTTGATTCGATAGGGTAAAAGATGTCAATTTTGAAAATGTGACGATGATCTGCTAGATCCAAGGATTGCGGACCTTATCAGCAATTTAAAGTGTGAAAAGGACGCTCTTAAGCGTGAAAATATCGTTCTGTAGATGAAGGTGGCTGAACTTGAAAATATATTAGCAATGGATGTTCATTAGGAAGATGATGATGATGATGGAGGGATTGAACTGGATGAAGGGCTTATTCCTGTAAATTATACAGTTGGAGGGATGGTTAAGATGAATGAAATGAGGCTGAATAAATGGGTTATTCTCTTGTGCGTCGTTATCGGATTTGTGGCAACTTGGATGATGAAGTGAGAAGGAACGTTGGTTTGTTGTTGGTAGGAATAGTTTAATTACTGTAAGTTTGTTTTGTTGGAAGTATTTTGGATCATGTAATGTTGTATTGATGTAATATTAAATTTATTGAAGTTATTAGACGCGACTTTGAGTTTATTACGCAACCAAGTAGCTAGTTTATTGATGGACTCAGTGTCTGTTACGCAACCTTTGTGTTATGCCTGATGCAATATTAGTACTAGACACATTGTCTACTATGCAACCAAGTAATAAGTTTATTACTAGACATATTGTCTATTACACAGCCAAGTAGCTGCATGTTGTAATACAATAAGGAAGTGCTAAGGAAATAAAAATTACAACATCAATGGTTAATAAGAAAAATGGTAGTTTCATTACATAGAGGTAGATGCATACTACAAATTCACCCAAAATAAATTTGTCCCATGACGAATACAATTTAAATTACAATTATAAAACTAAGAAGGGTCTATCCTTCCCCTGAAGATATCAACTGTAAATTTTTCCCTGAACAACTCCATTCGCTTGTCATTAAGCTGATCTAGTGGCGTATCAATTAGGAGGAAGTCAATAGCATTCGCTGCATATGCTCCATTGCTTTCAGTACAATAATCGAAGACACAATTAATTATTAAAAAAATAAGAAGAATGAGTAAAACATAATGGATGGTACATTTAATTTACCTTGGCACATCCATAATACGCTCCCAGAACCATTTCTTCGTAAGCACATCTTGACCTAAGTATGTAAACTGGCCAGTTTTCATCAAAATCCTAGGCATCATGAGTGCAAGGGGTAAGTTCTTTCAAAATTGACTATTTGCCCCTCTGTTAGAGGTGTTCCAGAAATGTCTGCGATCGAGTAAATAGCTCTATGAACGAATGGATCGGATCGACTTGGAAAATGGAAAGATTTGTACAAGTTATACGTTTCGTCACCACTTTGTGGAAAATCGTTAGGTATGAATATGTTAGATACTTGTGACTCGATTGGTGAAATAGTATCTCTCCCCCAAAAAGCATATTTTTTTTACCGACGCACAAAGAAAATATTTTGTTGCGAATGAATAAGATATTGAGGAATTGTCCATACGTAAAATCAGAATAGATGGAATAAGGTTCTCTTTCAAAAGTAGTTTTGTCCCATCTGCTAGAGCTTGAAGAATTCCTAAAGGGCCAGCATATTCAGGTCCGATACGTTGTTGTATTCCTGCAGATATTTCTCTTTCTAACCAAACAATTACTAGTACACCTATTGTGATTCCTAATACAAGAGTCAAAATAGGGAAAAGCATCCATATGATCCCATAGACTTCTTTTAAGGATTCCAATTTGGAAAAAGAATTGATAGTTTCTATTTCTGTTGTATCAATTATCATTTCAACGATCAACTTCTCCCATAATGATATCTATGCTACCTAGTATTATCATAATACCAGTTCTTCTAGTTTACCATTATCTTACAAACTGACATTGCTATCGCAAATTCGAATCAAACCCTCTACCAAGTGAAAAACAATAAGCACAAAATACTTGTTATCAATTTGCCACACACAGTACAACACTGTAGCCTTGACCACTCCACAACCCCAGGACATAATTTCTTGAGGATATAGCATCAGGGGTGTAAGGCACAAGTCTTGGCAAGCATCAATTGTCTCACAAAAGTCTAGATCCTTTCCCTCTTTACTGGCAACCTCCTTGATCTTATCCCATACACTGCACATGTTGTTGCATAATGCAACATCCATAACAATATGGCTACGGGTATAAAGGTATAAACATTTTTTTTTCATATACGTATCAGTGACAAAAGTTCCTCCACATGTTAAATGTTATAAAAATTGTACGTTAAAAATGGCTTCTAAAAAAAGAAATACATGAAGGGACTTACAAAATTAAAATGAACGAGTTAGAACCGCACAACTGCTCAAAAAACCACTAACCATAGCTTCTAGTCAAGAAGTTTTTGGGGAACTTCTCCTTCTTGTCAAACTATTTACAAAATAGTTTCTTATCTTCCTCTAAAACTGGTTAGAGTACATCAACCTTTGGTTTCTTCCTCTTGATCTGTTTAAGCTTCCTCATCTTGCTTGCAGAAATTAGAGCATTCCTCAATATGCTTTGCAATCTTGTAACCCTGTACCAAGGTGACTCAACTACTTTAGAAGGGCTCTCATTCTGATTTTGCATCTCCCGAAGGATATTCAACACCTTATCCAATTTCTCATTCGCAACCTTCAACTCTTCATGCACATCTGTATCACTTGGCTGAGCATTACACATCATGCATAGTCCTTCTCTACCGATATCATAAAAAACACCAACTAGTGGTGAACCAGGAATACACCCATCCAAAGGGTCATAATCAGCAATGTCAACTTCATCATTAATCTCTAAGCTCACTGCATAGGTGCCTTTTTAATGACAGTCACCCATTCCAAATCAACTGCTAGCTGATCGATTATAGGATCTGCTACCTCATCGTTATTTCGTACCAAATTTTTCATGTAGTCTATATCCATCTCACATATACGAATAAGGTAAGGTTGCACCTCCTGAAATATAACATAGATGGAAATCAATAGACAAGCAATACAAAAAATAGACACGCGGTCTATGATAATCTCCTACTTTAGTTCATTCTAATATATTGGTAGAGTGTTATTGCATTCCTTATCTTACCATACCAGAGTCATCAACTCTCTGCTTAAAGGGATCCCAATTAGATGTCACTTTCTTACCATGCTATCTCAACATTCTTGGCTGCGGCATCGGTACAACCTTTGATTTCTCGGCACTACAACCAAATAGCAGAATTACTTCGTACACCCATGCCTATATTTTTTCATGAACCAAAAAGTATTAATTTATGTCTGTAGTAAATAAAATAATAGTACTCAACTGCAAAGAAATTTGTAAAAGTATTTTTTATACTTACCAGAATGCCCATGGGAAGCCGTACAACGCATAACTAGCCGATTTGGACTTTTTACAAGAGATTTTATTTTTCTTCCTCTTGCTCACATATTATTTGTACGTTGGAAATATGTCATTCCTCAATTAATCAATTGTAAGCTGAAAATACTCCTTGTCCCATGGATATTTCATGAAAACCTCCATAGTATTAGCCATACGAATCCACTTTTTATCGACGTGCGCTATGTTATCCCGTTCAAGCAAGACTGAATGGACAAACTATACCAATATAATCTTAAACTTCTCGATTGTGTCAAACCTCTTAGACTTCCACTGTTTTAAAAGCAGCTTTGCATCCACCCTCTTCCTGCTAGACTGACAAACTTTGTCGCAGAATGTTTCGCCATCATTCATCACTTTCTTCATTTCTTCTTTACTAGGTTTGGCACTACAATTCAATCTATTCATCATAGCAAACTCCTTCAATCCAAAGCGAACATGATTGTCTCCAACTAAAAATCATAACTCGCTCTTTTTCGTGCAATAAATTCGGAGAATCAACAGGGAATGGACAAGCTGTCCAGTGCTCTAAAAGTTTTGCAAACTGTCAAAAACAACTACTATTAATCTTTTCCATCAATTTGATTGTTCTAAGTTTATCCTTGAACTCATGGAATACATTGATCCTAAACCTTACACTAATCTTGGAGGGAAAACGTCTATGCTTTCTTAGAAAAGTCCTGAATTTGTATTTGGATGCGTCGATCGCCCTTACAAACACGGGAATTGATAGAGCATCCTGGTTACTTTTAACTGTTGCATGTGTTTCACTTTCCAGCTCATCTTCACCATCTTCAAGTTGTTCATCATCTTCTTCTTCATCGTCACCTTCTTCTACTACATCTTCTTCTTTTTCTTCTTCGGCATCTTTATCAACTTCCTGAGCAGCATCATCACCATTTTCATCATCCTCCCCACCTAAAGATTTATTATCACTGTCCTTTTCTTCTTCAACAATTATTTTTACAGAAACATGTTCTTCCATTTGAGTTTGTGCTGCATTTATGTCCAAGTCCTCTTCCTCCTCCTTATCAACACATTCTAATGTTAACCTCTTTGAAACAGATTTTTTACTAATAGGTATGTCCTCGTCAACTAATCTAGACCTTGATCTTGTTCCTTTTTTTTACCGATAGACTTTGATGGCTCTTTGTTCTTTTATCTCCTATCACGCTTAGAAATCTCAGCATTTCCTTTATTAGGGGAATCTTTAGAAGTATCTACGTTTCGTTTTCTAGTCGAAGTTTTTGAAGGCTCAGCAATTGTTTTACTTGGCAATGCTTCTTTATCTGCATTTCCTTTCCTATTTGAAGGCTTTGAAGGCTGTGCAATTGCCTTCTATGTTGAAGGACTATGCTTCTTAGCAACTTATTTCCTCCTCATGTTACCTACATGCAAATATGCAATGTCACATTTAATAATTTCAAACTTATGATCAGAATAAGAAAAATAAGCCCCAATTCCAGCAAACATCTATTACCAGAAAACAACTGACCATGGGTTTATCAATAAACATTAGGTCACTAGTTACTACAAAATTCTAAAATACAGAGTACAGAGATAGTCAAAGAAGTAAATATAACCACCCACGCCATATTAGATATGGTTATACACAATCCAATCTATCTTGAACATGCACATGAACGAATCACTCTATAAAATCTGGAAACAAAATGTAAGAAACGAAGAAAAATTGTGAATTTACCAAAATTGACACGTTCTGAGCTTTAATACAATGCTTGTTGGGTCTATAGAGACAACTCTACCCAAAATCGAAGCTTGATTCTTGTCCCTTCTCGCCGAAAACCACTATGGTCGAGGGGGTTGAGGGACAAAGAGAAGAAAGAGCAGAGAGAGTAGAGAGATGAGAGAGAATTTGTGCGGAAAAATGAGAGAGAAGTATTATTTTTTTTAACCTTATAGGTGATTCACAAGTTTTTAAAATGTTAAAAAGGTTCCATCCACCTTAACCCACTCATTTAACCATTTTTCAATTCAAAAGAAATTGAGAAAGAAAATGGGAGGTCACATGACTAATTCAAGTGTTGAGGAGGTCTTCTCGACAATTCCTCTCGACATACTATACACATTTGATCAGTCTACTCGGCACTAGTATATTTTGTGGCATAATGCAGTCAGAGACCACACTCACAAGCTTTGAAACAGTATTAGGGACGACAATGATTTTACACAGCTAGTTATCCCAAAAAATTTATATCATACTAGTTCTTGCGTATAATAAAAATTAGACTCTCAAATTTTCCCAATCATCTCGGTTCTTCTTAATTTCGGCTCGAAACGGTTGATTTTCGGTCTTTTAGTTTTAGAACATCAAACAAGAGTACTAATATTATTAGGATTCTCATTTGATTTATCACATTGGATTATTTATTCATTCTAGAATCTTGATCTTAATTATTTGATTGCTTGATCAACAATTAAACTCTATTTACATATGAAAGTCAAACTTGAAAAAAGAATTTTATGATTGGAATAGAATTGAACAGAGCAAGTTCATAATATAGGTAATTGCATCATGATTCGAATTAGGATAGATTTATACCTATTTGTCTTAGCCAGTTTCAACAGAAATTTGTTAGTGCATCATTTTATATCTAATCCCTTAGGGGTGGTTTGGTAGGAGGTATTAAAAAAATAATGCAAATATTAGCTTTGTGCATTGGATTATTTATTCATTCTTGAATCTTGATCTTAATTATTTGATTGCTTGATCAACAATTAAACTCTATTTACATACGAAAGTCAAACTTCAAAAAAAAAAAATTATGATTGGAATAAAATTGAATAGAGCAAGTTCATAACATAGGTAATTGCATCATGATCCGAATTAGGATAGATTTATACCTATTTGTCTTAGCCAGTTTCAACAGAAATTTGTTAGTGCGTTCATTTTATATCTAATGCCTTAGGGGTGGTATGGTAGGAGGTATCAAAAAAATAATGAAAATATTAGCTTTGTGCATTACTAATCCCTTATTTGGTTCATTTTTTCAACTTATATATAACTAATGTATTCGTTATACTCCTATTTGGTATTATCATATGAATAAACATAATAAACTATGGTACTAGCAATGCAAGGGTTTGTAATACTTGCATAAATATGGTTAAAGAGATAATTACCCCTTTAATCCCTCAAAACTTATTCCAAATACTTTCCGCCATATACTTTCCAGAATAATTTGAGTAGGCGGATAGAAATTGATAGAAATTGAAAGATTTCTATGACTATAATTACCTCGTTGCCTAGTAACCCAAATTAATTAATATACTTAAACAAATATAAGATTAAAAAAAGAGGACAAAGATTCAAAATAAAGCTTGAGAATCTGTTATCAAAGTCTAGAGAACAGACGAAAAGAGGTTCATCACATCAATAGGATTACGCAACTTCGGGGCTCGAGCGGTGGCCTTCGGAGTAGGGGTAAGGCTGCGTACACACTACCCTCCCCAGACCCTACTTGTAAGATTTCACTGGGTTGTTGTTGTTGTCGGGGCTCGAGCGGTGCTGTTCCTTGGTGGTGGAGGATGTCCTCTCAAAAATGCTCTAAAAAGTGTAAGAGCTTGTGAAGGAGAAGTGTAGGGGACTTCATGAGCTGCACCCCTAACTGTAGCAAATGTTAAATATGTAATGTTTTTGCCTTCCCTTAGCCCTCCAAATGACTGACTCCACCCTCCAATCTGCAATTAATCAACAAATTATGTATGCACGTCTTTCCAGTGGTTGTAGAGATGATTTCAACATTTAAATTAAGTTAGTGGATTTGGAACAACTGCATTAATATACATTTATTTTTTGCTATATGATTCATACTAGAAACTGTGAATGCAGTCACACCTTCTATTAAGGGCAAGACATACCTGCAAACCATCATACCAAGAACCATATTTGTCTAAAGCAACTAGCTTTACATCTCGAGCAAGCAGCTTAGCAATTTTCCTAGTTTGGGTCAGTGGGATTTTTGAATCTTGATCTCCACTGTTAAAAACAAAGACATCCACAATCTTAGTCTTACTACAGAGTAGGAGCTTTAACAAATTGAAAACACCAGGACTGAATAGGAGGAAATTTGAGTATAGTAACTTCAAATTTTGTGATGAACTACCTGAAAAGTAGAACTTGGATATTCTCTTTTAGAATATTTGACAGTAGAGGTATAGTGTTTACAGCTAAATCTTCTCTCCGATAGTGAAGGTTCCTGCATTTTCAGAATTTTAGCATACTTGTCTTATAAATGCACAGGCAATAATGTAAACAAGAGAAAGTAAATGCTGCCGTCATACATAAAATAAATAAAGAAAGCATTCCCTGCCTACCAGTTTAAGCTTTTAGATAAGATGATTCACACACTTTAGCGCAACAACAACAACAACCCAGTAAAATCCCACAAGTAGGGTATAGGTAGGGTAGTGTGTACGTAGACCTTAGCCCTACCCGGGTTAGAAAGGCTGTTTCCGATAGACCCTCCACTCAAGAAGACGAAAAGAGACAATAGATCAGTAACAGCTAGAGAAACCAGAAAAATAATAACAGCATTATAAGAGCCAGAAAATAAATGGAAAAGCAAGAACAATAACCAGTAATAAAGGCCCGATACTATGAAAAACGGAAAAATAGTGTGAACACTACATTAACAACTAGCAATAGAAAATAAAGGGAAGGAGAGAACTGACCCCAAACAAAAATCCCAGGCATATGGCAGGTAAGTGGTGTTGGCATGTAGTGCCTTTTGAACTTCTGGCTTGTTTAGGTACAGATTTATCCTATCAGTAAGGCATGGATCAGCAACTTCTCCTACAGCTTTCTTAACAAACTGTCAATAGAAAAGTTGCAACAAGTTAGCTTCAATTGCAAATCGGTTAATTATGTCCTAAAAACAATTAGATTTCCTACTTTTCCATGTATTGTGGCAAGGGCTCCCAATTGTTTTGCTGTACCAGAAGATACACATGTTGGCGCGAGCAGATCGCCCATATCTATATCACTTCCCATCTCCTCGTCTGTGAGTTCCGAAACTTTCTTGCACTCGTTAGATAAATTATTATGTATTGATTCCAGCAAGAACCTCGTTTCGTTACAGATTGTTCTTTTCATAGTAAGCAGTTCATCAGAAATGGCACCATGTGACCATAGATATTGAGCAGACTTCACGCTTATTTCAAGATCTAGCAGTGGATTCCCCAGCTGCAAAATTCATTGGACTAAGTGAAGATTTGAAAGTGAAACAAGTATGAACAAATAGTTCAAGGGTAATGTAGACATTACTGCAATTGATTTAAGGTTGATTGGTTCAACATTAGGCTTTCTGTTGTAATCAAGCAGCAATACTGTAAGCTGTGGTATATAGTGACCTAATAACCATAAACATATCAGTTAACAAATCTTAGCAACCAAAAAGCAAAATAGACATAGGCAAGTTGAGTTCAGATTATTAACCTGCATAACTCTCCCCGGCTAAGTACACATCCGAGTTTCTATATTGGGGGAATTTCTTGAACCAGTTGAGAATGAATTGGAGATTCTCCTTAGCTGTAAAAGATTAAAAAGAATAAATTTAAAGGTTTTCAGGCATTGCCTTACTAATATTATTGGCTATTTCGAGTAAACTGGAATACCAGTTGCCGTATCATCCCAATTGATGTAGTCTGAGCTTGTATTTGAGTATGAAAATCCTACTCCAATCGGGGACTCCACGTATAACATGTTCGATACTGTTTCATAGCAATTAAAAATCAGCCATTGTTATCCAATTTTCAGGTATAAAATCTTTCAATATGATCATTCAGGAAACAAGAAACATTACCCAAATTCCAGGAATACTTGTTTTTCATTAGGTTTCCATCAATCCCTGGCTGAAATGGACCGTGCTCCATAAAAGCACCAAAACCCACAGATGAACAACCAGGGCCTAATATTTTGAATACAACCAAATTAATATTTACAGTTGTTAAAACTATAAATCAAGGTTATTAGAAAAAATGTACCTCCATTGAGCCAGAGAGTAAGGGGAAGTGACGCTGCATTTTCTGAATCTGCTTCGACAAAGTAATAAAATAGAGCTCTGCCATGTTGAGAATTTGTAACAATATAACCAGAGTATTGTTTGAAGAAAATATTTGGAGGCTGTCCAGGAAGAGAAGTTATGAGCTCAGCACTTGATTTGTAGTAAAAGAAGGAAGAAAAGATAGTGATGACATAGAACCAAGGAACCATTTCAGATGGAAAGAGTGAATGAGTACAATAATTGTATCCCTGCAGATTGATATCCGTTAATTTTAACTTAAGATATCCAATTACTATTAATTATAAGAAAGTAGGTAATGAGGATTTGAATAATACATCAACCTTTAAATATGTGCTACTGCCAAGAATATTATATTCTCACCTGCCTCAAAGAAATTCAACCAAGTACCTTATACGTAAAACAATCTACCATAGCTCAAAAAAAAAAAAAAAAAAAAGAGTAGGTAATCTCTTTGCCTCTACAAAAGTTCCTACTATAGTCACATATGATCTTGAATACAGTTTCGCTTAACTGTTAGACCACACTCCCAGATACCAAAAATTAGGTTCGCTTTATTTGGGACTAATCTTGCTGAAAATTACAGATTTCAAAGAGCACTATTTTATATTTCTTAGGATTAATCTTGCTTTGGATATAGGAAAATGAAAGATTTATTTATTTTCTTAAAGCTCTTAGCATCTCGCACCCTTTCCCCCGTAACCACGGCCATAGATTGAAAGGTTGGAATGCTGCATTTAATGTGCCATTGTTTAAGACTTTAGTCCTATTTAATGTACGGATTGAATAGACTAGACAAACGACCAGTGGCGATGCCACGATCATAACCCTTCGTCGAAAAATTGCATTGTGTACATAGATAAAATATTACGTTTTAGATGTATATAATACATATTGAACATCTTTGTCGGAATTTTTTTTTATTTTTTTAAAATTTGAACACCCTTGAAGAAATTCCTAGTTTCGCCATGCAAAGATATAGGTGGTGGGTGGTTTCCGATTGGTGGTTTGTGTCATTCTGTGAGATTTAAAGGGGTTAAATTGGGTTGAATAAAAAAAGTGTTATGTGACATTTAGACGGGTTTAATAGCCTATTTGACCAAGCTTCTAAAATCAGCTTATTTTGAGAAGTGTTTTTTGGTGAAAAGTAGTTTGTGTTTGACTAATTAATTTAAAAAACATTTTTGAGCAGTAATTAGTGTTTGGCCAAGCTTTTAAAAACTACTTCTAAGTGTATTTTTCTTAAAAATGCTTCTCAGAAAAGTACTTTTGGAGAGAAACTACTTTTTTCTGCTTCTTCTTCTCCTCAAAAGCATTTTTTTTTCTACCAAAAGCTTAGCCAAACACCTCAATTTTTGGCCAAAAATGTTTTGGCCCAAAAAAAAAGTTTGGTCAAACAGGCTATAAATGGGTTGAAGAAACCGCGTTAGATAATGTTGAGCTTGAGTTTTACTCTGTTCAAAACCGTATTAGATTTGGTGTTTAGGTATAAAAAGTTGAATTTAAAAGAAAATTAAGGAATGGGTAATAGAGAATCGAAGAACCATTCATGTTGTCTGTTTTTTTTTTTTTTTTTTTTTGTATTTTAATATTTTCATAATGGATAAGCAGACATTTTGTCCTGTTGTGATCCGGGCACTCAGCGAGGCTGCCAGTAGAGAGCAGAAACCTACTTGAAGATAACTATCCTTAAAATTTTCCTTTGAACCCCTTTTTCAGAATATTTTACCGTTTATTTCTTTTATGTGGAATTGAATCCCTTGGAAAAATTCTAAATACACCTCTGTGGGTAACATTTGCATAGAGTAAGAGGAAGGGGAAAGGATGGACACGATGAGAATCAACCCATACTGGTGGATTACCATTCAATTATCAAAAATCTTGAAGATGTACTGGGGCGTGGGATCGATTCTCAGCCGCTGCATTTTGCACCGGCCTGCCCTTTTTCCTTGAAGATGTACTGGTATTTGTGAAAATGAAGTTTTGGAAAAGAATTTTTTTTTTTTTTTTTTTGCAAAAGCTGCTTTTCAACCAAACACCAAGAAGTCTTTCAGTTTTGGCGAAAAAAAAAACTAGTTTTGAATAATTTTCCAGTTATTCAAAAAATGAAATACTTTTTGGTTGGTGTTTGATTAAAAAAAATTATTCTTGATGAAAGCTGTTTTTTTTTGGCAGAAACTTTTCTTCAAAATTTTGAAACAAATCAGAAGCGATGATCCAACATAATCAGAAGCGATGGTACGGCCCTTCACCGGGTCCCGAGCATAGCGAGAGCTTAGTGCACCGGACTACCCTTTTGTATAAATCAATCATTGGGGCTCTAGGTAAAACCTAGGGCCGGCCAAGTTATATTAAAATCCACACAGGAAAAAAAAGCAAGACAAAGATAACAAAATAAAGCTTGAGAATAGGTTCTTGCAATCTAGAGAACAGTGGAATGGAGGTTCATCAGATAGATCCGATTATACAGCTGAGGCTGTAATAGTGCTGCTCTTACGTGGTGGAGGATGTCCTCCCAAAAATGCTCTAAAATGTGTAAGAGCTTGTGAAGGAGATGTATAGGGCACTTCATGAGCTGCACCTCTTACTGTAGCAAATGTTAAATATGTAACATTCTTGCCTTCCTTTAACCCTCCAAATGATTGACTCCATCCTCCAATCTGCAATTAAACAACAAATTATATATACGCATGTTTCCAATCTAAGGCTACATTGTACTATGGGAATAGGGGAACATACCTGAAAGCCATCATACCAAGGACCATATTTGTCAAAAGCAACTAGCTTTAAATCTCGAGCAAGCAGTTTAGCAATTTTTCCTAGTCTGGGTCAGTGGGAGTTTGAATCTTGGTCTCCACTGGAAAAAGCAAAACATGCACAATCTTACTTTAGATTAGTAGCTTTTCACAAAACCCAAAAAGTAAAGACTATGTAGTTGTTAGAATTGTGAAGTAAGCAGGAAATTTGAGTGTAGGAACTTCGTATTTAGTAATGAACTAACCTGAAAAGCAGAACTGGGATATGCTCTTTTAGAATATTTGACAGTAGAGGTATAATGTTTATACCACCATCATCTAGCTTATACTGAAGGGGCCTGCATTTTCAGAGATTTTAACAGACTTGTTTTATAAATGCACAGGCAACAAACAGATGAGAAAGTAAAGGGTGTTACAAACACTAAATAAATAAATAAATAAAACTATTCTCTGTTTAATAGTTTATGATTTTAGATAAAGCGATAACAGAATTTAGTGCATGAGATAGTAACGGGACGGAGAGAACCTACCCTGAACAAATCTCCCAGGCATACGGCAGGAAAGTGGTATTGGCATGTAGCGCCTTCTGAACTTCTGGCTTGTTAAGGTACAGATCACTCCACTCAGTAAGGCATGGATCAGCAACTGTTCCTACTTTCTTATCGAGCTGTCAAAAAAATAGCTGCAACAAGTTAGCTCCAATTGCAAATAGTTGAATTATGTCCTAATCATGGTTCTCGTGGAATTTGTTTTCATACCTTTTCATGCATTATGGCAAGATTTCCAAGGGCCTGTAATTGTCCTGCTGTATTAGAGGTTACACATGTTGGCAAAAGAATATCATCCTTCACTGTATCATTTCCCATCTCCTCCGTTCTGAGTTCCCACACTTTCGAGCATTCGTTAGATGTCTCATTACGTATATACTCCAGCACATACCTTGTTTCATTACAGATTGTTCTTTGCATATCAAGCAGTTCATCAGAAATGACACCATGTGACCATAGATATTCAGCGGACTTCACGCTTATTTCAATATCTAGCAGTGGATTCCCCAGCTGAAGAGCCATTGGACTAAGTGAAGATTTGAAAGTGAAATAATTATCAACAGATAGTTAAAATATGAAAACATGCTTTGGTGGTTCAAGGGTAATGTAAACATTACTGCAATCGATTTAAGGTTGATTGGTTTAACATTGGGCTTTCTGTTGTAGTCAAGCAGCAATAATGTAAATTGTGGTATATAGTAACCTAAGAACCAAAAACATACTCATTAGTTAACCAATCTTAGTGTTAAAAAGCTATGAGTATATACACCCAAAAGACCATATAGATGCATTGGGAAAAATTGAGTTTACATATTAAAGTGATATAAACATGACGTGTCATGACACATAGACTGGTCAAAGAGTTACAACTTGCAAAGAGGCACGAGTTGCAACAGATATGATCAGAGGCAAAGGAAGAAGCACGAGCGGTTATCCAAAAGACTCAGCGCTCATACTTATTTAAGTCCAAGAATCAAGGGGAATGAATCTGACACTACATGGGAGTACAAATACAGTATTTAATGAGCTTTAAATACTAAAAACGATAGAGAATCTGTATTAAATACAATGATTATGTAACGTAGCATTTAATGTCTTTAATTGTCCATAATGACCTTATTATGACAAAGGCAAAACGCATATCTCCAAAATAGCTATAAAAGGGAGAGAACGGATCAATTGTAGGGACACGAAATACTATCTGAATATACCGATTTACTTGCTTTTCTTCTGATTATCTTATTGCTAGCCAAATTACTTTCTTTCATATATTCTTTTGATTTATCAGTAACCCGAATTCTTCTAAATTAAAGTTTTGACCGAAATCCCATTTTTTGGTTAAACAAATTGGTTCCGTTGCCGGAAATCTGATAATCTATCCTCTTTTAGCTTAACTTTCCTTGTTGCATCAACCATGTCGAACAACAATGACAACATTCAAGGAAACCAACAACTTCAGGGAAATCCACAGGGTAATCAAACCCCGGTCCCTTCTCTACGAGGCTCTCCTTGGCAGTCTCATGAAGGCTCTCCTGATGGATCTCATACAAATGGAAACGCTCAATTTGAAAATGTTGAAGCTATCGATGAAGCTTTGCAGAAACTAATTGTTGCACAGGTCAATAAAGCTCTTGAGGCTTTTGCTAGCCAGTTACTTGATGCACTACCCATACCCACTCCAAATAACAACACTTTGGAGAACCCTCGTTGCGGGTTTGTTAATTCAAGGTAGTTGTGGTACCCCCAGCGAATCACAGGAGGGAAAACTAGGTAACTTAGTCAATTATGATTTACAAAGTTTAGTACTAACATTGCAGAAATAGCTCAAGGAGCAAAGTGACCGCATAGAGCAAATACCCGGGGTGCAGTCCGTAATCAAAGGGATAGATACGGATAAATATCCGCAACAACCCTGGAAGCCAAGTGCTGATCCCCTCCCAATTCCAAAGAAATTCAAAATGCCTGCTATTCCAAAATACGATGGAATAACAGACCCACGAGACCACGTGACTGCATTCACAACAAGCGTAAAAGGCAACGACTTGACCAAGCAAGAGATTGAATCAATATTAGTCAAAATATTTGGTGAAACACTCACCAAGGGTGCATTGCCATGGTATTCTCTTTTACCCGAAAATTCTATAAATTCTTTTGATAAGCTTGCCTATTCTTTCATCAAAGCACACTCGGGAGCTCAAAAATTCGAAAAAATAATGGAAGATATTTTCAAGATCAAGCAAGGGGACTCAGAATTGCTTGGGGAGTTCGTGGACAGATTCCAATGTGAAAGAATGACATTACCACGTGTACCTGATAATTGGGCAGCTATAACTTTCACAAGTAATTTGAATGAAAAGAGCTCAGAAGCTACGAGGCGACTCAAAGAAAGTCTTCTTGAATTCCCAGCTACAACATGGAATGACGTTTACAACAGGTATAGCACGAAGCTAAGGATAGAAGAAGATATTGTTCCACGATTCCAAAAAGAAGAAAAAGTAAGTTCGAGATGGGCGAAAACTGAAAAAAGGTCCGGTAAAAGCAGGTAAGAGCCATACATGGGACCTGCGGAAAAGATTCACGGTCAAAACATGACAATCAAAGGTATGATCACAGATCAAGGAATAGAGAGTCAGGCTCTTCATCAAGGTTTAGGAATGATCGAAAAACCCATGAGTCACGAGATGATGATAGAAATTTGAAGGCGAGATTTGGCGGTTACAATTTCAATGTGAGCACTTCCGAGCTCGTAGCTGTTTTGAGAAGCATGGGTGACAAGGTACGGTGGCCAAAAGAGATGATATCGAATCCAAACAGGCGCAACCCTGATCATTGGTGTGAGTTTCATAATGATCACGGGCATAAAACAGCAGACTGTAGATTTTTACAAAGTGAAGTTGATCATTTATTAAAATAAGGGTATCTCACCGAGTTATTCAGTGAGAAAGGTAAGCAAGCTTACATGAAGAATAGGCAGGAACCCCCTAAACCACCTTATCCCATAACGATGGCGTATTATCTCCTCATAACGATGCCCTGGTAATATCTTTAATTGTATATGATACTAATGTGAAACGAATTTTGATTGATCCAGGTAGTTCCGTGAACATTATTTTGCTAAGAGTATTACGTGAGATGCAAGCTGAGGATAAATTAATACCAAAGGCGCATACTTTATCTGGATTTGACAATTCTAGTGTTGTGACGAAAGGAGAGGTAACACTCACCACATTCGCAGAAGGAGTTGTCAAAGATACAAAGTTTCAAGTAGTAGATATGGAGATAGCTTACAATATGATCCTTGGGAGACCATGGATCCACGAAATGGATGTCGTTCCTTCAACCTTACATCAAGTTATTAAATTTCCATCACCATGGGGAATATGTCAAATCCGCGGGGATCAACATACATCCAGGAGCATCAACTCTATAGCAGATTCAAGTATGAAAAAGAAGAAAAATAGCAATCACAGAAGATAGTTGAGGGCACCACAACACAAACCTCAACTGAACAAGGGAAGACGGATGTGGATTCAAGGCCTGATATCATTTAATAACCAGAAGAAAACGAAAATATCAAAACAACAATTGAAGAACTGGAGGTTGTGGTGCTATTTGCACAATGACCTGATAAGAAAGTCTACGTAGGGTCCAATCTAAGCCAAGGCATGAGAGGTAAGTTAATTGAATTTTTGAAAACTAACTTGGACTATTTTGCTTGGTCCCGCTCTAACATGACAGGAATACCACCGGAGGTAGTGACTCACAAATTGAATGGACCCAACATACCCTCATGCCAAACAAAAGAAAAGAAAGCAAGGAACTTTTAAGAATCAAGTGATTCAAGATGAGGTTCAAAAATTGCTAAAGATTGGATCCATCCGCAAGGTAAAATATCCTAATTGGTTAGTCAATACTGTTGTAGTTCCAAAGAAGAATGGTAAGTGGCGAGTTTGTGTGGATTACACAGACCTTAATAAAGCTTGTCCTAAAGATTCTTTTCCACTACTACATATAGATCAGCTAATTGATGCTACTGCAGGGCATGAACTATTAAGTTTTTTAGATGCATATTCATGTTACAATCTGATCAAAATAGATCCGGTAGATGAGGAAAAAACTTCATTCATAATAGACAGGGGGACTTACTGTTATAAAGTAATGCCTTTTGGTCTCAAAAATGCTGGTGCAACATATCAAAGGCTAGTTACTAAAATGTTTCAAGAACATCTGGGAAAACCATGGAGGTTTATATAGAAGATATGCTCGTTAAAACTCAGCATTCGAGAGATCATATATCACACTTGTCTCATACATTTCAGATTTTGCACAAATTTAATATGAAATTAAATCCGGAGAAATGTGCATTTGGTGTCGCATCAGGTAAGTTTTTGGGTTTTCTTGTTTCTAAACGTGGTATTGAAGTGAATCCCGCACAGATTAAGGCCATTAATGAAATTTCTTATATGCTTTCAAGCAAAAAAGAAGTGCAGAGGTTGACAGGAAGAATTGCAGCCTTGGGAAGATTCATTTCTAAATCATAAGAAAAGTGCTTTAAATTCTTTTCAGCTCTTAAAAAGCAAGATCACTTTGAATGGAACGAGGAATGTCAGCAGACACTAAAAAATTTGAAGACATACTTATCAAATCCACCATTGCTTGCAAAACCAAAGGCTGGAAAAAGACTGCTCATCTACCTTGTTGTTTCAGAAGTAACGGTAAGTGTTGTTTTAGTCCGTGAGGACCAAGATAAATAATCTCCGATCTATTATGTTAGAAAATCTTTGTTAGATGCAGAGACACGGTACCCTCAATTGGAAAAGCTTGCACTTGCATTAATCATGGCATCTAGAAAATTAAGGCCTTATTTTCAATGTCATCCTATTACTGTAGTAACTGCTTATCCATTACGCAATATATTACATAAGCATGAATTGTCAGGTAGGTTAGCTAAATGGGCTATAGAATTAAGGGAATATGATATCACCTACCAACCTAGAACTGTTATAAAATCTCAAGTGTTAGCTGATTTCATGGCTGATTTTAGCTAAGGGATGCAATTAGAAGCAGAAAAAGAGTTGCAGGTGTTCAACGGAGCTAACTCAGGAACTTGGACCTTGTTTACTGATGGTTTATCTAACGTAAAGGGTGTTGGTTTAGGGATTATTTTGGTACCACCTATGGGTGAAACCACTCGATAAGCCATAAAATGTTATTCTATAACTAACAATGAGGCAGAGTATGAAGCTGTGATTGCAGGTTTAGAACAACACAAGAACTTGGCATAAATCAGATTATAATCAAAAGCGATTCACAACTCATAGTTAATCAAATGTTGGGGACTTATACGGCCAGGGAAGCAAGGATGCAGCAATACTTAGAGAAGGTACGGGATTTGATAAAGCAATTTCAAACCTGGAAAGTAACACAAATACCAAGGGATAAAAATGTTGAAGCCGACGCCCTAGCTAATCTTGCATCTGTGGCAGACGTGGCAAGCAATGAAAATGCTTCAGTTATTCATTTATTTCATTCAGTTCTCGACCTCGATAAGAATGAGGTAAATTTTAATAACTTAACTTAGGATTGGAGGAACGAGATTGTTGCTTTTTTGCAGTATGGTACCATCCCTGAAGATAAGAAAAAAGCTCATACGCTTCGAAAAAAGGCTGCTCGGTATTGCTTAAAGTAAGGCAATCTTTACCGAAAAATGTTCGGTGGTCCCTTAGCAAGATGCCTCGGACCTTCTCAGACAGAATACGTAATGAGAGAAATACACGAGGGGCATTATGGGAATCACGTAGGAGGAAGGTCATTGGTAAGAACCTTAATTAGAGCAAGTTATTATTGGCCCAAAATGGAAGAAGAAGCGGAAAGTTTCGTGGCTAAATGTGATAAATGCCAAAGGTACGGTAATAATATGCATAGGCCCGCAAAGTTATTACAACCGGTCATTGCACTGTGGCCATTTATGAAATGGGATATGGATATCGTGGGTCCACTACTGCAAGCAAAAGGACATGTAAAATTTTTGCTCGTACTCACTGATTATTTTACTAAATGGGTAGAGGCAAGAGCATTTAAACAGGTGCGGGAAAAGAAAGTTAAAGATTTCATTTGGCGGAATATCATATGCCGATTCGATGTGCCAAAGGAGATCGTGTGTGATAATGGTCCTCAGTTTATAGGCACTCAAATCACAATATTCTTTTAAAGTTGGCAGATTAAAAGGATTACGTCTACACCTTATCATCCGGTGGGTAATGGACAAGCTGAGTCAACAAACAAAGTCATTATCAACAATTTAAATAAGGGTTTAGAGGAATCCAAAGGTAATTGGCTAGAAGTGTTACCTGGTGTTTTATGGGCATATCGTACAACAACAAAAACAAGTACAGGAGAAACACCATTTTCATTGGTTTATGGAGTTGAAGCTTTAATTCCAGCTGAGATAGGAGAGCCGAGTACACGATTAACACAGGCGACAGAAGAATCTAATGACGAGGAAATGCTTGTAAATCTTGATTTACTTGAAGGAAGAAGAGAAGCTGCACTAATAAGAATGGCAGCACAGAAGCAGGTCATAGAACGATACTAAAATAGAAAAGCACGCCTCAGATTCTTCAAAATTGGGGACTTCGTGCTCAAAAAGGTCTTTCAATCTACGAAGGCAGCTAACTCGGGGAAATTAAGTCCAACATGGGAATGACCCTATAGAATTCATGATATTACAGGTAAAGGAGCATATGAGCTGGAAACAATGGATGGAAAGATACTACCTTCACATTGGAATACTGTTCATCTGAAGAGATATTATTTCTGAAGAATACCCACGGTCAGGCATCCATATTTTAAAATTTAATTTTTGATTTGTTAAAATTTTACTAACAATTTTAGATGATAGGCAAAATGCTAACCCGTACTAAATGATGGGTCACGACCTGCAAGGCACGTGGAATAAATTAAACTTCCTGGCCTAGGGTTATAATTATTCTGATAGAAATTCAAACGGGTTATCCAGTCTTCATCTACAATCGTAACTCCGAGTCCCGTATGTTTTTCCTTTACAGGGAAAGGACCAAATGAGAGAAATAATCAAGTTCTCGAGGCTTCATACTTCGACGCTCAAACACTTGGGGGACTACATAATATACACGAACATGTGTATAAGGAAGGCAAAGAAGATCAAGCCCTAAAAAGTTCACTCATTGAATGAGTCAAGTGCAGAGCAAAGTCACGAGTGTCGCACCTCCTTTTTCCGCCCCCGCGAGGGTGCAGGGAGTTTTCTCCAATTAAAGAACAGTCGAAACGGGATTTGTTTGTTTGTTTCAGAGTCGCCACTTGGAATTTTAAGGTGTCCCAAGTCACCAATTTTAATTCCTGAATCGAGGAGAATAAGACTATATTTAACAGTCTGCGCACCAGAAATCCGGATAAGGAATTCTGTTAACCCGGGAGAAGGTGTTAGGCATTCCCGAGTTCCGTGGTTCTAGCACGGTCGCTCAACTGTTATATTCGGCTTGATTATTTTTGATTTGTTAAATACATTTTTATTGCATGATTTTATTGTTACCGCTTCTATTTAGATTTAAAGACCCTTCTTTGAATCGAATCACGCGTACGTATATTCGTGTTATAAATTATATTTTTAAAACATGCGGAGTTGTGTCACGCGCACGTGTACACAATAATATAGATAATATTTTTATTAAAATAATCATTTTCGAAATTATGCTTTAAATAAAATCAAGAACATTCGCCCTTTGGTATAATTAAGTAGTGAACATCACATCTCGGGTTTTTATGAAATTAATAATGATATTCTCCGAGAAATCTCTTTTTAATAAAAATTTGCTCGAAGTTGCGCGAACGCATAATCCGAATCGCCTTTAGAAGTATAATCAAGTCACGCGAACGCATCCTTAATTATGCAAATATTCTTGACAGTAATATAAATTCTCTACAAATGTTTATTGCATCCATCTATTTTTAAATGTAAGAGTCATGAGAAATCACTATTTGAGATGCCTCTAAATTCCTTGAAAAGAATTCACAATTCATTAAGTGTTGACCGCAAATTATATTTTTACGTGTGAATTATATTCCTCAAAAACCATGAGTTTAAAGAGTAAAATAAAAATAAAATAAAAATAAACAACGTGTGATTAATACTACCATTTTTATGGTAAATACAATATTTATCTACCCAAAAAGCGAATTGCGTATAAAACTTAGGAAAACAATTGATTTAATAAATGAAGTAATATTTTTTGAAGAATTTTCATTGTTATATTTGGAGCAAACGCTATTTACACATTTTTTGACTTAAAATGTTACAATCTATAAATCCCATCCTTCTTTTACACCACTTGTTTTTAGTCCGAGGTTATAATTGTTTGGTTAATTTTGCTTACGAAGATTGGGTTTGAGATAAATAAACCAATTCTTATATTCTGCCTATGCGAATATTTGCAAACACTAACTCTATATTTTGTAAAAAATCATTGACATTATTTCATATATTAAAAGAAATGAGTTGATCGCGTTCCTAAAATAACTAAGCCATTTGTTATTAAGAAAGAGAACTAATCTACCAATTGATTTAATACTATATTAACCAACTAAAACAAAACTGAAACTTAAACTAATAAAATTTAAATGAGTAGAAGACATCCTTATAATTCCAAACTTCATTTACTTGCCATGTTGAAGCTCTTCACAACATGAGTTTAAAAGATATGTACCTGATATTGGAAGCAAAAGAAAATGAAGATGAAAATCAGCAACAGTAATAACAGTGTAACAGCAACAACTGCCCAGCAACAGTAACAACCCAGTAACAGACCGGTGGAGTAGTAATCCCAAAAACAAAAGCTTTAAGCTTTGAATGAAACAACAACCATTAATACTAATTTCAAACAAAGAAAGAAAGCAGAAGATTTTTTAGTTTATTTTTATTTGAAAGCTTAAATATTTTTCGGAATTTTCTATCTCTTAAATGTTCAGCCCTTTTCTCTCTCTTATTTTCAGATTTGTTTCTCTCTCCCGTTTTTTTTTCTCTGTCTCGTGTATCTTTTTTTTTTCCTTTCTGATTTCAAGACTTCTCTTTTATAACCCATCCCATAAATCTTTCAATTAATTAAAATCCATACTTTTTCTCTACCCAACCCATTATCTTCCCACTCATCCCCATTACATTAAATAAACATATCACACCACCCCATTATATTTTGTCCCCCATGTTTCATTTAAAATAATACAAGATTCCCCCCACTATATTTTGTCTTGTCCCCCCTTTAACGACGAACCGGAGATGAATCAACGACGAACTTTGATTGTAAATCTGTCCGAGCCTCAATCAAAGCTCGAACGAACACGGACAACTTGAACAAAGCTTGAATAAACGGGGTTTGTTCGGTGATAATAGTAGCCGGAAGCAGCAGCGGAAAGCAACGTCCATGGCGGGCAGCAGCAGCGATCGTACAGTAGACGCCGCGAAGTTGTTGGAGAAGAAAGCAACAACAGCTGTGTGGGCAATAGCAACGAGAACGGAGGGGGATGCTCAACCTTGCATCAGTGAAGCAGTAGCATCAGCTACTGCTGGACGTCGGAGCTTTTGACTGAGGCAGAAGTTCGTTGGTGATGATGCTGCCATGGAGAAGTTAAAGCTTGAGCAGCTGGGGATGTGGAGGAGGCGTCCATGGATGCTGGACGAAGAAGACGAAATAACGAAGGTGTTCGGCGAAGGGGTCATCGCTTGGTTTGAAGGAGACGAAGGCAACGGGGTCGTAGCAGCCATGAACGGCTGCTACGTGCACTGTGTGTGTGCAGTGAGGGTGAGGAGTATGGAGGGGCAGCCATTGATGGGTGCTTGAGGAAGCTTGAGGAAGAAGAAGAAGATAGGAGGGGGGCGGATGGTTTAGCAAATTTTTAGGATTTTCTTCATTTTGTTTTGTTTTGTTTTTTGTAAAATGTAAGACAAAGGGTTTTGGGTCTTTTGGGTTATGGACTGGGTCGACCCAGTTCGAAATGGACTGGGTCGTAGGGAAGATTGGGCCAATTTTTGGGCCTGTGGCTTGAAATTGAAGAAGAGGCCTAATTCCGACTTTCTTTATATTTTTGCTTTCTTTTCTTCTTTTATTTCTCTAAAACTAAATTATAAAAATACTTAAACTATTATTAAGAATTAAATTAAGTTATAAAAGCGCAAATTAACTCCCAATAACAATTAACGCACAATTAAGTAATAATTAAGCATAAAATTGTATATTTGGACATTAAATGCTAAAAATGCAAACGATGCCTATTTTTGTAATTTTTAATTTTTGTAAAACAAATTTAATTACTAACAATTGTAGAATTAAATCCTACATGCAAAATGCGACATATTTTTGTATTTTTTATTAATTTAGCAAATAAACATGCACAGACAAATACAAATAATTATTCAAAATATCACAAAATTGCACACCAAAGAAAAATCATTTTATTTTTGAATTTTTTGGGAGTAATTCTCATATTGGGCAAAAATCACGTGCTTACAGCTGCCCCTCTTTGCCCGAAGACACGAAGGGTTTTCGTGCAAAGATAAAGCGAGCGATTTTTTGCCCATCCGAGTACTCCGTGTGAAGCATTTTTTTTGAAAAAGATTTGACCGAACCTTTGCTTCAAAGGTTTCCTACATATCCTGGGCTAAACAGGAATCAGGTCAATGTAGTTCGGGAAATTTTGGTAGCTGGGACTACCGTGGGACTGCATTGTTACTGTTGTTGCATGCTATTACCACTGCTTACCGATCTCCTTGTTACACCATGCTTAAAAGAAAACAAGAAGCTAGGCTAGAGTACAATTTGTTTTTGTTGCCTTGCTTCCTTGTCTGCTTGCATTTCTTCCGGTGCTTTTCTTCTTTTGACACATGTACTTGAGTTTGTACTGTGACCTCTTGTTGCAACCTTCTGTTTCCCGGTGCCGGGGAATTTTATTGTTTCCTGCTGGGGATTCCTATTGTAACCCTCTGTTTTATTGTCCTCTGACTTGATCTTGAAATGTATGCCTCTGTTATCTGGGCGGGCTCCCAACTTCAATACTTGAAAATTAAAGACTTGAAATGTATGCCTCTGTTATCTGGGCGGGCTCCCAACTTCAATGCTTGAAATGTAAAGACTGCAATGTATGCCTCTGTTGTCTGGGCGGGCTCCCAACTTCGACGCTTGAAATATAAAGACTGAAATGTATGCCTCTGTTATCTGGGCGGGCTCCCAACTTCAATGCTTGAAATGTAAAGACTGAATGTATGCCTCTGTTATTATGGGCGGGCTCCCAACTTCAACACTTGAAAAGTAAAGACTGAAATGTATGCCTCTGTTATATGGGCGGGCTCCCACTTCCAACACTTGAAAGTAAACGTCATTCCTCTCTTCAAGCGGGCTCCTGACTTCAAACCATACATCGCCATTCCTTTCTTTAGGTTGGCAAGATTTCAACAACCTTTTTAAAACGCCTTTCCTCTCTTCAGGCGGGCTCCTGACTTCAACAACAACTTTGAAAATAATCGTCATTCCTCTCTTCAGGCGGGCTCCTGACTTCAAACCATACATCGCCATTCCTTTCTTTAGGTTGGCAAGATTTCAACAACTTTTAAAAACGCCTTTCCTCTCTTCAGGCGGGCTCCTGACTTCAAACCATACATCGCCATTCCTTTCTTCAGGGGGGCTCCTGACTTCAAACTTCTTCTTTTTTTCAAATTATCCTAGGAGAAAATTCATCAGACTAGGATTTGATATCTTATCTTAGGAGAAAGATTCATCCGACTAAGATTTTATCTTGGGAGAACAATTTCATCAGACCAAGATTTTGACTCTAGGAGATAAATCGTCAGACTAGGTCCATTTGTTGTGATCTTAGGAGAAAGATTCATCCGACTAAGATTTTATCTTGGGAGAAAAATTTCATCAGACCAAGATTTTGACTCTAGGAGATAAATCGTCAGACTAGGTCCATTTGTTGTGATCTTAGGAGAAAGATTCATCCGACTAAGATTTTATCTTGGGAGAACAATTTCATCAGACCAAGATTTTGACTCTAGGAGATAAATCGTCAGACTAGGTCCATTTTGTTGTGATCTTAGGAGAAAGATTCATCCGACTAAGATTTTATCTTGGGAGAAAAATTTCATCAGACCAAGATTTTGACTCTAGGAGATAAATCGTCAGACTAGGTCCATTTGTTGTGATCTTAGGAGAAAGATTCATCCGACTAAGATTTTATCTTGGGAGAACAATTTCATCAGACCAAGATTTTGACTCTAGGAGATAAATCGTCAGACTAGGTCCATTTGTTGTGATCTTAGGAGAAAGATTCATCCGACTAAGATTTTATCTTGGGAGAAAAATTTCATCAGACCAAGATTTTGACTCTAGGAGATAAATCGTCAGACTAGGTCCATTTTGTTGTGATCTTAGGAGAAAGATTCATCCGACTAAGATTTTATCTTGGGAGAAAAATTTCATCAGACCAAGATTTTGACTCTAGGAGATAAATCGTCAGACTAGGTCCATTTGTTGTGATCTTAGGAGAAAGATTCATCCGACTAAGATTTTATCTTGGGAGAACAATTTCATTAGACCAAGATTTTGACTCTAGGAGATAAATCGTCAGACTAGGTCCATTTTGTTGTGATCTTAGGAGAAAGATTCATCCGACTAAGATTTTATTATATTATCTTGGGAGAAAAATTTCATCAGACCAAGATTTTGCCGGGAGGAAAATTCGTCATATTAGGACTTTTTATCCTAAGGGGAAAATGTAAAGATCAATGATTTGAGAAACTTACCTTCGTAATTTCTTCTTTTCTTTTCTCCTTCCTTCGTGCTGCTTTGTTCTTGCTTGCTGGGGATAATACCACTGCGGGAGTCTTCTTTCTTCCCCTCCTTCAAATTCAATTTTTTTTTTCGAAACACTGCTGAGAATAAAATTGTTATCTTCTTGGGATAACGTTGTTGAGGATAACGCTGCTGGGGAATTTTATCCCTTCAAACCGATGCTTCATTCTTCTGGAAGCTGCTGGGGATGATAATGACTTTTTGCTTTTCTGAGCACAAGTGTCATCCCTTTGTTATGTCTGCTGGGGAACAACTTCCTTCATTGGAAACTTATTATGTTGGGGGTAACCCTGGTTCAAAGACCATTTCCTTGGTGCTATCTTTATTCTTCCTCGAATGGGTACCTGACTTTCCAGAAAATTTTCCAAATGAAAGGAAAATTTTCTGCCCCAGTTTTACAGTCTCCCTTATGGCATGCATTTTCCGACATCAATGCCATTTCTTTTACCTGTTTCAAATCAAACAAAACTTATTAGTTTGAAATGCGGTGGTTGGTTGTGATACGCATACTGGGATTGGTTTTCCCTTTCTCTTTCCATGCTCTGCGTTCCAAAACTTGTTGGGGATGGTATTATTTGCTGGGGATAATCCTTTTCTGCTGGGGATATCCCTCTTCTTTTGTAGCATGGCTCGGAAACTTGCATTTTTTCGACCTTTTAGTCTCGCATGAATTTTCCAAGTCATGCTCATTGCTCTCCTTATTTGTCCACGGGCCTTGGCCTTGAGGTTTTAATAACCTCTGATTTTGGCAAGGATATCCCTCTTGACACTCGTTGATATTTTTGTCAATTCCATTTTGCTGGGGATATCTTTCTTGACATTGGCCTCGCGCTTGTTCCTTCCTGACTATATCACTTGGATGTATTAGTCAGATCTTATCTTGGAAAGCTGATGGCCTATTTTGAAGTCATTTCCCACTGGTTCTGACCAAACAGACTCTACTGGGGAAATTTCTATGAAAGGAAAAGATAAAAGGGAACAGAATAAAAGACAACGGAAAAAGATGACTCTTTAACAAAAGAAACTATAAATAAAAACCTATCAAATGCAAATACCGACTCTAATGGTCATGACATGCACATGTGGCCCATCCTCTGCCGTCAATCGTCTTTCAAGACCTTCAATTGGCAATTCCCCATCTGATTCTCAATCTTATTCGACTTGTAGTGCCCAAAAGGTTTTCACTATCAAGTCTCTCTCATTTTGGTTTTCCTCTCAGCTTTCATCGCCTTATGGTGCCTGTGAAGGTTTTCACCGATAAGACTCTCTCATTTATATCACTTTCCAGCTGGGGATTTGGAGTGTTGTTGGTATGACTCTCTCTGCTGGACATTAGAGTCCTTTCTGTTGTGGAACAGAGTGTTATGTTCACCGGTAAGACTCTCATTTGTCTGACTTGGCATCTTTTGCAGACTGGTCAGAAGGTCTTTCTTTGGACCGTAATGTGGGTTTTTTGGATAGGTTTAGAAAGAAAGGGTATTAAAGGCTCAAAAAAACAAAATAAATTTGGGTTTTAAATTACAACCTTCGAAATCATATTTGTTTACAACGAGCGCAACCCTTGCCCCTAGTTTCTTGCTTGGGGATTATTTATTTATTATATATATTTTTTAATTTTTTTTTGTTACACTATGCATATTACGCACATTATGCGCACTATGCACCCTATGACCGAGCCGTGAAGCGCCTACGTATCCTCTTTGAGGAATCAGGTCAAACGTAGTTCCCAATTCCTCTTTTTCATTTGACTTTCTTTTGTTTTTTTTCATTTTTCTTTTTCTTTTTCGTTTTTTTTTCTTTTTGATTTTTTCTTTACCTTCCAGGCTCGTATTTCTTAGTCATTGCTATTGATTCCGAACGAGGGGTATGAAAGAAAATAAATAAGGCTCAAAAGGGATAACGAAGGATAAAGTGTTTAGGTAGCAGAACAAAATGCCTTCGTCATTCTAGTCTTCAAAACATGCCAAGTGCAAACAACACAATTGAACATAGATTTATAGTCTCTTCAGATGGTGCTGGACTTGACAATTATGTTAAACACTTGCTTTTTCATTTGTCATTTCTAAAGCACTGCTGGAAAACATTCTCACTCTTATTATTATGAACGACCCTCATGCCAATTTGGCGAATCTTGCTTTTAAACGGTTTTCCTTGTGCTTTACTTGCCCCAGTTCCACATGACTCGGGCTTCAACTAATCTCAAACCGTTCTTATTTCCTTTAAATGCTTTGATCACCTTCCCAGGGTTTTATGATTAACTTTTAAGACTAGGCCCAAACTGTGTGCACATGTCATGTCACTAGAATCGGCGTTGAATAAAAATGATAAAAGTACTAAACAAAAAGATGACTGGAAACAATAAAAGACCGGCTTTTGTATTAGACTACCGGCGAAATGGTTTGAATAATAAAACAAACAAAACAACCAGAATAAAATCCTAACACAACCTTGACAAAACTTAAACAAATTGATATGACAAACTGGAAAGATAAGAAGGTTTGACACAAGACAATATTTGGATTACAACCCTAAGAATAATCCGGACAACAGAAATGACAACAAAATAAAACACCAACAGCTTCTCTCTTGCTAACCAAGGAACGGAGCGTCCTCCCACTTTATCAAAATTGGCATCTTTAGCCACTGAGCTTTGCATCAGTATTGTCTAGACCATTTCCAACTTCGATATCATCAACCTTAGTCAACAAGTCCCAATAGGATTCGAGTGCTTCTGCTATCAGGCCTGATCCCCGCAAAGTGTGCTTCTGGGTCTTGTATTTCCGGCTTACCACAAATCAACCACCTTTTTTCTTTGTGATTCAAAACAGGTTAGAATGGACTCAGTCGGTCCTCATTATTAACAACATCTCTTTTTTTCATTTTTTTTTCGATTTTTTTTTCATTTTTTTTCATTTTCTCTTTTCTTTTTTTTTCGATTTTTTTTTTCTCATTTTTTGTTGTGGTCAAATCTTATGGAGATTGCCTATGTATCATGACCCCGCATGAATCAGACCTTGCGTAGTTCGGACCAATAGACTGGGTAAGAACAATGAAACACATTTTTTCTTTGGAATTATCAATTTTCATAATAAAACAACTGGATTTCAAAGGTTTAAAGATGACCTACAAACTTGAAAATCAAACGACCCACATATTCTAATCAAAAGATTTATAACCTCAAAACAAAAAGGTCAGCTTCCTTTCCCCGTTTTGACAAATGCAACCAAACGGTTATTTTTTGCAAATGTGGCCCCTTCCAAATTTTGAGGCTGGAGAGGATTATTTTATGACACTTTACACACTTGTCCGTCTTTTACGAAAATAGCCTTTCGACAACTGAAAGATACTTTGAGGCTATTTCGGCAAGAACGGTTTAAGACGCGGCCGAAGCTGGCTCGGCTTATTTTGACCAAAAATCTAAACGGTATTCACCTGACCGTTGACTCCTTGTTTTTTTTTTCAAATTACAATAAAAACCAGGTGTTGCAACACGGCCCTTCAGCGCCTCGGGGACGAAGATTTTTTAAGGCTGTGTGGGTCAACTGGACCAAATTTTAAAAAATGACCCAAAGGTGGCTGTTTATGCAAAGTCAGCCTTCCGGCGTCCCTTTCGGGAACATTCGGCTATGTCTTGATAAAACAGCGTCATCCGACTTCTTTATGACAAAATTAAAATTTGACATATTTTTTTTGGCTATTTATTTTTTTTTAGCAAAAAGTGGAGGCTGGACACTGCCCGACTTATTTACGACAAAATTAAAATTTTGACACGTTTTTTATTTATTTATTGGTTTTTGGCTTATTTTAGCAAAAGGGGGGTTGGACCCGATGAGGGTTGCCTACGTATCTCACATCCGGTGAGAATCAAACCCGCGTAGTTCGGGCCAATTAACCGAACTATTTTAAAACAGGATTTTTTTTTCTTTTTCAGCAACAAATAACAAAACCACTTTCAAAGCACGACTCTTTTCATTTTCATTTTGAATTTTTCAGAAACAAATAAATAAAACTATTTTAAAAGTAAGACTCTTTTTCATTGTCATTTTCAGGGGAAGACAAACTATTTTCCTTTTTATATATTTTTTATATATATATTTTTTTTTAAAAAATAAGACAGAATAAAATAAGACAGAACATCGATTTTTTTTTCTTTTTAGTAAAACAAACTAATAAAACATTTTTTTTTTCATTTTTTCGAAATTTCGGCAGAGTTTTGACAATATTTAGGCATTGGTTTTTTTTTTCAAAAATAAACAATCAATTCCCTACCCGCTATTTTTTTTTTCAATTTCAAAATATTATTCCTGATATTCAAAAGTCAGTCAACACAAAAGTCCGAATCAAATAAATGCGCAAATAGCAGCAAGTAAGATGCATCAGGATGGTCATTTTCATTTTTTGGTACACCTGTCCTAGACAGACCCAACCCCTGTGTTGAGCCTCCAAAGTCAAATGCACGTGATGCAAACAAACGTTCCTACTAGGGATCCGGCATGAAGCTGAGTTATTCTAAGTGAAAAAACCTGAGGCATATTGTTCTAGCCCTGGCTTACCCAAGTGGACAGCTTGAGCCGAAATGGGGGCAACGTACCGGGAGCACGAAAGTCTGCCCGGCCTAGTTACTTGTCCCAACTTCGTCTTATTTGGTATGACTTCTAACAGAAAGGTGGGCCACGCGCACGTGTACACCATAAATTCAGAAGACTCAGAAAGAAGAAGGGTTTCATAGCAGTTTTATATACACAATTCAAATAATATTAAAGCGGTAAAAGCATCATTTAGCACATTAGGCATATATCAGATAATAAATAAAGCCAACTATAACAGTTATTTTAAGCTCGAATTCTTGAACCCTGAACCAGTGGTTCTGGGTTAATATAAATTCCTCAGCGGAGTCGCCAGAGCTGTCGCACCTCCTTTTTCCGCCCCCGCGAGGGTGCAGGGAGTTTTCTCCAATTAAAGGACAGTCGAAACGGGGTTTGTTTGTTTGTTTCAGAGTCGCCACTTGGAATTTTAAGGTGTCCCAAGTCACCAATTTTAATCCCTGAATCGAGGAGAATATGACTCTGTTTAACAGTCTGCGCACCAGAAATCCGGATAAGGAATTCTGTTAACCCGGGAGAAGGTGTTAGGCATTCCCGAGTTCCGTGGTTCTAGCATGGTCGCTCAACTGTTATATTCGGCTTGATTATTTTTGATTTGTTAAATACATTTTTATTGCATGATTTTATTGTTACCGCTTCTATTTAGATTTAAAGACCCTTCTTTGAATCGAATCACGCGTACGTATATTCGTGTTATAAATTATATTTTTAAAACATGCGGAGTTGTGTCACACGCACGTGTACACAATAATATAGATAATATTTTTATTAAAATAATCATTTTCGAAATTATGCTTTAAATAAAATCAAGAACATTCGCCCTTTTGGTATAATTAAGTAGTGAACATCACATCTCGGGTTTTTATGAAATTAATAATAATATTCTCCGAGAAATCTCTTTTTAGTAAAAATTTGCTCGAAGTTGCGCGAACGCATAATCCGAATCGCCTTTAGAAGTATAATCAAGTCACGCGAACGCATCCTTAATTATGCAAATATTCTTGACAGTAATATAAATTCTCTACAAATGTTTATTGCATCCATCTATTTTTAAATGTAAGAGTCATGAGAAATCACTATTTGAGATGCCTCTAAATTCCTTGAAAAGAATTCACAATTCATTAAGTGTTGACCGCAAATTATATTTTTACGTGTGAATTATATTCCTCAAAAACCATGAGTTTAAAGAGTAAAATAAAAATAAAATAAAAATAAACAACGTGTGATTAATACTACCATTTTTATGGTAAATACAATATTTATCTACCCAAAAAGCGAATTGCGTATAAAACTTAGGAAAACAATTGATTTAATAAATGAAGTAATATTTTTTGAAGAATTTTCATTGTTATATTTGGAGCAAACGCTATTTACACATTTTTTGACTTAAAATGTTACAATCTATAAATCTCATCCTTCTTTTACACCACTTGTTTTTAGTCCGAGGTTATAATTGTTTGGTTAATTTTGCTTACGAAGATTGGGTTTGAGATAAATAAACCAATTCTTATATTCTGCCTATGCGAATATTTGCAAACACTAACTCTATATTTTGTAAAAAATCATTGACATTATTTCATATATTAAAAGAAATGAGTTGATCGCGTTCCTAAAATAACTAAGCCATTTGTTATTAAGAAAGAGAACTAATCTACCAATTGATTTAATACTATATTAACCAACTAAAACAAAACTGAAACTTAAACTAATAAAATTTAAATGAGTAGAAGACATCCTTATAATTCCAAACTTCATTTACTTGCCATGTTGAAGCTCTTCACAACATGAGTTTAAAAGATATGTACCTGATATTGGAAGCAAAAGAAAATGAAGATGAAAATCAGCAACAGTAATAACAGTGTAACAGCAACAACTGCCCAGCAACAGTAACAACCCAGTAACAGACCGGTGGAGTAGTAATCCCAAAAACAAAAGCTTTAAGCTTTGAATGAAACAACAACCATTAATACTAATTTCAAACAAAGAAAGAAAGCAGAAGATTTTTTAGTTTTTTTTTATTTGAAAGCTTAAATATTTTTCGGAATTTTCTATCTCTTAAATGTTCAGCCCTTTTCTCTCTCTTATTTTCAGATTTGTTTCTCTCTCCCGTTTTTTTTTCTCTGTCTCGTGTATCTTTTTTTTTTCCTTTCTGATTTCAAGACTTCTTCTTATAACCCATCCCATAAACCTTTCAATTAATTAAAATCCATACTTTTTCTCTACCCAACCCATTATCTTCCCACTCATCCCCATTACATTAAATAAACATATCACACCACCCCATTATATTTTGTCCCCCATGCTTCATTTAAAATAATACAAGATTCCCCCCACTATATTTTGTCTTGTCCCCCTTTATATTAAACAACTATATCACAACCCACCCCATTTCATTTTGTCCCCCATGCTTCAAATAAACAATTACAAAATGTACAATTCCTAAACTACCCCCTCCGACCTTACTGAAATTACCAAACTACCCCTGAACGTACTACAAATTTACCAAACTACCCATCAGCTATAACACATCAATTAATCAAACTTAACCAAAATATAGACAATATGATCAATTTCTAACAATGTTCAAACAACAATATGAACACGGATGAACATCATAACAACAATATCACATGAACATAATTTTAACAACATTTCAACAACATTACAACCAACAATTCCTATATTAAACTTTATGAGACAAATTCAAGAAATAATCACAAATGGTAAACAAGAAATCAAGCTATACAAATTTCGGATTCAAGAACAATCAAACAAAGTATGAACATGAATTAAATCTATTTTAAACAACAAACATGATGGATTTAAACGATTAAACCAACATATTTCTCTAAACACAACTAAATTCTTTTAGACAAATAACAAGATCGACGAATAAACAATTATGAACTTAAGCTTAAACTTAACAATATTAACAACTTCTAACAATACATAAACACATGAAACAAATTGAAGAAATAGTTAATTAAATTTCAATTTGAATCTAACAAACATCAAACTAACAAATACTTACTTAAACAATAATACAAACATGAAATAAACATGAAAACAACTAATTAAACTTCTATTTTGAAATCTGAAAATTAATTTAACAAACAACATGAACACACTAGAAAATTATTTCAAAGATGAACAACGAACAAAACAAGGATTAAATCATTTAACGATTTTGGATCCGGAAAATATCAAACAAAATATGGACAAAAATAAAACTCAAAAACAACTAACCGGAGATGAATCAACGACGAACTTTGATTGTAAATCTGTCCGAGCCTCAATCAAAGCTCGAACGAACACGGACAACTTGAACAAAGCTTGAATAAACGGGGTTTGTTCGGTGATAATAGTAGCCGGACGCAGCAGCGGAAAGCAACGTCCTTGGCGGGCAGCAGCAGCGATCGTACAGTAGACGCCGCGAAGTTGTTGGAGATGAAAGCAGCAACAGCTGCGTGGGCAATAGCAACGAGAACGGAGGGGGATGCTCAACCTTGTATCAGTGAAGCAGTAGCATCAGCTACTGCTGGACGTCGGAGCTTTTGACTGAGGTAGAAGCTCGTTGGTGATGATGCTGCCATGGAGAAGTTAAAGCTTGAGCAGCTGGGGAGGTGGAGGAGGTGTCCATGGATGCTGGACGAAGAAGACGAAATAACGAAGGTGTTCGGCGAAGGGGTCATCGCTTGGTTTGAAGGAGACGGAGGCACCAGGGTCGTAGCAGCCATGAACGGCTGCTACGTGCACTGTGTGTGTGCAGTGAGGGTGAGGAGTATGGAGGGGCAGCCATTGATGGGTGCTTGAGGAAGCTTGAGGAAGAAGAAGAAGATAGGAGGGGGGGCGGATGGTTTAGCAAATTTTTAGGGTTTTCTTCATTTTGTTTTGTTTTGTTTTTTGTAAAATGTAAGACAAAGGATTTTGGGTCTTTTGGGTTATGGACTGGGTCGACCCAGTTCAAAATGGACTAGGTCGTAGGGAAGATTGGGCCATTTTTTGGGCCTGTGGCTTGAAATTGAAGAAGAGGCCTAATTCCGACTTTCTTTATATTTTTGCTTTCTTTTCTTCTTTTATTTCTCTAAAACTAAATTATAAAAATACTTAAACTATTATTAAGAATTAAATTAAGTTATAAAAGCGCAAATTAACTCCCAATAACAATTAACGCACAATTAAGTAATAATTAAGCATAAAATTGTATATTTGGACATTAAATGCTAAAAATGCAAACGATGCCTATTTTTGTAATTTTTAATTTTTGTAAAACAAATTTAATTACTAACAATTGTAGAATTAAATCCTACATGCAAAATGCGACATATTTTTGTATTTTTTATTAATTTAGCAAATAAACATGCACAGACAAATACAAATAATTATTCAAAATATCACAAAATTGCACACCAAAGAAAAATCATTTTATTTTTGAATTTTTTGGGAGTAATTCTCATATTGGGCAAAAAATCACGTGCTTACAACGAGCTAAGGCCAAAGAAAAACCTTACCATAGTTAGGGTAAAGGCTATGTACTGAAACGGGTTATAGATGAAAACCTCGTGTTTATTTTGATTTTTTAAATCTGTTACAAGAAAAACAGTTACGAGAAAGTTATAGCTGTAATTCAAATACGTGTAAAGTGTTATTCAAAACTAGACAAAGTTCAAATAAAAACTTGTCAAAGTTATTTCAAAGAAACATGTGTATTCTTATTTCTTTTATCGTATGTTAACACCATTATGAAGTTGAGACGTCTTCTTCATTAAGTGTCGAATATAAAAGGGCCCTCTTTTATAAAATTCATGCTTAATGTAAATATTCATGAAGTTAATAGAAGAATTATTAAAGAATAAAAATGCAAATTATTTTATAAGTCCTTAGAAATAAAGGTAAGCATAAACTAAACAGAAGTTCAAGATAGTAACGAGCAAACTTCTTAATATTAAAAAGCTTAAGACTAAGTACGAACTTAGTCATAAGCTGCGAATTGTTTATACAAATTTCCCCATGAAAGGTTCGGGGACTTGAATTTCCAAAACAAACCCTCAAATGAGACCAAGGGTTTTACCACAATTTTTCTAAAAAACAAAATAACACAAAGAAATTCAAATGACTTAAACTTATCACTAAGAAGATGTAGGAACTGAAGTAGGTGCATCAACAGCAGCGGGCTCAACTTGGTTTGCAGTAGCGGGCTCAACTAGGCTTGAAGGAGTTGGGATTTATCAACTTCAACATTCACGGAAGCTTGGCCACGAGAGAAGGAAAATCTTGAGTTTGCTGAGCCTTCTCAATAGTTTCATTGATTTTAGCTAACTCAGATTCCAAGTTAAAAGTCTCTTGGCTAGCTTCAACTAGGGTATCACGGCGAGAATTCAAAAACGCCCAACTCACTTCAATGGCAAATTTATCCTCAAGGATTTCATAATCCCTTTCCCAATCAGCAATTTCATTCTTTAATTTCTTATTTTCAGCCAAGGCAGAAGTATAAGAAGCTTGAAGAGAGGCATGGGAACTTTCCAAGGCACAAACCTTATCAGAAGAAGCTCGGAGGTCTTTTTGTGCTTGAGTCAAATTCTGCACGAGCTCTCCAGCATAAGCCTCTTTCTCACCCAAGAGAGCCTTCAACTCTCTAATCTTTTCACTTGCCTTGGAAAGCTGCTCGAAGAAAGAGGTTTCAAGACGAGCCTTTTCTTTATCCGCTTGACTTGAGGAAGTCTTTTCAACTGCCAACTCTGAAGTTAAGACCCGTACCTGCTGCTCCAAGGTACTCTTACTTTCTTCTAAGTACTCCACATCAATCTGAAGGCTTTCATACTGTTCCTTCCAATTGCACGCCTCTAATTGAGAATCACGCACTAATTGCTCTGATAGGGCAACCCTTTTCATCATCTCCGTGCCGATAAGATTGGCCTATAAAAAAGGAAAGGAAATGAGAATCTCAAAGATAGAAAAATTTTAAAGCACAACAAAGGAAAAAAGAGAAGGGGAATACCCTTAAAGAAGCGTGTACAATGTCATTCATCAAAGTCAAGGAGCTAAGGCTCTCTAGCTTGGCTCTTTCAATTGGTCCAATTAAGGGCTTTAGCCATACATCTGCTTGACCCGATTTCCTTAAGAGATTGCCCTTAGCGGGGACTTCAATGATCACTTGCCTCATAGCACCACTCCTACTTGAGGATCCAACTTCAGCACGGTGAATGATTGGGGGGAGGAATTGTTGAAGCAGGAACAGTAGAAGTAGTAAAGACGGTTTGGGAGTAACGAAAACAACCGAGATCGGCAAAGAAGGAGTCACAGACACGGGTGTAGAAAAAGAAGCCAGAGGTGCTTCATCCAAAACTGGGCCTAAGCTTTCACCACCAAACTCGCTGATAAAAAGCTGCTCAACAGAGTCATGAGTAGCAACAGGAGCAACATCATCGTCAGGAATCACTACCGGGGCCTCAACAGACTCGGTAAGGGGAATAGAACGGCGGGGGGATGCTTCTTCTTCATCATCAAAAATGATGCGTCTTCGAGCTCGTGGCCTTGTTACCAAAGAGCCCCTATCTTCCTCTTCTTCAGAATCTTGTTCATCAACGGCTTTTCTCTTTGATGAAGAACTCAAAATTATTTCTTGGGCCCTTTCCAAAGAGATACGAGAAGCCGCGACGGCCTCGGCAGTAACTCCTCGAATAGCAAATCTTGATAGAAAGAAGGATTGAAATTAGTTCAGAGAAATAAAAAATATATGTAAGATAAAATAAAATAAAATAAAAGCTCTTACCATGAGTTTTTACTTTCCAACCAAATCGTTGGGAAAGGGTCTTCCAAGATCTACCATCCATTGAAGCAATCTTCAATAGCTTGTCTACCCAATCACGAAAATTGGGAACATCTTCTACAACTCCCATGGTTGCTGAAAAAGAAAAGCAAAATTAGAAGAAAAATCAACAAACTTGAAGAAAAAGGTACGAGAAAGTCAGAAGACTCACGTGCAAAATTTCACTTCTCAAGGAAGGGAACGTTCTCATCACCCACTAAATCAACAGTGGGGGCAGCAACAAACCTGGCATACCAGCCACGGTCTTTGTCATCTTCAGGGCTCACCAAAACTCTTTTGCTCTTGGCTACTAGTGTAAAAACACCATTGCGAAAGAGTCTAGGGGAGTAAAAGTGGATCAGATGCGGGAAAGTAAAAGACACACTAGTTGTGTTGGTCAAATTCCTCAAACAGGCAATAGCCCTCCATATATTGGGCCAATTTGATCCAAGCAAACATCAAAGAAATGACAGAACTCAAGGATAACAGGGTCAATAGCTGGTTTAAATCCTAGAGTGAAAGGATATGTATAAACAAAGGAAAATCCAGTTAAGTAGGAAGTAATTCTTTGATTCGGATTGGAATGATAATAGAAAAATCATGACTCCAATGGCAGTCTCTACGAACTATAGAAATCAAACCTTCAGTAATTTGAGTGGGATGGATATCATCACGATCTAAAGAAGATACTTGGTTTCTAAGAGACTCTCTGTCATGATAAAAAGACAATTTCGTAGGAACTATCTCTTCTACTGAAGGCTCACGAAGAGGTTCAGAAGGTTCTTTACCCCTGGAAGAAGATCTTTGTGAAAGAGAACCTCTAGTTCTAGAAGAAGGGCCAGAACTAGGTGAAGGAATAGAAGAACCACATGTAGATCCTAAACTACGGAGCCTACCTCCTCTTCTGCTCCTACTGGGGACATTAGGAAAGGTATCAACAATGGGAACCCTTCTAGGGTTAGGGTTTTATGAAGACATGATGATACGATGAAGAAGCAAACAGAGATTTGAGAAAATTGGATGTTCAGAAAACTTTATGTGGTAAAGACAAGAAGGAGGTTATATTTATACTGATAAGCAACCGCCAAAGGAAAATGTGCAATGATGGAAGGACCATAATAATGATAATTGACACTTCGTGAATAGTGAAGCCGTGAAAAAGCATTACAAAGTGCTGCAAAACTGTAGAGCTAATGAAAAGGTGACACGTGTGAAGAGCATTAAATGGAAGTGACAATTGAAGCATCGATTCTGTCATAGCATTAATGGTGACAAAATCCTCATTTTAATGAAATCCATTTCCCAAATATTCAATCGATGAATAAATGACAAGTGTGGGGACTATCTGTATTGGGAAAAATTGAGTTTACATATTAAAGTGGTGTAAAGATGATGTGTCATGACATATAGACTGGTCAAAGAGTTACAACCGGCAAAGAGGCACGAGTTGCAACAGATATGAGCAGAGGCAAAGGAAGAGGCACGAGCGGTTATCCAAAAGACTCAGCGCTCATACTTATTTAAGTCCAAGAATCAAGGGGAATGAATCTGACACTACATGGGAGTACAGATGTAGTATTTAATGAGCCTTAAATACTAAAAACGTTAGAGAATCTGTATTAAATACAATGATTATGTAACATAGTATTTAATGTCTTTAATTGTCCATACTTATTATGACAAAGGCAAAACGCATATCTTCAAAATAGCTATAAAAGGGAGAGAACGGATCAATTGTAGGGACACGAAATACTATCTGAATATACCGATTTACTTGCTTTTCTTCTGATTATCTTATTGCTAGCCAAATTACTTTCTTTTATATATTCTTTTGATTATCAGTAACTCGAGTTCTTCTAAATTAAAGCTTTTACCGAAATCCCATTTTTGGTTAAATAATAGATTAAGTCGGTTCATATGTGAACTTGCATAACTCTCCCCAGTTAAGTACACATCTGAGATTCTATGTCACGACCCATTTTCTGAACAAGCTGGGACCGGCACTCGATCACTAAACATGACCGAGCGAACCATCTCTGCTTATCAATCTATTATAACTCCAAACTTTATATGCAACAAGACAATACTCTAACCAAATACTTTTGATTAATTTAAATATTTAAATAAATCAACTCCAAAACTTTATTTGTAGTAACTACTGAACAGTGTTTTGAAAAGCGAGAGCTTCGTCGCTTTAAGCGAGAAGCGAAGCGAGAAGCCGTCTCTCTTTTCTTACTGAGGCAACACGACCAACAGAAGCGATCGCTTTAGCCAAGAAAGCGAGAAGCGACCCAGAAGCGAGAAGCGCAAAAGCGCTCTCTTCTGTTAAACAGGGGTCATTTTTAAAAAAAAAAAACATTGGGTCTTTGTTTTTATTATACAAAAATAGACCCAACAAAATGAAGACCCAAAGTGAAAAGACTATTCTTTGTCTTGTTTCCAAAAAACTGAACGCTAGCAGCAGCATCAACCATCTAGGGTTCCAGCACAGGAGTCCAGGTACTTTTCTTCTTCTTCTTCTTCTTCTTCTTCTTCTTCTTCTTCTTCTTCTTCTTCTTCTTCTTCTTCTTCTTTTTCAGCAATCATCTAGGGTTCCAGACTTCCAGCCTCCACAATTTCTTCTCTTCTTCTTCTTCTCTCTCTTCTCTTTTTTAGTTTTTCTCTTCTAGTGTACACTGACAGCGCTGGTTCCCCCTTTTATTCTTCTTATTTATTAATTAATTTAATATGTATTTTATTTTATAAAATTAATTATTATATATATGTTATATTATTAATTTATTTGATTTTTTTAATGTTTATATTCACTAGTAAAAAATTATAATATATATATATATATATATATATATATATATATATATATATATATATATATATATATATATATGATATGTTATATTTTTAGTTTATTTGATTTTTTTAATGTGTATTTCAGTTTATAAAAGTAATTATATATATATATATATATATATATATATATATATATAATATGTTATATTTTTAGTTTATTTGATTATGCATTTTCTTATATCTTAAAAATTGAATTAACCAAAAATAAATCTTACGAATTGCGCATCACTTCAATAAAGCATGCGCTTTGCTTTATGCTTCATTTTTGAAGCGAAGCGAGTCTCTGTCGCTTTTTTGCGCTTCTCGCTCTCAAAAACACTGTACTGAATTACTGCTAAGTTATTATAAAAAAAAAACATCTGAATCTTAACCCAACGACTATGTTTATGAAGCTTTTACTGATAAATTGACGCACTGCTCAGGACATGAGATTTCCTGGCCAGTTCTTTAAGTAAACAAAGAAATAACTATATAAAGATAACTCTAAGGAATATTCCACGAACAAAAGCGGAGCTCACCAATAGCACTGGAAGAGAAAGAAGTCCTAACCAGTAGCTTGCTCGCCTACAAAACCGGTTCCTACATTGTACCGCAGACCAACGTAGGTTCCCAAAAGAGAACGTCAGTACCATCCATTATACTCAGTGAGTCTCAATAACAGGGGGTGAAACTTTAATAACATATACATTACGAGCAAAGGTTCTAAATGCATGTAAAGCATAAAGCTTATAAGAATAATTCTAAAATAATTTCATAATAGCAGATTATGAATATTCTAAAAGAAAATCTTTTCTTTTTCTTTCTTATAAAAAAATACTTCACTTTATACTTTGGGAGTTCCAACTATCATGACTTAATTCTGTCTCAGTCCTCGTGTGATCGACACGGGTTCGATCCCATCCTGATCGAATAGGCCTAATCCACGACGTGCCACTCACTTCATGGTTCTCAGCGCTCATGTATCATACCTTAGCATGCTAAGTAAATTCTCAACAACAAGACCCTCGGCTCATGTGCTCCTTACTTTGGCACAAGTAGTTTCAGGAAGTCAACGCCTTGGTCAGGACCCTCTGCCTGGACGATGACCCCTTCTCAGAATAAAGGATACTCCCAAAAATTTTCTTTCTAAAACTTCTTCTTGTGACTTTTCAAGTCTAAATCTTTTATTTAGATAACATCATGTACACGCTTATATTGGTATCCTTAAATGTAAAGCATGACATAAGAATGAAATAAACATGTAAAAATATTTCTAAAGATTCTTTCTTCTTCATAAATTTTCAACATGAAAATAGCATATAAGAATAACACAAAAATCTGAAAATTTAAGCACATGTATCATAATAAATCATCTAAACTTTTGCTAGAACAATTCTAAGTTAATGGGTACTCACTCGCTCCAATTAAGTAAATATAAACTCTTTTAAGCAATTTATCAAACACCTTGTATGCGTGCTTTTGTGAGTTAAACCACTTTAGTAAAAGGTTATATCAACTCACCTCAAAACTTCTCGAGCCAATACATAGGCCCCAGTCCAATTGACACAAGTCAAACAATCGATTCTACAACAACCAGTGCATTTTAATCAATTTTAAAATTTCACACATAAACATGAAATTTATTGTTGATATAGAGGAAGAAGGGAATTAACTATCCAATTCTTACCTACTATTACTTTAGGGTAATTGACAATAGAAAATTTTATATACTTGAGTTCAAGAATTAGTGATTTGTAAAGAACCCTAGATTTCCCGTGCCTGCGTGATAAAGAGCCTCTGTTTCGCTGGTTCTGTTCGTGCGAAAGAACAGAACGTTTCTCTGTTTTTTCGTATAAAGGATTTCAATCCTTTTGGTTCTAACAGCCCTTTATGGGTTCTTTTTTGGCAATCCACTAGGCAAGCGCCTAGGGCTAGTTTTTTATTAATAAAAAGAAAAGAAAATACAACAATTCGGAAAAGTACAAATAAGGGGGACAATAGCACCGGTTTTGTTACCTATATGTCTTGGCTATATAATCACTCCTTTGCGCCTCACATTGCCTTATGATGGCAGCCTCATGTAGAGGATTCATGGGGTAGCTGCCGGCAAAGCCTCACGAGGGCATATAATCACATAGCCGTGTGGATATTTTCCAAAGGCATAGGACCAAGGTAACACAAACCGAGCTAAACCTTACCTTACTATTCCTATTGAGGCTTTAAATAGCCTCACCTACTAGTATGCATGTAAAAAATAAGAACTGAAAAGTACCAAATATTCAATGATAATCACAGAGTTTATAACATACTTTGTGATGATATTACAAATGAGAATACTAATATAATGGTAGAATAAAATGATGAAGTAATTAAAATGTTGTCCCTTCTTGTCCGAACTTGTAATTTCTTCAATTTGTAACTCTTTTTCATCACAATCCCAATTCTTCAAGATGTATTCAAAATTCATGATTTCTTTTTTGAATGATTGGACTTTGTAGATGTAGTTGGGGCGGCCTTCTTTTGTTTGGCAACTCTCATTGGAAGTCGCCTAACATTTAAAAAAATCACTAACTTTGTCGTCCATTTTTCCTTGTATGAGATTTCCTATTTTTTCCGCTATGCATAGGTGACAAATCACCTTTTCTTGCTGCCTCTGCCCTGCATTGATTTAGAATATCATCTTCCTCACCTATTTCATATGTATCTCTGCCCACAAGCACCTGATTTTGCATGTCTTGAACATGGTCTTGAATTACCACACTGTTTCCATCCATTGCATCCAATAGCTTTCTTTCCGCTGGTGTAATAGTAGGAGTGGTTGTCACAATTTGTTGCTGCCCAAAAATTGTTGTTACTGTTGATGGACGATCAACAGTAGGTTTAATAACTGGATCATTTTGATTAAGCTGCTGCTCCATTGCATCGATGATTGGATTATCTGTTACAGTATGCTGCTGCCCAGATTTTATTGTAGCTACTGTTTGATCAATTGCAACTGGGACTAATTGCTTTGTATGTGTTGCTGCAGTTCATTTCAAGCTTCCAGTTGGAGAATTTCTGGGCAAAAAAAATTGGAGCATTGATGTTCAATTTGCTCCTACGACTTGTTGTTGGTCCCTCATCATATTTTTCCATTGCTAGACAGTCAAGATCTTCACCTGCACTCTCTTGATCGACCTCCTAATCAGCTTCTTCAGATGAATACCCTGCATAACCATTACTCCAATCCTCGTCTTCGTCATCCTCTTCACGTTGTCGTAACCAAAGTTTAGATTTGATCACCTTTGCTTGGAAAAATTCATCATTGTTTCCAGTTGACAGAATAAGCTGCCCAGCTTCACCTTCAAACTCGCCATAGGATTCAACTGATTGTGATGGAACATCAAATACAGAGGTATTTAATGTGACCAAAGGTTGTTTGACCATTGTGGAGTTCCTCATCATTTCATTCTGAGCATTCTTGATTATTTGTTCTACCTGAGGATTGGAAAAATGTAGTGTAGGAACTTTGGAAATGTGAGCTTGGATGCCTATAAGTTCATTCACCAAATTGTTGTTGGAGTCTTTTCATCGAAAGCCCAAATTTTCAGTCAAGCCGTGACTGTCTTGCCCTCCTCGTTTATTACTGGGCGTTGGAACTAAATGTTTGGACATTCCACTATCAAGTACACCTTTTGTATCAATTTCAGAGTCCCCATCAGCATTAAGAACCTCGAAATTATTTGTGCTGGAACCAACATTGATGTTTGTTCCTCGAACATTTTTATTCTGTTGTTTTGGTGAGACCTGCTTCTTTGTGAGTGTTTTCCTATTTGTTACCAAGCTCCAAATTCCTTCCTTTTTGTTCATGTCAGCTTTCTTAACATCCCCGATCACCTTCACATTTTGATTTTCCCTCAATACGCTTTTAGTCCCAATGTTTTCATTACCAGAGTTCTGGGCAGTAGCTGTTTTGTCAGAGATTTTCTCTGCAGTTTTCTGCTGATCATCAGCAAGTGTGTGTGCAGCTGGTTGTTGCCTTACACATTTTGGAGAGTGTTTAGCTTGTTCAACACCAACACCTTCCAGTTCTTGTTTCTCGTTGCTCCTTATGTACATCAGCAGTTGTACCTGATGCTCCAAACTATTGTTGAACCATATCAGGCTTGTTAGAAGTATCCGCTCAATCGGTAGCAGCCTTCAACGCACCAGCAGTAGCTGAGTACATCCTTGTAAAATCTGTAGAGGCAGAGATATCCTTCAACCTTGTATCACCAATTACAGCGTTATGATTAGCAATCCCAACAGGATGTCGATCAACAGTTGCCTCCAACTTAGAACCAACAGTAGCTGGTTCTTGTCTAGCATTTTTATGATGCTCTACAACTGCTATTGTTGCATGCTTACCCTCCAATTGTGAGCCTACATGAACTAGTCGTTTTTCATCCTTAGAAGTAATAACAACTGAAACTTTATTTAGCTCAACACCTCCCTGTAGCCCAGGATTCATATCAAATTTTGAAGCATCACTCAGTTTTTGCACGTTTGATTTCTCCACTGCTTCCACTACTGTAGCTCGATCCCAAGTTGCTTTCAAAGCAGCATTATTCACTAAAGTATTAGCTGCTTCAACATGCACTACAGTAGTACTAGGAACACCACCTATATGTGATATCTTGACTGAACTTTCACCATGTTCATGAATCCCAGTTTGATTTTCACCCATTTTCTTTTTCGCCAAACTATTTTGTTCTCCAGCAAATCGATCCCCTTCATTCACTCCCCTCTTCTCATTCAGAAGTTGACGTAAATCACCAGTGTACTTTTCCCCAGTAGTTTGTTATTGAAAAACTTCAAGTTCATCAATCACAACTGGGTTGTGAGTCTTTTTCGATATATATCGACATGTTTTCTCGTTGTGGCCCTGGTGTTTGCAACAGTTATAGTACAAAGGCATATTGTCATAAACAATTTCCTGAAACACTTCAATGATTTTTCCAGAGATTTTATCCAAGCTTTGGATCCTCACACGCTTGGGATGCTTGTTCATTAGGTCTAAGATTACCTTTACCCTCGCTGTGCTTGGTCTGGATTTAAGTTGCGTCGCTTTATCAATGGCAATAGGTTTACCAGCAGCAGAAATGATTGATAACAACGAACGCATTGCAAATAACTCCGGTGACAGATTCGGCAATGAAATCCAAACTACTGCCATTGTAGTTTCCTCATTTGGATTAAATCCAATTGTCCATGGAAATACTCTATAATGGTATTCTTCGCCATTCCATGATAAGCAATTTACTGCATGAGCTAAAGCCTGTACATAATCTTCATTTTGATCGAACCTTAACAGAATTTGCCTTGGTGCGAGTGAACCTACGAGGCATCGACCTTTTGTTCCTAGATGTTTTGGCAGTAAGATTCTCAGCTCTTTGAGTTCTGGTGCACCTGAGGAGAGTTTAAAAACAACAGATTGGTGTAATCCCTCCTCCATTGCAAATTCACGTCTTTCCTCCATGGTAAAACAAACAATTGGTTCGCCATGTACATATTGAATCGATTTCAAAACTGTTTTTGTTGCAATTTGTGTTGGTGATTTGGATTGGATCTGAGCAACATATGTTGGTTTAATAGATGGCTCTCCCATAGCCAAAGGCTGGGGAGAGGACGCAGCAGTCATGAAACTCTTCAACACTCCATTGACGTGAAGAAGCAGAAGAATCTAACCAAAAAATTCGGTGTGCTACAGTAATCGCAAAAATAAAAATTAAGATCTGGAAATATTGGTTATGAATTTGTGGATGAAACTAATTGGGGATTGTGCGCAAAGAGTAGATGCTTCTTTTGACACCAAAATTGCGACAATCCACCGCTGGATGTCGGAATTATGGCCCGATGAATAGTGACGGAATTACGATTCACCTTCTTCCTAGAGAGAAGGAGGAGTTTACACTAGCCACTTAACGCATTTATCTCTCTTCCTCTTATCTTTTTTATTTTTATTTTTTTATGGGCTTTTAGGTTTGTCCCCTGCTTCTTTTTTGTTTTATTGCTTTTATTTTTTATTTTTTTTTGGTTTGTTTTGTTTTCATTTAACTAATAATTAATGATACCCACTTTTAATAATTAAAAATATTAAAACTATTAATATTTTCCTAATTGTATATCCAATTATATATATATATATATATATATATTTCACTATAGGCAAGATAAAAATAATAAAAATAGTAATAATTTAGTTCTATAATTAGCATGTCTCGAAACGTTTATAAATTTGAGGAGTGTTACAATCTCCCCTCCTTAAAAATATTAGTCCTCGAATGTTGCTAGGGCCTTATTCTTAAGTTTACAATCATCCTTAGGTCCTTGAACCTCTTAAGTTTTTTTAGTACTACTCATTCTTCCAAGGTACTCAAAATTTTGGCTAACTCCCTAAATTTTCAAAAAAATTGACAGAATTTCCCTTGTAAATTGGACTATCCAAAAAAATATCCTTGTCACAAATACCACAACTACATAAACAACAACCAAATATACCATAACAAGTCATTCATAGGCACCATACGCAGCTCATAAATTAATTACTCACTCTCCGGCAAGGAGGTATCACAATAACTAACAAGAATCTAAAGCACAACAACTTTAGCACAAGTAAATCACTTTAATGAATTAAATATACTATGGCATAAACTAAATTACTACAACAACTAAGTATAATCTAGGAATGACAGAAACACTTGCTAACTTGTATTTAATAAATGAAATATAAATGTCAAACCAAACTTAGGTTCACCTACCTTTTTCCTCAAATATATATAGATATTTCTTTCTCATATCTTCCTCGACCTCCCACGTAGTCTCTTTTGAATCATGATTACTCTACAAAACTTTTACTGATGTTAAATCTTTTGTTCTCTACTTTCTTACTTGCCTATCGAGAATTTCTATAGGTACCTCTTCATAAGTCAAGCCTTCTTTAATTTCTATGGTATCGGCAGGTATTATATGCGACTCATCATGAATGTACTTTCTAAGCATAGACACATGAAAGATAGGATGAACAGAGGACAACTCAACGGGTAGTGCTTGCTTATAAGCTACGTTTCTTTTCTTTTCTAGAATTTCATAAGGTCCGATAAATCTAGGGCTAAGTTTTCGTGTCTTACCAAACCTCATAACTCCTTCATTGGTGAAACTTTTAAAAACACCTTATCACCAACCATGAACTCTAACTCACGATGCCTCTTGTCAGAATAATACTTTTGACGACTCTGAGCCGCTTTAAGTCTTTCTTTAATTAGCTGAACTTTCTCTAAGGCCTCACAAACAAACTCAGGACCAATCAACGGCACCTCTACTGGTTCAAACCAACCCACTAGAGACCTACATCTCCGCCCATACAACGCTTCATAAGGAGTCATACCAATGTTGGTCTGATAGCTGTTATTGTAAGCAAATTCTATAAGTGGCAAGTGATCATCCCAATTACCTCCAAAATCTATAACACACGCACGCAGCATATCTTCGAGAGCCTGAATGGTCCTTTCTGCCTGACCATCGGTCTGTGGATGGAAAGTGGTGCTCAAATTGACCTTGGTACCTAATCTTTTCTAAAATACCTGCCAAAAATGCATCATGAACTGAGGGCCTCTGTCAGATATAATTGAAACTGGAGTACCATGCAATCGGACTATTTCTATGATGTACAACTGCACATACTGCTCTACGAAATCTGTCGTCTTTACTAGTAGAAAATGCGCGGACTTTGTCAGTCAGTATACAATAACCCAAATCGAATCATGCTTACGGTACGTGCGAGGTAAACCTACTACAAAATCCATATAATCATATCCTACTTCCACTATAGTATATCTATATCTTGAGCTAGGCCACCAGGCCTCTGCTGCTCGGGTTTGACTTACTGACAATTTAAACATTTAGCCACATGATCTGCTACTTGTTTCTTCATGCCTTTCCACCAATACAACTCTTTCAAATCTAGATACATTTTGTATCACCTGGGTGGATAGAGTACCTCAAACTTTGAGCTTCCTCCATTATGGCCTTCCTAAGACCATCTACATCAGGCACACATAAATCATTCAACTTCAAAACTCCGTCACTTCCTAGAGTGAAAGCAGTGATTTCTTTGTTTCTGACTCCTTCTTTTAATTTCACTAAGTACGGATCTTTGTCTTGCTTAGCCTTAACATGAGCAACAAGGGAGGATTGTGCTAAGGGATAAGAAGTTATATCTCCTTCTTCGGTTTCATCCAATCTAATTCCATCATTTGCTAGTTTTAGGATTTCTCGACCCAAAGATCGCCTTTGTACTGCAAGATGGGCCAAGACACCCATTGACTTCCTACTAAGTGCATCTACTACCACATTAGCTTTGCCCGGGTGATAAAGGATATTGATGTCATAATCCTTCAATAGCTCGAACCACCTTCTCTGTCTCAAATTTAGTTCTTTTTGCTTGAAAATGTATTGGAGGCTTTTGTGATCTGTAAACACTTCAGAATGCTTGCCATAAAGGTAGTGTCGTCATATTTTTAATGCAAACACCGCTGCTGCAATCTCCAAGTCGTGTGTGGGGTAGTTCTTTTCATGATTCTTTAACTTCCTGGAAGCATAAGGTCCACTCTGGAGGCATCACAATACACTGTGAACCCACCCGAACCTGTCGGCAAGGTTAACATAGGTGCAGTGGCCAACCTCTTCTTTAACTCTTGAAAACTCTGCTCACAAACGTCTGACCATTGGAACTTAACTGCTTTCTAAGTCAACTTAGTTAATGGATATGCAAGTGAGGAAAACCCCTTTACAAACCTTCTATAGTAGCCAGCTAACCCTAAGAAGCTCCTGATTTCAGTTAGCGTTGTCGGCCTAGGCCAGTTCTTGACTGCTTCTATCTTCTGAGGGTCTAGTTTTATTCCTTTGCTAGATACCACGTGGCCTAAGAACGCCACTGACTACAACCAGAACTCACATTTTGAAAACTTGGCATAAAGCTCATTCTCCTTCAAGGTCTGTAAGGCTATTCTGAGGTGTTCTGCATGATCTTCCTTGCTCTTAGAGTATACCAAAATATCGTCTATAAACACGATAATAAAGGTATTAAGGAATGGCTTGAAAACTCTGCTCATGAGGTCCATGAATGCAACTAGAGTATTTGTCAATCCAAAGGACATCACTAGAAATTCATAGTGCCCATAGCGAGTTCTAAAGGCTGTTTTAGATATATCCTATTCTATGATTCTCAACTGATGGTATCCCGACCTCAAGTCTATTTTTGAAAAGTACTTTGCACCCTAAAGTTGATCAAATATATCATCAATTCTTGGCAGTGGGTACTTGTTCTTAATGGTAACTTTATTCAACTGCCGATAGTCGACGCACATTCTAAGAGACCCATCTTTCTTCTTGACAAACAGGACCGAGGCACCCCATGGTGAAACATTCGGCCTGATGAAGCCCTTGTCAAGAAGGTCTTTCAACTGTTCTCTAAACTCATTAAGTTCTATTGGAGCCATCCTATAAGGAGGTATAGATATGGGCTGAGTGCCTGGCATGAGATTAATGTCAAAGTCTATGATTCTTTTAGGAGGAAGTCCGGGAAGGTCATTTGGGAAAACTTCTGGAAATTCTCTAACAACTGGAACTGACTGAAGAGCTGGTAGTTCTGATTCTGGATTAATGATGTGAGCCAAATAGGTGAGACACCCCTTACCGATCATTCGTTGTGCCTTAAGGTAAGAAATAAACTTACCTACAAGCGATGTTGAACTACCCTTCCACTCTAAGACTTCTTCAATTGGAAATTGGAACCTGACTATCTTGGCGTGACAATCTAACATGACATAGCAGGAAGACAACCAATTCATACCCATGATCACATCGAAATCCACCATTTCTAATTCTATGAGATCAGCCTTGGTGTTGCGACCCTGGACTAAAACTATAAAACCTATATAGACTCTTGTGACTCTCACTGACTCGCCAACTAGAGTAGATACTAGGAATGGCTCACTAAGTTGTTCAGGTTCTAGTCCGAGGTTAATTGCAAAGTATGGAGTCACATATGAAAACGTTAAACCTAGATCCATTATGGCATAAGCATTATGTGAGCAGACTAGAAGTGTACCTGTAATAACTTCTGCAGATGCCTCTGCACTCTGACGATTAAGTGTGGCAAACAAACAGGGTTGCCCCCTCCTTGAATAACTCGATCTGCACTTCTGCCTACCCCATGCCCGATCTGATTATGAGGCCCACGAGCCTGAGGTGGTGCAACTGCTGTAGCTGAGGAACTAGAAGGACGAATTGATCCACCACTAGAATTACGTCGCAACTCTGGGCAGTTGGCCTTTATATGACCAATGTCTCCACAATGATAGCAACCATGAAACTCGAGCTTGCACTGACCTAAATGTTGTCGCTTACATGTTCCATAAAGACATTATTGTTGTGAATGTTGTTCAGCATGACTCTGGCTATGTGAGGATAATGTCCTAAAATTCTAATTCTGGCGTGACTGGCTTCCAAAACTCTGAGTATGTCTGAAGAAAGACCCACCACCTGACTGATGACTGGTCTGAGCTGGTGCTAGTGACTCCTTATCAGAGGAACCCTTTCCACCTCCGGTGGATGTACCATTAAACATGCCCACTGTCCGGGCTTTCTTGCTATGCTCTTTTTCTTCTTTCCTTTGTTATTTGTCTTTTTCTAAGTGCTTGGCGAACCCCACAACAGATGAGAAAGTTGTCATTCCTACCGCTGCAGCTGATGTCGTATCCTTAATGTGGTAAGCCAAACCGCCAACAAACCTGCAAATCTTTGCTTTTTCTGTCTTAACCATGTTAGGAGCATGTTTAGCTAACCTTATCAATTCCATGTAGTACTCTTGCACACTTTTATTCCCTTGCTTGAGCTATTCGAACTCTGTAGCCTTAGCTTCCCTATCCTCTTCTGGAATAGCCATGAAGGCCTCTTCAAATTCTTCCCGAGTAAGCGAACCATCATCTTTATCTCTTTCCTTTTCCCACATCTCAAACCAAACGCCAACCACATCTCTAAGTTGGTAAGCAGCCGGCTTCACAGCTTCATCATCAAATGCTTTCATCACTCGGAGGGCTTTCTTGACACCCTCCAGCCACAATATCGAATCAACTATAGAACCATGGAATACTGAAGGACTCAACTTCAAAAATTCATTCGCTCTTGAGGACTTAGAATTGTTCTATCTATTTGATTGAGGTGGAATCTCATCTCTTCTCTCGTTCTGGTTGGCCATAAAGGCTTTAAACATCTCTATAGCACTGTTGACAGCATTAAACATCTAACCCACCTTGGGAGATATAGTTTCCTGAGTCGGAGCTGTTGTTGGGGGCAGTACTGGATCATCATGTTCCACCCCTTCTTCATGCTCAACTGGGGTAATTGAACCCCTTTTGTGGATTTACCCTTCCTTTTCTGAGTTGAAGCCTTCTTAGTTCTACCTTGAGCCACAGTGGTAGTAATAGTTTCTTGAGCAGCATCTTGAGTGTCGGTGTCAGAGTTGCGAGTACAAGCCATTTCTGCAAGTTTTGGAGAAAAGAATACATTAGATAATTTCTTAGAGGTAGGCTCTACTGCACGATCTAAAGTATAAAAAAAATTAGACTTTTCCTAAATGCTTGTAGCCTCTTGTTTATAAGTATGGCGCGCTTCATACCCATAAATAAGACTCTACTAATACGACTTCGTAGACCCCTAGGACTCCATAAACCTGAGGCTCTGATACCAAGTTTGTCACGACCATTTTCTGAAAAGGCCGGGACCGGCACTCGATCACTAAACATGACCGAGCAAACCATCTATGCTTATCAAATCTATTATAACTCCAAATTTTATATGCAACAATGCAATACTCTAACCAAATACTTTTGATTAATTTAAATATTTAAACAAATCAACTCCAAAACTTTATTCGTAGTAACCACTGAATTACTGCTAAGTTATTATCAACAAACATCCGAATCTTAACCCAACGACTATGTCTATGAAGCCTCTACTGATAAACTGACGCACTGCTCAGGACATGAGATTTCCTGGCCAGTTCTCTAAGTAAACAAAGAAATAACTAAATAAATATAACTCTAAGGAATACTCCACGAACAAAAGCGGAGCTCACCAATAGCATGGAAGAGAAAGAAGTCCTAACCAGTAGTCTGCTCGCCTGCAAAATCGGCTCCTACATTGTACCGCAGACCAACATAGGTTCTCAAAAGAGAACGTCAGTACCATCCATTATACTTAGTGGGTCTCAACAACAGGGGGCGAAACTTTAATAACATATACATTACGAGCAAAGGCCCTAAATGCATGTAAAACATAAAGCTTATAAGAATAATTCTAAAATAATTGCATAATAGCAGTTTATGAATATTCTAAAAGAAATTCTTTTCTTTTTCTTTCTTATAAAAAAATACTTCACTTTATACATTGGGAGTTCCAACTATCTTGACTTAATTTTGTCTCAGTCCCCGTGTGATCGGTACGGGTTCGATCCCAACCTGATCGAATAGGCCCAATCCACGAGGTGCCACTCGCTTCATGGTTCTCAACGCTCATGTATCATACTTTAGCATGGCTAAGTAAATTCTCAGCAACGAGACCCTCGGCTCGTGTGCTCCCTACTTTAGCACAAGTAGTTTCAGGAAGTCAATGCCTTGGTGAGGACCATCGGCCTGGACGATGACCCCTTCTCAAAATAAAGGATACTCCCAAAAATCTTTTCTTTCTAAAACTTCTTCTTGTGACTTTTCAAGTTTAAATCTTTTCTTTATAGAACATCATGTACATGCTCACATTGGTATCCTTAAATGTAAAGCATGGCATAAGAATGAAATAAACATGTAAAAATATTTCTAAAGATTCTTTCTTCTTCATAAATTTTCAACATGAAAATAGCATATAAGAATAACACAAAAATCTGAAAATTTAAGCACATATATCATAATAGATCATCTAAACTTTTGCTAGAACAATTCTAAGTTAATGGGTACTCACTCGCTCCAATTAAGTAAATATAAACTCTTTTAAGCAATTCATCGCACACCTTGTATACGTGCTTTTGTGAGTTAAACCACTATAGTAAAAGGTTATATCAACTCACCTCAAAACTTCTCGAGCCAATACGTAGGCCCCAGTCCAATTGGCATCAGTCAAACAATCGATTCTACAACAACCAGTGCATTTTAATCAATTTTAAAGTTTCACACCTAAACATAAAATTTATTGTTGATATAGAGGAAGAAGGGAATTAACTATCCAATTCTTACCTACTATTACTTTAGGATAATTGGCAATAGAGAATTTTATATACCTGAGTTCAAAAATTAGTGATTTATAAAGAACCCTAGATTTTCCGTACCTGCGTGATAAAGAGCCTCTGTTTTGCTGGTTCTGTTCGTGCGAAAGAACAGAATGTATCTCTGTTTTTTGGTATAAAGGATTTCAATCCTTTTGGTTCTAACAGCCCTTTTAGGTTTGTCCCTTGCTTTTTTTTTTTTTTTTTTTGTTTTGTTTTCATTTAACTAATAATTAATGATACCCATTTTTAATAATTAAAAATAATAAAATTATTAATATTTTTTTAATTGTATGTCCAATTATATAATAATATATATATATATATATATATATATATATATATATTTCACTATAGGCAAAATAAAAATAGTAATAATTTAGTTTATAGTTAGTATGTCTCGAAATTTTTATAAATTTGAGGAGTGTTACATTTTATTTTATATTGGGGAAACTTCTTGAACCAGTTGAGGATGAATTGGAGATTCTCCTTAGCTGTAAAGATTACAAAGAGTAAAGCCAAAGATGTCCTGTAGCAGTGACTTATCAATATTATTGGCTATCTCAGGAAAACTGGTGTACCAGTTGCAGTATCATCCCAATTGATGTTGTCTGAGCTTGTATTTGAGTATGAAAATCCTACTCCAATAGGGGAGTCCACGTATAGCATGTTCGATTCTGTTTCATGTTTAGCAATCAAAATCAATCATTGTTATCAGATTCTCGGGTGTGAAAACTTTTCAATATGATCATTCAGGAAACAAGAAACATTACCCAAATTCCAGGAATATTTGTTTTTTTATAAGACTCCCATCAATCCCTGGCCGAAAAGGACCATGCTCCATAAAAGCACCATAACCCACAGATGAACAACCAGGGCCTAAGGTTTTGGATTCAATCAAATTAATAACTTTTTAGTTCAATTCTTGAAATGAAAAACCAAGGTCAACATAGAAATGTGCCTCCATTGAGCCAAACAGTAAGGGAAAGTGACGCGGCATTTTCTGAATCTGCTTCGACAAAGTAATAAAATAGGGCTCTGCCATGTCGAGCATTTGTAACAATATACCCAGAGTACTGTTTGAAGAAAATATTTGGAGGCTGTCCAGGAAGAGAAGTTATGAGCTCAGCACTTGATTTGTAGTAGAAGAAGAAGGAAGATAAGATAGTAGAAGAACCATGGAACCATTTTCAGATGGAATGAGTGAATCAACTTTGAAACTTGAAACACAGGAAGTATATCCCTGCACGCCAAACTTTGCACTTAATATTACTGTATATTGACATCTAATTATTAAATGATAAGACAACAGCTAAAAGATACATCAACATTAAACATCTAATCTTTTGATAAAGAAAAAAAAAGGTTGTGTATTTTTTAATCAGCATGGCCTTTACACATGTAATTTCATTTTTTGATAAAGAATTACTACATGTTTAAAGGTTGACATATTTTTTAATCTACACGGGCTTGTTGTATTATCACTTAATAATTAGATGTCAGTATATTAATTAATATTAAGTGCAAAGTTAGTGCAGGGAAAAAATTTCAAACAATCGATGATAATCATAAACAAGGATACATTTGCAATAATTATAATGATGCATCCATCCAGCTCATGCGAGGCAGGAATAAAATAGTAACAATCGGTGGGTTAGTAGTTTAAATATATAATGATATTAAAAAATAAAAATAAAAACTTTTCTCAGTTGACCTTGCTGCCTTTACAACTGTGTGGTAGAAAATCATAAAGTAATCCTTAGTCCTTACAATAAATTAAAAAAAACATTTATTCATCAAGGCATTCAAATGGAAGCAGTACCTAGATCAGAGCTTGAATCATTAGAATGATTAATTCAAAATCTGGTAGCAAAAGCAGCAAATGGGCCAATTAAGCATTGGCTGATGAATGATCACGTCCAACTATGCCTTATAAAAAGGATAATGCGGACGTTGCAAATATAACCCGAGTATTACGCCCAGGGTCGAATCCACAGAGAGTTAACCTATCAATCACTATTTTTAGACCCACTAAACTCTTCAAAACCAGCTTCCCAAATGTTTGAATCACAAGTTGATGGTTTCTATAGTAACTAAAATTGCAAGTAAATTAAACAGCTATAAACTAAAATGCTAAGGTTGTAAACAATGATGAGAAAAAGCTAAGGTAAAGATTTCCCCTATTGATGGAATCCCTTCTGTTTATGCTTCATACAAATTTACCAACACACCTCTACCAATCATGAACGCTCGTCTTACCGTAAATCTCTCCCGAGTAATCACAGTAATATACTATTGCACTCTCCCGAGATACACTAGCTAGCTTTAATTAACACAGTTCACTTAAGATTGCACCCAAGGCTTCGTTATCCCTAATCCCGCCTTTAAACCCGCAGTTATAGATTCCTCTTATACTTTAGGAGTGGTGTTATTCAACAATAACCTAAATATGCACTCTCTCCCGAGTTATGCACACTAAATAGGCACAGCTAATTGAGGATCCTGTCAATTAACTACAACATACACAAAGTTGAACAAATAAAGATTGAGACTAGCAATTTGTATTAACATAAACAAGAAGTTCATCCCCCAATAGGTTCCATCAAAACCTTAGACAAAAGATTTAGCTACTCATAACTATGGGTAAACAAACTAAGATAAGATTCATCATAAACTAGCAATAGAAATCAAAGAAAAGAAGAAAGATGTTTTGGGTGATCTCTCACAATGGTTTTTCTTGCTAAGACTACTCTCCAAAACAATACATGTCTCTCTTGGGTGGAGTCTAGTGTTTAAAATAGGGTTTTGGACTTAAAATCCCGTGTTTTGCACTTTAGTCCCTGAAATTTCCGCCTCCTACCGCGGTCGCGGTCAACCCGCGGTCAAACATGGCCTCTGCTGCTTCAATTGTCTGCGAGCAGCCCTCACCGCGGTCCTGCCGCGGTCGCGGTAAAACTGCGGTATTTCATCCTGTTCCGTTTGGAATATGGAAAAACGTAAAACATGAAAGTTGTATCCCTTTGAGTTAGCTTTCCAACTATATATTATAGAGCCCAAATGGGGTTCTGAGTAAAACGTTATGTCTATTTTACTAGACAGTGCACAATATGCCTCTTCGAGTTTTCGTTTTGTTGTTTTATCATCCGTTGATCCCCGAACACGATCCCGGCTTAATTCCTTGAGCTCTTACTCAAATTTCAAAGCTCAAAACCACTTAAATTTATTCCATAACATCTATATAACTCGAAATCACACCTACAAGGCATAAAACACACAATTAGTGCAAAACACTAGCGATTAAAGCGCAAACTCAACTAAAGTGCAATAAATTAGAGTGTAATAATCGACTAAAATACGTAATTATTGCCTATCATCAACACCCCACACTTAAACCATTGCTCGTCCTCGAGCAAATTAACCTACACTTTTTTTTTTATAGACACAACCTTTTTAAACAATTCTCCTAACACATCGCACCAAGAGTATTTAAAATAGACTAAGCACAAAAGCGTAACATCTTCACCTCAAGATTTGACTCCCAAGTACCACGCATTATTCACAACTCACCCACTTACTCTAACATAGAGGTCACTGACATTACCTTTCCTTCATGAATCAAGTGCCCTCACACAACAAAAGTGAGTAGTTCCACACAATAAAATTTAAGAACACTTAGGAACTCAAGATAGAAAGAATTCACTCACTCTCAGAAATAACATTCATATGCCACAAAAGATGCACCATAAGCTTGCCCGTAGTGTACTACTCCACTAATCGAGCTCATTCAATCTTGGATCAATTAGGACTTTATTTGGTGGTAATGTAGGCTGAGGGACGGGTAAGATACATTTAGATATAAGAGTGACTACACCCCCTCCCCCAAGCACTTTAATACATACATTTTAATATTTAAAACCCCATTTATGTCAAACCAAAACTCCACCTTCATATCAATGTATATTAACTCCATACTTCTTTAAGCACAATTACATCAAAAGTCACCGCCACAAGAAATATTCTTCACAACAATACAACTCTTTTTTTTCTTTTCTTTCTTTTTCAATTCAAGTGGCTCTTACATTTTTTTTAGAAATAGTGCACCTTTCTCCTTATTTCATTAGTTCCACTCAAAAGCCAAACCAACCACCCCACACTTTAACTTTTATAAAGTTCATAACAATTCAAGTGCTCATGAGAGGTGAAAAGGTTCAAAAGATGGTTAATTCAAACAAATGGGTAAGGCTTGTAATGTGGTTGCCAAAGAAACAGGATTACAGGCTCAAAGAGGTTAACTACAATACATAACAATTAGGCGGGTAACATATACATATCTGGCTCAACAAAGAAATGCCTATATCACTTCCAAGACTGAACAAAACTACTATTTCGCTTTGCAAACACACAGGGCAAGTTCTAGACATCAAATGCAATGCACAGAATACAACAAACCTCACACACGCATGGCACATAACTCACTCAGGATTGGATTCATCAAGACACTCTAGTCAAAGCAGTTGAGCAAAGTTAAGATAATACAATTTAAGGTACTTCTACAAGAGTCAAAAACTGAGCCTAAGCGTCACAACCAAAGTACTCACTATTCTCAAGGCATAACAAAGTCAAGAGATATTGCTTCACTTCAAAACACAACACAATGGCTCCTACTCCCAAAAAAAAAACTAACTACACCTGGTTCAAATAAAACTCTTGGAAAAGAACCGTGGTTTAAAGAAAAACCAAGGGGGAATTACTACACTACCTAGAAAAGAACAATAAAATAAAATAAAAAGAAGCTATATGGACTACTTCCCTCAAGAGTATTGTTCAAGTGGTCCGTCCTCAAGAAGAGTCTTGTATCTTTGTTTGTTTTTTTTTTTGTTTTTTTTTAGATCCGACTTTGACCCTCAAGAGACCCGTCGACAAGCGTCTGTCGTTGGGCCAAGTCAGTTACTCCTAATGTGAGTACAATCAACTATACGCAACAACACATATACAATATTACAACATGTTCCATGTCTATGTACACTACAATACAGTATCAAGGCTAGTCTCCCACCCCACACTTAAAATTGTGCATTGTCCCCAATGCACACCATACTAATAAGAGGGTAAAAGAAACTTCCTGGTAGGCCAAAGGCCGAAGCACTAGCAGCTCATGGGGTACTCAGACTTCTCCCAATTTTGGTCCTTCGTGCGGGTACCTCATACTTAGTTCCAACCAATGGTTTGTTGTTACATCTTCCAATGGCTTTGTGTTCCATGTTCCTAAAAATAAAAAATCTACACTACAAGAATAATATAATAATAAATAAAAATAAAATAAAATAAAATAAAATAGGGTTGCCTCCCAACAAGCGCTTGATTTAAAGTTGCGGCACGACGCAAATAATTTTACCACTTTTCTCGCCACTTGGACGATATGAACTATGCACCTAGCTTGGAATCAAGCTTGTGACCACGGGCGATAGGGGGTGGTAAGTTGATTATCGAGGCGAGCCTTAAATTCTTCATTTTGCACTTCTTGGCTCTCATGTGAGGAATGCCATTTTGGTTTTTTGTTTTCTCAAATTGTAAAATGTATGGTTGTTGCCTTTCCTCCTTGCAGTCCCTCACAGACTCATGTAGTTCAATTTTTATATCACTACACAATTCTAATGTTGAAAAATGCTTGGAAAGTGACTTCAAACCTTCATTTTGCAATTTTTCTATTCTGACATCCTCTTCTTCCCCTGGACTAGAGTCATTCTCAACCAGATTTTTATTTACACAGGTTGATTCTAAGTCCATGTTTTTCTCGGCATCATTGGTACTCATGGGGTCGGTTGGCGGAGGTTCAATTCTTGACTCTTCAAATTTTAGCTCACATTCTTCCTCATTTTCAAGAATGGTCTCCAACATGAGCATTATTTTCTCATTTTGGGCATTTGAGAGTTCTTGGTTTTGATTAAGTGCCAAGGAATTTTGGAGACTATTTTCCAAAAGCTCCTCCAAGGCACTTTGTTCTTTGTGTCCTCCTTCAAGTAAGCACTCCAACATGAGCTTGAACTCTCCCTTTCGGCCATGCTCAACTTCTTCCAATTCGTTAGCCCTATCATTTTCATCAAAAACAATAGAATCATCATAGCGGGGGCTTGGGGAAGGGAAGGACCAATCAACACAATCATCCCAATGACCATTTTGAAAACCACACTTATCACGAATACTCCACTCATGGGTTTGAGATTGTGCGCACAATCCACCCCCGGGAAAATTTAAACAATTTTGCCACGAGTGTGGTCCTCCACAATAAAGACAAGGGTCATCACAGTATGGACAACTACCATCCCACCAATTTTTATTATATGATGCCATTTTTCAAAACTAAGAAAATAAACAAGACCCAAACAATAAAAATAGACTAAGGTAAGAAAAATTAATTACACAAATATTCACAAGTTGGGTATAGAGAAAACTGACCATACTAAGAATTTTTGTATTTTTATCAATGGTAATTGATAATTCCGTTAACTCCCCGGCAACGGCGCCAAAATTTGATCACGCCCAACTATGCCTTATAAAAAGGACAATGCGGACGTTGCAAATATAACCCGAGTATTACGCCCAGGGTCGAATCCACAGAGAGTTAACCTATCAATCACTATTTTTAGACCCACTAAACTCTTCAAAACCAGCTTCCCAAATGTTTGAATCACAAGTTGATGGTTTCTATAGTAACTAAAATTGCAAGTAAATTAAACAGCTGTAAACTAAAATGCTAAGGTTGTAAACAATGATGAGAAAAAGCTAAGGTAAAGATTTCCCCTATTGATGGAATCCCTTCTGTTTATGCTTCATACAAATTTACCAACACACCTCTACCAATCATGAACGCTCGTCTTACCGTAAATCTCTCCCGAGTAATCACAGTAATATACTATTGCACTCTCCCGAGATACACTAGCTAGCTTTAATTAACACAGTTCACTTAAGATTGCACCCAAGGCTTTCGTTATCCCTAATCCCGCCTTTAAACCCGCAGTTATAGATCCCTCTTATACTTTGGGAGTGGTGTTGTTCAACAATAACCTAAATATGCACTCTCTCCCGAGTTATGCACACTAAATAGGCACAGCTAATTGAGGATCCTGTCAATTAACTACAACATACACAAAGTTGAACAAATAAAGATTGAGACTAGCAATTTGTATTAACATAAACAAGAAGTTCATCCCCCAATAGGTTCCATCAAAACCTTAGACAAAAGATTTAGCTACTCATAACTATGGGTAAACAAACTAAGATAAGATTCATCATAAACTAGCAATAGAAATCAAAGAAAAGAAGAAAGATGTTTTGGGTGATCTCTCACAATGGTTTTTCTTGCTAAGACTACTCTCCAAAACAATACATGCCTCTCTTGGGCGGAGTCTAGTGTTTAAAATAGGATTTTGGACTTAAAATCCCGTGTTTTGCACTTTAGTCCCTGAAATTTCCGCCTCCTGCCGCGGTTCTACCGCGGTCGCGGTCAAACCGCGGTCAAACATGGCCTCTGCTTCTTCAATTGTCTGCGAGCAGCCCTCACCGCGATCCTGCCGCGGTCGCGGTAAAACCGCGGTATTTCATCCTGTTCCGTTTGGAATATGGAAAAACGTAAAACATAAAAGTTGTAGCCCTTTGAGTTAACTTTCCAACTATATATTATGGAGCCCAAATGGGGTTCTGAGTAAAACGTTATGTCTATTTTACTAGATAGTGCACAATATGCCTCTTCGAGTTTTCGTTTTGTTGTTTTATCATCCGTTGATCTCCGAACGCGATCCCGGCTTAATTTCTTGAGCTCTTACTCAGATTTCAAAGCTCAAAACCACTTAAATTTATTCCATAACATCTATATAACTCGAAATCACACCTACAAGGCATAAAACACACAATTAGTGCAAAACACTAGCGATTAAAGCGCAAACTCAACTAAAGTGTAATAAATTAGAGTGTAATAATCGACTAAAATACGTAATTATTGCCTATCATCAATGAACACCCAGAAACTGAAATAAATGTTTCTACTGGCGCAAATGAAAACTCATCGAAAAAGAAGAGAAGCTTTACTCTCAAAGCAACAATAGCTATGTGTAATCACAAGCATGTTAGAATAAGCTAGCACATACCACACCACCAAAGGATGTGGTGCAGTGGATGCGACTGCTACTTCCTTAACCAGAAATCTGGAGTTTGAGCCTTGGTATGGAAAAATCTTTGGTAGGGAGCATTTCCCTCGAACGGGAGAAACCGAAAAACAAAAGCTAGCACATAAAATCTTCTGTAGGAACCCCATACATTCATTCGACTCTATTCAGACCCATTTTTATAGAACTCCACTTTCAAACTCAGGAAAGTTTACCTGTAGAAGGAAGAGCAACCTTGAGTCAAGAGTCAAAGGAAAATCTCGGCCGTTCAAACTTCTAAGTAAGCGGAACTCATTGGATTGTCGAGGAATAATGAATTTAAAAGAAGAGAGAAGCTGGTGATTTTTGTAGAATTTTGGAGGTTACGTCCTACATTTATTTATGGAAAAAATATATCCGTACATATGTTTTAGGCGTAATGGCTTCCTGGCCACTTAAATTTGTAAGGCTTTTGAAAGCCGATACACGAACTTTGAACTTTCCCATTTGAACACTCAAACTCGTGAAATTCTTAACTAATAAACACATTTGACTCTTGATCCTACGCGCGTGTATTACACATTCACAGACGTGTCCATCCAGTCAGCAAATGACCAATGGGATTGTTACACGTCAAGGGCGCGAAAACAAACCCCATAGCTGTGCTGAAATAAATTTATTAATTTCTACTTTTTCTTCTATTTCCCTTATTTTCTTCTTTACCATAGCTGTGCTGGAATAAATTTTCCCACCCAGCCACTATTTTCAATGGTGAAAGTTGTGATCTGATCCATTAAAAGTGAGACTTCCTAATGTCGAAAAAATCAAAATGGATAAACATCAAGAAGAAAGAAAAAATAATCACTGAAACCCAATGTCAAAATACAAGAAAAATCACTACAACTTCAAGAAAAATTACTCTCCTCTTCTTCAAAATATTTGCTAGCCTTTTGTAAAATCAGAAACAATGGGTACGATTGGACCCCATGAATGCAATGAAACCTGATGTCCTTTTTGCGCTTTTGTTTTGTTTTTCCGGCGAAAGTTACGCCCAAAATCACATTTGTATCTGATATATTTTGAGCTCGATTGTTGACAGTTTTATTCTCTCTATTGAAATTAGAAGGAGCATACACAAGAAAAAAAATGGTGAAGAAAAAAAAATCTTGACTTCATTAATATAGTAGAACAGTGGAGAGGACAAAGGGTAAAGGAACAATAAAATGGGAATAGAACTAATTCGGAAGAAGATGTAAACGAAAAATTGGACGGACGGGAATGGAGAAAACGACGAAGGGAGAGAGGTAGGTTGAAAGTTTTTTTTTTTCTTCTTTTTTGGTTTTCCTTATATTTTTTGTTTATTTTTTTGATTTTACAATCTTTTTAATGAATAGTAACAAATACACGCGCCATTTGAATGTGATTTGTACGCACTATGTCCATGTAAGATAAGCTACTGCCACATAAGCATAGTCAATGGTCAAAGGTATTTGTTAGTTATAGGTTTCACGAGTTTGAGTGTTTAAATGGGAAAGACGAAAGTTTGTGCATCGGCTTTCAAAAACCCTACAACTCTAAGTGGCCAGGAAGCTATTTCGCCTATGTTTTATTTACTTTACATGGTTTCAATGGTTTTGACTAGAAAATAGGGTTTGAGGGCCAAAATGGAACAAGGTAGAGATAAAGTGCCAAAATAAAAAATTGTGCTAAGTTGAATGGGCTCTATATGTATTTGTGTATACACAGGCGCTATATTTTTTGCACTGGTTTCAGCTTTTATGTTAAAGTGAAAGATAAGAAATAGAGCTGGAGGGCCAAAATGAAATATATAAAATAGAATTGGAGGGCCAAAATGAAACACGATAGAAATAGAGTGCCAAAATGAAAAATGGTGCCAAGTTGAATGGATTTATATGTATTTGGCCAAGTTTATAAGTACTATACTGCTTTAGGGCATCTCCAAGGGTGCACTATAGATTTGGTGTAAAATTTGGTATTTTTTTGCTCCAATGGAACACCAAATCTTGCACCATTATAATGCATGAATAGTATTGCATCAAATTTGGTTTACTATTATTTTATTCATCTTTTTATTTTTTTTTGGACTTTTATATTATCATATATTGTGTATATATTTAATTTTTGTATTAAGATCTTTATAATTTTAATTTTATATCCTATTTTTTATATATATTAATTTTTGAGGACGAGCATGATCTTAATGCACCAATTGAAGATGCACGTGAATGTCCAGCTCCTACGGTAGAAATGGCAGTAGATGAAGATCATCGATTTCAACAATTTTTAGCTCGACACAAAAAAAAATTAAGGATAAAGATGCGCATTTCGCACTTCGTAATGCATTAATCGAGCATTTATGAGAGAATAGAGGCGAAAGTTGAATATTTATGTGGTACTTAAATTAAATTTGACTATGATGTGATAATTATCCTTTATCAATGATTTCACTTTTAGTTGATTTATCCTTTAAAATAATTTTGTAATAAATGATTATATAAGTGGTGAATGTGAATTATATATGATGAATATGAAAAAAAAAAAGATAGAATTTGTTTGAAGGAAATAAAAAATAAAATTTAAATAGAAGATAATAATATAATATAGAAGAGAGAGAAGAAATATTCTTTTTTGACGTAAAAAATGGAGTAATAGTTGGAGTAAATTTGGTGTTATATCATTTTGGTGTGAAATTTGGTGTTAGAATTGGAGATAGTCTTATGAGTAATAATCCTTTGGATATACTTTTGGTCTTTTAGATTTTTAAAAGTGAGCACATTTAATACTGTAAATTTTAGTTGTTAGATTAATGAAAATTATAAATAAGTAACCAGGTGTTTCTTTTTTACTTTTAGGGTTGATTTCTTCCATTTGATTACACTATTGAAAGATTCAAAAAAAGATTATTTATTTAATTAGAAAGCTATCTATTGCAGGTAGAACCACTTTCATCAATTCTGTGGTCAATGTACCTGTTGGGATGTGTAGGAAGATAGATAGAATTAACATGATCTTTTTTATGGGGAGAAAAAAAGTGCACCTTGTTAATTGGATATTGTTTGTAAGAACCAAAGAAAAGATGATCTGGGTATTATGAAATGCAAGGAAACCAATATTGCAATGCTCACAAAATATGAGCATATATTGTTATTAGTTTGTAAATACTTCCTCCGTTCACTTTTATTTGGTATGTATACTAAAAATAGATTTTTATTTTTACTTGTCACTTTACGTATATCAAGAGGAGGCAAATTTTTTTTCTTGTTATACCCACAGTATTTATTACTCTTTTCAAATCCAATATAGAGAAAATGCATAAGTACCCCCTAACCTATATCTGGATTCCCAATTACACACTTTTTCTTTGCAGAAATCATATTACCCTCTTAAACTTATTTTAAATGGAATTATTTGCACCCTAAAACTAGACAATCAAACTCTTGGCAAATGGTGAGCTACACGCACCCCCCACATGTATTTTTAGTACCTTTTTTATTCTTTCTTCTTTATCTTATCCTTTTTTCTTATTTCTTATTATTCTCATTTTTTTTGGTTATTTCATTCTCTTTCTTTTTGTTCTGGTCACCGGCGGCATAAAATGGTGGTCGTCGGAATTTCACAAACACCATTTTTTCCGGCGAATTTTTTTTTCCGGCGACAGATTTTTATCCCGATCTAAGTGTGTTTGTTATATATATATATATATATATATAAATTTTCTTGAAAGTATAATTTATGTGTGGGAGGAAGAGCAAAAGAAATAAAAACGAATATAAGCTAAAAAAACTTTTTCCAGTTAAAATTTCAATACATCATTTTTTTCCGGCGTGGGAAGGTTTATCGATGATGAATTTCCCCCCAAAATCTGAGTGTATTTTGCTTTGCTTATGAATAGATCTTTTTCAGAGTTTAATTTGTGTGTGAAAGAAAAAATAGAAGAAAAACGGTTAGACAAAGTCGCCGGTGAAAGAATATCTGCCGGAATTAGAGAAGAAACGAAAAAAACAAAGAAACAGGAAAAGGAAAAAAAATGTAAGGAAAAATGGTAAAAAAGAATAAAAAATAATCTGAAAATCATTTTTTCAAAGGAGGGTGAAATACACACTCTGTCATGTCAGCGTTAAGGGTGCCAATAATTCTATTTAAGTTAAGTTTAGGGGGGTAATAGGATTCCCGCAAAGAAAAGTGTGTAGTTGAGAATCCAGGTATAGGTCAGGGGGTACTTATGCATTTTCCCTCCAATAAATATGTATCAATTAATATGGGTATCATGGTAAATTACACACTTTATTTATTATTTTTTAAAAAGCGTGAAAAGTTAAAACGTGCCAAGTAAAAGTAAACGGAGGGAATAACGGGTTTGCTCACAGTAAAATGCCCCCTTGGGAACATACGGCCTATATTTTATTGAATACAAACAGACAACTTAGATTTCTAGAAATCAAAGTTACCTTTTTTTTTTTAAACACTAGAATTGGTTCATTCTTTCACAACACCTACACTTTCCTTTTCTTCCCTCCTAACTGCTCTCATCTCTCTAAGGCAATCCAGCCAGGGAAAGAAACTAAATCAAAAAAAAAATAGCATAGAAAAAACAAAAGGACAAAAACTAGTTATTGGATCGGAGCCATTTCTTTCTTCTCCTATTTTCCTTCTTCTGCTGTCAAAAAGCACCAATCTACCTGTGCTCCTTCCAGCCCTCAGAAAAAGGATCATCTATTAACAAGGTGTGCCGATTTTGCATTTGCGCACACCAGCATAGCGAGTGAGTCGGCCTGCATATGAACCAGGCTTGAACTTGATCCTATGAGGTTTAGTCAATGCAGATTTTTTCTTGTTTTGTGGCCCTGACTCCACAAAGTAAGCCCCATTTAAGAACAAATCACCCTCTGATACCCATTGCCAGTTCTTCCACACAGATTCTGGTGCATAATCCCTCTTAGTCACCTTCATTTAGCATCATGTTTGTCAGCAATACACATAACATAAGCCAATAGATACTTGTGAACCTACCTGTTTTAATCATATATGAATGGTGAAGTTTTACCTGCTTAGTGTTAGGGTTGTTGGCGGCCTTGAAACGATTACCCTGGCTGATAATGGTTGGATTAGCGCTGCCACCAATTGCATACATTTGCCAGTGAGAGTAATCATTGTTGACAACATGGAAGAATCCCCACCTGCACCTTGGCATCCTCTGAATCAATCCCTTTCCGAACCGATTGAATGCAACTGTGACTTGCATTATTGAATCTTGAGGGAAGGCATCAGTTGCCCCCAAAAGCATCACCTGAATCACCATTGTCAATGACTATTGAGTAATCAAATTAACAACTACTAAATGATTTTTCAGGGTAGTAAGAGTAACTTACGTCGTTATGATGATTGAATTTGCAGTTAGAAATGGTGATTGCAGTGGAAGCCATGATGGCATCAATTAGGCCATCAGTACATTGGGACAAAGTGCAGTGGTCAATCCAAATATGGTTTGAACCAAAAATAGAAATACCATCTCCATCACTCAGTGTCCTAATACCAATATGCTTAACAGAATCTCTTATCATTCCACCTGAGGTAGATATAATATGATGAATCCTAATGTTGTGGATTATGACATTATGCACAAATTGGATAGTTAAACCAGCGCCATAGGCAATGTAAATAGAAACTCCCCTGCCATCGATCGTCTTGTCACTTGTAATCATCAGTTCTTCCTTCAACTTAATTACCATTGACTTCTCAAAGATAATCCACAATGGCTCCTCTTGGATCACAGCATGACGAAGGGTCCCCGGCTTTGGATCCTTCACGTCATCATCCGAGTCATCGGTTACAACATAGTACCTTCCTGCTTTACCACCAGTCGTTTTGTGGCCGAATCCCCGAGCGCATTCTGCTAGCTTTTTCCTGTTTTTCGCCCAGTTTTCGTCACACCTCCAGCATCTGTCAATTGGATTGGTTGTCATGCAACTACTTTTTTCCTTTAGATGCCTCCTTAAGCTTGTAATATTCAACAATGTGCTGCATATAATACATCAAGTAGTTTTCAAGTCATTATTCTTAAAACATGTTTAAGTAAAATCACAGAATCATCACTATTCATGTCCCTCCATTTAAGCTCGTCTCAGTGAAATATTATAAAAATCAGTTTCTCTAGTACTAGAAGTTCTCTATATTTTCTACTACCATATAAATTTCTCCAACAAGCCTAAAAACTTCTAGCAAATATTGGACCTAATTAATTGAGTAAATGTGCTAACTTAACAAAAACTTAATTTCAAAAAAATAATATCGCCGTCATAGATCTTGTACCCTATATATTTCTCGCTAGGCCTGCATGCATGTAGAAAAATGAAAAGAGAAAGTATGAAGAAACTACTTACTCTCCGACTTCTCTATTGAATGTATCAGTGATTTCTTCAGGATGTTCATTGTATGCAGCAAGGGAAGAGTTGAGCGCTTCCTTAGCTTGCTTTTCCAAATATGCATCAAATTCAGCAATTCCGGCATGCAAATTTGGGACTAATGAAGCTAACGATATGACCAATATTAACAAAACTGAATTCCCACTAACAAAGGCCATAGTTTTTTTTATCCTTTTTAATGCAGCTATATATATCTCTTTTTCTATTTTTTCTAAAAAATATTTTCTCTTGTAGTACGTAATCTTTTTTGTGTTGTTTTTTTAGGTATTACTTGCGAATCACTGGAGAAATGTTTGTGTCCAGTGACTCGCTTTTGGACTGCTGCTTAGAAGGAAGCCATCTATAAAGAGAAAGTTTCTTTATATATATATATATATATATATATATCCAAGGTGAGTTTCCAAAAATAGAGAAGAAGAAGGAAGTACATAGAGGTATAACAGACACAATGGACCTTGGGACCAAGAAACATATGGCGGGAATAACGGGTGACCAAAGACGGATTTAAGGTTGGCTTTTAGGTAACTAACTAACTTTTGTATGTTTGTTAAAAGAAGTCAAGGAAAATTAGAAACAAACTCCACTGCTTCCTTTTTAGATTATATCATAGGTAAATTTAGTACGTTCATGTCAACCTATTTAGTTGGGTACTAAATTTTAAAACAAAAAAAGTACTTTTGAAACATATTGCGTGTAAATATATCATAGTATTTATGTGGCTGTAACACTTTTAAAACTTATGGTCTTAAATTTATCATAAGATTTATGTGACTATAAAATTAAGCTTTTCAAGGGTAGAATGAAAACTTGAAGTTAAATTATTTTCAAATTCAAAAAGAGATTATTCTTTTTTAAACGGACTTTAAGTTATATACATATCGGCTCTACTATTTTGAACAGTAAGGCTTGCGCCTTAGGCCCCCAAATTTGGAAGGCCCAATTTTTCAAAAATAATAAATTTATAGGCATTTGAAAAATATATTTAGTACTTTTAATACAAGAGTAGAGTTTTTAATATTAAAAAAGCTCTTTAAATATATAAATAACGTAATAATTTGACTTATTTAAAAATGGATAAATGAATAGTTTTCGCAACATTTTAATTTTCACTTCGTACTCTTTCATTAAATAATGTGTGAAAAATTTACTCTTCCTTTCTTAATTTGTCCACGTCAATCTTTCTTCTCTCCATTCTCTTCATACTTCAGCCCCTACATATTTTCTGTCTTTCTCTTATATTCTTATTCACCTTCTTTCTACAAGATTTCATTACTCATCTTCTTTCTCCAAGATTTCATTAGTTCAAGTGTTCTACAATACTTTTAAGCCTCCAATAGTTCTATATTTCTATTGCTTTATAAAATAATATCTAAGATCAATAATATCTCCAAAAAAAAAAATTAAACGAGTTGGCTATATTATCAATTGAAAAGGAATTATTAGAAAAAATTGATTATAAAAAGAGATTATTAACAAGTGTGTATCTCAAAGAGCTAGAAGAATATACTTCAAATAAAAACATATCTTATAACTTTTTTAAAAAAATTTAGGCTTCATATTAAAGTTTGGCTTTAGCTAGGCCTCGCATATATTTGAGCCGCCCCTGGTTATATATATGAATTTATGTTATATGTATTGATAGTATAATAGCAAGTTAGTTACTAATTGTAACAGGTTACCATTTAAATGTTCATAAAAAGATTGCCTATAATTACTTTATAAGTGATATAATTGACTAAATATTATACTCCATTGTTAGTTTAGAGAATTTAAGCTCAGTATATACATATACAAATTTACATTTACATAGTTAGAGAAAAAGATATAGGGTGAATACATCTGTTTTTGACTGTCAAAATATACAACAACAACAACAACAACAACAACAACAACAACATCAACAACAATAACGACCCACTTTAATCCCACTAGTGAGGTCTGGGAGGGTAATGTGTACGCAGACCTTACCCCTACCGCGAGGGCAGAGAGGTTGTTTCCAGGAGACCCTCGGCTCAAGAAGACGACAAGAGACGATATATTAGTACCATCAATAGAGTCATAATAAAATAACAACAATATAGGAAATACGAAATAGATGGAAAGTACAATAATAACCAGTAGATAAAGCTATGCATCAGTAGATAACCATTAGCATCCTAAAACTAAATCCTAACTATCTAGTCCTACTCGGGTGCACCGTAGAAATATTTGCAACTTCCTCCTAACCTACAACCTTAATTCACGACCTCCACAATACCCTGTCAAGGGTCATGTCCTCAGTAATTCTAAGTCGCGCCATGTCCTGCCTGATCACCTCTCTCTAATACTTCTTGGGTCGCCCTCTACCTCTCCTCGTGCCCACCACAGCCAGTCGCTCACACCTCCTCACCAGTGCATCAGTGCTCCTCCTCTGAATGTGCCCAAACCACCTAAGTCTTGCTTCCCGCATCTTGTCCTCCATGGGGGTCACGCCCACCTTCTCCTGAATATCTTCATTTCTAATCCTATCCATCTTAGTATGCCCGCACATCCACCTCAACATCCTCATCGCTGCTACTTTCATCTTCTGGATGTGTGAGTCCTTAACCGGCCAACACTCAGTCCCGTACAACATGGCAGTCCTAACCACTACTCTATAAAACTTACCTTTTAGCAACAGTGACACTTTCTTATCACACAAGACTCTTGACGCTAACCTTCACTTCATCCACCCCACCCCTATACAATGTGTGACATCCTCGTCGATCTCCTCAATCCCCTGAATAACCGACCCAAGGTACATGAAACTACCCCTCTTGGGAATGACTTAAGAGGCAAGCCCCACGTCCACTCCCACTTCCGTCGGCTCGACGTTGAACTTGCACTCTAGGTATTCCGTCTTAGTCCTGCTCAACTTGAAACCCCTAGACTCAAGGGCCTGTCTCCAAACCTCCAGCCTCTCACTGTCAAAATATAATGTCGACAATATAATCATAACGGATATTCAAAAAAATTATGCAGTATGCCTATAGAAACATTAATTAACATTATAAATAATTAAAATATTTATTTTATTCTGTATACCTACTTAATAAATTTATTTTACCTTGTATACCTACTTTATAAATTTATTTGACTATACACCTACTATATTCCAAAATAAAATATTGTATATTCTGAATTAGAATATTATGGTGTGTTTGATTTGGATAAAGTATTACAAATTAGAATATTGTAGTATGATTAGTTTGAATATTTTATTCCAAATTAGAAAATTATGGAATATTTGGTTTGAATGTTGAATGGTATGTTTGGTTTGGGTACTATATTCCAAATTAGAATAATGTACTATTTTTTATTTGAATGTTGTATTCCAAATTAGGATATTGTAGAATATTTGATTTAAATAATGTATTTACAAATTAGAATATTGTGGTATGTTTACTTTAAATATAATATTTTAAATTAAAATATTTTGATATATTTAGTTTGGATGAACTGTATTCCAAATTAGAATATTGTGGCATATTTAATTTTTATATTGTATTCTAAATTAGAATAATATTGCATGCTTGGTTTGAATATTGTACTCTTCATTAGAATAATGTGGTATGTTTGATTTAGATAATGCATTTCAAATTAGAATATTATGGTGTAGTTAGTATGAATAATTTATTCCAAATTCGAATATTGTGGTATATTCAACTTAAATTGATTCTAAATTATAAGATGTCACGACCCTAAAATTGACCCGGTCGTGATGGCGCCTATTGTGGAACTAGGTTAGCTGACACAATTCCCAAATCAAACCATTATTCTATAAAAGTCATTTTTTAAGCCATTAATTAACAAAAAATCTCATAATGTAAGTCTAAATGACCAATGTGAAATAGATACACAAGCCCGACATCGGGGTGTCACAAGTCACGAGCAACTACATCTCTGTCTCAATATAATAAAGTCTAAACAAGACTGGAAGACTATACTAAATAAAGCTAGGGAAGATAGGAGGGAGAAGAACAGGGTTGCGAACGCCATGCAGCTACATTGTCGACTCCGAAATTCTACTGAATGAACAAATCAATGCTCAATATCGCGACCCGCAACTCCTGGATCTGCACACAAGGTGCAGGGAGTAATGTGAGTACGCCAACTCATTAAGTAATAAAAGTAAAGGCAGCTGAGCAGTAAGAAAGCACATAATTTCACATCATAACACTACAACAAATACAGCACATTGCTCAAAACAGTACAGAAACCATTTTTTCTCGTAAAACAATTCAGTTTCAGTAAAACCTTTCTTTTAAAACATCTTTCAACAGTTTCAAACGAGTGATGAAAACAGTAAAAAAGGATAGGAACGTAAATAGCAACTCGGGCAAAAATATATACCATAAACCGCCCTTCGGGCATAATATCAACAGGACTAGCCCCTCGGGCTATCTCACAATCATTCGTAATCAGCCCCTCGGGCATAACATGAATCAAGAACCGCCCCTCGGGCATAATATGAATCAAGAACCACCCCTCCAGCAAAACATGGATCAAGAACAGCCCATCGGGCAACAATATGAATCAACAACACCCCCTCGGGCTACATCACATCACTCGCACTAGGTACCCGCGCTCACTGGAGGTGTTCAGACTTCGGAGGGGATCATACAGCCCAAGCGCTATAACAAGCCATCTCGTGGCATAATTAATCAGGCACTCGGCCTCACATAACAACAAGTCACATCATGGCATAAATCAATCAGGCCCTCAGCCTCACAATATCATGAATCAGTACAACATGTTGCGGCGCATAGTCCGATCCCATAATATCCTCACAACAGGCCTCACTCAGTCAAAAAACCTCTCAAGCCACTCGGGCAACAGTGAAACAGGAAACTCAGCCCAAAATATCATTTAAAGTATCAAAGCGGAGTAAAAATGGCTGAGTTATGAATTCAATAAAACATAGCATGACTGAGTACAGATATTAAGTCAAAACAGTGAGGAATAGTAATAAAAAGCCCCTAAGGGTCCAAACAGTTGTCACGAGGCCCAAATATGGCATTCAGCCCAAAATATGGTAATAATTTCCGAAAAAACACAATGATATAAAATAGATTTTTAATCAAATATGCGACTTAATAGTCGTACGGGATGGACCAAGTCACAATCCCCAACGGTGCACGATCTCACGCTCGTCATCTAGCGTGTACGTTACCTCAAAGTAGCACAACAATGTGAAATCCGGGGTTTCATATCCTCAGGACAATATTTACAATCATTACTTACCTCAATTCGGTCCAAACTCTAGCCCGCGATGCCTTTGCCTCTCGACTCGGCCTCTGAATGCTCCAAATCTAATCAAAATCAGATTCATACCATCAAAATATGCTAAGGGAACAAAGCCCACTCGAAAATAACCAATTTACATCAAAAATCCCAAAATTGACCAAACCCGACCCTCGGGCCCGCGTCTCGGTTTCCGATAAAAATTACAAAACTAGAATCCGTACACTCTCATGAGTTCATACATATTAAATACTTTAAAATCCGACCACAAACGATCCCTCAAATCTCTAAATCAAAGTCTCCAATTTCAAGCCCTAATTCCCCAATTTTAGGTTTTAAATCCCATAAATTTCATGTCTAATTAGGTAGAAATCACCATAGAATTGAGTATTGAGCTCAAAATTCTTACCTCCAAGTGTTCCCCTTCGATTCCCTCTTCAATCCTTCTCAAAAAGCTCCAAACTCACTCAACAATGGAGGAAAAAGAACCAAAAAATCGCAAAGGCAACTATTTAAACATTCTGCCCAGGCATTAATTCCTTTTTCGCGAACACGGTCAAAGCCTCGCGTTCGCGAAGCACAAAAATTCATTGACCAATTATTCCTCTTACGCGAATTCAACTTCCATCTCGCTAACGCGATGCTTCAGCTTCCCAGGCCTTTGCGAACGCGAAGAACAAACTACCAGGGCCCCCCAGCTGCTCCAATTCCCCTACGTGAACGCGGGACCTACATTCGATGCATACTCAGCCTCAACCTTCGCAAATACGGGACCAACATCGCGAACGCGAAGGGCAACTGGCCTGCCTCACTCAACATCTCTTCACAAACGCGAGGGTCCTCTCGCGAACACGAAGAGGAAAACTCTGCAAAATAGAACTAAAGAAAATCTGCAACTTCTAAAAACAAGGATATGATCCGTTAACCACCCGAAACTCACCCGAGGCCCGCGGGACCTTAACCAAACATGCCAACACATCCCATAATATATTTCAAATTTGTTCCAACCTTCGGAACGCTCAAAAAAACATCAAATCATCATCGGGTCCAAGCCTAAGAATTCCAAAAACTTCCGAATTCGATCACAAAGTCTATCAAACCTCGCTCGAATGACCTAAAATTTTGCACACACGTCACAAATGACACAATGGACCTACTCTGACTTTCGGAATTCCATTCCAACCCTTATATCAAAATTTTCACTATCAACTAGAAAACGCCAAAATTCCAATTTCGCCAATTCAAGCTTAAATCTACCATGGACCTCCAAAATACATTCCCGACGCACTCCCAAGTCCAAAATCACCTAACGGAGCTAAACAAATCATAAAAATCCAAATCCGAGATCGAATACAAAAAAAAATCAAAACTTGGTCAAACCTTTCAAATTTGAAGCTTCAAGCTGAGAATTGTTCTTCCAAATCCATTCCGATTATCCTAAAAAACAAAACTGACGATTTACATAAGTCATAGTACATCACACGGGGCTAGTCATGCCCGAGAACTAGCGAGCAAAGTGCAAATGCTCAAAACAACTGGTCGGGTCGTTACATCCTCCCCCACTTAACCATACGTTCGTCCTCGAACGTGCCCAGAGTTGTTCCGAAAACCATCGAATCACTGTGTAACCTTACCATGCACATATCCGTGGGTGATTCCACGTCACCCTATCCCATATAGGCCTGATAATGTAACATAACTGAAATTTCATAATCCAACCAATCCCATGAACCTTAGAACCAAAGTTCCACATCCGAAATTATCCATAAAATCGGAACCTCGCATCTATACACTGAATAATTCAGAACACGTTGTATCGAGCCATAATCGCAATTTAAGATGAAATCACATGATATACTACACAACTCAAACTCTCATAACGATAACTTCTAATCACAACAGCTGCTCACAACAACACAATACTGGTAATAAACCTCTTATTAAACAAAACCTCATTCCAACACTTTCGTATACTGCCAATGATGAAAGAAACACGCAATAAGTCATAACCATTCCTCAAATGAACCATTCATGCAACTCCCTCTCCTACGACAAGGACCATAGTAAATTTCTAAGCCGAATCCCAATATTATCCTTCTAACATGCTGAAATTGAATCCGATAATATTCATTCTAGATCTCAATGACCTCATCTCATCCAACACGACCACTCTAGTGACATGACACATCGATACAATCTAGATCCACAACTCGTGTGACCCACGCACCAATAAGCAATAGCCCAAATGTACTCAAATCATGGAAAAATGACTCAAATGAGAGAGCCTACCGCAAGCTCACCAGTACCACCACCACACAATGCTAAGAACCCAGCACATATCGTAAAACCAGAACACACAAATCTAACCCGAAGGGTCATTCCTCCACATAACTTAGCTACAATGTGCAACCCTATCCAAACACTGGTCTATATGAAACATCTCAAGTCACCATGCTCAATAACAACCACGCGCAATTTGGTGCCTAGTACCAAGAGCAAATCATCATAACCATGGTGAGGCAAATGACATAACACCACACAAAACCGAAGGGACATAACAATACGCCATTCACCGAGCAATACCCAATACTCTCCCACTCGAATTCCACTATAAGACCCCAATAGAACCGCACCATATGTGCCTATAATCCACAAATCATAACACCTCGCAACACGAAAAGGTAACTCATAGGTCACTCTAGAACACTAATAAGCTCAATAACAATCGAATCAACACATCCCTCAACAATAGCAATTTGGAGTCAACAAAGCCGACTCGATGCAAAACACACATCCATGTTGACCTACCAATGAACCCCTTGTCAAGGAGTTCCTGAATCTGCTCCACCAACTCCTTTGACTCCGCCGTTTCCATACGATACGGTGCCCGGCACCAAATCAATAACAAAATCAACAACCCTGTCTGGCGGCATGCCCTGCCGCAGGAACACATCCGGAAAATCCCTCACGAAGGCCAAATAAGAAGACAACCCTTCCTAACCACCGGCTGGGTCTTCAAAAATGAAATCGCCCTGCTGGGAACATAATCCGTCAAACCTCGCCACTCAATCAGTGGCATCCCCGACATAGCCAACGTCATCGTCTTAGCACAACAGTCCAAAATAGCACGACACGGAGACCACCAAACCATACCCAATATCACCTCAAAATCCACCATATTAAGCAACAAACTATCCAATCGGGTCTCGAAACCTCCAATAGTCACCGCACAAGACCGATATACTCGGTCCACAACCATGACATAACCTGTCTATGATAACTCCCGGTCTCCAAATCCATAAAGCACACGAATCACCATATCCGATCCCAACTCCACTGTCCGAACATCTAACACACATCTGATACTCGATCATTCGACGAGGGATAATCCTAAAATTTCTTTTGTACTATCAATCAAACTTGAATATCAACAGTCGATCCAACAAGAGAGAGTGTCGCGATACCAATAAAGTAACCTTAACTCCAACACATTGCCCTTTTTGGAATGTATACCCTCATCAAGCCGCAGCAATTAGTGATATTATTTACCTAGTCGTTTGAAACTGCCCATGCTATCTAAGAATTTATGACCTTCCTTTCAAAACTGAACCGCGACCTTACACATGCAAATCTCAATCCTACGCAACATACCACATATACCATACCATCCTAGGATAAACATACGAACTTCATATCCATTTCGAGCCACAAGTAACTACGTACTCAACTAGCCGAGAACTTTCCATTTGATCCTATCTAGAAGAAAATCACTATACATCACATGTTCCTCAAGCCAGTAGAAAATATACATCTCTAACCGTGGTAGAAACCATCAAGAATTCTCCGAATCCCATTTGCACCAAAACCAAACCGTCAGGACTGAATCCTTCTAGCTTAACCAAGCTACGCAGGTCACCAAAAAACTAAGACCATTTCCACGAGACACCTGTAGAAACTCATTACCTCATAAGCACCCAAATAACTAATCATATCCCTTACCATGACGATCCGGCCTACTACCAAGTTGTCCTATTTATCCAAGTTTCTTCTGAATTACTTTTGAGTTGATACTTCTCCTTGGCATAATACCGCAATCCTCAACCTAGACTCACTACACGAGACCCAAGCATAAAACCATACAGTCCAAGGCACATAAGCTGCCGAATACTCTCTTAAATATCCCCAAAAGCACCACATTCAAAATACCTACCCTAAAGAGACTTCCGGCGAATCCAAGGCCATTACCTTCACTTTCTTGATACTGATATGTAGAATCCCATAATTGATATAGAAATTCTACAAGTCTTGACACCCTCCAATGTAAACCCCCGTTCCTAGCCAAATATACATCCTAAAGATCTCCAATTACTACATGTAAATCTTGAATCCTTCAAAACCATTCTCGGGAGTCATCCACTTTACTCAGGTTTCAATTAGACTGATCAAATGAACCAAACGACTTGTGCCCTATTAGACAGTGGGCTCTCCCACTTAGCTTGAAGCTACAATTACATAACCCTGAGAGCTCGGTTCCTTCTTCCCTATTGGCATCAGCTAAAAGTCCAACAACCCATTCCAAACTCGAAGTCATGTTGTGCCCAAATAAAAATCCATGGACCTAGTCACTGTCCACCATGAATTTCCCAAATGGCTCCAGACTTTCCTCAAGGCGTGTGACCATCCTACCACAGAACTCATATGTTGCTCTGCCACTCTCCCACTTTGGTTCAACCCTCTCCTTTAAGCAACTCATCAACTTTTACTTTTCACATTTGACCTTCTAGCAATTTAACCACCGCAAAACACCTCCCACATGTCCTTCCTTGTCCTTCGTCTCCCAGTTGTTGCCCAAATCTGAATCCATCTCCGTAACACCTGAACAAATGAGCCGTTTCCAACTCTAAACCACTTAAAAGATCATCTTTCTCAAGCTATCAATACTAGAAGTACCAATTCGATTCCGAAATCGATACACTTCGTTATCTCTAACAACTGCATCTCAGGCACCATTTCACAATACCCTGCCTCGGAGGCAAATTGAAGAATGCCAAAACATCGGTGAACCTTAATGTATTCAACAAGGATGATGAAACCACATCACAATTGAAAACTCTACCATGATCGAAAATACCAAGACTCGTTACTCCATCAACCCAAATCTGAACATTCCTAGTCCAATTGCCTTTCCTCCGCCGGAAATAGAATACTGAATCTCTGAATCATGCACTGTGTAAAACCTCCTTTCAGGTCATTCACTGCCTCGATGCCTAGACAAGCATCCTACAATTACACAAACAATGTGCGATAGCAATGCATGAATGATAACAACAATCAATGCCAAATCTCAAAACCTTAGGTAACATTGATGCTTAGCTGAAACGATAGGACGACCTTCCGAAAGACGACGGTAATAGCCCAATCAAATATGTAGGTAGAAACATCCTGCACCATAAGTGTAGTACCATGACAATTCCTCGATTCTCAATACATAACAAGAGTTTCACGTCGCATAAGATTGAATAGGAAAGAAATAAAGGTACAAGCCTCAAAAGGATCAATTCGCACAATGAGGAATCAAGAAGGGAAGTGCTCCTAACAGCTTTGTCACCTCTCGAAGATAAGTATAGACATCTCTGTGTCGATCCACAAGACTCTATTGGGCTCGCTCATGACTCGTGAGACCTAAGTGAACCTAGTGCTCTAATACCATATTGTCACAATGCAAAATTCATTAAAGATCATGATGGCGCCGGACACCACTATCAAGCAAGATAACAATAAATACTTAATTTGGTTCTCATTTCAATATTTAGAAATCATATTTTCCAATTAAATAGTAAAAGATGGGATTTACAGAATACATAATAATATTTTTAACAATTTCAGTACAGGACAACCCATAATCACCCCAAAACTCGGTGTCACAAGTGCATGAGCATCAACTAGGAATATAAAATAAAATACATCATCTTTCTGGAATACAAATTGGATAGGAGAAATATAAATACTCTGAAGGAGACTCTGCTGGCTGCGAGTCATAATATGGAGTGCAACTCACCTAAGTCCCTTCATGTATACACGCCTCTGCTCTCACAAGGCCACTAAACATATATGTACCTGCACAAAAATGTGCAGCAAGTGTAGTATGAGTACGTAAATCCACTGTTGATACCCATTTTTCCCATAATATTTCAAACTATGTCTGAGCATCAATTAGTATTTTTCATATAATTTCTGCATTTTTAAAAATATTTTAACAAATTTCTCCCAATATTTATTTTATAAAACAATCATTAAATTGCATCACAAAATAGTTTTAATAATTTTTGTGGCTTAATTTTATCATTTGCATTTGTATTAAGTCTCAATTATTGCACAAATAGCCACATCTGTATTTTTAGGATATGATTGCATTTACTTTGCAATTATAGCCTATGTATGCATTATTACATTATTTTACCTAAAAATAGCTTTTATATTTTTAAAATGTTAAGTAATTACTTTAAAACATTTTCATTCATCAAAATCATTTTTCTAATTTATTAGCCATTTTAAAAATTGTTTTAGCAATTAATTATGTATTTAACAAATAGCCCCCTTTTCATTTAAAACTTAGCCTATCAACTAGCCCAATTTTAACCCAATACCCAGCCCAATTTTAACCTAAACCTACCCAGGCCCAATACCCATATGCCCCAACCCAACACCCAGCCAAATCCTGGCCGTTGATCGTTTTGATCAATGGTCCAGGTTTCCCCTTCCTAAATTAAACCTAATGACCCACCCCCCTAAAACCCTCTCATTTCCCTTACCGTCCCCGCCGTCACCTAATCCTCTTATCTCTCAAATGCTCTCAAACCTAACCCTAATCGGACCTCGCTGTCACTCATCTATGGCCATCTATGGTGGTTTCGCATCACCCCCAGGCCTCTAATGGCCTCTCTTGTACTGGTATCACCTTCTCCAGGGTCCTCAAGGGACTAGGGTTAGTTTGATTGCATCTATGGCCATTTCTAGACTGTTTCAGGCTATCCCGGTTTGACTCCGAGTAAGATCTTCCTATATCTATAGGTTTCTAGGTTTGCTTCTTCATCTCCGTGATTGTTCTTCTCAAAACCCTAATTTCTTTCTTCTGAACTTCTTAGATTTGTACAGATCTGGGATGTTTGGACCTATTTAATATGATTTTTTATGAAAAACCTTCTGATTTTTACATGGATCTTCTGATTTTTGAATGGTTTTCCATTTTCCTAAACTAGGGTTTCCCGAAAATTTCTTTTTCAAAAATGTTTGATAGTTTTGAGTGCTTCATCTTCTGCTTCTTATGTGTCTTGACTGATTTCGTAAGGTTTGCTCTAACCTTAACTCGTTTATACTAAAAGCCCTAATTTTTGATGCTCTTTGTTTGGTTTCTGAGTACTTGTGTACTAACTGTGTTCTTGCCTTGGTTCTTGTAATTTTTCTTTAGCCATTTAGATGTCTCGTGGTTTTCTTATCCTAATATGTCTCTACTGAGTTTCTTAGTTCAACTTTTCTACAGATCCTATATGTTTATGTTCATTCTGACTATTCATGTTAAGACCTATATCTTTCTCCTTAAATCAGTATTGTTTTCTTAATTTATCAATTTGTTTCGTTAAAGTTATGTGTCGAATCCTAACTATTCATTTCTTGCCTTATTTTGTCTGCAAAAAACTTGCTGACTCTTTACGTGATTTCCTCTTTGATTGAACCCTTGACTATTCTGAAGTCTTATTTCCTGGTTTGATTTGAACTCTTCTCCTTAATGAAACATTTGATTCTTACCTCTCTACTCAGTTTGATTGAACTTCTTGCCTTAATTAGTTTTCCCTTGCCTTATTTGTTATTTGCAGATTCTTATTGATTGTTTCCTTAATTAAAACTTCTGTTTATTTACCCCCAATTACCTACTCTATACGCAAACTTTACTTGATTCATTTCCTTAAATATCTGTCTTGCTTTTACAGCTGATTGATTATCCCTTGATTAAATGGAAGACTTACTGATTTTACATGTGATTGATTCCATGAATTTCCCTAATTGCTACTTCATTGATCTCTTACCTTATTTTGTTTAATCTTTATTATTATATAAACTCCCTCTTATTTTAGCTTCTACACACGAACAATAGTTCAAAAACTATCACTTTACACTCTAAAAGGCTCTCTCTCTCTGCTCTTTTTGCTACTTGTGATCCCTGTTATTCTAGTCGACTGCAAGCCAAGGCTGGGAATTGAACAATACCTTGCTCACATCTTGTGTTTTCTTTCTTTAAACTATGTATGCTTCTGATTAATTTTAAGAATCAAAACCTATGTGTTTACTTACTGCTTTAGTTCATGCGGCCTGAGTCCATTCTTGCTTTTGTTTACTGCCTACCCAGCATACCTAATACTGCCTATTCAAAGTTGTAATTTGTATGTTTCCACTTACTTGCCATTTTGCTATGTCTACATATGAGACTAAGCCTGTTTGACTGACTTCTGTCTATATAGCATGTCTAGACTCTGCCTTTGTATAATTAGCATGCCTTCACCTGTTAATACTTTCCTAGAACCTAAGTCTTTGCCTGTTCTGTTTCACTCCTACTAAGTTAGTCAAAAGTGATTCTAGTTGTGTGGTTTAGATGTCTTCAACAAGTTTCTGTTGTAATCTTTGCTGCATTCTACCTACTAATCTATGGAACCCCCCTCAAAACTCTATGTGTCATGTTGTTTGTGTGCTCTATTAAGATGTACTCTCTATGTTCCCAATCCTTCTTCCCTTGTGAAAAAGTTGCATGCCAAAGTTACTTCCTAAAGCTTATTTGTTCTCTATCTTGTGTTCTGATTGCAAAATTGTTTCTTTACACTTTCCCTCAAACTATTTTATCACTAATGGTTTTCAGAAGTTCTTTTCAGTCCTAAGACCTTTCTATTAAACTTTTTCAAACTATCATGAACTTTCACTTACTCTTAGAATACTAGGTCCTGCCCCTCTGATATGTGTACTGCCTTGAGGCCCTTGAGATCTCTCTGAACTCTGGCATGTCAGGGCTGGCATTTCCACACTGTACCTAAATCAGTTATTATTTGAGAAAAGCATATGTGTGAGCATTGCCCGGGATCCTTAAGGTCCTTAGAGAACTCTAACACACCTAGGCATGAATTTGGTTATGGAACTTTGGCATTTGAGACTACTGGAGGCTTGAAAATCCTTTGGGCCTACTTCAGGCTCCCTATATATTAATTTTTGTTCTATTTATGTATTTTACTCAATTCATTGGTCTGTACTAATTATTGTAAACAACTAGTGGGGTGATTAGTGAAAAAGAGAGGGTAGTTATTGTTACACCTCCTTTTTACGCACCCGCGAGGGTACGAGGGAGTTTTTCCAATTAAAGGACAATCGAGACGGGATTGGTTTATTTATTTCAGAGTCGCCACTTGAGAGATTTAGGGTGTCCCAAGTCACCAATTTTAATCCCGAATCGAGGAAAAGAATGACTCCATATTACAGTCTGCGTACCAGAAATCCGGATAAGGAATTCTGTTAACCCGGGAGAAGGTGTTAGGCATTCCCGAGTTCCGTGGTTCTAGCACGGTCGCTCAACTGTTATATTCGGCTTGATTATCTGATTTTATACAAATATGAACTTATGTGCAAATTTTATCTTTTAACCGCTTTATTATTATTGTTTTTAAAAGAAATGTGAACATCGCTTAAAACACGTCTTTGGACTGCGTCACATGAAATGCACCCACAATCCGGAACACGTTTTATTTGATGTTTTGGGATTTGGATTCGGGTCGCATGAAATGCACACCCAGGCTTAAGAAAGTAAAATATTAAACACGCGCCTAAAGAGACTATCGCGTTATTATTTTGGGAAGACCGTGAAATTCGCTAAACGGTCCTTCCGAATTCTAATTAAACCATACATTTTGTGAGGGCCCCGCAATCTATACGTTTTATTTGGCGAGGCTCGTCTCATTTTTATTTTAAAGGATAAACCTACAATGACTATAAAGACAAGGCTAAAATGACTACATTTCTTTGCTACTTCGCGAGGTCATGGGTTGTAGATTAAACTTATTTGATGAAACGAATATTTTTCCGCGGGATTAAATTACTACTATGATTTTAACATTACTATTACATGTACAAACAACTATTAAGACAAACATTTAGATAACAATAATGTGAGCATGAAGAAACAAAATGTCGAATAACTACTTAACATGACGAAACAAAGGAAATGCATTCACGACCAAATTTCAATATCATACGGAGTTAATTAACAAGAAATAGCGATTTACAAACATCATATGAATATGTCTCGCTCATTTGCATACTATTCGCATGAACTAGGATTGTATTTCAACAAACACATGTACATGTTACTAAACAGCAAATATGAAGGACACAGACAGAGATGACCTACTTGATATTATCGTCCGATGCGTTGGACCTGCGACGAAACCTCGGACAAACAATCTCGACGTACCGGACCTCGACGAACCAAAGTCGACCTCGACGGAAAACAGAAAACTCGGCCAAGCAGGATCGCAGCAACCCACAGCTGCTCGCAAAAGATGAAACAACGTCGACAGCAGTAAGGTCGACGCGAGGGGGGCTGCTGACGGGCGTTTGGACGGTGTCGACGCGAGGAGGATGAAGCAGAAAAAGGGGTCGTTTGGATGCGAGGAAGGAGCAGCTGTGCGTTGCTTGCCGGGCTGGGGGATAGGGACAGTGACGGGTGGTGGAGTTGGGGTTGTTTGTAGCGACGATGGAGGGAGCTAGGAGGAGGAGGAGTGACGATGATTATGGGTGACGGACTGGTCGGGAAGGTGACACAGCAGCAGCAGCAATAGCTGCTGCTCGACGGGGCCGGTGGTTGCGATGGAGTTTGGGTCTGTTTGGTGCTGGTGTTTGGGTGGTGGTGTTCGCTGGTTGTTTGGTCGTTGGTTGGACAGTGACGACGAAGGGGGGAGCTGGAGGTTGACGGTGGTCGTGGTGGGTTTGGACGTGGTGCTTGGGTTTATTTATGGTGGTTTCACGGTGGGGAGTGCGACGGGATGTTTGGGCAGTGATCGACGGGCAGTGACGACGACGGAGGGAGCTGGTTGAAGGGTCGTTTGGTGGTTTACTGGAGGTGGAAGGAGTGGGGGCCGGGATCGTTAGGGTTTCTTCTTCTTCTTTTGAAGAAGAAGAAGATGAACAGTCTCCAAAAAATTTTCTTCCGTTCAAAAAATCTCAAAGTCCCCCCTTCCCAAATTCTTTTGTCCGTGTATTAATGCCCATTTGTCCAGAAAAATGAGCCCCACGCGTGGTGGGGTTCGAGGCTTGTGTTCCCCACGCGTGGTGGGGTTCCCCGTGTATGGGATTCCGTCCGTGTTCCCCACGTGTGGCGAACTCGGATTATTATGGGCTAGGTCCGAAAATTAGGCCTAAAAGCGGGTAAGTTTGAACCCGAATATTATTCTTTTTCTCGAACCCGATTAAGGACACGACGTTGCTTAACTAGTCCTATGCAAGCAAAATAACTACCAAAAATAAGACTAATATTTAAACAAAACTATATCTTTTTTTAAATATTTTTCAAGATTAAAATAGCTACAAAATATTAATAAAACTATTTTTTGTAATTTTCGTTTTTTAATAAAGACAAAATATAAAGTAATATTTTTTGTATTTTTCCAAAATTAAAATGACTACAAAACATTAATAGAATTATATTTTTTGTAATTTTCGAATTTATATAAAGTACCAAAATAAAGTACAATTTTTGTATTTTTTCAAGTTTATGAGAAATACATAAACTAAAATTTATATATGTATTTTTGTGATTTTTTCTTTTTGCAACGAAATAAAGTAAAATAGTTAAAATGGCTATATTAGACCCAATTTCACATATTCACGCTAAAAATGTGAAAATTCTCGGGGAGGGTCAAAAATCCGGTGTCTACAGCTGCCCCTCTTTGACTGGAAACACGAAGAGTTTTCCGACAAAGAACGACTAGACATGTTTTTGACCCGACCATTACTTGGACGGACTACACTAAGGAAAGGAAGGGAATGTGACCGAGCCCTGGTATCTGAGCTGCCTACATATCCTTGGTTATACAGGAATCAGGCCACGTGTAGTTCGGAAATGAGAGAGATGGTAGAGTGTACCGAGGTGAAGAGTCGATCGAGGTGTCGTTCCGTTGAGGTTCCGGTCCGCGGTCCTGTCATTACAACAAAAATGAAAACTGAAAAAGACTAACTAAGCCTATCAGCTACTAGTTACAAGGATTCATATCTTTAAGTCTTCTGAAACTTGGTCTTGAGTCTTGAATGGTGCTTCATACAGACTTTGGATTTGAACCTTGATACTTGCTAGTTGTAGGTGCTAGTTCTTGAGCAGACCACATTTGTTATCCACTTCCGTAATTTGGGTTCTTTTTCTTTTTTCTTTTTTTCTCTTTTTTTTTTCTTCTTGTTTTTGTTTTTGTGACCAGCTTCTGTTGATCATCCCAGACTATTGATTCGCATTCTTGAGGCGAGCTTCTAACTTAGATTGAATGCTGGGGATTTCTGTTGTAACCTTCTGCTTTCCAGTGGGTCACTGCTTGATCTTGAAAAATGTTCCTCCGTTCTACAGGCGGACTCCTGACTTCTTCGATATTTGACATACCACAAACTCCGTTCTACAGGCGGTTCCCTGACAACCAAAACAAACAAACAAACAAAATTTCCTAACCCAGTTTGTACTGGGAAGATTTGTGAGTCGTTAGCAAAATTGTTAAACCACTTACCCTACTGATGCAATGATGAGAGTAAACTAAAGACTAGGCTAGGACGTGCATCTCCTACGAGTAAAACCAAAACTCTTGCTAGCAAATGTGTCTGCTAAGACCTCAATGACTCAAACTAGAAAGTGCTTCTTCTATGGTTGAATCGGAATGAGCTAAAACTAGGAAGTGCATCTCCTAAGGGTGAAAGCTTCAGTGACTAGAACTAGGAAGTGCGTCTCCTATGAACTTGAAAGACCTTGATTAGGAAGTGCGTCTCCTACAAGTAAACTTCAAAAAACTGGACTAGGAATTGTGTCTCCTATGGTCGAACTTAAAATGAATCAAACTAGGAAGTGCATCTCCTAAGGGTGAAATCTCAATTCCGGAAGTGCGTCTCCTGAAATAAAATATAATCTAAAAAGCCAAACTAGGAAGTGTGTCTCCTAAAGCAAAAGTATAACCTGAGCGAGCCAGACTAGGAAGTGTGTCTCCTAATAATGAAAATAATTTAGGAAGTGTGTCTCCTATGCGTGAAATCTTAGTTTAGGAAGTGCGTCTCCTATGGGGTAAAAGTAAACTTAGGAAGTGCGTCTCCTATGGGGTAAAAGTAAACTTAGGAAGTGCGTCTCCTATGGGCAAAACTAAACTTTAAGGAAGTGCGTCTCCTATTGGGTACAATAAACTTAGGAAGTGCGTCTCATGTGGGTACAATAAACTTAGAAAGTGCGTCTCCTATTGGTAGAACTGAACATAGGAAGTGCGTCTCCTATGGTAAAACTGAACTTAGGAAGTGCGTCTCCTATTGTAAAACTGAACTTAGGAAGTGCGTCTCCTATGGTAAAACTGAACTTTAGGAAGTGCGTCTCCTATTGTAAAACTGAACTTAGGAAGTGCGTCTCCTATTGGGTACAATAAACTTAGGAAGTGCGTCTCCTATTGGTAGAACTGAACTTAGGAAGTGCGTCTCTTATGGTAAAACTGAACATGCGTCTCCTATTGTAAAACTGAACTTAGGAAGTGCGTCTCCTATTGTAAAACTGAACTTAGGAAGTGCGTCTCCTATGGTAAAATTGAACTTAGGAAGTGCGTCTCCTAGGGTAAAACTGAACTTTAGGAAGTGCGTCTCCTAGGGTAAAACTGAACTTTGGAAGTGCGTCTCATATGGTAAAAACTGAACTTAGGAAGTGCGTCTCCTATTGGTAGGACTGAACTTAGGAAGTGCGTCTCCTATGGGTAACATAAACTTAGGAAGTGCGTCTCCTATGGTAAAACTGAACTTAGGAAGTGCGTCTCCTATTGGTACAATAATCTTAGGAAGTGCGTCTCCTATTGGTGAAATTAACTTAGGATGTGCATCTCCTATGGGTAGAATGAACTTAGGAAGTGCGGCTCCTCTTGGTGAAACTTAATCTTAGGAAGTACGTCTCCTATTGGTGAAACTAAACTTAGGAAGTGTGTCTCCTATTGGTACAATGGACTTAGGAAGTGCGTCTCCTATTGGTGAAACTTCTTAGGAAGTGTGTCTCCTATTGGTACAATGGATCTAGGAAGTGTGTCTCCTATGGGTAAAACTTAACTTAGGAAGTGCGTCTCCTATCGGTGAAACTTAACTTAGGATGTGCGTCGCCTATTGGTGAAACTTATCTTAGAAAGTGCGTCTCCTATTGGTGAAACTTATCTTAGGAAGTGCGTCTCCTTAGGAAGTGCGTCTCCTATTGGTGAAATTATTTTTAGGAAGTGCGTCTCCTCTGGGTGAAACTTATCTTAGGAAGTGTGTCTCCTCTTGGTGAAACTTGCTTAGGAAGTGCGTCTCCTACTGGTTAAACTTACTTAGGAAGTGCGTCTCCTACTGGTGAAACTTATCTTAGGAAGTGCGTCTCCTACTGGTAAAACTTGCTTAGGAAGTATGTCTCCTTAGGAAGTGCGTCTCCTATTGGTGAAATTATTTTTTAGGAAGTGCGTCTCCTATTGGTGAAATTATTTTTAGGAAGTGCGTCTCCTCTGGGTGAAACTTATCTTAGGAAGTGCGTCTCCTCTTGGTGAAACTTGCTTAGGAAGTGCGTCTCCTACATGGTGAAACTTACTTAGGAAGTGCGTCTCCTACTGGTGAAACTTATCTTAGGAAGTGCGTCTCCTACTGGTAAAACTTGCTTAGGAAGTGCGTCTCCTATTGGTGAAATTATTTTTTAGGAAGTGCGTCTCCTACTGGTGAAACTTATCTTAGGAAGTGCGTCTCCTACTGGTAAAACTTTCTTAGGAAGTGCGTCTCCTATTGGTGAAACTTGCTTAGGAAGTGCGTCTCCTACTGGTAAAACTTGCTTAGGAAGTGCGTCTCCTATTGGTGAAACTTACTTAGGAAGTGCGTCTCCTACTGGTGAAACTTGCTTAGGAAGTGCGTCTCCTGTTGGTGAAACTAAGCTTAGGAAGTGCGTCTCCTACTGGTGAAACTTGCTTAGGAAGTGCGTCTCCTATTGGGACAATGGATCTAGGAAGTGCGTCTCCTATTGGTAAAACTTAACTTAGGAAGTGCGTCTCTTATCGGTGAAACTTAACTTAGGAAGTGCGTCTCCTATTGGTGAAACTAAAACAAACTTAGGAGGAAATGCATCTCCTATGGGTAAAAATAAACTTAGGAGGAAATGCCTCTCCTATGGTAAAGGCGTGGAATGTATTCCCTTGTTATACAGGTGGGCGCCTGGCATGAAATGGACAGACAAAAAAGTATTCCTCTTGTTATACAGGTGGGCGCCTGGTATGAAATTTAAAGACTGAAATGTATTCCTCTCGTTATACAGGTGGGCGCCTGGTGCTAAAGATATGAAAAATGATATGCCCGCATTATACTGGTGGGTGACCTAGAACAGAAATGAAAAGACAAAAATGTATTCCCGCATTATACTGGTGGGTGACCTAGAACAGAAATGAAAAGACAGAAATGTATTCCTCTCGTTATTCAGGTGGGCGCCTGTCTCCAACAATAACTTTGAAAATAACATCCTATTTGAGGGCGAATGAACCCAAACATATCCTATTTGAGGGCGGATGAACCCGAAATATCCTATTCGAGGGCGGATGAACCCGAAATATCCTATTCGAGGGCGGATGAACCCAAAATATCCTATTCGAGGGCGGATGAACCCGACATATCCTATTGGAGGGCGGATGAACCCGAAATATCCTATTGGAGGGCGGATGAACCCGAAATATCCTATTCGAGGGCGGATGAACCCAAAATATCCTATTCGAGGGCGGATGAACCCGACATATCCTATTCGAGGGCGGATGAACCCGACATATCCTATTTGAGGGCGGATGAACCCGACATATCCTGTTTGAGGGCGGATGAACCCGACATATCCTGTTTGAGGGCGGATGAACCCGACATATCCTGTTTGAGGGCGGATGAACCCGACATATCCTGTTTGAGGGCGGATGAACCCGACATATCCTGTTTGAGGGCGGATGAACCCGACATATCCTATTTGAGGGCGGATGAACCCGACATATCCTGTTTGAGGGCGAATGAACCCGACATATCCTGTTCGAGGGCGGATGAACCTGACATATCCTGTTTGAGGGCGGATGAACCCAAAATATCCTTAAAACTTGAAAATGTCTTACCTCAACACTTGCTGGGGATTGTTTACTTACCTGCTGGGGGATAAAATGTTATCAGCTGGGGATAACACTGTTGAGGATAACACTGGCGGGGGATTTTCATTCCTTCAAAATTGGTGGGAGCGACACTGGCCCTTTGCCTTTCCAAACGCAAGTTTCAATCTTTTTGTTTGGTCCGCTGAGGATTCAGCTTTCTTTATTAAAACTTGGGGATAACACTGGTTCAAAGATCAGCTCCCTTGAGACTGGTGTTATCTTTCTTTTTCCCCAAATGGGTACCTGCCTTCAAGAAAATTTTCACAATGAGAAAATTTTCTGCCCCGGTTTGATGATTTTCTTTATGGCCTGTCTTTCCGCCATCAATAACGTTCATTTTCCCTGTTTCTAAATCAAAGAAAATTTTGTTAGTTTAAAAACATGGTAAGCGGTCATGCCACTCTTGTTGGGGATGGTTTCCTCTTTCTTCTTTCCCAGCTTTGTGTTCCATTATGCTATCAAAACTTGCTGGGGATGATATTAATTGCTGACACTGGCCCATCCCTTTTATCAATCTCATCTTGATGGGGATACCCTTCTTGACACAGGTTTTGCGCCTGCTCCTTCCTGACTTATACCACTTGGGTGTACTAGTCAGATCCCGTCTTGCATAATTGGAAAGATGATGGCCTATTTTGAAGTCATTTTCCACTGGTTCTGACCAAACAGACTCTACTGGGAATGTTTCTATGAAAGGAGAAAGATAAACAAAAAGGGAACCGAATAAAAGACAAAGGAAAAAGATGACTCTTTAACAAAAGAAACTATAAATAAAAGCTTATCAACGCCGATACCAACTCTAATAATCATGACATGCACATGTGGCCTATCCTCTGCCGTCAATCGTCTTTCAAGACCTTCCATTGGCAATTCCCCATCTGATTCTCAATCTTATTCGACTTGTAGTGCCCAAAGGGTTTTCACTATCAAGTCTCTCTCATTTTGGTTTGTCTCTCAGCTTTCATCGCCTTATGGTGCCTGTGAAGGTTTTCACCGATAAGACTCTCTCATTTGTATCACTTTCCAGCTGGGGATTTGGAGTGTTGCCGGTATGACTCTTTCTGTTGGAGATTAGAGTCCTTTCTGCTGTGGAACAGAATGTTATGTTCGCCGGTAAGACTCTTCATTTGTATGACTTGGCATCTTTTGAAGACTGATCAGAAGGTCTTTCTTTGGACCGTAATGTGGGTTTTTGGATATGGCTAGAAAGAAAGGGTATAAAAGGCTCAAAAATGAATGGATTTTGGGTTATTAATTACAACCTTCGGAACTAGATTTATTTACAACAAACGCAACCTTTGCCCCAGTTTCTTGCTTGGGGATTATTTTAATTGATTTTTTTTCATTTTCTTCAAAACTATGACCGAGCCGTGAAGCGCTTACGTATCCTCTTTGAGGAATCAGGTCAAACTTAGTTCCCAATTCCTCTTTTTTCATTCGACTCTCCTCTTTTTTTTTTGTTATCATTTTTCTTTTCTTTTCTTTTTTCATTTTGTTGTTTTCTTTTCTTTCTTCTTTTTTTTTCTTTTGTTTACCTGCCACGCTTGTGTTTTCTAGTTGTTGCTACTGATTCCGAACGAGGGGTATGAAAGAAAATAAATAAGGCTCAAAAGGGGTAACGAAGGATAGAGTGTTTGGGTAGCAGAACAAAATGCCTTCGTCATTCCAGTCTTTAAAACATGCCAAGTGCAAACAACACAATTAAACGATAGATTTACAGTCTCTTCCGATGTTGCTGGACTTGTCAATTATATTCAACATCTGTTTGTTCATTTGTCACTTCTAAAGCACCGTTGGGCGACACTCTCATTCTCATTATTATGAACGACCCTCATGCCAATTTAGGCGAATCTTTCTTTAACGGTTTTCTTTGTGTTTAACTTGCCCCAGTTCCACATGACTCGGGCTCCAAATAATCTCAAACCGTTCTTATTTCCTTTAAATGCTTTGATCACCTTCCCAGGGTTTTATGATTAACTTTTAAGACTAGGCCCAAACTGGGTGCGCATGTCATGTCCCTAGAATCGGCATTGAACAAAAATGATAAAAGGACTAAACAAAAAGATGACTGGAAATAATAAAAGACCGGATTTTGTATTAGACTACCGGTGAAATGGTTTAAATAACAAAACAAACAAAACAATCCAGAACAAAATCCTAAAACAAACTGGACAAGACAACATCCGACTTATAACCCTAATAATCCGAACAACAGAAATGACAACAAAATGAGCCACCACAAGCTTCTCTCTTGCTGACCAAGGAACGAAACGTCCTCCCACTTTATCAAAATTGGCATTTTAGCCACTGAGCTTTGCATCAATACTGCCGAGACCATTACCAGCTTCAATCTCATCAACCTCCGTCGGCAAGTTCTCGAGGGGGTTCGAGTGCTCCATGTCACTGTTATTAATCACAACCCGCCCTTCTCGGATCATTTTCTCTACTTCCCTTCTCCAACTATGACAGCTCTCAATGTTGTGCCCTATGACATTGGAGTGGTAGGCGCATCGCGCTGCCGGATCAAAGCTCCTTGCAAGTGGATTTGGAGTACATGCGGGGAGTGGTTCAATCGAGCCAGCATGCCTTAGCCTTTCAAACAGACTGGCATAAGATACCCCGATAGGGGTGAGAGCCTTTCCTCGTTTCAGCAACCTCTTCATTCTTGCATGTTGACAGGGCCAGAAACCTGATCCAGATGGCTTTTGATGGGCTTGTATGGGTGGGTAAGCATTTCGTGGAGTCGGGTCCCTGGGAAGCGAGGTATGGCTTTTGAGGTCACGGGAAAAGAAATGGTGTTGGGGAGCGGAGAAGCATTGAGGAGTGATGGAGCTACTCAGATAGCTGGGAAAGCTGCCATAAGTGGGTTGGGATGGAGAGTATGGGGGATCTTCCATTATGGTGTTGGGTGCTTGGGAAATGACCGAGTTCAAGAGGCTTGGCGGTGGAGGGGGTGGTGCTTTTCCCGTTATCCATGCCTGATACATGTCTGCCACATGCTGTCTCAGCATTTTCACTTCTTCTACCAACCTGTTGTTCTGTTCGACCAATTGTTGTCGGTCATCAGTACCGATCCACTCGGTTCTGCGGTTCTGAGCCATTGTCCTTTGATTTTGCTTTGCAGGGAGGAGTTACCACAACCAACCACTTTCTATATATGGACACATCAAAGGGAAGCCATCACGTTAGTGTTAGGGCATTGGACAGACAATCATATATCAGAGATACAATGTACCTAAGCAGTTAGACAATTGTGCCCCCTGAAAATCTTCCACACTCTCTTTTATTTATTTATTATTATATTATATATATATATATATATTTTTATTTTTTTTTTATTTTAGTGGTGGTCGAATCTTATGGAGATTGCCTACGTATCATGACCCCGCATGAATCAGACCGAGCGTAGTTCGGACCAATAAGAGATAAACAATAACAAACAATTTTTTCAATTTTCATATTAAAACAAACTGGGTTTCAAAGGTTTGAAGATGACCTACAAACTCGAAAATCAAACAACCCATATATTCTAATCAAGAGATTTATAAACTCAAAAACAAAAGGCTAGCTCCCTTTCTCTGTTCGACAAATGCAACCAAACGGTTATTTTTGCAAATGTGGCCCCTTCCAAATTTCACATGAATTTTGAGGCCGGGGAGGATTATTTTATGACACTTTACAAACTTGTCCGTTCTTTTACGAAAATAACCTTTCGACAACTGAAAGATACTCTAAGGCTATTTCGGCAAGAACGGTTTAAGACGCGGCCGAAGCTGGCTCGGCTTATTATGACAAAATTCAAACGGTATTCACCTGACCGCCGACTCTTTGTTTTTTTTTTCAAATTGCAATAAAAACCTGGTGTTGCAAACATGGCCCTTCAGCGTCTCGGGGACGAAGATTTTTAAGGCTGTGTGGGTTCATATCTCAAAATGACCCAAAGGTGGCTGTTTATGCCAAATCAGCCTTCCGGCGTCCCTTTCGGGAACATTTGGCTATTTATGACAAAACAGCATCACCTGACTTATTTATAACTCTTTTTTATCGTTTTTCAAATTAGAAAAGTCAATATTGCAAACACGGCCTTTCAACGTCTCGGGGACGAAGATTTTTAGGCTGTGGGGGTCAACTGGACCAAGTCTTAAAAAATGACCCAAAGGTGGCTGTTTATGCAAAGTCAGCCTTCCGGCGTCCCTTTCGGGAACATTCGGCTATTTATGACAAAACAGTATCACCTGACTTATTTATAACTCTTTTTTATCGTTTTTCAAATTAGAAAAGTCAATATTGCAAACACGGCCTTTCAACGTCTCGGGGACGAAGATTTTTAGGTTGTGGGGGTCAACTGGACCAAGTCTTAAAAATGACCCAAAGGTGGCTGTTTATGCAAAGTCAGCCTTCCGGCGTCCCTTTCGGGAACATTCGGCTATTTATGGCAAAACAACATCACCTGACTTATTTACGACAAAAATCAATATTTGACATATTATTTGTTTTTTTATTATTATTATTAATTAATTGTTTTTGGCTTTTTAGCAAAAGGTGGGGTTATACCCTATGAGGGTTGCCTACGTATCTCACATCCGGTGAGAATCAAACCCGCGTAGTTCGGGCAAATCATGAATAAGTAAATGAACTAACATTTTTTTTTAATTGGAATTTGTGAAAGAACTGCTTCAAAAGAAGAAAGGAAGTATTTTTTTTTTGATTTTTGATTGATTTTCTTTTTAAAAGAAACACTTCTAAGATATATTTTTTGAATTTTCATTTGCATTATTTTTTATTCTAAAGAAAAAGAAGAATATATTTTTGGAATTTTACCTTTAATAAAAGAAATGCTTCTAAAATGTTTTTTTGAATTTTCTTTTCAATTTTTGAAAGAAGAATCAAAATATTTTCGGATTTGTTTTTTATATTATATATTTTATTTTTATTTTTTTTAAAAAAAAAACAATTAGAAAGACTTTCTAAAGAAGTCAATAATGGAAAATATTTTTGGATTATTGTTTTGAAAATTGGGATTCTAAAAACTTTTGGCAAGACAAATGTTCTTGCAACAGATAAAGATATATATACATTTTTTGGAAATAAAGAAAAACTTTTTGGATTTTTTATATATATATATATATATTTGCAATAATAAAACCACTTTCAACGCCCGACTCATTTTTTTTTTTAACATAATAAAACTTTTGGACTTTTTGGACTTTTTGACATTTTTTCAAAAAAAGGCTTGCTAATAAAACAACCTTAATAAGACATTTTTTTTTTCATTTTCTCAGAATTTCGGCAGAGCTTCGACTCTACTCGGACTTTTTCTCTACGCTGTTATTTTCTCCTCTTTTTTCACGGTTATCTAATATGTGGAAAATGATTACAACATACAAAATCTTTTTGAATTTTCATGCTTTTTCCTTTTTTCATATATATATACATATATATATATATACATATTTAATTTATTATTATTTTAAAAAATGTGGCATGGGAGACATAAGGATTTCCAAGACATCTTGGATTCCGCAAATGTTCCCCATGCGCTTTTCCCAAAATATGAAGCATGGGGGACATATGGAATTCCAAGACTTCTTGGATTCCACAAATGTTCCCCATGTGCTTTTTCCCAAAAATGAAGCGTGGGGGACATCGGGAATTCCAAGGCTTCTTGGATTCCACAAATGTTCCCCATGCTTTGATTAAAATAACATCAGGCTGGAAATGACCAAATGACCCTTTCGCCCTTGACTAAATACAACATGTAGCACATAGGATGCTCAAAAGCTGGTCTATTATTTTCAGGTTGCTTGTCCTAGAAGGACTCAACCCCTGTGTTGAGTCCCCTAAGTCAAATGCACATGATGCAAATAAACGTTCCTACTAGGGATCCGGCATGAAGCTGAGTTATTCTAGGTTCAAAACCTGGGTGTTTGATCTAGACCTGGCTTACCCGAGCGGACAACTCGAGCCGAGGGGGGCAGCGTACCGGGAATACAGAAGCTTCACCGGCTTAGCAACTTATCCGAACCTCGTTCTAAATTGGGATTTGACACTATACAGAAAAGAAGTCGTACGAAGTACGCCCTTCTTCATGATTTAGAAGACTCAGAAAGGATAGGGGTTTCGACACAGTTTATATACAGTTCACGTAATATCAAAGCGGTAAAAGCAACATTTAGCACATTAGGCTCAGATCATGTAACAAAATCAGATAAAGCTGAACATAACAATTTATTGTAAGCTCGAATTTCTAACCCTGAACCAGTGGTTCTGGGCCAAATTCCCCAGCAGAGTCGCCAGAGCTGTCACACCTCCTTTTTCCGCACCCGCGAGGGTGCAAGGGAGTTTTTCCAATTAAAGGACAATCGAGACGGGATTGGTTTATTTATTTCAGAGTCGCCACTTGGGAGATTTAGGGTGTCCCAAGTCACCAATTTTAATCCCGAATCGAGGAAAAGAATGACTCCATATTACAGTCTGCGTACCAGAAATCCGGATAAGGAATTCTGTTAACCCGGGAGAAGGTGTTAGGCATTCCCGAGTTCCGTGGTTCTAGCACGGTCGCTCAACTGTTATATTCGGCTTGATTATCTGATTTTATACAAATATGAACTTATGTGCAAATTTTATCTTTTAACCGCTTTATTATTATTGTTTTTAAAAGAAATGTGAACATCGCTTAAAACACGTCTTTGGACTGCGTCACATGAAATGCACCCACAATCCGGAACACGTTTTATTTGATATTTTGGGATTTGGATTCGGGTCGCATGAAATGCACACCCAGGCTTAAGAAAGTAAAATATTAAACATGCGCCTAAAGAGACTATCGCGTTATTATTTTGGGAAGACCGTGAAATTCGCTAAACGGTCCTTCCGAATTCTAATTATTTAATACATATATTGTGTGAGGGCTCCGCAATCTGTACATTTATTTTGGCGAAGCTAGTCTCGTTTTTTATTTAATTATTTCTTTTTTTTTTTTTAGAAAAAGGACAAGGCTAAAATGACTAAATTTGTTTGCTACTTCGCGAGGTCATGGGTTGTAGATTAAACTTATTTGATGAAACGAATATTTTTTCGCGGGATTAAATTACTACTATGATTTTAACATTACTATTACATGTACAAACAACTATTAAGACAAACATTTAGATAACAATAATCTGAGCATGAAGAAACAAAATGCCGAATAACTACTTAACATGACGAAACAAAGGAAATGCATTCACGACCAAATTTCAATATCATACGGAGTTAATTAACAAGAAATAGCGATTTACAAACATCATATGAATATGTCTCGCTCATTTGCATACTATTCGCATGAACTAGGATTGTATTTCAACAAACACATGTACATGTTACTAAACAGCAAATATGAAGGACACGGACAGAGATGACCTACTTGATATTATCGTCCGATGCGTTGGACCTGCGACGAAACCTCGGACAAACAACCTCGACGTACCGGACCTCGACGAACCAAAGTCGACCTCGACGGAAAACAGAAAACTCGGCCAAGCAGGATCGCAGCAACCCACAGCTGCTCGCGAAAGATGAAACAACGTCGACAGCAGTAAGGTCGACGCGAGGGGTGGCTGCTGACGGGCGTTTGGACGGTGTCGACGTGAGGAGGATGAAGCAGAAAAAGGGGTCGTTTGGATGCGAGGAAGGAGCAGCTGTGCGTTGCTTGCCGGGCTGGGGGATAGGGACAGTGACGGGTGGTGGAGTTGGGGTTGTTTGTAGCGATGATGGAAGGAGCTAGGAGGAGGAGGAGTGACGATGATTATGGGTGACGGACTGGTCGGGAAGGTGACACAGCAGCAGCAGCAACAGCTGCTGCTCGACGGGGCCGGTGGTTGCGATGGAGTTTGGGTCTGTTTGGTGCTGGTGTTTGGGTGGTGGTGTTCGCTGGTTGTTTGGTCGTTGGTTGGACAGTGACGACGAAGGGGGGGAGCTGGAGGTTGACGGTGGTCGTGGTAGGTTTGGACGTGGTGTTTGGGTCTGTTTATGGTGGTTTCACGGTGGGGAGTGCGACGGGCTGTTTGGGCAGTGATCGACGGGCAGTGACGACGACAGAGGGAGCTGGTTGAAGGGTCGTTTGGTGGTTTACTGGAGGTGGAAGGAGTGGGGGCCGGGATCGTTAGGGTTTCTTCTTCTTCTTTTGAAGAAGAAGAAGATGAACAGTCTCCAAAAAATTTTCTTCCGTTCAAAAAATCTCAAAGTCCCCCCTTCCCAAATTCTTTTGTCCGTGTATTAATGCCCATTTGTCCAGAAAAATGAGCCCCACGCGTGGTGGGGTTCGAGGCTTGTGTTCCCCACGCGTGGTGGGGTTCCCCGTGTTTGGGATTCCGTCCGTGTTCCCCACGTGTGGCGGACTCGGATTATTATGGGCTAGGTCCGAAAATTAGGCCTAAAAGCGGGTAAGTTTGAACCCGAATATTATTCTTTTTCTCAGACCCGATTAAGGACACGACGTTGCTTAACTAGTCCTATGCAAGCAAAATAACTACCAAAAATAAGACTAATATTTAAACAAAACTATATCTTTTTTTAAATATTTTTCAAGATTAAAATAGCTACAAAATATTAATAAAACTATTTTTTGTAATTTTCGTTTTTTAATAAAGACAAAATATAAAGTAATATTTTTTGTATTTTTCCAAAATTAAAATGACTACAAAACATTAATAGAATTATATTTTTTGTAATTTTCGAATTTATATAAAGTACCAAAATAAAGTACAATTTTTGTATTTTTTCAAGTTTATGAGAAATACATAAACTAAAATTTATATATGTATTTTTGTGATTTTTTCTTTTTGCAACGAAATAAAGTAAAATAGTTAAAATGGCTATATTAGACCCAATTTCACATATTCACTCTAAAAATGTGAAAATTCTCGGGGAGTGTCAAAAATCCGGTGTCTACAGTTATATATTGTAAAATTGGGTAGCTACCTTGCCTATAGGGTCTTTATTGATTCAAATGTGTTTGTTAGATAACATGCCTATAGGATTTGCTTTGGTTTAAAATAAGTTTTGTTTGCTTTACTTCCACAATTAGAAGCTATGCCTATAGGATCAAATCAGCTTTTAATAACTAGATATCATGCCTATAGGAGTTAAAATCAGCTTTAATAGAAATCATGCCTATAGGAGTTAAAATCAGCTTTAATAGAAATCATGCATATAGGGGTTTCACTTTGGTTAAATGAATGATGTTTGTTTCACCTTATGCTCAATTAGAAATCATGCCTATATGACTTAAAACCAGTTTAGTTAGAAAAACAGTTTAATTCACGCGTGTTTATTCTGAATTGGTTTAATTAACTAATCTGTCCACTTCTTTAATAAGTTTCAACACTGCCTTAAATAATATTGCTAGAAAGCATGCCTATAGGATCCAACTGCCATCTAAATATGTTTGTTGTTTAGTTACACTTTTAATCAATAATAGATATCATGCTCCTAGGACATCACTGTTATATTCCTAGGCAAGCCTGTAGGGCGATTAAAACTCTGTAAACTATAAATCTGCACCTTGTTATTTGAGACTGCTCACACTCAATAGGTTTAAAAGAATCAGTAGGCAAGTAGAATTCAGTTCTTTGACACTTTGGTCCAAATTCAATACTGCATAATCTCTGCTCACCTAGATATCATGTTCTAAGGTTTTCTCTTAAGTACTTGAAACTGTTGTTTGAGACGTGCACTTACTTGTTATGTTTGTGGAGGTAAATGTGAGCATTTAATTGTTCCCTCTTTAAATGCAGTCCTAATTGTTTTTGATTGACGCCTAGACTTTTATCCTTTAAAAACCTTAGGATAGTCTAGAACCATCTAAATTAGAGGCCCTAAATACCTCCAGGGACACAAGGAAGGACATGTAGTGCACGCATAGGCTATCTTTCAAGGTTGCTAGAACGCTTTAGGCTATGACTAGGGGAGGGAATTGGGTAGTAAGGAATATGATGACTACGCGCTAATGTTACGTGTAGCCCCTCGTTGAGGAGTATTTACCGGGCATTTTGTGGGTATGATCCTGTAGGCTAACCAACCTAGGACCCCTCTTTCCCAACTCCCATTGTTTAAATAAATTTACTTTTCTTTATATATGTGCAACTTGTTCAAGTCTTTCCCTTTGTTGCATTACTTGAATCATACATGTGCCTAGAATGTCAAAACATGCCTTTACTTGCAAGTACGTATTAAAACTGCTTATTTGTTGCAATGACTAATTCACATAGTTTAAGTTCGGCCGGGACCCACCGTTGTGGACCGTGAGGGGTGCCTAACACCTTCCCCTCAAGGTTATTTCGAGTCCTTACCCTAGATCTTTGGTAATGCAAACTAGTCCATGAGTTACTTTCTCAAGGTGCCCTAACGCACCATAATCCGTTAGGTGGCGACTCTTCAAATACCCAATTCCCAAAAGGAAATGAGTTATTTCCCCCATGAATGTCGAAACCCGGACCTCCCCGTCAAAAAGGGGGAAAAAGGGGCGCGACAGAATGGCGACTCTGCTGGGGATATTTTTAGTCTCTTACCATAACGAACTTATCTTTTGTGAATTAGTCCAAGCATGCTTTATCCCACGTACCATTTCCCCTCATTTGAATTTAACTGTTTATTTTCAAGCATTTATGATTTCTTTTCCTGAAACTGACTTGTCTCCTTGTTTTCTTTTTCTGTAATTGTCTCTTCAATTATTTAAATACTGCATTTATTATTTTCTTACGTGCAAATACTTGACAACATGCTATTTATTGCTGCATAAATCATGCTCAACATCATACTCCACTAGTGCGTAATTAATCGTATAGCAACGCTTGATGAGTGTTTGCGCTCTTCCTATATATCACCCTTTAAATTCGGAAAGGCGTATTTGCGGTAAAACTAGTCGATCAGCGGTGCGTTCGGCGGTTCCATGCCTTTCCCCCTCAAATTGTCCGCTTGAGGGTCCTAGTCTAGACCTCTATAGCAACCTTACTCAGATTAAATTGCACATGCATCATTGTCAAATCTAGTTGGGTTAATATGTTGTCCACATAATGACCCTTTGACAAGCCTTGTCCAAAAGTCCATCGGGTTTTCCATAATCCCAATGGACGTAACCACGATTATGTGCATTAATTTGAAGAAATAAGTGTCAATATGCTAATCGTTACTGTATAAATAGACGAACCTGGAGGGGGAAAGGGCCTAACTCTCTTTGTTTTATAGAAAATGAGGCACGAGATCCCCAGATTCGATATGGTTAGCACACCCTCACTTTTGCTAGATTGGTGGAGGGATTTTCCTTCAAGTGACCAAACCATGTGAAATGAGTCCTAGGAAACTTGCCTTTTTTGATGGACCTTCAGCTCAACAAAATGTTGATCGAGGCTGCAACTATGTTTTAGGACAAGGAAAGGGTTGTGTTCCGTTTTGGGAACATAGAAATGGCACCCCTTCTAAAAGAAATATGAGGATTTATTGGGTTACCTTGGGATAGTCCTAATCTGTTGGCACGTGAAAATTGCACTGCTAGGGGATTTCTGAAAATGGTGGAGCTGAAGAAAAATGATAACTTGAAATGCCTAAAGGACTCCTACATACCTTTTGAGTTCCTTTATGAAAGATACGTTCACAGCAGTTCCTTTTGTTTTTTTGACAATGAGTTCTCAATCACTTCTTTAGGATGGATTCATCGCAGGGTCTTCGTATTTATCATGTGTTTCTTGGGCATGTTGGTATTCCCAATCCAAGGGGATAGGATCCATACTAGTTTGGTCATGGTGACCAAAACTCTGATGGACGGGATCGAGGGGGAGACATACACTATTATCCCTATGATTGTTGCAGACATGTACCGGGCTTTGGAGCAATGCCAGAAGGGGTTCGGTTCTTCGAGGGTTGCAACTTGCTTCTACAGGTCTGGTTGTTAGAGCATCTCCAAAAGAGGCAATACCGTCAAGAATTTCTGTGAAGGCCGTGGAATGATGACATAGCCTTCCATCATCCCAAAAGGATGAATTATATTCCAGACATGTTTGCTCAGCCAGAGGACGCTGCAGGATGGGTACAACTTTTCGAAAATTTGACTGAGGATCAAGTCTAGTGGATGTTCGAGTGGTTCCCTACTGATGAATTCATCATTAGATCCAGGGATTTTTCGCACTTGGTGTTGATCGGGTTGAGGGTCATATACCCTTACGCTCCTTTCAGGGTTATGAGATAAGCAGGCAGGAGACAAATCATACCACGGGTTGCCAAAATGTGTCACTTCAGAGCCAATTTCCAAGGTGACGTCATCCCGTATAAGAATGAAGTGAAACACATGTGGACTTTAAAGATTATTGTGGAGAAGGATACTATTGAGCCAGATCGATATCATACGTGCCACTCATACCTTTACCTATTGTGGTTGGAGGACAATATAACTGGGGTCGTTGAGCTAAGGGTCGGGCTAGGAAACAGGGTTATAGACAAGGTTGCTGAAGCAGAGGTGAAGTACAACAATTTACGGAAAAGAGATCGAGAGTCTGAAGCCAAGCATATGGCACTGCACAAGGCTGATATGGAGATGATTAACGAATGGAAAGAAAGAGCTGTTAAATCCAGCGAGAGGCTGGAATACCTGGAATAGAGTTTAATGGAGTTGGAAGGGAAGATGAGAAAAAGGGTCACCGACTGCCAGAAAGCCGAAGGAAATGAAGGAGGGCACCTGGCAAGGGCATTCCTGCTGTTGAACCTGCACGAGATGGGAGAATTGATCGACAAGAGCATCTAGTCTAGAGAGGGTCCTTCTGGGACCAAGAAGATTAGATTTATTTGCTTTCCTTTCAAATGTAATAAGGCCAAGAGCCATTAATGACATTATCTTATCTAGTTTCATTTTGGTTCGTTTACTTTTACTTTAATAAAATGAAGCAATTATTGGCACTAAATTTTACCAAATTTATTTGTCGCTAGGCCTACCTCGGGCACAACGAGGCTCCCAAATTATGACACGAATTTATATTCCCGCAATATGTATTTAAATATTGCATATATTTTAGAATCCTTACTGACTTGTCTACCTTTTATTTTTCTTTATTCTTTATTCTCATCCCCTAAAGTTGGTTCGCTCATACTGGAATCATCAGCATATCTGATAACTAGGGATTATGGTTCATTTTACACTCCTTCTTACTTGAGTTTTGATTAAAAATATATACAAAACAGTCTCAAAGGCTTACATGTTATACTTGTTTGCAGGGTTTGGTCCAAAAGGTGACCATTAGTCAAAACCAGCTCAAAGAGGAGTGAAACATGCACAAGTACCAAGAACAACTCCAGGCATAGTGCAATAGGTCCACTGCGGCCGCATTCCATTTGATGCGGTCTGCAGTGAGGAGATTCAGAGAGTGCATAATTCGAAAAACTAAGCATTGCGGCCGCAAAGTATTTTATGCGGACCGCAATGGACTCACTGCGGCCGCACTCGATATTGTGCGGTACGCACCGATGGAGTTCAGAGAGTTGGAGTTTGGAGATTTACTGCCAATACGGTTCACGGTCCTCTTTGTGTGGACCGCAAAAGAAGCCACCGTGGCCGCGGTGCATTTTATGCAGCCCGCAATGGCCAAGTTCAGAGAGCAGAGATTTAAAGCCAAAAGCCTCACTGTGGCCGCACTCGATTTTGTATGGACCGCACTACCCCCACAGGGGTATTTTTGTTCAGAAAATTCAGCCTAGTATAAATAGTTTCTTTTCCCATTTTTAGGTCATGAGTTGTATTCTAACTTTCAACTACGCTTGTGAACAGTAGTTCTTAACCATTTTGAGTAATTTTAGAGTAGTTTTATCATTGAATCTTCAAGAATTAGCTTGTAATTAAATCTTATGGGTTTTTCTTCATCTATTTCTTTATTTTCTTCTATTATCATGAGTAGCTAGACCCATTAGCTAGGGTTGTGGCTCAACCCTAGTGTGGGTATTTGATGGGTCTTGAGGTTTAAGGCTTGAATGTCTATGGGTGTTTGATATTTGGACTAATTTGTGTTTTTCATGTTGAATTAGTGGTTGCAAACACTAATTTGTGCCTATTTGACTTGGGTTCTTCTTGAGAAAGAGAACTTGATTCTAGGAAAATTAGTCCAACAAGGAATTGGGGCGTATTTAAGAGACTGATAGCTCCAATTAAAGGGTTCTAGAGATAGTAATACCCGACTTGAACCTAAATTGCTTGCACAAATTATCATACCCAATTGGTCTTGAGAAAGTCAATTAGGGAAAAATCACTCAAACTATCAAGAGGTATAGAGTGAGAAGTTTCGTGCATTGGTTATATCGTAATCCCCAATATGACTACATTGCCTTAGACTCGAGAATCCGTCAAGTATCCACCTAGGAGAAAGCCACTTCCCTAGTGCCTCCTTAACTATTTAGACAACTTTTCAAATATCTTACTCTTAGCTTAATTTAGCTTAATTTAGCATCTTATTAGCATAATATTAGAAGTAATCAAAATACCAATGATGTTTGGAAGAGTAATTAAGAGCAATTACACATTTCTAGTTTAGATAGGAATCCAATTTCCACTTCTAGCTCCCTGTGGAATTCGATCCCGACCATCTCAGGTAAAAGCTACTTCGACCACTCTCGCTACTTTGTAGTGGTGCAGGGTTGGCTCCGATCAATATCACACCAGATCTAGAGGCTCCCCACCTCCTCCTCTAAGCAATACAAAAGGCAAACTAAAAGCAATATTGGATGACTTAAGTGGTATCCAAAAGGAGAATGTTGAGAACGCAGAAACTTCAGATGGACGGAGTACTCTGGCACTAAATGATCTAGTCTTGAGATTGGAACAAAAGATATTAGAGTTACAAGGAGAGCTCGAGAAGGTCCGCAACTTGGCAAACTTGTCACTCACCTTGAATGTCCCCTACATCAACCAACAAAACACAAAGAACCCAGCACCTCCCCAAAACACACCAAACCAACATCCGCAAAACCCTCTTGCACCGCATCAATACGTAACCCCACCCCAAATTCTCAAACCCTTACCAATACCAACTCCACCACAACCCCACCATCAACTAATTCAGTACCCACCAACCACTACTTACCACACTCCCCAAAACACACCACAACCCATTCCCGATCCTCAAAACTCTACCAATGACCACCACTACACCCAGGCACTGGGCACTCACCAAAACAACCCCATATACATGGAAATCGTGCCTCACTCTATCCAACCAATCTCCTATACCCCAGAATCCTCCGAGAAGGACCTACTCATTCAAAACATGGTTGAAGAACTCAAGAAGCTGACAAGTTGAGTTCAGGGTATGAACCCGGCAAGGGGCTTGGGAAGAATCTTTAGGGTATCACTAAACTAATACGATTAAAGGGTCATAGTACTACTTTTGGGCTCGGATATCAGTACACATGGAAAGAATACAATGATTGGTTGCTTCCATAGCGCGGACCGTATTACCCTCTCGAGCAACCAGTGCCACATCTGGATCAAGCTTTTCACCAAGCTGATACAATATGAGGAACTGAAGAAGAGAAAGCATTAGTTGGGTTGAAGAATTTGTTCCTGGAGGACGAAGACATGGACTGTAGTGCAATAATTAAGGAGGAGGAGGAAGAAGGCCTCACCATTCAGACTGTGAAGAAAGGAGTTGTTCTCAGGAACTGGACCGCCATACCATCCCGGGCCCGCCGAGTCCCTGGGTAGCTTGGCAGATTTATAGCCATTCTAGGCATTTAAGATTTTCAGTAATTTTGTTTTTAAAAGACTCACTTGTTTCAAAATAAATGCTCGATTCATCGAGCCATACTCGTTTGGATGTTTTAAGTATTAATCAAATGCATTGCTCTTTATTATTTATTGTTATCTTTCATATTTTTCTTTCTAAAGCGTTATTGTTACTTTTCCTGATGAATCGGTGACTGTAACATGTAATGAGGCAACGCAACATGAGAATAGTGACTCAGATGAAGAAGATGAGATACTCGGGGAAGTTGTCAGGGAGGTTGAAAACTTTGAGAATAAGCCTAAGTCCAACCTGGACGAGACCGAAGCAATAAATTTGGGGGACACCAAGACCGTCAAGGAGACTCGCATCAGCATTTATTTGTCACCAACAGAGAAAGAGGAGTACATTCGTTTCTTAAAGGAGTACGAGGAAATTTTTGCATGGTCATATGATGATATGACCGGTTTGAGCATGTCCATAGTAGCTCACAAGTTGCCTACTAATCTCATGTGTCCGCTAGTAAAGCAGAAACTCCAAAAGTTCAAACCGGATATAAGCCTGAAAATCAAAGAGGAAGTTACCAAGCAGATCAAAGCCAAAGTTCTCAGGGTTATGGAGTACCCAACCTGGTTAGCCAACATTGTGTCAGTTCCGAAGAAAAATGGGAAAGTCATAGTATGTGTTAACTATCAGGACTTAATCAGAGCAAGTCCCAAAGATGACTTTCCACTGCCAAATATACACATCTTGATTGATAACTGCGCCAAGCATAAACTCCAATCTTTGTAGATTGCTTCGCGGGTTATCACCGGATTTGGATGGACGAAGAAGATGCGGAGAAAATAGCTTTTATTACACCATGGGGGTATACTACTACAAGATGATGCCATTTGGTTTCAAGAATGGCGGGGCTACCTATATGAGAGCCATGACAACCATCTTTTATGATATGATACACAAGGAGATAGTGGTGTATGTTGATGGCGTCATCATCAAATCCAAGAGGGTCGCAGATCACATAGCCGACTTGAGAAAGTTCTTTGACAGGTTAAGGAGGTACAATTTAAAACTGAACCTCGTAAAGTGTGCATTCGGGGTTCCCGTAGGAAAGTTATTGGGATTCATTGTCAGCCGTCGAGGGATAGAGTTAGATCCATCTAAAGTCAAGGCTATTCAGGAGTTACCGCCACCTAGAAGCAAAAAGGACTTGATGAGATTCTTGGGACATCGCAAGTATACCAGTCATTTCATAGCACAGTCCACAGCCATATGTGAACCCATCTTCGAGATGCTGAGGAAAGATGCCGAGACAAGTTGGATCGAGGATTGTTAGAAAGCTTTTGACAAGATCAAGGAGTACCTGTCCACACCACCGGTTTTAGTCTAGCCAGAGTTGGGACGGCCTTTGCTACTCTATCTATTTGTGTTGGATGGAGCCTTCGGATGCATTCTAGGACAACATGATGAGACAGGAAGAAAAGAGCAATTCATATATTACTTGAGTAAGAAGTTCATGCCTTACGAAGCACGGTACTCTCTGCTAAACCTCACTTGCTATGCTTTAACTTGGACGGCCCAGAAGTTGAGGCATTACTTCTGTGCCTATACTATATACCTCATATCCAAGATGGATCCTTTGAAATACATATTTCAGAAAAACCATGCCAACTGGGAAGTTAGCCAAGTGGCAGATACTATTAAGTGAGTTTGATATCGTCTACGTAACTCAAAAAGCGGTCAAAGGACAAGAATTAGCAGATCATCTTGCTAAAAATTCAGTGGGAGGAGAATATGAGCCCTTGAAAACGTATTTTCCTAATAAAGAAGTGTCATTCGTAGGGGAAGACATTATCGAAACATACGACGGTTGGAGGATGTTCTTTGACGGAGCTTCAAATTTCAAAGGAGTGGGCATTAGAGCAGTTTTGGTATTAGAAACCGATCAACTTTATCCGGTATCTACTAAACTGTGATTTCCCTACACCAACAACATGGCAGAATATGAAGCATGCATACTAGGACTCAACATGGCAGTCGACATGAATATTCAGGAGCTGCTGGTAATCGGTGATTTAGATTTGCTTGTGCACCAGGTCCAAGGAGAGTGGGCCACCAAAAACTCCAAGATATTGCCATATTTGCACCATGTGCAGGAATTGAGAAAGAGGTTCACGAAGATAGAGTTCCGACATGTGCCCAAAATTCAGAATGAGTTTGCCGATGCGTTGGCCACTTTATCATCCATGATACAGCATCTAGATAGGAATTATATTGATCTCATTCCGGTAAGAATTCATAATCAGTCGGCGTATTGTGTCCATGTTGAAGAAGAAACAGATGGAAAATCTTGGTTCCATGACAACAAAGAGTATTTGGCGAAAGGGGAATATCCGGAGCATGTGAACCACACTTAGAAACTCACACTCCGGAGATTGTCCAATCACTTCTTCCACAGCGGAGGAAACTTGTACATGAGAACTCTCGATTTGGGATTTTCGACGCAAAAGAAGCTTCTAAGCTACTTGAGGAAATACATGCTGGGACCTGCGGCCCACACATGAATGGTTTTGTCTTGGCTAAGAAGATACTTAGGGCCGGTTACTTTTGGATGACCATGGAAACAGATTGCATCCAATATGTCTATAAATGCTACCAATGTCAAGTGCACGCCGATATGATAAGAGTGTCACCAAATGAGCTCAATGCCACAAGCTCATCTTGGCCATTCGCTGCTTAGGGAATGGATGTCATCGGTCCGATTGAGCTAGCTGCTTCAAACAGACACAGGTTTATTCTGGTAGCCATTGATTACTTCACAAAATGGGTAGAGGCTGCATCTTACAAAGCTGTAACCAAGAAGGTCATCGCATACTTTGTCAAAGATCATATCATTTGCCGATTCGAAGTACGCGAGTCCATTGTTACCGATAATGCTGCCAATCTCAACAGTAATCTGATGAAAGTCATGTGTAAAACTTTCAAAATCAAACACAAGAATTCCACAGCCTATAGACCTCAGATGAATGGAGCCATAGAAGTCGCCAATAAAAACATCAAGAAGATACTAAGGAAGATGGTAGAAAACCACAAACAATGGCACGAGAAACTTCTTTTTGCTCTGTTGGGATACCGCACCACGGTTCACACATCAACCGGGGCAACTCCTTACATGTTGGTTTATGGTACCGAGACTGTCATCCCATCCGAGGTAGAGATTCCTTCTCTAAGAATCATACAGGAAACCTAACTCAGCAATGCAGAATCGATAAGGAGCCGCTATGAACAATTGGCCCTCATAGATAGAAAAAGGATGAACGCAGTATGTCACGGTCAGCTTTACCAGAATAGGATGGCCAGAGCTTTCAACAAAAGGGTCAAACCAAGGCAATTTGCACTAGGACAGTTAGTGTTGAAGAAGATCTTCCCACATCAAGATGAAACCAAAAGGAAATTCTCTCCCAACTAGCAGCGTCTGTACATGGTTCACATGGTGCTAACAGGAGGAGCACTCATACTTACAGAAATAGACGAAGCAATCTGGCCAAAACCAATCAATTCAGACGCAGTCAAGAGATACTATACTTAGATTATTTACATTTCCTCATCTGATATGATTGAACTACACTTGACCTGATTCTTGTTTAAGAGGGGATACGTAGGTAGCCTTATGGGTTCGGTCATATCATAATAAAATTTCTATTTTCCCCAAAGTCGGAAACTGGGGTAGAATTTTAAGGAGGACTCTTAAAATTCTAACATAAGAAAGCTGCAATATCTTTGAAATGTGTTATAGTCACTAGTTCATCTAAAATTACTTGATATATCAATATCTTTCTAAAATAACTCTATTTTTATCAATAATTGCATATTTTCGAAAACTCTATTTTCGTAACAGCCAAGTTACCTAGGGAAACTCAAACAAAGCAAGGCCAGCGGACAAAGAAACGAACCAACCTCCCCCTCACAAAACTTACAATTTTCTTTGATCTCAGGCACATCTGACGTAACGGTAACATCCGCAAATATATACACGTAACAAGGTCACTATCAAGCAGTCCACCAGACACCGAACATATCTCCAGCTAAGAAATATACCACTCTTATTTGCTACTCGCTCTTTGCATGAGGCTAATCCCTGCCTCCATACTTACATGAGGCTAATCTCTGCATCCCTACTTGCATGAGGATAACCCTTACCTCCATATTTGCATGAGGGTAATCCCTGCCTCCCTACTTGCATGAGGCTAATCCTTGCCTCCATATTTGCATGAGGCTAATCCCTACCTTCATACTTGCATGAGGCTAATCACTGCCTCCATAATTGCATGAGGCTAATCCCTGCCTCCATATCTGTGTAACGCTAATCCTTGCCTCCATAATTGCATGAGGGTAATCCATGCCTCCCTACCTGCATGAGGCTAATCCCTGCCTCCATACTTGCATAAGGCTAATCCATGCCTCCCTACTTGCATGAGGCTAATCCTTGCCTCCATATTTGCATGAGGCTAATACCTGCCTCCCTACTTGCATGAGGCTAATCCCTACCTCCATATATGCATGAGGTTAATCCATGCCTCCCTACTTGCATGAGGCTAATCCTTGCCTCCATATTTGTATGAGGCTAATCCCTACCTCCCTACTTGCATGAGGCTAATCCTTGCCTCCCTACTTGCATGAGGCTAATCCTTGCCTCCATATTTGCGTGAGGTTAATCCTTACCTCCATATCTGCATGAGGCTAATCCTTGCCTCTATACTGGCATGAGGCTAATCCCTGCCTCCCTATCTGCATGAGGCTAATACTTGCCTCCATGTTTGTATGGGGCTAATCCCTGCATCCCTACTTGCATGAGGCTAATCACTGCCTCCATATTTGCATGAGGCTAATCCTTGCCTCCATACCTGCATGAGGCTAATCTCTGCCTCCACATTTGCATGGGACTAAGCATTGTCCCCCTTACATAAATATTGCTCTATTCTAGTACTATCTACTTGTTTTTCAATCGGGCTAAGCTCTGCCCTTCATTTCACAAGACTAAGCCTTGTTTTGGTATCACCATATTACTGCACCTCATGGGCTAAAATATCGTCATTCTATCCAAAGGCGTCATAGTCTAAAAGGCATCATCCTCATAGCCGGAAGACACCATGCCATGGCCTGAGGATCCCTCAAATTTGCATATCATTATTCAAAGGCGTCATGGTTGGGAGGCACCATCTACATGACCCGAGAACACCATTACATGGCCTGCGAATCCCTCACTAAACAACTCATGGACCAGGACATCATGGTCCGAGGATGCCATCCTTAACCGTTCAAAGATAACTTTCATGGTCCAAAGGAAATCTGCATCATGTTTAAATTTAGCACAAATACATATCTGTAGCATTTCTTTATCTGCAGGTGACCAGCAAGCAACCCTATCCTAGAAGGAGCAGCCTCGCTCCAGTTCTTTCAAATTACCTCAAACCTAACCATTCACCATGACCTCTCTTGCATCTCGTGTCTGTTCTTGCAATGACTTCATCGGTATATTCCGTCAATGAATCCAGAACTATACATGGCCTGATTCCTGTAAAACCAGGGATATGTAGGCAGCTCAAAGATCAGAGTCCGGCCTTTGTCTTTCAAAACATCCCGTCCAGTCAAAATTGGCCATCATTTCTTTATCGGAAAACTCTTTCATCCTTCCCGGGTAAAGAGGGGCAGCTGTTGATACCCTATTTTTTTCATAATATTTCAAACTATGCTTGGGCATCAATTAGTATTTTTCATATAATTTTTGCATTTTTTAAAATATTTTAACTTATTTCTCCCAACATTTATTTTATAAAACAATCATTAAATTGCATCACAAAATAGTTTTAATAATTTTTATGGCTTAATTTTATCATTTGTATTGGTATTAAGTCTCAATTATTGCACAAATAGCCACATCTATATTTTTAGGATACGATTGCAATTACTTTGCAATTATAGCCTATGCATGTATTATTATATTATTTTATCGAAAAATAGCCTTTTATATTTTTAAAATGTTACGTAATTACTTTAAAACATTTCCATGCATCAAAATCATTTTTTATAATTTATTAGCCATTTTTAAAATTGTTTTAGCAATTAATTATGTATTTAACAAATAGCCCCATTTTATTTAAAACTTAGCCTATCAACTAGCCCAATTTTAACCCAATACCCAGCCCAATTTTAACCTAAACCTACCCAGGCCCAATACCCATCTGCCCCAACCCAATACCCGGCCAAATCCTGGATGTTGATCGTTTTGATCAACGGTCTAGGTTTCCCCCTTCCTAAATTAAACCTAATGCCCCCCCCCCAAACCCTCTCATTTCCCTCACCGTCCCTGTTGTCACCTAATCCTCTAATCTCTCAAATGCTCTCGAACCTAACCTAATCGGCCGGCTGCAAGCCAAGGCTGGAAATTGCATAATACCCTGCTCACATCTTGTGTTTTCTTTCTTTAAACTAGGTATGCTTCTGATTAATTTTAAGAATCAAAACCTATGTGTTTACTTACTGCTTTAGTTCATACTGCCTGAGTTCATTCTTGCTTTTGTTTACTGCCTACCCAGCATGCCCAATACTGCCTATTCGAAGTTGTAATTAGCATGTTTCCACTTTACTTGCATGTTTGCTATGTCTATATATGAGACTAAGCATGTTTGACTAACTTCTATCTATATAGCATGCTTAGACTCTGCCTTTGTGTAATTAGCATGCCTTCACCTGTTAATACTCGCCTAGCACCTAAGTCTTTGCATGTTCTATTTCACTACTACTAAGTTAGTCAAAAGTGATTCTAGTTGTGTGGTTTAGATGTCTTCAACAAGTTTCTGTTGCAATCTTTGCTGCATTCTACCTACTAGTTCTATGGAACCCCCCTCAAAACTCTATGTGTCATGTTGTTTGTGTGCTTCATTAAGATGTACTTTCTATGTTCCCAATCTCTCTTCCCTTGTGTGAAAGCTGCTTGCCAAAGTTACTTCCTAAAGCTTGTTTGTTCTCTATCTTGTGTTCTAATTGCAAAATTATTTCTTTACACTTTCCCTCAAACCGTTTTATCACTAATGGTTTTCAAAAGTTCTTTTCATTCCTAATACCTTTTTATTAAACTCTTTCAAACTACCATGCACTTTCACTTACTCTTAGAATACTAGGTCTTGCTCCTCTGATATGTATACTGCCTTGAGACCCTTAAGATCTCTCTGAACTCTAGCATATCAGGGCTGGCATTTCCACACTACACCTAAATCAGTTATTATTTGAGAAAGGCCTAGGTGTAAGCACTGCCCGGGATCCTTGAGATTCTTAGGGAACTCTAACACACCTAGGCATGAATTTGGCTATGGAACTTTGGCATTTGAGACTACTGGAGGCTTAGAAATCCTTTGGGGCTACTTCAGGCTCCTTATAGACTAATTTTTGTTCTATTTATATATTTTATTCAATTCATTGGTCTGTAATAATTATAGTAAACAAACAGTGGGGTGATTAGTGAAAAGGGGAGGGTAGTTATATATTATAAAATTAGGTAGCTACAATGCCTATAGGGTCTTTATTGATTCAAATGGGTTTGTTAGATAACATGCCTATAAGATCTGCTTTGGTTTAAAATAAGTTCTGTTTGCTTTACTTCCACAATTAGAAGCTATGCCTATAGGATTTAAATCCGCTTTTAATAACTAGATACCATGTCTATAGGAGTTAAAATCAGCTTTAATAGAAATCATGCCTATAGGAGTTAAAATCAGCTTTAATAGAAATCATGCCTATAGGGGTTTCACTTTGGTTAAATGAATGATGTTTGTTTCACCTTATGATCAATTATAAATTATGCCTATAGGACTTAAAACCAGTTTAGTTAGAAAAATAGTTTAATTCACGCGTGTTTATTCTGAATTGGTTTAATTAACTAATCTGTCCACTTCTTTAATAAGTTTCAACGCTGCCTTAAATAATATTGCTAGAAAACATGCCTATATGATCCAACTGCCATCTAAAACTGTTTGCTGTTTAGTTACACTCTTAATCGATAATAGATATCATGCTCCTAGGACATCACTGTTATATTCCTAGGCAAAACTGTAGGGCGATTAAAACTCTGTAAACTATAAATCTGCACCTTGTTATTTGAGACTGCTCACACTCAATAGGTTTAAAAGAATCAGTAGGCAAGTAGAATTCAGTTCTTTGACACTTTGGTCCAAATTCAATACTGCATAATATCTGCTCACCTAGATATCATGTTCTAAGGTATTCTCTTAAATACTTGAAACTGTTGTTTGAGACGTGCACTTACTTGTTATGTTTGTGGAGGTAAATGTGAGCCTTTAATTATTCCATCTTTAAATGCAGTCCTAATTATTTTTGATTGACGCCTAGACTTTTATCCTTTAAAAATCTTAGGATGGTCTAGAACCACCTAAATTAGAGGTCCTAAATACCTCTAGGGCCACAAAGAAGTGACGGGTAGTGCACGCATAGGATATCTTTCAAGTTTGCTAGAACGATTTAGGCTATGACCAGGGGAGGGAATTGGGTAGTAAGGAATATGATGACTACGTGCTAATGTCATGTGTAGCCCCTCGTTGAGGAGTGTTTATCGGGCATTGTGTGGGTAAGATCATGTAGGCTAACCAACCTAGGACCCCTCTTTCCCAACTCCCATTGTTTAAATAAATTTACTTTTCTTTATATATGTGCAACTTGTTCAAGTCTTTCCCTTTGTTTCATTACTTGAATCATACATGTGCCTAGAATGTCAAAACATTCCTTTACTTGCAAGTACGTGTTAAAACTGCTTATTTGTTACAATGACTAATTCACATAATTTAAGTTCGGCCGGGACCCACCGTTGTGGACCGCGAGGGGTGCCTACCACCTTCCCCTCAAGGTTATTTCGAGCTCTTACCCTAGATATCTGGTAATACAAACTAGTCCATGAGTTAATTGCTCAAGGTGCCCTAACGCAGCATAATCCGTTAGGTGGCGACTCTTCAAATACCAAATTCCCAAAAGAAAATGAGTTTGTTTCCCCATGAATGTCGAAACCCGGACCTCCCCGTCAAAAAGGGAAAAAAGAGGGCGCAACATCTACGTGTACCCAGTAACTATCTAGCCTAACCCTGGAGGGGTAGTGACGTGGGTTCGACATCGACACTCACTAGTGGTCCAATAATATCAGGTACAGTAAAAGGGTAAATAAACATGAGGCAGAGTAAATAAATAAAATAAACAAGCATAAAATACGTGATACAAATTCCCCTCTTTACAATGAACTCAAGCTTCCCATTAGAAATTCTCTCCTTAACCGGAGCACACATGTCGGTGTAATGGATCTCATCAAATAGTTTGTCATAATTCAAATCAGGAAAAACTCACAAATACACTAGCTTCTTATCAAATATTACGCACGATTCCATGAGGATATGATATAGGAAATGTCGAGGCGTACGATCCGATCCAACATAAATATTTAAATTGTGCACTGCCAAGGGTCAAACGGTACGAACCATATATGCATCTATTAACCTGTTGAGGCGAACGACCCGCTCCCATGAGAGTGTGGTACATAAATCCTGTCGAGGTGAATGGCCCGATCCAATAAGATGTGAAGTGCATAATCCTTCCGAGGCAAACGACCTAATCCCATTAGAATAAGAAGCTTTGACGGGTCCTTGACCCCACTCACGAATAAACGTCTAAGTTGTAATTTCTTTCACAAAAACCTTTCAATGAAACATATATATCACATAAACAAGCCGTAAGAGGAGTAAAATTATGCGGTGACTAAACATGAACTCGTGAAGTCTCCTCGCACGCACGTAGCCCCCACAAAGAGTATCACACATCAATATACGACACCTAGGGGTAATTTCCCCCTCACAGGGTTAGACATGAGACTTACCTCGCTCCGAAATTTCATAATCGGCTCTAACATCGCTCTAATACCGCAAACCGGTGTCCGTTTCTCCAAAACTAGTCAAGCAATGTGAAAACAATAAAAATATACTCTAATACTCATAATAAATCAATTTATAACTGTCACACCTCCTTTTTCCGCACCCGCGAGGGTGCAAGAGAGTTTTTCCAATTAAAGGACAATCGAGACGGGATTGGTTTATTTATTTCAGAGTCGCCACTTGGGAGATTTAGGGTGTCCCAAGTCACCAATTTTAATCCCGAATCGAGGAAAAGAATGACTCCATATTACAGTCTGCGTACCAGAAATCCGGATAAGGAATTCTGTTAACCCGGGAGAAGGTGTTAGGCATTCCCGAGTTCCGTGGTTCTAGCACGGTCGCTCAACTGTTATATTCGGCTTGATTGTCTGATTTTATACAAATATGAACTTATGTGCAAATTTTATCTTTTAACCGCTTTATTATTATTGTTTTTAAAAGAAATATGAACATCGCTTAAAACACGTCTTTGGACTGCGTTACATGAAATGCACCCACAATCCGGAACACGTTTTATTTGATGTTTTGGGATTTGGATTCGGGTCGCATGAAATGCACACCCAGGCTTAAGAAAGTAAAATATTAAACACGCGCCTAAAGAGACTATCGCGTTATTATTTTGGGGAAGACCGTGAAATTCGCTAAACGGTCCTTCCGAATTCTAATTAAACCATACATTTTGTGAGGGCCCCGCAATCTATACGTTTTATTTGGCGAGGCTCGTCTCATTTTTATTTTTACAGGATAAACCTACAATGACTATATTTTCTATTAAGTTCGTCTCTAAACTAAAAGAAAATCTCTTAATTATTTACATGCTGAAAAACGTAACTTATTAGTTATTAGTTTACGGCTAATGCGAATGGAAAATTGCGATCGAGTTTGTACAAAGAAAAACTGCTTTCATTTTATATTCTGTTATTCAATAATACTAGAACATGAGATTGACCATAATATCAAAAACAGATTAATTATTCTCCGTAATTTAAAATAACATTATTAGATGAAGAAAGTATACATATGCAACCTCATTATTCATTAATCATTCAACTACATCTTTATACGAAGAAAGAAAAATTATATTCAACCACAAATCTAAACAGGAGGAATTCAACAGGAACAAAGCCTGATTAATATTTCATTTTTTGCTTCAAGCCGAGATTGTACAAATGTGTACCTGGAAACAGCAGTACAAGAACAAAAGAAGGAGAAGTCAGCAGCAGTAATAACACAGCAACAGCAGATTCAGCAACATCGCAAACCAGTACAGTAGGAATAGCAGAAAACCCAGGAGACTATAAACGACTCCAAGTATAGTGAAGAAGTAAAAGGCAGGAAGGTTCTGACTATTTCAGATCTTAAGCGAGGCAATAAAGCAGTAACTATTTTTTTTCAACTTCAAAACTCTCCAAAATGAATTCTGCCCCTGTATATTCAGTGTATACAGAATGTATATCGGGTGTATACTTCTCACTCCGCCCCCTCTTTTTTTCTTCTCTCTATCTAGTTTTTCCTCTCTTTTTTTCCACCCTTCTTCCTAAATTTTCTCTTCTATTTATAGCAAAATTTTCGAAATTTTCAGATTTGTTTTTTATTATTTTATTATTTTTTTAATTAAAAGAAATCCCACTTACAAATTGCTTTTATTTTTTTAGAAAAAGAAATCCCACCTTTATTTACTTTTATTTTTAAAATTCCAACTTTAATTACTTTATCTTATTTAAAATCCCACTTTTTATTTTTTTTAAAAGAGAATCTCACTTTATTTAACTTTTCTTTAAAAAATAAACCACTATCTTTTCTTTTTCTTTTAAAAATGCTACTTTCAATTACTTTAAATTTTTTAAATTTTCAGATATCTTTATATTTATTTTTTAATTCCAACCTTCTTTTACTTTTAAATTTTTTAAAACTTTTTACTTTTTTTTTAAAATTTTCTACATTCTTTTACTTTTTTTTTATTTTTTTATTTTTTATTTTTTTAAAATCATTTCCGAAATTACTATATATATATATATATTTTTTATTTTTTTTAAATAAAAATAATAAATAAAATAAAATATTTTCGGATTTTTTTATATATATAAAAAAACAAAAAATAAAACTATTAATAGTGATAATTCACTTTTTATTTTTTTATTTTTTTTTGGTTTTGTTTTGTGTTGGACAAAAATGAAGAAGGGGTGTTGGGTTAATGGACTGGGTCGACCCAGTTCGAAATGGACTGGGTCGTAGGGAAGATTGGGCCATTTTTTGGGCCTATAGCTTGAAATTGAAGAAGAGGCCCAATTCCGACTTTCTTTATATTTTCGCTCTCTTTTCTTCTTTTATTTTTCTAAAACTAAATTATAAAAATACTTAAACTATTATTAAGAACTAAATTAAGTTATAAAGGCGCAAATTAACTCCCAATAACAATTAACGCACAATTAAGTATTAATTAAGCATAAAATTGTATATTTGGACATTAAATGCTAAAAATGCAAACGATGCCTATTTTTGTAATTTTTAATTTTTGTAAAACAATTTTAATTACTAACAATTGTAGAATTAAATCCTACATGCAAAATGCGACATATTTTTGTATTTTTTATTAATTTAGCGAATAAACACGCACAGACAAATACAAATAATTCTTCAAAATATCACAAAATTGTACACCAAAGAAAAATCATTTTATTTTTGAATTTTTTGGGAGTAATTCTCATATAGGGCAAAAATCACGTGCTTACAGCTGCCCCTCTTTGCCCGGAGACACGAAGGGTTTTCGTGCAAAGATAAAGCGAGCGATTTTTGCCCATCCGAGTACTCCGTTGAAGCATTTTTTGAAAAAGATTTGACCGAACCTTTGCTTCAAAGGTTTCCTACATATCCTGGGCTAAACAGGAATCAGGTCAATGTAGTTCGAGAAATTTTGGTAGCTGGGACTACCGTTGGACTGCAATGTTACTGTTGTTGCATGCTATTACTACTGCTTACCGATCTCCTTGTTACACCGTGCTTAAAAAAACAAGAAGCTAGGCTAGAGTACAATTTGTTTTTGTTGCCTTGCTTCCTTGTCTGCTTGCATTTCTTTCGGTGCTTTACTTCTTTTGACACATGTACTTGAGTTTGTACTGTGACCTCTTGTTGCAACCTTCTGTTTCCCGGTGCCGGGGAATTTTATTGTTTCCTGCTGGGGATTCCTATTGTAACCCTCTGTTTTATTGTCCTCTGACTTGATTTTGAAATGTATGCCTCTGTTATCTGGGCGGGCTCCCAATTTTAATACTTGAAAATTAAAGACTTGAAATGTATGCCTCTGTTATCTGGGCGGGCTCCCAAGTTCAATGCTTGAAAATTAAAGACTGAAATGTATGCCTCTGTTCTATGGGCGGGCTCCCAACTTCAACAACAACTTTAAAAATGAATGTCATTCCTCTCTTCAACCAATACATCGCCATTCTGTTCTTCAGGGGGGCTCCTGATTTCAACAACTTTAAAAAATAAAATCCTATTCGAGGGCGGATGAACCCGAAATATCCTATTCGAGGGCGGATGAACCCAAAATATCCTATTCGAGGGCGGATGAACCCAAATATCCTATTCGAGGGCGGATGAACCCAAAATATCCTATTCGAGGGCGGATGAACCCAAAATATCCTATTCGAGGGCGGATGAACCCAAAATATCCTATTCGAGGGCGGATGAACCCAAATATCCTATTCGAGGGCGGATGAACCCAAATATCCTATTCGAGGGCGGATGAACCCAAAATATCCTATTCGAGGGCGGATGAACCCAAAATATCCTATTCGAGGGCGGATGAACCCAAAATATCCTATTCGAGGGCGAATGAACCCAAAATATCCTATTCGAGGGCGGATGAACCCAAAATATCCTATTCGAGGGCGGATGAACCCAAAATATCCTATTCGAGGGCGGATGAACCCAAAATATCCTATTCGAGGGCGGATGAACCCAGAATATCCTATTCGAGGGCGGATGAACCCAGAATATCCTATTCGAGGGCGGATGAACCCAGAATATCCTATTCGAGGGCGGATGATCCCAAAATATCCTATTCGAGGGCGGATGATCCCATTTTCAACATCTTGGAATTGTCTTACCTCCGACTGTTTTTCTCCAAATCTTGTTGTCTTGCTATCTCTTAAAACTTGAATTGATTTCCTTGTTCTTCTGAGAAAATTTTCGACCATGGCAGAAAATCTTCTGCCCCAGTTTTGATGCTTTTCCTTGTTCTCCAGGTGGACGCCTGACTTCTGATATTTCAACTGTTCTTCCTTGTTCTCCACGTGGACGCCTGACTGCTAATTCAATTCTTCATCCTTGTTCTCCAGATGATTGCTATTTCTTTTCTTCATCCTTGTTCTCCAGGTGGACGCCTGATTGTTGTTTCTTTCATTGCTCTTCCTTGTTCTCCAGGTGGACGCCTGATTTCTGATATTTCATTGCTCTTCCTTGTTCTCCAGGTGGATGCCTGATTACTAATACTTCAACTACTCATCCTTGTTCTCCAGGTGGATGCCTGATTGCTGGGGATAATACCACTGGGGGAGTCTCCTTTCTTTCCTTCCTTCAAATTCAATTTTTTTTCTTTTTTCTTTTTTTTTCTTTCTTAACACTGCTGGGGATAAAAGTGTTATCTTCTTGGGATAACGTTGTTGAGGATAACGCTGCTGGGGAATTTTATCTCTTCAAATCGATGCTTCATTCTTCTGGAAGTTGCTGGGGAGGATAATGGCTCTTTGCTTTTCTGAGCACAAATGTCATCTCTTTGTTTTGTCTGCTGGGGATCAACTTCCTCCATTGGAAGCTTATTATGTTGGGGGAAACCCTGGTTCAAAGACCACTTCCTTGGTGCTATCTTTATTCTTCCCCAAATGGGTACCTGATTTCCAGAAAATTTTCTAACTGAAAAGAAAATTTTCTGCCCCAGTTTGCATTTTCCCTTATGGTCTTCACTGCCATTCCATTTACCTGTTTCAAACCAAACAAAATTTGTTAGTTTAAAAACCCGGTGGTTGGTTATGATACTCCTACTGGGATGGTTTTTTCCCTTTCTCCCTTCCCCACTCTATGTTGTCCGACCCTCTTGGAACTTGGTCGAAAATCTGTTGGGGATGCTCCTACATCTCGATGATCTGTCGGGGGCCCTCTTGGAATTAGGTCCACAATTTTCTCAACTGTTGTTTTCCTGTTTTTCTCCAACTTCCCCTGGAAATTTGGTCCTATTGGGATCTAGGCCCCTTTCATCATTTGGTCTTGCGACCAACTTCTTTTCTCTTTATCGCCTTATCTTTGGCGTGTCCTATTCGCATTTTGCTTTGCATCATTTTGGCAACTGGTAGTAAGCTCTGAAAATCCTTTTCAAAAACAAACTGCTGGGAAGGTAAGTCTTTTAAACCAAGAAATGAAAAAGTGATGATTTCAAAAAATAGAAAAAAGAAGAAGTCTTTCTGAACAAATGCTAGGGAAAAGGAAAGAAAAGAACTTATCTGAATGATATAACCGATTCCAACGATCATGTCGCGCATTCCGGATTAATCAACCCAGTCTATTTGTATCAATCAACCTTCCAGACGGCCTCATGTTGCTGGGGATAAACAGGCACTCAACTCTTTGCGGATCCTTCCCGCCAATCTTGTTTTGTCGCCTCATAGTGCCCTTCGAGGGGTTTTCACTAATAAGACTCTCTCATTTCTCTCAACTCTTGTCGCCTTATGGTGCCTGTGAAGGTTTTCACCGATAAGACTCTCTCATTTTATTTTATTTTTCAGCTGGGAATTGGAGTGTTGCCGATATGACTCTCTCTGTTGGGGATTCTTTCGGCTATCAATTCAGTTCCAGCTTATGATCTTCTTCTTTGCTGGGGATCAGAGTGTTATTCCCGACTTCCATTTGCATTGACTTAGCACTTCTCAGATACTGATCGGGAGGTCTTTTTTGGACATCAATAGGGATTTTTGTGTATGGCTGAAAGGAGAAGGGGGTATCAAAAGTTCAAAAATAATTTTTAGGGGTAAAATAGTACAACTCTTGGAATCAAACTTTCTTGCCAAAATTACAAGCGCCAACTTCTGCCCCAGTTTTTCTTGCTTGGGGATTTTTATTTTGTCACAATATGTTACCTTATGCACACTATGTTACACTATGACCGAGCCGTGAGGCGCCTACGTATCCTTCTTTGAGGAATCAGGTCAAACGTAGTTCCCATTCCTTTGTTTTTTTTTTGACTTTTCTTTTGTTCTTATTATCATTACTTTTTTCGTTTTCATTACTGATTCCAAAAGAGGGGTATGAAAGAGTAAATAAGGCTCAAAAGGGGAAGCAAAGGTCAAAGTGTTTGGATAGAAGAAAGAATTGCCTCCGTCATTTCATTCTCTGATAAATGCTAAGTACAAACAAACAGCAATTATAATTACAAGAAATCATAATATATCTTAACTGCGTCAGAATTGATAGCCATGTCGACGCATTTCCCTTCAATATCTGTTGATCATAAAGCGTCATCGGGCTTGCTCTGTTTAGATTGCGATAATCAACACACACCTCGGATTTTCCGTCGTTTTCTTCTTCTTCTTTTTTTTCATTGGCACCACATTAGCCCACCAATCAGGATATCGAGCGGCCCGAATAACCTTAGTATTCAGCTGTTTGGTTACTTCTTCCTTAATCTTCCCACTCACGTTGGTTTTGAACTTCCTCAATTTTGCTGGACGGGGGGTAATGCGGGGTCAGTGGGCAATTTTTGAACCACTAGATTGGTGCTTAAGCCCGGCATGTCGTCGTATGACCATGCAGAATGTTTTGAATTCAGTAAGTGCTTTGATTTGTTCTTCCCTGATGTTTGGTTCCATGTGGATGCTTATCTTAGCTTCCCTGATGTCATCCGCATCCCCTAGATTGATGGCTTCCGTGTCATTTGAGTTGGGCTCTTTTTTTCAAATTGGCTCAATTCCCTGTTAATTTCTTCGAAGGCTTCATCCTTATCGTATTCTGACTTATCATCACAATCTTGTACTATAAGTTCGAAATCAGATTGATTTTTTTAGACTAGGTTGAAGATCCGTCGTGCACGCCATGTCATTAGAACCAGTAGAAAGATAACTGTTCAGAAGAGAAAAATAAGAAAAATTAAAACAAAATAAGGAATGAGGAAAAAAAACTTTCACTTTATTAAAATACGGAATAGCAAGGTTTCACACTTTGACGAGCACAAGAAAGATCTGGATTACAACCCTGGAATAATCCAGACAAAAAAAAATAAAAAAAATCAGAGCCCACTACCAAGACTCCCTTCGTATAGGAAGAGGAGTAGCCATTCAATTGTTGATTTTTTGCTTTCAACCCTACAAACTTCATATCTGCCTTGTTGGACCTTTTTCCCAACACCATAACTGGCTTGTCATCCACCTTTTCCAACTATACCACCGCTTTCCCACTGGTCAACATTTCTTTTGAACCGACACGGATCATTATCACTGTTTGTGAGGGTTTCTTTAGCTTCCATCCTTCGTGCATTAGCTCAATCATGTGGGTTTCAAGGTGTGCCGGCAACGGGTTCTGATTGATGTTGGGTGCCTCTGGTGTCTGAACCTCAATCTTGTTGGTGTCAATAAGATTCTGTACTGCATGTTTCAACTTCCAACATTTCTCGGTATCATGTCCGGGAGCCCCCGAACAATACTCACAGCTTACCGAGTGGTCCATATTTTTGGGAAGGGGATTTGGCAATCTGGGCTCAACAGGACTCAACAAGCCTAACTGCCTTAATTTGTGGAACACGGCAGTATAGGTTTCCCCCAACTCAGTGAATGTTCTTTGTATTCTTTCATTTCTGAAAGCCTGATTTCCCCGGAAACCTGCCCCTGGAGGGTTCTTGTAGGCTCTTGGTGGTGAATAAGTGTTTTGCAGTGGTGTATGTGTGTTCTGGGGAGCCGGCGCGCGCCATTGTGAGCGAACAGGAGGCTGAGTGTATGTTTGGGCTTGGTTAATGGAAGAATGGGGCTCTGAAGGGTGATAGTAGTGTTGGGATGAATTGTGGTGGTAAGTTGATTGGCAAGGTCGTTGTTGATTATAGTAAGGCGGTGAACCTCTGGGTCCCGACCAAATTCCTGAATCAACTACCGCTGCTTCCTCTCTCTTCTTTCTTCCGATTTCTCCTACCCTGCCTTGAATAGCTTGAGTAGCTGCCTTAATTGCTGAATAGCTCATAATTTTATTTGTCTTGAGGCCTTCTTCCACCATACCTCCCATCTTCACTACCTCGTTGAATGATTTCCCTACCGCTGAAACCAAATGGGCATAGTAAGTTGGTTCCAAGGCTTGGAGGAAGTAGTCTACCATTTCACTCTCCTTCATAGGAGGATCCACTCTTGCTGCCTGTTCTCTCCACCGGAAGCCATACTCTCTGAAACTTTCATTGTGTTTCTTCTCAAATTTTGTCAAAGATAGTCGATCTGGGATGATTTCCAGATTGTATTGGAAATGGTGTGCGAATGCCTGTGCTAGGTCATCCCAGGTGTACCATCTCCCATGGTCCTGGCGTGTATACCACTCCAAAGCTGATCCGCTTAAACTTTGACTGAAGTAAGCCATCAATAATTCGTCCTTTCCCCCAGCTCCTCGCATCTTGCTGCAGAAACCCCTTAAGTGGGTTACTGGGTCGCCGTGCCCATTGTATAGGTCAAATTTAGGCATCTTGAAACCAACTGGTAATTGTACATTAGGGAATAAGCATAAATCTTTGTATGCTACACTGACTTGCCCACCTAATCCCCGCATGTCTCGGAACGACTGTTCTAGACTTTTGACCTTCCTGAACATCTCTTCTTGTTCAGCATTTTTGGCTGGCTTGTCAATTTCGGTTGGGAGATCAAACCGAGGAGCAGTTGAATTGATTTCGGAGGCTTTGAAGGTGGGCTCCGGGGGGTAATATTGGTTGTCTTGGGCCTGAAATGTCGGCTCACTAGGAGATTTGTGAAATGTAGCAGGGGGAGGTGCTACGAAAACAGGAGTCATAGGTGGAGGAAGGTACGGAACTGGTTTTGGAGGTGGAGACTGCGGTGTTTGAGAGGTGGTTCCTCGGTAGTGTTGGTAAATGGGGAAATTTGGGGATAATTCAGTGGTAATATTATCCTGAGTTTGGGTCATTGATGGAGCAGGGTTAGTTGGGTAAGATAGGGGTAACTGCCCTGTAGACCAAGCCTGGTACATTTCAGCCATTTGCTGTTTGAGTTTAAACATCTCTTCTTTCATTTTCCCGACATCCATCTCCTCTAGCTCAATACCTGTGTCAACATCTGGGATAGACATACTTTCGGGTATTCGTCCTTTTGATCTCGTGTGATAATGATAATATGCCAGTATACTCTTTAGAGAAACTAACTGCTTGAATTCTGGAAATGAACAAACTTGTTAGTTTTGAGAATTTAACACATATATAATTACACGTTGAGATGCAATGCTCCTAGACAAATATCCCCTTTCTATTATGCATTTGCTCGACTGCTTGTGTCGTCCCAGTTTTCTTGAAAATTTTATTCACTTATATTTTATTTTATTTTATTATATATATTTTATTGTGGTGGTCGAATCTTATAGAGATTGCCTACGTATCATGCCCCCGCATGAATTAGACCTTGCGTAGTTCGGACCAATAAAAGATAAGCAATACTAATCATTTTTTTTTCAATTTTCATATTGGGTTTCAAAGGTTTAAAAATGACCTACAAACTAGAAAATCAAACGACCCACATATTATAATCAAAAGTTTTACAAACTCCAAAACAAACGGCCAGCTTCCTTTCTCCGTTTGACAAATGCAACCAAACGGTTATTTTTGCAAATGTGGCCCCGTCCAAATTTTGAGGCCGGAGAGGATTATTTTATGACACTTTACACACTTGTCCGTTCTTTTACGAAAATAGCCTTTCGACAACTGAAAGATACTCTGAGGCTATTTCGGCAAGAACGGTTTAAGACGCGGCCGAAGCTGGCTCGGCTTATTATGACAAAATTCAAACGGTATTCACCTGACCGCCGACTATTTTTTTTTTTTTTAAATTACAATAAAAACCTGGTGTTGCAAACACGGCCCTTCAGCGCCTCGGGGACGAAGATTTTTAAGGCTGTGTGGGTCAACTAGACCAAAATCCTAAACATGACCCAAAAGGTGGTTGTTTATGCAAAGTCGGCCTTCTGGCGTCCCATTCGGGAACATTCGGCTATGTCTTGATAAAACAACGTCACCCGACTTCTTTATGACTCTTAAAATTTGACATATTTTTTTTTGGCTATTTTATTTTAGCAAAAAGTGGAGGATGGACACTGCCCGACTTATTATGAAAAAAAATTAAAATTTTGACATGTTTTTTATTTATTTATTGGTTTTTGGCTATTTTAGCAAAAATGGGGGTTGGACCCGATGAGGGTTGCCTACGTATCTCACATCCGGTGAGAATCAAACCCGCGTAGTTCGGGCCGGTCATGAATAAAGTAAATAAACTGATTTTAAATTATGATTTTTTTTTGTAAAAGAACTGCTTTAAAAGAAGAAAGGAAGTATTTTTATTATTATTTTTGGGTTTTTGATTGATTTTCTTTTTGAAAGAAAGATTTCTAAGAATTCCTTTTCTTTTGATTTGAACTTTGAGAATTTCAAAAGTAAAAGGAAGATATTTTTTTTCTTATTCTAAGAAGAAAGAAAATATTTTTTTTTTGGAATTTTACCTTTAATAAAAGAAACGCTTTCTAAAAAAATATTTTTTGAATTTTGAATTTTCTTTTCAATTTTTAAAGAAGAAGGAAAATATTTTCGAATTTATTTTATTTTATTATATATATATATATATATATATATATTTATTTTAATAATTAAAAAGACTTTCTAAAGAAGTCAATAACGGAAAAAAAAATTTGGATTTTTTTTTGTTTTGAAAATTGAGAGTCTAAAAAAAACTTTTCTAGACTTTTGGCACGACAAATATTTTTGCAACAAATAAAGATATATATACATTTTTTGGAAATAAAGAACAACTTTTTTGGATTTTTATATATATACATATTTGCAACAAATAATAAAACCACTTTCGACGCGACTCTTTTTATTTTATTAGTTATTTTTATTTTGGTATCTAAACAAATAAATAAATAAAAACTCATTTTAAAACAAGATTTTTTTTTCATTTTCATTTTTTTTATGGCAAGACAAACTATTTTTTTTTCTAATTTGTTTTTTAAAAACAAGACAGAACAACGACTCTTTTTTTTCTTTCTATTTTTCCTTTGCTTTTAATAAAACAAACTAATAAAATTTTTTTTTTCATTTTCTCAAAATTTCGGCAGAGTTTTGACAGTTATTTGGGCATTGTTTTTTTTTTCCAAAAATAAACAATCAATTCCCTAACCGCTATTTTTTTTCAATTTCAAAATATTATTCCTGATATTCAAAAGTCAGTCAACACAAAAGTCCGAATCAAATAAATGCGCAAATAGCAGCAAGTAAGATGCATCAGGATGGTCATTTTCATTTTTTGGTACACCTGTCCTAGACAGACCCAACCCCTGTGTTGAGCCTCCAAAGTCAAATGCACGTGATGCAAACAAACGTTCCTACTAGGGATCCGGCATGAAGCTGAGTTATTCTAAGTGAAAAAAAACCTGAGGCATATTGTTCTAGCCCTGGCTTACCCAAGTGGACAGCTTGAGCCGAAATGGGGGCAACGTACCGGGAGCACGAAAGTCTGCCCGGCCTAGTTACTTGTCCCAACTTCGTCTTATTTGGTATGACTTCTAACAGAAAGGTGGGTCACGCGCACGTGTACACCATAAATTTAGAAGACTCAGAAAGAAGAAGAGTTTCGTAGCAGTTTTATACACAATTCAGATAATATTAAAGCGATAAAAGCATCATTTAGCATATTAAGCATAAATATGTAAAAATCAGATAATAAATAAAGCCAACTATAACAGTTATTTTAAGCTCGAATTTCTAACCCTGAACCAGTGGTTCTGGGCCAATTTCCCCAGCAGAGTCGCCAGAGCTGTCACACCTCCTTTTTCCCCACCCGCGAGGGTGCAAGGGAGTTTTTCCAATTAAAGGACAATCGAGACGGGATTGGTTTATTTATTTTAGAGTCGCCACTTGGGAGATTTAGGGTGTCCCAAGTCACCAATTTTAATCCCGAATCGAGGAAAAGAATGACTCCATATTACAGTCTGCGTACCAGAAATCCGGATAAGGAATTCTGTTAACCCGGGAGAAGGTGTTAGGCATTCCCGAGTTCCGTGGTTCTAGCACGGTCGCTCAACTGTTATATTCGGCTTGATTGTCTGATTTTATACAAATATGAACTTATGTGCAAATTTTATCTTTTAACCGCTTTATTATTATTGTTTTTAAAAGAAATATGAACATCGCTTAAAACACGTCTTTGGACTGCGTTACATGAAATGCACCCACAATCCGGAACACGTTTTATTTGATGTTTTGGGATTTGGATTCGGGTCGCATGAAATGCACACCCAGGCTTAAGAAAGTAAAATATTAAACACGCGCCTAAAGAGACTATCGCGTTATTATTTTGGGGAAGACCGTGAAATTCGCTAAACGGTCCTTCCGAATTCTAATTAAACCATACATTTTGTGAGGGCCCCGCAATCTATACGTTTTATTTGGCGAGGCTCGTCTCATTTTTATTTTTACAGGATAAACCTACAATGACTATATTTTCTATTAAGTTCGTCTCTAAACTAAAAGAAAATCTCTTAATTATTTACATGCTGAAAAACGTAACTTATTAGTTATTAGTTTACGGCTAATGCGAATGGAAAATTGCGATCGAGTTTGTACAAAGAAAAACTGCTTTCATTTTATATTCTGTTATTCAATAATACTAGAACATGAGATTGACCATAATATCAAAAACAGATTAATTATTCTCCGTAATTTAAAATAACATTATTAGATGAAGAAAGTATACATATGCAACCTCATTATTCATTAATCATTCAACTACATCTTTATACGAAGAAAGAAAAATTATATTCAACCACAAATCTAAACAGGAGGAATTCAACAGGAACAAAGCCTGATTAATATTTCATTTTTTGCTTCAAGCCGAGATTGTACAAATGTGTACCTGGAAACAGCAGTACAAGAACAAAAGAAGGAGAAGTCAGCAGCAGTAATAACACAGCAACAGCAGATTCAGCAACATCGCAAACCAGTACAGTAGGAATAGCAGAAAACCCAGGAGACTATAAACGACTCCAAGTATAGTGAAGAAGTAAAAGGCAGGAAGGTTCTGACTATTTCAGATCTTAAGCGAGGCAATAAAGCAGTAACTATTTTTTTTCAACTTCAAAACTCTCCAAAATGAATTCTGCCCCTGTATATTCAGTGTATACAGAATGTATATCGGGTGTATACTTCTCACTCCGCCCCCTCTTTTTTTCTTCTCTCTATCTAGTTTTTCCTCTCTTTTTTTCCACCCTTCTTCCTAAATTTTCTCTTCTATTTATAGCAAAATTTTCGAAATTTTCAGATTTGTTTTTTATTATTTTATTATTTTTTTAATTAAAAGAAATCCCACTTACAAATTGCTTTTATTTTTTTAGAAAAAGAAATCCCACCTTTATTTACTTTTATTTTTAAAATTCCAACTTTAATTACTTTATCTTATTTAAAATCCCACTTTTTATTTTTTTTTAAAAAGAATCTCACTTTATTTAACTTTTCTTTAAAAAATAAACCACTATCTTTTCTTTTTCTTTTAAAAATGCTACTTTCAATTACTTTAAATTTTTTAAATTTTCAGATATCTTTATATTTATTTTTTAATTCCAACCTACTTTTACTTTTAAATTTTTTAAAACTTTTTACTTTTTTTTTTAAAATTTTCTACATTCTTTTACTTTTTTTTTTATTTTTTTATTTTTTATTTTTTTAAAATCATTTCCGAAATTACTATATATATATATATATATATATATATATATATATATATATATATATATATATTTTATTTTTTTTAAATTAAAATAATAAATAAAATAAAATATTTTCGATTTTTTTTATATATATAAAAAAACAAAAAATAAAACTATTAATAGTGATAATTCACTTTTTATTTTTTTATTTTTTTTTTTGGTTTTGTTTTGTGTTGGACAAAAATGCAGAAGGGGTGTTGGGTTAATGGACTGGGTCTACCCAGTTCGAAATGGATTGGGTCGTAGGGAAGATTGGGCCATTTTTTGGGCCTATAGCTTGAAATTGAAGAAGAGGCCCAATTCCGACTTTCTTTATATTTTCGCTCTCTTTTCTTCTTTTATTTTTCTAAAACTAAATTATAAAAATACTTAAACTATTATTAAGAACTAAATTAAGTTATAAAGGCGCAAATTAACTCCCAATAACAATTAACGCACAATTAAGTATTAATTAAGCATAAAATTGTATATTTGGACATTAAATGCTAAAAATGCAAACGATGCCTATTTTTGTAATTTTTAATTTTTGTAAAACAATTTTAATTACTAACAATTGTAGAATTAAATCCTACATGCAAAATGCGACATATTTTTGTATTTTTTATTAATTTAGCGAATAAACACGCACAGACAAATACAAATAATTCTTCAAAATATCACAAAATTGTACACCAAAGAAAAATCATTTTATTTTTGAATTTTTTGGGAGTAATTCTCATATAGGGCAAAAATCACGTGCTTACAGCTGCCCCTCTTTGCCCGGAGACACGAAGGGTTTTCGTGCAAAGATAAAGCGAGCGATTTTTGCCCATCCGAGTACTCCGTTGAAGCATTTTTTTGAAAAAGATTTGACCGAACCTTTGCTTCAAAGGTTTCCTACATATCCTGGGCTAAACAGGAATCAGGTCAATGTAGTTCGAGAAATTTTGGTAGCTGGGACTACCGTTGGACTGCAATGTTACTGTTGTTGCATGCTATTACTACTGCTTACCGATCTCCTTGTTACACCGTGCTTAAAAAAACAAGAAGCTAGGCTAGAGTACAATTTGTTTTTGTTGCCTTGCTTCCTTGTCTGCTTGCATTTCTTTCGGTGCTTTACTTCTTTTGACACATGTACTTGAGTTTGTACTGTGACCTCTTGTTGCAACCTTCTGTTTCCCGGTGCCGGGGAATTTTATTGTTTCCTGCTGGGGATTCCTATTGTAACCCTCTGTTTTATTGTCCTCTGACTTGATTTTGAAATGTATGCCTCTGTTATCTGGGCGGGCTCCCAATTTTAATACTTGAAAATTAAAGACTTGAAATGTATGCCTCTGTTATCTGGGCGGGCTCCCAAGTTCAATGCTTGAAAATTAAAGACTGAAATGTATGCCTCTGTTCTATGGGCGGGCTCCCAACTTCAACAACAACTTTAAAAATGAATGTCATTCCTCTCTTCAACCAATACATCGCCATTCTGTTCTTCAGAGGGGGCTCCTGATTTCAACAACTTTAAAAAATAAAATCCTATTCGAGGGCGGATGAACCCGAAATATCCTATTCGAGGGCGGATGAACCCAAAATATCCTATTCGAGGGCGGATGAACCCAAATATCCTATTCGAGGGCGGATGAACCCAAAATATCCTATTCGAGGGCGGATGAACCCAAAATATCCTATTCGAGGGCGGATGAACCCAAAATATCCTATTCGAGGGCGGATGAACCCAAATATCCTATTCGAGGGCGGATGAACCCAAAATATCCTATTCGAGGGCGGATGAACCCAAAATATCCTATTCGAGGGCGGATGAACCCAAAATATCCTATTCGAGGGCGGATGAACCCAAAATATCCTATTCGAGGGCGGATGAACCCAGAATATCCTATTCGAGGGCGGATGAACCCAGAATATCCTATTCGAGGGCGGATGAACCCAGAATATCCTATTCGAGGGCGGATGAACCCAGAATATCCTATTCGAGGGCGGATGATCCCAAAATATCCTATTCGAGGGCGGATGATCCCATTTTCAACATCTTGGAATTGTCTTACCTCCGACTGTTTTTCTCCAAATCTTGTTGTCTTGCTATCTCTTAAAACTTGAATTGATTTCCTTGTTCTTCTGAGAAAATTTTCGACCATGGCAGAAAATCTTCTGCCCCAGTTTTGATGCTTTTCCTTGTTCTCCAGGTGGACGCCTGACTTCTGATATTTCAACTGTTCTTCCTTGTTCTCCACGTGGACGCCTGACTGTTAATTCAATTCTTCATCCTTGTTCTCCAGATGATTGCTATTTCTTTTCTTCATCCTTGTTCTCCAGGTGGACGCCTGATTGTTGTTTCTTTCATTACTCTTCCTTGTTCTCCAGGTGGACGCCTGATTTCTGATATTTCATTGCTCTTCCTTGTTCTCCAGGTGGATGCCTGATTACTAATACTTCAACTACTCATCCTTGTTCTCCAGGTGGATGCCTGATTGCTGTTTCTTTCATTGCTCTTCCTTGTTCTCCAGGTGGACGCCTGATTTCTGATATTTCATTGCTCTTCCTTGTTCTCCAGGTGGATGCCTGATTACTAATACTTCAACTACTCATCCTTGTTCTCCAGGTGGATGCCTGATTGCTGGGGATAATACCACTGGGGGAGTCTCCTTTCTTTCCTTCCTTCAAATTCAATTTTTTTTTCTTTCTTATTTTTTTTCTTTCTTAACACTGCTGGGGATAAAAGTGTTATCTTCTTGGGATAACGTTGTTGAGGATAACGCTGCTGGGGAATTTTATCCCTTCAAATCGATGCTTCATTCTTCTGGAAGCTGCTGGGGAGGATAATGGCTCTTTGCTTTTCTGAGCACAAATGTCATCTCTTTGTTTTGTCTGCTGGGGATCAACTTCCTCCATTGGAAGCTTATTATGTTGGGGGAAACCCTGGTTCAAAGACCACTTCCTTGGTGCTATCTTTATTCTTCCCCAAATGGGTACCTGATTTCCAGAAAATTTTCTAACTGAAAAGAAAATTTTCTGCCCCAGTTTGCATTTTCCCTTATGGTCTTCACTGCCATTCCATTTACCTGTTTCAAACCAAACAAAATTTGTTAGTTTAAAAACCCGGTGGTTGGTTATGATACTCCTACTGGGATGGTTTTTTCCCTTTCTCCCTTCCCCACTCTATGTTGTCCGACCCTCTTGGAACTTGGTCGAAAATCTGTTGGGGATGCTCCTACATCTCGATGATCTGTCGGGGGCCCTCTTGGAATTAGGTCCACAATTTTCTCAACTGTTGTTTTCCTGTTTTTCTCCAACTTCCCCTGGAAATTTGGTCCTATTGGGATCTAGGCCCCTTTCATCATTTGGTCTTGCGACCAACTTCTTTTCTCTTTATCGCCTTATCTTTGGCGTGTCCTATTCGCATTTTGCTTTGCATCATTTTGGCAACTGGTAGTAAGCTCTGAAAATCCTTTTCAAAAACAAACTGCTGGGAAGGTAAGTCTTTTAAACCAAGAAATGAAAAAGTGATGATTTCAAAAAATAGAAAAAAGAAGAAGTCTTTCTGAACAAATGCTAGGGAAAAGGAAAGAAAAGAACTTATCTGAATGATATAACCGATTCCAACGATCATGTCGCGCATTCCGGATTAATCAACCCAGTCTATTTGTATCAATCAACCTTCCAGACGGCCTCATGTTGCTGGGGATAAACAGGCACTCAACTCTTTGCGGATCCTTCCCGCCAATCTTGTTTTGTCGCCTCATAGTGCCCTTCGAGGGGTTTTCACTAATAAGACTCTCTCATTTCTCTCAACTCCTGTCGCCTTATGGTGCCTGTGAAGGTTTTCACCGATAAGACTCTCTCATTTTATTTTATTTTTCAGCTGGGAATTGGAGTGTTGCCGATATGACTCTCTCTGTTGGGGATTCTTTCGGCTATCAATTCAGTTCCAGCTTATGATCTTCTTCTTTGCTGGGGATCAGAGTGTTATTCCCGACTTCCATTTGCATTGACTTAGCACTTCTCAGATACTGATCGGGAGGTCTTTTTTGGACATCAATAGGGATTTTTGTGTATGGCTGAAAGGAGAAGGGGGTATCAAAAGTTCAAAAATAATTTTTAGGGGTAAAATAGTACAACTCTTGGAATCAAACTTTCTTGCCAAAATTACAAGCGCCAACTTCTGCCCCAGTTTTTCTTGCTTGGGGATTTTTATTTTGTCACAATATGTTACCTTATGCACACTATGTTACACTATGACCGAGCCGTGAGGCGCCTACGTATCCTTCTTTGAGGAATCAGGTCAAACGTAGTTCCCATTCCTTTGTTTTTTTTTTGACTTTTCTTTGTTCTTATTATCATTACTTTTTTTCGTTTTCATTACTGATTCCAAAAGAGGGGTATGAAAGAGTAAATAAGGCTCAAAAAGCAAAGGTCAAAGTGTTTGGATAGAAGAAAGAATTGCCTCCGTCATTTCATTCTCTGATAAATGCTAAGTACAAACAAACAACAATTATAATTACAAGAAATCATAATATATCTTAACTGCGTCAGAATTGATAGCCATGTCGACGCATTTCCCTTCGATATCTGTTGATCATAAAGCGTCATCGGGCTTGCTCTGTTTAGATTGCGATAATCAACACACACCTCGGATTTTCCGTCGTTTTCTTCTTCTTTTTTTTTTCATTGGCACCACATTAGCCCACCAATCAGGATATCGAGCGGCCCGAATAACCTTAGTATTCAGCTGTTTGGTTACTTCTTCCTTAATCTTCCCACTCACGTTGGTTTTGAACTTCCTCAATTTTGCTGGACGGGGGGTAATGCCGGGTCAGTGGGCAATTTTTGAACCACTAGATTGGTGCTTAAGCCCGGCATGTCGTCGTATGACCATGCAAAATGTTTTGAATTCAGTAAGTGCTTTGATTAGTTCTTCCCTGATGTTTGGTTCCATGTGGATGCTTATCTTAGCTTCCCTGATGTCATCCGCATCCCCTAGATTGACGGCTTCCGTGTCATTTGAGTTGGGCTCTTTTTTTCAAATTGGCTCAACTCCCTGTTAATTTCTTCGAAGGCTTCATCCTTATCGTATTCTGACTTATCATCACAATCTTGTACTATAAGTTCGAAATCAGATTGATTTTTTTTAGACTAGGTTGAAGATCCGTCGTGCACGCCATGTCATTAGAACCAGTAGAAAGATAACTGTTCAGAAAAGAAAAATAAGAAAAATTAAAACAAAATAAGGAATGAGGAAAAAAAAACTTTCACTTTATTAAAATACGGAATAGAAAGGTTTCACACTTTGACGAGCACAAGAAAGATCTGGATTACAACCCTGGAATAATCCAGACAACAAAAAAGAAAATCAGAGCCCACTACCAAGACTCCCTTCGTATAGGAAGAGGAGTAGCCATTCAATTGTTGATTTTTGCTTTCAACCCCACAAACTGTACATCTGCCTCATTGGACCCTTTTCCCAACACCATAACTGGCTTGTTATCCACCTTTTCCAACTATACCACCGTTTTCCCACTGGTTAACATTTATTTTGAACCGACACGGATCATCATCACTGTTTGTGAGGGTTTCTTTAGCTTCCCTCCTTCGTGCATTAGCTCAATCATGTGGGTTTCAAGGTGTGCCGGCAACGGGTTCTGATTGATGTTGGGTGCCTCTGGTGTCTGAACCTCAATCTTGTTGGTGTCAATAAGATTCTGTACTGCATGTTTCAACTTCCAACATTTCTCGGTATCATGTCCGGGAGCCCCCGAACAATACTCACAGCTTACCGAGTGGTCCATATTTTTGGGAAGGGGATTTGGCAATCTGGGCTCAACAGGACTCAACAAGCCTAACTGCCTTAATTTGTGGAACACGGCAGTATAGGTTTCCCCCAACTCAGTGAATGTTCTTTGTATTCTTTCATTTCTGAAAGCCTGATTTCCCCGGAAACCTGCCCCTGGAGGGTTCTTGTAGGCTCTTGGTGGTGAATAAGTGTTTTGCAGTGGTGTATGTGTGTTCTGGGGAGCCGGCGCGCGCCATTGTGAGCGAACAGGAGGCTGAGTGTATGTTTGGGCTTGGTTAATGGAAGAATGGGGCTCTGAAGGGTGATAGTAGTGTTGGGATGAATTGTGGTGGTAAGTTGATTGGCGAGGTCGTTGTTGATTATAGTAAGGCGGTGAACCTCTGGGTCCCGACCAAATTCCTGAATCAACTACCGCTGCTTCCTCTCTCTTCTTTCTTCCGATTTCTCCTACCCTGCCTTGAATAGCTTGAGTAGCTGCCTTAATTGCTGAATAGCTCATAATTTTATTTGTCTTGAGGCCTTCTTCCACCATACCTCCCATCTTCACTACCTCGTTGAATGATTTCCCTACCGCTGAAACCAAATGGGCATAGTAAGTTGGTTCCAAGGCTTGGAGGAAGTAGTCTACCATTTCACTCTCCTTCATAGGAGGATCCACTCTTGCTGCCTGTTCTCTCCACCGGAAGCCATACTCTCTGAAACTTTCATTGTGTTTCTTCTCAAATTTTGTCAAAGATAGTCGATCTGGGATGATTTCCAGATTGTATTGGAAATGGTGTGTGAATGCCTGTGCTAGGTCATCCCAGGTGTACCATCTCCCATGGTCCTGGCGTGTATACCACTCCAAAGCTGATCCGCTTAAACTTTGACTGAAGTAAGCCATCAATAATTCGTCCTTTCCCCCAGCTCCTCGCATCTTGCTGCAGAAACCCCTTAAGTGGGTTACTGGGTCGCCGTGCCCATTGTATAGGTCAAATTTAGGCATCTTGAAACCAACTGGCAATTGTACATTAGGGAATAAGCATAAATCTTTGTATGCTACACTGACTTGCCCACCTAATCCCCGCATGTCTCGGAACGACTGTTCTAGACTTTTGACCTTCCTGAACATCTCTTCTTGTTCAGCATTTTTGGCTGGCTTGTCAATTTCGGTTGGGAGATCAAACCGAGGAGCAGTTGAATTGATTTCGGAGGCTTTGAAGGTGGGCTCCGGGGGGTAATATTGGTTGTCTTGGGCCTGAAATGTCGGCTCACTAGGAGATTTGTGAAATGTAGCAGGGGGAGGTGCTACGAAAACAGGAGTCATAGGTGGAGGAAGGTACGGAACTGGTTTTGGAGGTGGAGACTGTGGTGTTTGAGAGGTGGTTCCTCGGTAGTGTTGGTAAATGGGGAAATTTGGGGATAATTCAGTGGTAATATTATCCTGAGTTTGGGTCATTGATGGAGCAGGGTTAGTTGGGTAAGATAGGGGTAACTGCCCTGTAGACCAAGCCTGGTACATTTCAGCCATTTGCTGTTTGAGTTTAAACATCTCTTCTTTCATTTTCCCGACATCCATCTCCTCTAGCTCAATACCTGTGTCAACATCTGGGATAGACATACTTTCGGGTATTCGTCCTTTTGATCTCGTGTGATAATGATAATATGCCAGTATACTCTTTAGAGAAACTAACTGCTTGAATTCTGGAAATGAACAAACTTGTTAGTTTTGAGAATTTAACACATATATAATTACACGTTGAGATGCAATGCTCCTAGACAAATATCCCCTTTCTATTATGCATTTGCTCGACTGCTTGTGTCGTCCCAGTTTTCTTGAAAATTTTATTCACTTATATTTTATTTTATTTTATTTTATATATTTTATTGTGGTGGTCGAATCTTATGGAGATTGCCTACGTATCATGACCCCGCATGAATCAGACCTTGCGTAGTTCGGACCAATAAAAGATAAGCAATACTAATCATTTTTTTTTCAATTTTCATATTGGGTTTCAAAGGTTTAAAAATGACCTACAAACTAGAAAATCAAACGACCCACATATTATAATCAAAAGTTTTACAAACTCCAAAACAAACGGCCAGCTTCCTTTCTCCGTTTGACAAATGCAACCAAACGGTTATTTTTGCAAATGTGGCCCCGTCCAAATTTTGAGGCCGGAGAGGATTATTTTATGACACTTTACACACTTGTCCGTTCTTTTACGAAAATAGCCTTTCGACAACTGAAAGATACTCTGAGGCTATTTCGGCAAGAACGGTTTAAGACGCGGCCGAAGCTGGCTCGGCTTATTATGACAAAATTCAAACGGTATTCACCTGACCGCCGACTATTTTTTTTTTTTTTAAATTACAATAAAAACCTGGTGTTGCAAACACGGCCCTTCAGCGCCTCGGGGACGAAGATTTTTAAGGCTGTGTGGGTCAACTAGACCAAAATCCTAAACATGACCCAAAAGGTGGTTGTTTATGCAAAGTCGGCCTTCTGGCGTCCCATTCGGGAACATTCGGCTATGTCTTGATAAAACAACGTCACCCGACTTCTTTATGACTCTTAAAATTTGACATATTTTTTTTTGGCTATTTTGTTTTAGCAAAAAGTGGAGGCTGGACACTGCCCGACTTATTTATGAAAAAAAATTAAAATTTTGACATGTTTTTTATTTATTTATTGGTTTTTGGCTATTTTAGCAAAAAATGGGGGTTGGACCCGATGAGGGTTGCCTACGTATCTCACATCCGGTGAGAATCAAACCCGCGTAGTTCGGGCCGGTCATGAATAAAGTAAATAAACTGATTTTAAATTATGATTTTTTTTTGTAAAAGAACTGCTTTAAAAGAAGAAAGGAAGTATTTTTATATTTTTTTTTGGATTTTTGATTGATTTTCTTTTTGAAAGAAAGATTTCTAAGAATTCCTTTTCTTTTGATTTGAACTTTGAGAATTTCAAAAGTAAAAGGAAGATATTTTTTTTTCTTATTCTAAGAAGAAAGAAAATATTTTTTTGGATTTTTTTTTTGTTTTGAAAATTGAGAGTCTAAAAAAAACTTTTCTAGACTTTTGGCACGACAAATATTTTTGCAACAAATAAAGATATATATACATTTTTTGGAAATAAAGAACAACTTTTTTGGATTTTTATATATATACATATTTGCAACAAATAATAAAACCACTTTCGACGCGACTCTTTTTATTTTATTAGTTATTTTTATTTTGGTATCTAAACAAATAAATAAATAAAAACTCATTTTAAAACAAGATTTTTTTTTCATTTTCATTTTTTTTATGGCAAGACAAACTATTTTTTTTCTAATTTGTTTTTTAAAAACAAGACAGAACAACGACTCTTTTTTTTCTTTCTATTTTTCCTTTGCTTTTAATAAAACAAACTAATAAAATATTTTTTTTTCATTTTCTCAAAATTTCGGCAGAGTTTTGACAGTTATTTGGGCATTGTTTTTTTTTTCAAAAATAAACAATCAATTCCCTAACCGCTATTTTTTTTCAATTTCAAAATATTATTCCTGATATTCAAAAGTCAGTCAACACAAAAGTCCGAATCAAATAAATGCGCAAATAGCAGCAAGTAAGATGCATCAGGATGGTCATTTTCATTTTTTGGTACACCTGTCCTAGACAGACCCAACCCCTGTGTTGAGCCTCCAAAGTCAAATGCACGTGATGCAAACAAACGTTCCTACTAGGGATCCGGCATGAAGCTGAGTTATTCTAAGTGAAAAAAAACCTGAGGCATATTGTTCTAGCCCTGGCTTACCCAAGTGGACAGCTTGAGCCGAAATGGGGGCAACGTACCGGGAGCACGAAAGTCTGCCCGGCCTAGTTACTTGTCCCAACTTCGTCTTATTTGGTATGACTTCTAACAGAAAGGTGGGTCACGCGCACGTGTACACCATAAATTTAGAAGACTCAGAAAGAAGAAGAGTTTCGTAGCAGTTTTATACACAATTCAGATAATATTAAAGCGGTAAAAGCATCATTTAGCATATTAAGCATAAACATGTAAAAATCAGATAATAAATAAAGCCAACTATAACAGTTATTTTAAGCTCGAATTTCTAACCCTGAACCAGTGGTTCTGGGCCAAGTCCCCAGCAGAGTCGCCAGAGCTGTCACACCTCCTTTTTCCGCACCCGCGAGGGTGCAAGGGAGTTTTTCCAATTAAAGGACAATCGAGACGGGATTGGTTTATTTATTTCAGAGTCGCCACTTGGGAGATTTAGGGTGTCCCAAGTCACCAATTTTAATCCCGAATCGAGGAAAAGAATGACTCCATATTACAGTCTGCGTACCAGAAATCCGGATAAGGAATTCTGTTAACCCGGGAGAAGGTGTTAGGCATTCCCGAGTTCCGTGGTTCTAGCACGGTCGCTCAACTGTTATATTCGGCTTGATTGTCTGATTTTATACAAATATGAACTTATGTGCAAATTTTATCTTTTAACCGCTTTATTATTATTGTTTTTAAAAGAAATATGAACATCGCTTAAAACACGTCTTTGGACTGCGTTACATGAAATGCACCCACAATCCGGAACACGTTTTATTTGATGTTTTGGGATTTGGATTCGGGTCGCATGAAATGCACACCCAGGCTTAAGAAAGTAAAATATTAAACACGCGCCTAAAGAGACTATCGCGTTATTATTTTGGGGAAGACCGTGAAATTCGCTAAACGGTCCTTCCGAATTCTAATTAAACCATACATTTTGTGAGGGCCCCGCAATCTATACGTTTTATTTGGCGAGGCTCGTCTCATTTTTATTTTTACAGGATAAACCTACAATGACTATATTTTCTATTAAGTTCGTCTCTAAACTAAAAGAAAATCTCTTAATTATTTACATGCTGAAAAACGTAACTTATTAGTTATTAGTTTACGGCTAATGCGAATGGAAAATTGCGATCGAGTTTGTACAAAGAAAAACTGCTTTCATTTTATATTCTGTTATTCAATAATACTAGAACATGAGATTGACCATAATATCAAAAACAGATTAATTATTCTCCGTAATTTAAAATAACATTATTAGATGAAGAAAGTATACATATGCAACCTCATTATTCATTAATCATTCAACTACATCTTTATACGAAGAAAGAAAAATTATATTCAACCACAAATCTAAACAGGAGGAATTCAACAGGAACAAAGCCTGATTAATATTTCATTTTTTGCTTCAAGCCGAGATTGTACAAATGTGTACCTGGAAACAGCAGTACAAGAACAAAAGAAGGAGAAGTCAGCAGCAGTAATAACACAGCAACAGCAGATTCAGCAACATCGCAAACCAGTACAGTAGGAATAGCAGAAAACCCAGGAGACTATAAACGACTCCAAGTATAGTGAAGAAGTAAAAGGCAGGAAGGTTCTGACTATTTCAGATCTTAAGCGAGGCAATAAAGCAGTAACTATTTTTTTTCAACTTCAAAACTCTCCAAAATGAATTCTGCCCCTGTATATTCAGTGTATACAGAATGTATATCGGGTGTATACTTCTCACTCCGCCCCCTCTTTTTTTCTTCTCTCTATCTAGTTTTTCCTCTCTTTTTTTCCACCCTTCTTCCTAAATTTTCTCTTCTATTTATAGCAAAATTTTCGAAATTTTCAGATTTGTTTTTTATTATTTTATTATTTTTTTAATTAAAAGAAATCCCACTTACAAATTGCTTTTATTTTTTTAGAAAAAGAAATCCCACCTTTATTTACTTTTATTTTTAAAATTCCAACTTTAATTACTTTATCTTATTTAAAATCCCACTTTTTATTTTTTTTAAAAAGAGAATCTCACTTTATTTAACTTTTCTTTAAAAAATAAACCACTATCTTTTCTTTTTCTTTTAAAAATGCTACTTTCAATTACTTTAAATTTTTTAAATTTTCAGATATCTTTATATTTATTTTTTAATTCCAACCTTCTTTTACTTTTAAATTTTTTAAAACTTTTTACTTTTTTTTTAAATTTTCTACATTCTTTTACTTTTTTTTATTTTTTTATTTTTTATTTTTTTAAAATCATTTCCGAAATTACTATATATATATATATATATATATATATTTTTTTAAAATAAAAATAATAAATAAAATAAAATATTTTCGGATTTTTTTTATATATATAAAAAAACAAAAAATAAAACTATTAATAGTGATAATTCACTTTTTATTTTTTTATTTTTTTTTTGGTTTTGTTTTGTGTTGGACAAAAATGAAGAAGGGGTGTTGGGTTAATGGACTGGGTCGACCCAGTTCGAAATGGACTGGGTCGTAGGGAAGATTGGGCCATTTTTTGGGCCTATAGCTTGAAATTGAAGAAGAGGCCCAATTCCGACTTTCTTTATATTTTCGCTCTCTTTTCTTCTTTTATTTTTCTAAAACTAAATTATAAAAATACTTAAACTATTATTAAGAACTAAATTAAGTTATAAAGGCGCAAATTAACTCCCAATAACAATTAACGCACAATTAAGTATTAATTAAGCATAAAATTGTATATTTGGACATTAAATGCTAAAAATGCAAACGATGCCTATTTTTGTAATTTTTAATTTTTGTAAAACAATTTTAATTACTAACAATTGTAGAATTAAATCCTACATGCAAAATGCGACATATTTTTGTATTTTTTATTAATTTAGCGAATAAACACGCACAGACAAATACAAATAATTCTTCAAAATATCACAAAATTGTACACCAAAGAAAAATCATTTTATTTTTGAATTTTTTGGGAGTAATTCTCATATAGGGCAAAAATCACGTGCTTACAATAACAACTCCCAACTCCGCTCGAAAAGTCAATAAAGTCAACCCTCGAGCCCACGAGCACGTATTCCAAAAATTATTGAAAATAAATATTACACATAACTCATGTGGTCTATGTCCAAAAATTCATCCAATTTCGTCCATGAATCAACCCTCAAATCAAGGATTTACCATTTTTTAACTTTGGGGCTCAAAATTCCGATTTCTACAATCTAAACACAGATAAAAATAGAAACCAATAGAGATAATCATAGAGAAACATCAAAATAAAGGTCAGATATTTACCCCCTTATTGAGACGAGAACAACGCGGCAAAAATTACCTCAAACGGAGCTCTAGAACTCAAAATATGCTCAAAATACTAAAATTCTCGGTTTAAAACACTAACCAGGCGATTTTTCTTCATCGCCTTTGTGGGAGACCTTCGCGTTCGCAAAGAGCAATTTTTCGTGTTGATGTCAACCCAGTACTTCTTCGCATTCGCCGAACCTCTCTCGCGTTCGAGAAGAACAAATCTTCGCACTAGAAACTAGCAATTTTGTCTGACACGGAAATGAGCATAACTCTCTCATACGAAATCGAAATTCAACGATTCTTATTGTTATGGCTTCATAATTACGATACGGATCTAATGGTTCAATCTAATCACAAATCAAAGGTCGTTTTCTCAATATAGTGCCCTTTATGCCCAAAGAAACGACACTGAAACATCAAATAAGATCGCGACACAACCCAAATGCCTCTGAAACAGACCCGAGGGCTCCGGGACCCCGTCCAATCACAAAAACCAGTCCCATAACATAACATGGACTTGCTCGAGGCCTCAAATCATATCAAACAACATCAAAATCATGAATCGCACCCCAATTCAAGCTTAATGAACTTTAGAACTTCAAACATCTACATTCGATGCCGAAACCCGTCAAATCACATCCGATTGACCTCAAATTTTGCACACATGTTACGTTCACATTACGGACCTACTCCAACTCCCAAAATCGAAATCCGACCCCGATATCAAAAAGTCCACTCCCAGTCAAACTTCTAAAAAACCTTCAAATTTTTAACTTTCACCAAATGACCCCGAAATGACCCACAGACCTCCAAATCCACTTTCGGTCGCGCTTCCAATACCAGAATCACCTTACGGAGCTATTCCCAGACTCGGAATTCCAAATGGACATCGATAACATCGAAATACACCTCAACCCAAATTTATGAAATTCTTCCAAAATGCCAACTTCCACAATAGGCGTCGAAACGCTCCCGGGTCATCCAAAACCCGATCTAGACATATGCCCAAGTCCAAAATTATTATACGAACTTGTTGGAATCTTTAAATCCCGATTCCGAGGTCGTTTACTCAAAAATCATACTTTAGTCAATTCTTCCAACTTAAAGCTTTCGAAATGAGAATTTTCTTTCCAAATCAACTCCGAACTTTCCTAAATTCAATTCCGACCACGCATGCAAGTCATAATACCTGAAGTGAAGTTACTCAGGGCCTCAAACCGCTGAACGACGAGCTAGAGATCAAAACGATCGGTCGGGTCATTATAACAATTATTCCTCAGAGAAATACATGTAAAAATTGAAATTTTATTGTAATATATTATCAAGTGAATTCAACGATTCCCAACCCTTTTAAATTATAAATCTTCTGAAAATTCTTGGTTTTTGTTTAAGTAATTAACAAGCTTTAAACCTCACTCACTTTTCATCAAATTGATTCTCTCAAATAATAATTAAAATATTAAAAGTCTGTAGCATAGATGTTCCAATCTCTGTGGGTCAATATCATAAACTATACTAGAATTTGACAAAGCATGAGCATGAAAATCCTATACACATTGGCCATGTCACAAACTCTAAAAGAAAATGCTACCTAATAATTTAATGCTTAATAATCACATTGCCAGGATAGGGTAATTTCGGAGGTTGTTTGAATCAAGTTAGGAATTACTTTGATGTCTAAGTAATCACAAAATAGCAAGATAACAAATAATTACTCCGAAGTGAAACAGAAAACATTCATAGAAGTACGAAATTACTTAAACAATTATTTCTGATAATCTTTTGCTTTTTGTACCAAAAAATTGGGTGGTGGAGGAGAATCTCATATTTTTTATATAAGCAAACAAAAGAAAAACATAGATTTCCTTCCTTGTGTCTATATTTTTCGGCCAGGAGAAGAGAAAATAATATTAACGCAAAAGTTAATTTTCTTACAAAGTCCTGACTAGAGAAAAATTAACTTTCTTTGCCCCTAATATTTATGATTTATTTTATATATTTCATCAGTTAAACTATTGGCTGATAGATGTCCTCAAACGTATTTTTCGTCTCATATATGCCCTCTACTAGCAGTTTTTTCAGTATGGAAAAATTGATACTACTTGATATGTATATAAAAGAAGTTGGTACTAATTATTTATTAAGGTTTTAAAACACAACATATAAAATAATTAAAAAACACAATGTGAAGCATCTTCGAGGAATATAATTGGACATATTCTCCTCCAAAGGCCAATAAGAGAATAAGGGCATATTCTCATAATAATGCTTTTAGAAATAAAGAAGTGTGAATCGAAATTAGAGCTAAGGTTTAGTGGTTACAAAAATAATAAGTCATAATTACATTTTGCATTTAATTGTAAGGTTTTAATATTCACAGAAATTCAAGAAAACCATCTCGATTATTAGGGAGAAATGAAAAAATAGTCAGATTTACAAGTGGTCATTCAAAAATAGTCACAGTTTTAAAAGTAATTGAAATTTAGCCATTTTTCATGTAAATATAAATTTGAACGAAAACATTGTTCATAATCCGAAAAATACTCCAGCATGGTATCCTAAAACTTTCCGCGTTGCAGCAAAAAAATATATTTAGTGTGGAAAGAAACAAGATCGCCGTCTATGGGATCGAACCCACAACCACGTGTGGTTAAAAGCCACGCGCTCTACCACTGAGCTAAGAAGGCTTTGCTCTACCGTTAATCCAAAGGAAAAGAAATATTAAAAGAAAAACGATGAAAACGTGCTGCCAGCAGACTAGAAAATCTGTCTTCATTTTTGTGACCTGGATTTCATGCCTTTTGTTCGTTAACAATTTAACTGGTCGCTATAACAATATATATATATATATTAAAGCAAGAAAGTTACCATATATAATTGACATTATGGTTAAGCCAAGTGGCAAGCTAATAAATGTCAATAATATATGGTAGCTTTATTCTATATTTGACTATTTTAGTTAAATACAAATACAATATAATATATATATATATATATATATAGACAGAGAGAATTTGAATTAAAAGATAATTTTGAATTTATAGATAAAGTTTTAAAATTTGAATTTAAATTAAAAATAAAATTTATCTTTTTTTAGCATGTTATCATACTTAATTCGGTTAATGATCATATGCAATCATGTTAGGAACTTTTGTTATTTTTTCTAATTATTTAAATACTACTTCGCCTCTAGCAACAACAAAAAACTACTTCATATAACTATAAAACTCTTTCACATTTAAAATCCTATTAGTATAGTTGTTTGAAACACTGTAGCTATTTTGAATAAAACGAAATTCTTTTAAAATAAATGTAATATATAGGGTACACGTCTATGTTTATCCAAATAACAAAAAAGAGTTTACAAAACCAAATAAAAGTTTACTTACATATATAATAAAGTAAACATACATGTTGGAGAAAGAAACATCACAAAATCAGTCAATATTAAAAAAAAAAAAGTTGTATATTTTTCTTCTCGAAAAATATTTGTTTGAAGAGTCAATTTGCATAAATGGACATCAAACAAATAACAAAACTCTGGCTATACAATTGCTATCATTAATTTCAAATTGAAGGGTATAAGCTGAAACCCCTTCATTTAGCTGTAGTCAAGCCAATATTGCAAGGGTATAATATTTTTTTCGTTAAAATATTAGTTTTGAATCATTATATTATGTGAAAGGTTTTTTTTTCAAACTCAACAAGAGAAAAATTGGTTTCTAATTGATAGTTTCTATAGTGACTTTTAAGTGTAACAAAGAGTATATATAAAGAAAAATTTGGTATGATGTAAATTTTTTTTTTAAATGTAAACAAATTATTTCGAAAAAACTCTTTACTTTTTGTACTTCAAAGATAATAAAAAGATAAGATATTTTTGAACATTAGTAGAGAGTTTTAAAATTATTATAACAGAAGTTATATCATGCATAAACTCAAAAAAAAAAATCTTATGGAATATTTACATAATATCTGGCCATATTTATTGTTTACTTTTTATAGATAATATAAATAGATGATATGCCGACAACACACGATTATACATATATTATATATGGATTATATATAAATTACACATCATTCAATTTTTTAATTTAAGTGGTCGAGTGAACACCTATTTAGGTTGATTAGATAAAGCCAAAAGGAAAAATATGAAATAACTTCAACAAAAGACTAAAAATATAATTAAATTTCATATGTAGACAATTTTTATTAAAACTCATCCTTTTATAGTGTCACGATCAGGATTTTTCACTCTCGGGAGTCGTGATGGCGCCTACTAGTGTGAGCTAGGCAAGCCAATTATTGAACAAATTACCTTTTTACCCGTTTTATACTCTTTAACATTTGTAAAACAATAACGTGTAAATAGCGAAAATTTAGAATAAGCGGAAGAAAAGCAACAAAAATATCTGAACATGTGCTAATACAAATGTTTAAGCCTTAACCACCCAGAACTGGTGTCACAGTGTCACAGACGATCTAAGATTTATTACATACAAAGTCCGGGAAAAAAATAAATGATACACTGTTCTGAATTAAGGAAATGAAACAAGGATAAAGGGATAGAGGGAGACGCCAGGGCTTGCGGACGCCTGCAGGCCTACCTTGGATCTCCGCGTGGACTGAAGGTAGCCACCCAATCTACGATCCAAAAGCTGCTCCAGGATCTGCACATAGTGCAGAGTGTAGTATCAGCACAACCGATCCCATGTGCTGGTAAGTTCCTAGCCTAACCTCGGCGAAGTAGTGACGAGGCTAGGACCAGACTACCACATAAACCTGTGCAATTCAACTATATACAGCGGAAAAGAAGAACAGAAATAAACAGTCAAATATGGGAGAGGTAACATGTTGTGGGGGAGATATCAATTCAGAATAAAACAAACAATAGGTAATTGAAGGAAACAGTAAATCTTAGATATCAACAAAGAACCAGAAATCAATAAGTGCACGGCATCACCCTTCGTGCTTTTACTCTCGTCCTCACCAAAGCAATCAAGTAATAAAAATGTGTACGGCATCACCCTTCGTGCTTTTACTCTCGCCCTCACCCTATAATCAATATAATCGGCACGGAATGGTACATCGTGTGGCACAGTATCACCTTTCGTGCTTTACACTATTTCCTCACAAATCATACATGGCATCACCCTTCGTACTTTAACACTCTTCTTCACCCAAACAACAATCACAAATAATAGGGTAAGGGAATAAATGAAATTACAATAAGAATCCCGACAATGGAATAATAGTTCAACAATCAAGTCCCGACAAGGGAATAACATCAAAAGAAGCATCAACATCCCGGCTAGGGAGATAATCATCAAAAACAACCAATTCCCGAAAAGGGAGATAATATAGTGATTCTCTTCTCTTTTTCACTTTTACTTCATAACTCACTTCACAACTTTGAGCCAATGCTCTAAAAGGTTCAATTTCCACTTATACTTTCACATTTTATTGAACAACTTGAGCCAACGCTCCTCAATACTCAAATGTCATAATTACTTCCACAAACTTTGCCCAACAATAAAAGTCATCATCAAAGAATGAATAATACAACGAAGCCATAATAATCACAATATAAGACTCACGGGCATGCTTGACACCAACGTATAGATACTCGTCACCATGCTTATACGTCGTACTCGACAAACACCACGTAGCAAATATGACTCGACTCCTAATCCCTCAAGCTAAGGTTAGACCAAACACTTACCTCGATGCCACAAACACAATTCGCGTCTCAACTATCATTTTACCCCTTGATTCCACCACCAATTCGCTTGTATCTAGCCACAAGTTACTTAATTACATCAAAAAATGCTAAATGAATCAATTCTAATGCATAAAAATGAGTTTTCCAAAGTTTTACCCAAAAAGTCAAAAATTGCCCCCGGAGCCACATGGTTAAAGCCCAAGGTTCGAACCAAAACCCGATTACCCATTCCCCCATGAACTCAAATATATAATTTATTTTGAAATCGGACCTCGAATCGCGGTCCAAATCCCCAATTTTTGAAAAACCTAGGTTCTACCCAAATCACTCAATTTTCCCCATGAAAATTATTGATTTTGAGTTGAAATCATGTGAAAAGATGTTAATGATTGAAGAAAATGAGTTAAAATTGACTTACAATCGATTTGGAAGAAGAGCTGTTCTTGAAAAATTGCCCAAGAGTGTGAAAAATGGAGTTCTAAGTATAAAAATTGCAGGTTGCAGATATGGGAATTGCGAACAGAATTCGCAATTGCGAACCCCGACCTCTGCTATGTTAGGAATTGCAAACAGCCTCTCGCATTTGCGAACTGGGAATTGCGAAGATCATGTCGTATTTGTGACTACTGACTAGGAGGGGAGACATCACATTTGCGATAGATTTCCTTGCAATTGCGAGGTAGTTGGCCTGGGCCATTGTTCGCATTTGCGACAAGGCCTTTGCATTTGCGAACTCGCATTTGCGAGCCAGGCTTCACAAATGCGAAGCCTGCAGGCCTGCAATGCACAACTGAAAGTCTGCAATCCTCAAGTCCAAAAATTCACCCTGTGTCCTATCCAAAACTCATCCGAGCCCTCGGGGCTCCAAACCAAACATGCACACCAACCTAAAAACATCATACGGACTCACTCGTGCATTCAAATAACCAAAATAACATTAACAACTATGAATTTAGCATCAAAATCATGAAATTTTCTTAAGAACTTCAAATTTTCAATTTTCTCAAAAACGATCTGATTCACGTCGTTTCAAGTCTGTTTCTTACCAAATTTCACAGACTTATTGTAAACCACATATAAGACCTGTACCGGACGCTAGAATCAAAATACGGGCCCGATACCATCAAGTTTAATCACAATTCATTTCCAAAACTCATAAATAATTTCAGAAAATAATTTTCTTTAAAAAATCATTTTTCGGGCTTGGGACCTTAGAATTCGATTTTGGGCATATGCCCAAGTCCCATATTTTCCTATGGACCCTTCGGAACCGTCCAATCACGGGTCCGAGTCTGTTTACCCAAAATATTGACCGAAGTCAACTTAAACTCATTTTAAATGCAAAATTCATCATTTTTCATATATTTTCATAAAATGGCTTTCCGGCTACGCGTCCGGACTGCGCACGCAAATCAAGGTGATACCGAAAGAGTTTTTAAGGCCTCAGAATGCAGAATTTACTTTATAGTGAAATAAATTAATTTTTTGTAACAAAAGAAATAATGACATAAAAAAGTAAGATAAAAGAAAATAAATATTGAAAAAAATGTTAGAAAGATCTAAAATCTAGAAATAAAAGATGACAACAAATTTCTTCTTATGTTTCATCTTTGTTGAGTATAAAAAAATTGAAAGTTAATCTCATCGATTTCAAATATTTTTTTCAACTCAAATACATAGATTATAAGATAAGGATATTTTAGAATACTTTTTTTTTAATTTACATTATATGTCGTTTTTAAAAAATTACTATTACTAACAAACTGATATGATATTCGAATTTGAATTGAAATGCAATTTAAGTAATTTGCATTGAGGTTAATAATCAACTAATTTAACATTTAATAATTCAAAGAACAAATGTTTTTTGTATATATAGGGTATTAAAAATTCAAATTCTGGAGCTAGAGATATCAATAAACTTAAAGTGGAGTCATACTGAAATATTTAGATAGCCGATTAAAGTGAATTTTAAATTAAGAATAATATCTTCACTTGCATCATTATAAAAATAATCATTATTATAATATATATAAAGTTTTAGAAATTGAAACTTCAAAATAGAAATATTTTTGAAAGATAATATCGTACCAAATAAGAGTTCAAGTCGTAGTATAAGAGTCGCGTCGTAATCAAAGAATCGTTTATATTGTGTCAACCTTTGTGCTTTGCCATAAATATGAGTTATTATTTCACTTTGTGGCTATTTTTAGGTTCCAATGACACCTGTGAGAATAGTGCAAAAATAAAATTATCACTACGAGAATTGAAAAAATGTTAGTCTTTTTTCATGTAGTGTTACATAATTAATATATGACGATTATCTATATTATTTAGAAGGTTTAAATGTTAAAGTTATTTACATATAATTCAAATAACTCAGATATTTAACATGGTTAATGTCAAATATCAAAATGGAGTAAAAAAAATTCACTAACTAAAGATTAACTAAAATGAGTTTTGAATTAAGAATAATATTTTCAATTACATTATTATAAAAACAATTATTATTGAAAAATAAAATTTTAGAAACTGAAATTTTAAGAAAGAAATATTTTTTAAGAAATATCAACACACAAAATAAGAGTTCAAGTTGTAGTAAAAGAGTTAAGTCTTATCCAAAGAGTCATTCATTGTCTCAACATTTGATTGTTTTGCCATAAATATGAGTTATTATTTTGCTTCCTGACGATTTTTAGGATCCAATGACACCGACAAGAATGATATCAAAAAAGAAAAATAGAAGAAATAGTTAATTTTTTTCTTGTAATTAATATCAAATGATTATTTATATTTATTGAGAAAGTGGAAATTTTAAGATTATTTACATATAATCCAAATAACTTAAATATTTGACATGATTAATATCCGTGCATCCGCACGGGTAATAATACTAGTAAACATATCATAATCCATCTAACAAGAATTTAAACAATTACTCCCTCCGTTCACTTTTATTTGTCCAATATATTAAAAATAATTTTTTTTATTTTTATTTATCACTTTTAGCATATCAACAAAAGATAATTTATTTTTTTTTGTTATAGCCACAGTATTAATTACTCTTTTCAAAGCATTTTCTCAAATTCATTAAAAATATGTATTAATTATAATAGGTATCATGGTAAATTATACACTTTACTTATTATTTTTTAATGGATGTGCAAAGTTTATAGTGAACAAATAAAAGTGAATTATAGTAATAAACAGATTAAATTTCACTTTAGTATTACTATCATTCAAAATTGGCCAACCTAACTCTAGGGAGAGAGGAGAGGAAGGGCTAGGAAAATTTTATTTTGTCTCATACAATTGACACTAGTTGTATAAGGTAATTTTTTTATTCATATTTTTGTGGACCCAAAAATGTAAGATTGAGGTCCATAAATTTATGAGACAAAAAGAAATCTTATACAACCGGTGTAAGTTATACTAGATACAAAATAAAACTTTGAAAGTGCTATAGTCCAGGTTGGACTGAGAAATTAAATTCCTCAAACAGAAATACAAGATAAGACACATTTTTTATTTTTCCAAGGAAAGTTCTGTGTTGCCCTCATGTTAGATCCGATCAACGGTCTACAATTTCTTCCTTCACGTTCATCATAAGATCTGACGGTCTAAAAAGACGCGCCGAAATAAGCTAGGGTTATTTCGTATTATAATTTTCCTCACCAGAACCAAACCAAGTCTTTTGATAAACACCGATTCTCTCTCTCTCTCTCCAAGTAGACTTTCTCTCTAGAACCTTCTCTTTCTCTTTGCAGAAACAGTCACAGAAAATGGTGAAGGGTCCTGGACTTTACTCCGATATCGGCAAAAAAGCTAGAGGTATTTCTCTTTTCTCATGTTTGGTTTTCATTTCATTTCGTACAGGGCAAAATGTTTTTTGATAAAATCATTTTCATTATTTAGTAACCAAACAATACTCGTGTGTGTTGGTAATTTGATCGATATTTATGTTTTGGTTGTTGTTGTTTAGATCTTCTGTACAGGGACTATGTCAGTGACCATAAGTTCACCGTCACTACCTATAGCTCAACCGGAGTGGTCAGTTTTTTTTCTCTCCATATGTATATGTTTTATCTATAGTGTATTATTCGGGTTTGATGCTATGAGTTTATCATTCTATGTTTTTGCTTATTGTTCATTCGTGTTTGCGTTTTGGTGTGAAATATGTAGTCGTGACAAATTTTACTAGTATACAGGAAAGTAGAAAAATATGGTTTGTGTGTGTGTGTGTGGGGGGGGGGGGGTGGTGGTGGTGTTAATTTTAACAATTTTGGTCTTATGCAGCTCGTAGCAAGATATGTAAAGGAAACTACTTACTTTAGGAAATGAGGAATGAGATGTTATTTAATTCACATTTTCTCCGTATTGGTAATTATTTTATTTTTTTTATCATGGTGGTGGCGGGCTAACGTGTGCACCTTGACTATTCGCTGGGTACCTGCTACCTTCCGTCATCACATGTACCGGAGGTAGGAAAAAATCACCTAGTATTTATTACTAACTTCCAGCAGAGTGTGTAATTCTTGGGATGGATTTCCATGGTGTTGCCTAACAGTGGATGTATGTAGTGGATGGCTCACATTGTTTAGCAATAGTCTCTTGTTATTGAAATTGTTGTGACCAGTTGAGAGTATGTTGCTAAAGTCTATGTCTCACATTTCAGGCTATTACCTCATCTGGTCTGAAGAAAGGTGAATTATTCTTAGCGGATGTTAACACCCAGCTGAAGAACAAAAATGTTACCACTGATGTAAAAGTGGACACCAATTCCAATGTGAGTTTGAGAATACTTTCTTACCTTTTATTGCCTTTTTCCTTCTAATTTTCAGCTTGATTACTGGCATCTAATATTAGTTTGCCTATGTTGAGTAACTTCTAGTAATTTTAACTGGGGATACTATTTTGAATTTATATGCTTTGGAGATGTTAGGTGGCAACATGTCTGGTTGTGTGAGCCATATTGATCTGGTCACACTTTGTTCAGACTTGATCAAACCTTCCCTTAAGAATATAACCCAAGAAATCTGGAAAACTAGAAGTAAAACTAAAGGAGTCCGCTGAAGTATTAATTTGGTTACTGTGTTATCTTCTTCCTTCTTGCTGTCTGATTCAATGCAAGTCCATGGAGTCGATACCTTTCTCCTTGTGTATTGAAAGAATGTGTTTGTTAGATTAATTGGTGTGTACGAGTTGTTTTAACACTTGCAATTAACAATGTTAATATGTTGTCCAGCAATTACAAGGTAATAATTGAGATGTTAGGACATCCACTCTATCACAATCTGCCATAGTTTCTTAAATGGCAAGTCTTTTTCTAACTTTAACTCTTGCAAAGGTTTGAAAAAAGATCTATCCTTAGTAAGTGTCTTATGTTGCCCGTTTGCGTGCTCTCCTCCATTTTGCTGTTGGATCTCTCCTGCAGACTGTCTTTTATCCACTTAATAGCGTCTCGGACATTAACATTTTCACTGGTGTTGATTATGGTTATGTGCTGAGTTCCTTTATATAAGTCTCTCTCTCTCTGATTTGTGAGGTTTCCCTTTAAAAGATGTGCATTTTTTCCTGATTTATAAGAGTAAATTTATTTTTCTGAGGATGGTAAGACTTTTGTGAACTGAAGCACAAAATTTGTGCCAAAATACATGCAAATCAGTTCTTTTACTAACTGTTGGAAGCCGAGGAAATCTAACATCCTATCTGCTGTACTAACATCTTCTAGTCTACACCGAAAAGCCAAAAAAGATATATATTTCTCTATTCCAATGTATGTATTCTTTCTTATTTGCTCCCAAACATCGTTGATTCCTTTCCATCCAAATCACCCACCATATGCAGGGAGGAACTTTATTGAGTAAATTTTAAAAGTGAATTTGTCAATCTTTAGAGGGATTATATATCTTGTAGAGTTATAGTTCAAAGTAGACATTATGATATTGGTAGGGATTGAATGACCTCCAAATGCAAACTTTTAGTAACAGAAGACTGAATGGTCAAGTATGACAACCAAAATAAATGAGTTTTCTGGTAGTCAATAACAAATGAGTTTCACAATCAAAGTCGAAGGCCAGTCAACTGGGGGGAGGAGTAATATGTGTTTGAGTTATCTAACTTGTTCTTCCCTCTCCCCTTCCCTCTACACTCTCACAAAAAGTTCTCCGTCTTCTTTATTTGGTTTTGATTTTGAGACATTGATTGGGAAATTGACAAGTTCAAGCTTCTTTTGTCCTAACTGAGTTGGAGCACAGCCCGACACTGTGCTAATTAATTTGGATTGAATGATGCAGGTCTACACTACCATCACTGTTGATGAACCTGCACCGGGACTCAAGACAATCGTCAGCTTCGTATTACCAGATCAGAGATCTGGAAAGGTACCTTTGCTTTTAACAATATTTCTCTGCAATTGGTTGGTAGTTTAGAATTGCGTGATTCCTAAGCAAAATAATTATGTTACAGGTAGAGCTCCAATACTTGCATGAGTATGCTGGGATCAGTACTGGCATTGGACTTACAGCAAGTCCTCTTGTCAACTTCTCTGGCGTTGCTGGCAACAATACTGTTGCTTTGGGCACTGATCTATCATTTGACACTGCCTCAGGCAATTTCACAAAATGCAATGCTGGTCTGAGTTTTTCCACTTCTGATCTGATTGCTTCCTTAGCACTGTAAGTATTTGTGTGCCTCCTTGTACATATGTATTTGTTAGATTCTTCATTGAACAAAGTCTGTCTTTTAGCCATTCATTCTCTTTTCTTTTTGTCAAATGATTTCCTTGTAACGTCTTGTTTTTCTGTCTTTCTACAAGAAACTCTTTTGGGATTTGAATTAAATGTCTCTTGGGGACCAACATGTTCTATCATTGTCTTTGTTGTTTTCTAATCTTGGATTTTTCTTGGACTAAGCAATAAGTTTATACAGGAATGACAAGGGTGATACCCTTAGTGCTTCCTACTACCACACTGTGAAGCCGGTGACAAATACAGCTGTTGGGGCAGAGTTGACTCACAGCTTCTCAAGCAACGAGAACACGCTGACCATCGGGACACAGCATTTGTTGGACCCATTGACCACGGTGAAGGCTCGGGTTAACAGCTATGGTAAGGCAAGTGCTCTCATCCAACACGAGTGGCGACCAAAATCCCTTTTCACAATATCTGGTGAAGTGGACACGAGGGCAATTGAAAAAAGCGCCAAGATTGGGTTGGCTGTAGCCCTCAAGCCATGAGTCTGTTACGACCTTACAGAGAAGTGAGTGAAGCAGTGTTGTTTTGTATGGTCCAGAGTAATAAATTAGATAGACTTGTTTCAGCACATTGTCCATCCGCACCAGTAAGATTAACCTTCAACTGGTAATGCAAACTCATGAATTTTTGCTTATATCCATCTCAAATGTCGATTGAGGGACTGGTTTTTGACTTAACTTGGCTTCATCATTCACGCAATTGATTAATCTTTATTTGTTCATTATTTAATGGTATGAACAGTTTTCCCTTATGTTGTTGGATGTCAGTGATGGCACAGAGGAGCTCTCCAGTAAGAGCTTCCAACCGTCCTTTCTTCTTTTCTTAGTCCTTATCAGGAAAGGAATTTTTAGACTGAAAGACCTTTTTGATTGGTGCTAGTTGCTTGGCCATCTACTGAGCGAGATCACTGACATATATGGTTGCTATTAAAGGAGATCTTGTGAAGCACACTGCATCTATTGTGGATGCCTGTTAGCTTTGTTAATCTTGGTTGGTGGAAAATCAACTAATCACTAAAGTTTACATCTACAATGCCCACTTGGCTACAATTGCATAAAAGAGCTCACTGATCACTGAAGTATGTAATATAGTGCATATATTCTGCCAGTGCCCCCAGCTCCTCTCTATACCAACATCACTTCAAGAAAATGAAGTAAAATCCGAGGTGGTTCATATACTTCTCAAGTGCACCTATTTTCCACACCCTCCTTGAAAATACTACAATAGACTATCACATCAGATACTTTGTACAAGTGTTTAAGAAAATAGCCTGCTATGTGTAGCTGGAGAATGTGCACATAATTAGTTCTCCCACCTTTCCTTTTCTAACACAATACATGGAGAAGGTGATTTGGAAAATACTCTCTCTTCAATAGCTATCCTTTGTCTTCCTTGCAGAAATTTCAAGGCAGTTGGAGGCTTCCTAATCTTCCAAGTTTAGATGTACAAAGGAAACCATCATATCTGCATCGTAGCCTAGATGTTTTTTCTTGAAGCAAACTGTTCATTTACATCTGCTCTGAAAGTCACATCCTCTGGCTTATGAGGAATGAAGACAGTAGATGAATTAGAAGAGGCACCTATCTCCTCATTGTGTCAAAGTATTGGGTAATCAAAATCATATCCATGATATCCTTGGATGATGCCCCTGGAACACTATTTGAGAAACCGAGTACACTTTCTTTGAGCCCTTCGACAATAGCTTGTCGTTGACGAGCAATGCCAAGCCCTGCTAAATACTTTGATTTTGCTTCAGCCTCTGCTTGCTTTATCTGCAGAATCTTCTCTCCTTCTGCCTTCTCGTATGCAGCTTCTCTCAATCTTGAAGCTGGTTTTCATGAATTATCGTTTCACATTAGAAGACCAAAGGAGACATGGTCCAATATGCAAGCAAGAATTGAAAACATAACCCCCATGGTCCAAAACTTGTAACTTTTAACTTTGTATAACTACTGCTTTGACTCTTTGCTAGAGGAGTTAATGCCAGGATGTGATACAAAGACAAAACATAGCAACCACGTATTCCTCGTTGGAAACCAAAAAGTGGTTGTAGTCCAAAGGAAAAACTAAAGACGGATTGTAATTCAGTGGTAAAAAACACAGATTTCCAATTTTCCCCGAGAATACTATGAAGCAATATTTCCAGATCACTTGATCTTGGACAAGCCAACAGCTAGAGAAAAATTTACTTTTATTTTAGGGATAAAAAAGTAAGCCAGTGAACTTTAAAAATAACCATACCTGCATTAATCTCATTCATTGAACTTTTCACTTTGTCATCTGGTTCAACATCTACAATAAGAGTCTGAACTATCTCATATCCATAAAGAGACATTGCCTATGTAATTCCCGAAGGAAAATCAGATAAGAGACTGAATTTAGTTGCTTGACTTGTATTTGTTTGCTTAAGAGTTGCAGTATCAATATAAAAAAATTACCTTGGCGAGTTGCTTCGCCACTGTTTTGGCTATCTCGGTTTTGTGTTCAAAAACTTGATCCAGTTCCAATGTTGGCACCGTTGCCCTAATAACTGACAAACAGAATGAGACAATATAAGGTATGAATAAGTAAACATGTCATCATTATTATCTCTACAATATGGACAGGAGGTAAAGCAAAATCTAACTAGTGATATTCACTATATAAATGATCACAGTCCGAGTCCCAGCAAGACAAAAAGAAGTTAGGTGATTTCTTTCCATTTACTAAATTTGGCGGATAGTGTTATTCGGTATCCGTGATAACGAAAGCTAGCAGATAGTCATACTAGAATAGTAGAATAGTCCATTGACCGAAACATGGTTATCCAAAAAAAATTGCAAGAAGCAATCATGAAAATTCTGGATATATAGTGCAACAATAATCAAGTCTGAAATTTACTTCACTTGGAAGTTTTTAGAAGGAAAGTCTAATAAACAGATAAAGTTATGATATTTGCATCTCACCATCAAAGACATATGCTTTAATTTGTTCTTTTGTGTTGCTTAGCTTATAGAAGGCATCTGCTGCCTTATCTGCCAAGGCTCTGTACTGGATTGAAGCAACTAGAATCACAAAAACGTTTTCCTGAGAATATAGCTTTCATAAGAAACAACTAAAACGTTCCCTTCGCAAGATAGTTGTAATTCAAACTACCAAAGGATAATGCAAAATTTGACTAAAAAAACTTTCAATCTCGAGGAGAGAGTATTTAAAACACCAGAAACCTTTGCCCCAGAGGAAAAAAGAGAGACAAATATGCAATTAGAAAAACCTTAGTCTTGGATTCACAGCGAATGTCAAGTTGCTGTACTCTGAGAGAAAGATAACCAGCTCATTGGCTTCCAAAACACCAAGGCATGAAGTGACAACCTGGACCAACAACATCTTCATACTTGCCAAAATTTTCCTTTATAGCAACTGTGGATTGATCCACTTGAACACAACCCAAAGCTTGCCCCATAACTTCAATGATCACAAGACACAAACATTACTAGTATTTACAGCATATAGAAAGGATATACTTGAGATAAAATTAACATCAGAATTTTGGTTTATTCACACATGTCGAGATTAACCGTACATGTGAAGCTCAAGATTCACAAAGGGTACGTCTTCAAGAAAATATTAAACAAAACAAACAAACAAAAATGGTAAAATTAATGCGAAAGTTGATATCTTTTCTAAGCCAATAACTAGTCAACTACTTTTGGATTAAATGAACATACAGAAAAAAGTCATTTTCAGCAATAAGTTGGCCATTTTGTTATCATTCTTCAGTGCAATTACGAAAATGCACCAAAGTAGTAATTAGGTGGTGGAAGAAACCAGTAAGCTAGGAAAATTTTAAATTAATTTTGACGTGTTTGTGCTTCAGATTAGGGGGTTACATGTTACAGTCTAATTAGTCACCTATGTGAAATTAAGGGGAAAACTCTTTTCCATATAGAAAATGCTCCACTTTGATATTATGCATTAAAGTGATTAATGAATATATGAAAGACACATGCTTTGCATTCATTGGTATAAACAAATAACTCAGAAATATCTTTTCTCCCAAAAGAAGCTCCTTTAGCACAAATATACTACGTAGTATTTTAGTACTGACTTGCACACTTAATCTCCACTTCTTAAGGAAATTCTTTCTTTTAATTGTTGGATTCCAGAGTAATTCAAATATGACCAGCTTTCCTTGGTTGATTATCTTTGATGACTAAAAAATTGCACTCTCTTCTTCTTTTTATAACCGTGCTGTCTAGATTAACTTCTGCACACCTCAACTAGGCTATTTATTACCTCCCACCTAACACAATAATTTTACGCAAAAAGGTTGGTCTCAGTACAAAAATTGCCTTCAATAAAGAATGTTGCTCAACTGTCAAACCAGAACGGTATAGTAACAAAAAGAACAAACAAAAGTATACTACTATCTGCTAAGACATGACGACTGCAGTTCAACAATTGATATAATTTATTTATTTATTGAGAAAGCTGACCGTTTTCTACGTGCTACACTCCACTATATGAAGCTGCAATTAACAAAAAATTTACCCTTTTTCTGAGGAATTGAATCAGTGACAATTACAAATTCCCCCTATGACAGAAATATATTTACTCCATGGTGCTTTTGCTACATTCTTTTCAAGTAGGAGTTTACCACTCTCAAAGATCACTACATCATGTAAAATGTGTGCTCCTATTTCCTTGCCAGTCATCCAAGGATAAATGTGGGCCAACAAAATATATGGAGGGCGATATGAACGAATGATAGAAACATATTTCTGCCAATCCAATTCTATGCTTCGCCATTTGGCTTTGGTGAATTCTGAGGAAGTTGATGACGGTATGGAGAAGCATGAGAACCATTTGGAATTGAAAGACTTCTTGGTTGCTGTTGTCCATTCCTTGAGAATGATCCCTGCGTTTTAAGGCCATTTCTTGTATTTGGGCTTGATCCAATTCGGTCAGCTTGCATGGTCTGAAAATAGTACGAGGAGCTGGCCATGCCCTTGAGGTTCGGCAAAGGCTTCAAGGCTTCAACCACTTCACTCATCATAGGTCTAGCTTTGGAATCCCGGCTAAGGCATCGAGCAGCTAACTGTGCAGCTTTCTGCGCACCTTTTATAGAAAAATGACCTTCAAGTCTAGGATCTATTAATTTATAAAACCTTCTTCTTTCACCCAAATGTGGCCGCGCCCACTCAACAAGGTTATGCTCCCCATTTGGCCGGTTCTTGTCCATTGATCTCCTACCTGTCATCATTTCAAGCAGAACTACACCAAAACTGTAGACATCACTCTTTGATGTCAAATGTCCTGATACAAAAGAGTGGCATGCGTTTCAATCAATAAGAGGAATCGATAATCTAAGTAACGGAAGTTTCACTCAGCAGATGTGGAAGCATTCAACAGCCTTTTCAGCTGTGGTTTTCAGGTCATGGAGTTGTACAGAGAGACATTAATACTAAGGAATACTAGATTAAAATGGTTTGAAGGATTTGTAAGCAGACTAGCGTCCAACTAGGTAGGACATGAAGAGACACAGAGAAATTTGATAAAGCTGAAATGTGGGTAAGCATTAAGCCACCAAGATCTTAGCGTTACCTGTCATAACATACTCTGGAGCTGCATATCCATATGTGCCCATGACACGAGTAGAAACATGGGTCTTGTCGCCCTCTGGACCGTCTTTGGCAAGTCCAAAATCAGAAAGTTTGGCATTGTAATCCTGAGAGAACCGTGTTATTAGAAAAATGATAAAAATGGGTGAGATCAATTTGCCAATGTGTTTGAACACACCGCATCTAGCAGAATGTTGGATGTTTTGAAATCACGGTATATCACTGGTCTTTCTGCTTCCTCATGAAGAAAAGCAAGACCTTTTGCAGCACCCAGAGCTATCTTCATCCGGATGGACCATGGAAGAGGCAGGGACCCTGATAATAACAACATCATCACAAAGTTACTAAATACTGCAAGGACATGAACATTTACAGCAGAAAATACAGATAATAATATAAGCATATATTCTTGAGATTGGCACTTCTTAAGAGTATTATAGGATTACTCTAGAAATCTGTCAATCACTTGTATGTTAGATTCCTTCGCACTTTTGCTAGAATTCCTTGATCCTCGTTTGGCAGTTGTAGTTTATTACCTTCTGCTGAGAGATGCAATGCATGAGCATTTTCTATATAGATCTATTGTTCAGCCACTAGCAATCATAGATAATTTGGTAGGGAAGATGATAGTCAAAATTGGGGGATGTTACCTTACACAACAAAAAAATTAGGGGAGGATTTGGTGATTCTTGGGGAAGACAAATGATGTTACTCCAACAGCAAGCCTTAGTTGATTTGTATGCATTATATATTTCCAAATTTCTGCATTTAGCATATTTCTGAAATAACCAAAATATGATGGCCTTTATCTTTTGATTTTTCAGTATTGTGGATTTTCATACTTACGAAGTTCAAAGGCCTCATTTTAGGGAGACCTAACAGGTTTGACCCATGCAGTCTCAATTTGATTTTCCAGTGTTCAATGATAGGTCAAGCCTAAAGATCAAGATGCTCAGTGCTATTACCTTTTATTATGTTTTACAAAATGTTAGTGCATTTCCTAAAGGGATGATTAATCACACACACAACCTTTTTTTTTTCTATAAGATGCAAAAAGAATATATATAATTTTTTATATATAATTTTTTTTAATAACCGTAGTGTCGACTAATTCCACGGGGTACCTGGTACCTATCACAAGCGCAGGTACTAGGTAACTGTATCCACCAAGGCTTGGAGAGATTAGAAGAAATCACCAAATTTTTTTGCCTCAACTGGGATTTGAACCTGAAACCTCATGGTTCTCAACCCACTTTAGCCCCTCCCCTCGCACACACAACCTAAAGTTAGCAGCCACCCCTCCCTCTCCCTCACTTCTATCTCCATCTCTAAGCCAAACCTATTTTTCTCTATCTCTAACCCCCCCCCCCCCACCCCCCCACCCCCTTTTCTCTCTCTATGTGTGTGTGCGTGTATGACCTACACATAAGAACTCAGTCCATACTCTATCTCACCATGCTTTTTTCCATCACTATCATCACAAACAACCACCAAACCTAAATCCTCACTTCCACACAACCTTGTCTTTACCTTGATTCATCTGCATCTTCAGGAATCAGTGGCGACGAGGTTTTCTAAAAATGAAAGAGACAAATTAATTGAACAACAGGAATAATACAGATTTCACTTTGGGGTTAAGGATAGCATAGATATATATAAACTGCACAATTTCTAGCAATAGAAACAGGGCTTGCTGATGTCAATGGACACAATTATCATTCTTATCTTGTGGCTGATATCACAATTGATTAATTTCTTTAGCAACTGTTTTTTATTTCATTAGAAATGGATTTTCATGTGCAGCAGGCATTCAGTTCACAGAAAAATGAGCAGGTTAGACTCGAGGTTGAGCTCAAGAATTACAATCTCCAAACTAGCAGACTCAAGTGAGAACTCGTAGGTTGTTTCATAACACTTACGTTCGATCTCAAGGTTGGCATTTCAAGCTAAGCTGAGCGAAGCTAGTCGTTAGTGATCGACTAGAAACCCCTCAATTCTAGCTCTTCTGGACTTATATAATGGCCAGAAGAATTTGTATAAAGCACCCAAATAATGAGGTAAAGCAAAAGCCAAAATATATCAGCTGATACTTATAAACCCAGGATTAACCACTATCCTGTCCAAGAACTCCCTTCCCCTTTCTCTCTCTGATCTCCCATTTCCTCCTCTCTTTTTTCTTTCAAGCAAGCATCAAGAAACAAACAAGAAAACCTGCTAGATATTTTACTGTAGAACTCTCTCTCTCTCTCCCTCCCTCTCTTCTATGCAAACTTTAAAAAAGACATATCATAAGTGCTGACTCCAATAGACTGTCTCACTATTTAAGCATGCTTTCTTGTTTTGCAAGTACTAACTGCTCTAGGACAACACATTTACCTCAATGCACCATAAAGGTGTTAAAAAGGAGGGGAAATAAAGAAGAGAAAGTAAAAATGATTAAGAAAAGCTTCTACCCTTCCAGGAAGCAGTAACATTGCCAGTACATAAACAGTATAAAAGTTCTGTTTATCTCCAAATGGAAGACTGCTATAAGTCAGTCAATGTTTAAGACATACACATGATTAAGAGAAAGTAACAATGATAAAAGCTACTCTCTTAACTTCCAGGAAGCAGGGCATTGCCAGCATATATACAGTAATTAACAGTTATGTTTTGGTGGTAGTGCATATAAAATAATTCAGAGATGCAAATATTAATCGCAGATAATTTACACGAGAAACTTGTTTCTATGCAACTACTTTGGGTGATAGAAGAAACTCATGGAGTAGTAAATTTTGGGAGGCAATGGTAGGAGTTGACAACAATTGTGGGGCCTGACAGGTTTAGTAGTGGTCAAATGGCGTCTGGACAATGGTATTGAGTAGACAATTTTTCAAGATTCTTTGTACCCTCCAATAAGTCGTTTTTGTTCCTTTAGCACAAAATGTACCTTTTCCCATGATATTAAAACAACTAAACACTAGAAACTAGGGATATATTCTCACAAGAAAACTTCTTCCTCCTAACAAATCGACCCTGGTCTTGATTTAACTTGCTTCCTAGTCAATCAGCCAGTATCAAACATATGGAGGAAAAAAGATCCTAAAACCTAGAAAGTATGTAAAGTAGGACTAAAAGAGATGATGAGGTTCCAGAAGTATGAAGACTGCCGCCTATAAAGTATCATCCTTAAACTCATAGGATTCAGATTTTCCATAAGGCCTTCAACCTTCCCATATTATTAATCCGTGATCGTAACAAAAGCGAGAAATCAGATTCCCAAACAAATAGTGGGTTGCTAAATGGTGAAACCATATTGGTTCAATTTGGGATCAGGAAAAGATGTAGGCGATCATTCCCACACTAAATGGTAACTTTGCTACTATGCTGGCTCCATATTACCATTCCGACCTTAAAATTTATAAAGCAATTAATTGCATTATATCTTGGGGAATAGATTTTCTATTTGGTACTGGAACCTAAATTAGTCATATCTTATCTTCACAGATGGTTAAACATCAACAAGAAAACACAAGTTATACTCTGTGAGTAGTGATTTGCCACGTGACTAAACCAACTAACGCTTGCTGAGGAAATCAGCAATATGCACGTGAATATTTACTTGGTGATTTCACTTACGTAAGAATTTACTTGCGTGTAACAAAATCTTCTCCAGTAATATATACAAACATCATATCTTTTTGCTTTCTTCCTTTTTTTTGTGGATTAATTTTACAAAAACACATCTTACGCTGGTTCTTTAAATATAATCAAAATTCAGGGAATAAAATAATGTAAAATATATTAGAAAATGGTCAATTACATACTTCTAAACAGATGGTTCTCCAAGCTTCCTCGAGGCATAAATTCATAAACTAGCAGCCTTTGATCATCTTCAATACAATAACCAATCAGTTTAACTAGATTGGGATGAATGAGGTCACCAAGAAAATTTACTTCAGCCTGTCAAATGAGAAAATACATTAACATAAACCAAGATAAAAAAAAAAAAAAAAAAAAAAAACTAAACAAGAAATACACCATAAGCTTTTAGATAAAATCAGAGAGCAGCAAACCAGCCATTCTTTGTGACCCTGAAGCCCATCATGATTTAGAGTTTTCACAGCAACTGTAAGCCCTGTCCCTGGTTTAACAGGTGCTGTCCCATTCTCTTCAATCCACCCCTTGAAGACGCAGCCAAAACCTCCTTCACCAAGAAGGGATTCTGGTCTGAAGTTTCTTGTGGCCAGCTTCAAATCATTGAATGCAAACTTCCGAAGCCGTGAAAACACTTTAAGTTCCTCTTCGAGCTTGGAGGTGGAAGCATTACTTTCTGCATTACTTGTGGTCGTGGAAGAAATAATTGGAGCAACAATCTGGTCTATGCTTGTATCATTTGTGGATTTACTTTCTGCAAATAATGATACAAGATGTTAGCACAATGAGTACTAATTACCATTAAAGCATATATGTTATTTAGATTAATCTTGGAAAGCCCCAAACTTTTCCTATCAGAATAGAACAAAGTGTTTAAAAAAGTCTGAAGCAGTCAACCTAAATACATACTGAATTGAGTAAAGGTGCAACAAATGCACATGATACATGTGCATACAGAATTATACTTAAGTCTATAAAGTTTCTAATGGTTTATTGATCTGTTCCCATTATGCCAAGAGAACTATGATTCCATTGACAAATTGATTTTTTTCCCCCCGAATATTCAGCTGGTTTATGCTTGTGTCATTAGTAGATAATTAAAGATTTGATCCATTGTGCTAATCTATAACTAGATGACATTAGTAGTCTAATTACAATCCCTTCCTTTAGCAAACATTAGAAAATAGATAAAATATTAGGAGCAACAGTTTTTTGATAAGTGAGAAATCCCCGAGGACCAGCTAGCACGCAGTCCAGAACGCGGTGGATAATGGGCTCGCTTCTCTATCTTTTTTCATTTAAATGTACTAGGCTCTCTACTCCTAGGCAAGATTTGAACTCGTGATTTGCGCCAAATCCACATATCACGATGCGCTCTTACCACGAAACCAAAGCCCTAGCACTACACAAGATATTAATTCTATCAAATCACGCTTGTGAATTACTAATTTGAAATCACAAAAATGCTGAGTGTTCGGTATTCACAAGGATCAGTGGGAAATGGAAGACAACTTAAAAACTGACATGAACTAGGTGCTAACGGACCCCCACAAAGTGTTGGAAGCAGCTTTGTTCACTGAAGAATTATTATGTAGCAGTTTCTTACAAATTCTTCACTAGAAAATCATATCAGCAGCTGAGAGAGGATGATATATAACAGAAAACCAAGCATTGTTTCATCTCTTGCCATTGCTTGTTGATTCACATTAAGTTTACCTAGCAAATTTGACATAACAGAGGGGTATTTTTAATTCAAGAATATTGGCAAACATACAAAAGAAAAAGCCAAGAATGACAAAAGAATACTGCACCAACAGCAACTTCAATTTCGAGAACACAAACATTGCTACCCTAACAGTAAGTAGGGCTTTGTAAAAAGGATAGTACCTAGGTTTGTTCTAGTAATGCCTCAGAATTCTTTACAAGGTATGATCAATCTTCAAAGAATAATGCAATTAAAACTTCAAAGCATAACATGGAATGGAACTTGTAAAAAGTGAGTGAAGAGTTACCGCAGTGAGTGGTGATGCCACTGATGGAGCTATCAACTTTAGATCTTGAAGAAATACAGCTACCAATAAACCATAACTTAATCCAACAGCCACTCTCCTCCACTTGCCCTTTTTTTTTCTTCACATCCCAAGACTCCCCTTTTACACCATCACCACCTAATCCCATAGTTAACAAACTTAACAATCATCAAACCCCTCACACAATCTGTCCTTTTACCAAACCTGTGTCCACTAATCTCCAAAAACCCTTAAACAATTGAACCACAGTTCCCTAACATGACCTAAATAGAGAATGGAAAAGGACTTCCAATAAATATACAAATGAAATAGCTCAAAAAATCAAGAAACACATGACATTGAAAGCCTCCAAAAGAGCTAATTTTGATTCAGATCACAAGCAAAACAAAGAACCTGCCCCAAGCACAGTACAAAGCAAACCTGGTATCAGATAATCCCACTTCAAAAAAGAAATGTCTGCTGCCCAAAGATATTGAAATCTTAACAAATATGCTGCTTGACCAGTTCGTGGCTCCTTAATATAAAAAAAATACACATAATAAATAATAGTAGTATATATAGAGAGAGGAGAGTAACATATGTCTAGTTACAGGAATGTTTGTCTGAGTGGGGTATAATTGGATAACAAAAGTTACTATAAATTGATAAAATCCTGAAAATAAATATGTACTGTGTATATAAAAAGTTTTGCAAAATCATAAATTGGTGTCAGTCCTAATAACAAGAAAAATTACTACTAGTAACCTTGTAAAAGTTAAGGTTTAATATTTTTTAAATTCTGATTAAAATTATATGTTTGTACGGAACATGTGTAAATTTTAAAGAACCTTGTAACTTTAATAATCTTAATTAATCATTTCAAGTTATTAATAGAGAAGTTGTCTTGTCAGACTATATAATCACAATCCAATTAATTTAAAAAAGAAAAAGAAAATGAGGTTTGAAAAAGAATTTTATTCAGCTTTATTATATGTAATAAAATATAATATAGATTCACATATCATGTTATTATGCAATTATGATAAGTTAATAAATTATAAAGTATTTATCGAGCTTATCTTTCTGTAAAATAGGATTGGAGATAAGGGAGCTGCCCAGAGAATGCGGTCAGGGGAAGTTGGGTTACCCAAAATGCTCATGTGGATGTTGACTGTACTGATGAACTTGGTTGGATAAAATGTTACCTGTAGGGGTAATTCCGTAAAATGGATTTAAAAGAGTTGGCTGGGAAGTGGAGAAAATGGCAACTAAGAGAAAGTAACTCGTGGGACCGACAATGTGACGTGTCATTCACTGAGTTGTAGACGCCATTCTTGCCGGTACTATGCATGCTTCTTTCCAACTTTTTTATTTTTAATTTAACTAAAGTCTAAAGCTGGAGATTCCTTTAACTTACCCATTTTATGAATAAGATACAAGTTTTTTTGTGAGATGAATTTTTTTAATTATATTGTACTATCAAAAGTTATAGGAATACACTAAAGTTGTTATTGTTATCGTATATTGTACTATCAAAAGTTTTTAACTCATGTTCAGTGTTTGCAACGGATTCTATAAAAACAAGACAAGTGTTAATATTAATTGATCATGACTAGTTAATATATGTAAATAATCTGTCTCAATCGGAGTGATAATGATATCAAACTAAGCAAATTAATTTTAGTTAGTTATAAATTATATATAAAGTGAAAAGACATATCAATTAACTATGATTAAATGACAAATGCGTGCATGAAAAACGCATGTGTTGCATTGTATACTTTTGGTCATAACCGACCACTCCATTCTTACAGTATTACTTTTGGGGATACGCAAGCTTATTATATTAGATCACATCATAGAATCAAAGATACTATGATCTTGAATATCAATCATCATTCTAGATAAGCAAGTTATAAGTATTACTTATTTGTTCCAATTATTATTGATCCATGAGTAGAAAGACAGGTGTTATCAGTTGAGAAAATCATCGGCGCTCGAACAATTTTTCCTATTTTGAAAATATATCAAAGAAATCATATATAGTTGTTTACCTCAAAAACATGAGTAACAATTAAATATTAAAGATATGTGATTTTAAAGATATGTGATTTAATTCAATACCAATTAATAGTCAAGAAATATAAAGTAAAAATGAAAGATAGAAGTAAATTAAACCAACGTTCCTTAGTAGCAGTGACTTCGAGCTTAGTGACCTCGAAGTGGCTTGGGGCAATAAGAACAATTAAGTAATAAAAATAAAGTAAGAACAATAGAGCTAAAGGACAATGCTGATGAACAGTAGGCAAAAGGTAGAAAGTATATTCTTCTCTCAATGATCATAAGATGTCTTACAAATAATTGGGGTCTCCTTTATATAATATGGGAGCTCTAAATAAGGAATATTTCTATTTACAGTAAGGAATATTCTTGGTACAGCTGTCTAACCACCAAGTACGGAATCGTACAATCATATTCCGCGAGAAAGAACATTCTTGGATCGTTGCTCATACATCCCGCGACCCTTTGGGTTTTTCTTGTGATAGAAGGTGAAGTTGCATCTTCTGGTCTTCCCTTATGGTCTTTTTCTTTTGTTGTTCTTTTTTAACGGATTATGGCCCAAAATCTCAACGGAATACTCGACCCCCGCTGTTGGAGACATAGTTACATTTATCGAGGGCTTTCTACCCTAAATCTCTTCGGGCTCACAAACGTTTCCAAAGATTAAAATGGGATCCCCGGGAAGGAGGTTCCTAAAGATAACACTCTCGAGGACGTGGTCTTAAAAGTAGATTAAGTCTTGGCTTTTGTTTTTTGTTTCTTTGTTCCCGTGTAAGTACCTCTCGCGGATGTTGTAGTCATATTTTGTAACCATCTCTTGTAAATGTAAAAGGATCCCTTGGTCTCCCTGTTGGCTCGTGTTGAATTTCATTCCGTCTTTACTTGTAGAAAATCTGATTGTATAACTTTTAGCGACTAGTCCAAATACCAGACTCGGGATATAATCAACCCTCAGGTTTTTAATCAATCAATATAATACCTCTTAAGGTTCTTGTTAATCCTCGAGCTAAGCTTCAATTGATTTGTTGCGAGCTCGGGACATCGGAACTCCTGAGTCCGAGTTGAGTGAGAGCAAGTTCTCGACTTTGAAATAAAGTTTGTCTTTAGGCTTCGTAGATAATCACCGAGTGAGAATTTTCCCAAACTCGAGTAGCCCTTGGGCTTAGTAGTCGAGCGAGCACTTGCTCGAACTTGAAATAGAGTTAGCCCTTAGGTTTTTTTATAGTCCCCGAGTGAGAATTTTCTCGAACTCGGGTAGCCCTTGGGCTTAGTAGTCGAATGAACATTTTGCTCGAATTCGAAATAGATCGATAAAAAAAAATGAAGTAATCTTCGACGCCTCGATCCTGATGTCAATCTCGTGACGTCAGCGGCTGAAGTGACTGAAAGGTTGCTTTTCGTGCGGTTTCCCAAAGTTATTAATTGGAGGCGATTGACGGTTCGCTTTTCAGCTTCCTCGGCACGCTTAAATAACCTCTATAAATAGATAAACTTCACACTCTTGCAAACTTTATTCTCATATAATTCCCAAAGTGTTATTAGCTCTTTTAATTTCTCTGAATTCCTTCTTCTCTTCACTATCAGCATTCTCCATTTTCTTGAATTTCCATATTATAATGGCCAAGACCTCTAAATCGGGTTTTGGAAAATGCTCCTTCATCTTCTCAATCGACCAAGGGAAAACCAGTAGTGCCCCCTCGTATTGAGGAGTGCATTCCTCCTCCATGCGAAATAACGACTGATTTCAAGATCGAGAAACCTATATCGGCGCCAGGCCGATGCGCCCATGTCTCAATATGTCTGTTTGATAACTGTAGACATGTAATTTTTGACCCACGCATTAGAATTATTTTTAATAGTCCTATTATTTTTAGGATATTTATTTGAATTTATTTCTATAGGACTTCACTCTATTATTAAATTTAATTCTATTTTTTTGGCACAAAAATTGAAAAATACAAAAAACATAGTTTCACTTTTCTATTTAATTTAGTATTAGCTATTTTTAGAAAGATATATCACTTTTAACCTATTTTTATTCTAATATAATCCTTGAAAATACCAAAAATAGTTTCAACTTTAATTTTTAGTTTTTATTTTTAATATTAACAGTTTATCAAAATCAATTAAGAGTTTTCATATTTTTTGTAGGTATTTAAATTGAATTTTCAGCTTTCTTTTGGCCCAATTTTGTAAAATCTCGGAGCCCAATTCAAACATGAGGCCCAAAATCTGAGCAGCCCAATCCCATAACCCCTTCAAACCCGTCCCAAACCTGTCTAAATCCACTAACTCGCCCCAATACCCATCGGACCCGACCCATGCTTCCTTTAATCTCAGCCTTCCATTCCGCAAAATCCAACGGCCCATCTTTTATCTTAACTCCATTTAAAAGTTTAATATTCCCCAAACCCTAGACCTAATCCCAAAGACCCCAGCCACATCCCTCTTCTCCCTCACACCCTTCTGCCATCCTAACCCAACCCAAACCCCACCATAAACGAACCATCCATGGTTCCCTCCCCTCATATTCCTTCCACGTCAGCCGAATCCATAACAAACTCTGACAAATCGAGTCCGCCTCTCCCTCACGCGCTCATCTCACCCGAATTTCATTTGAAGACTAGATTAGGATTAATGGGCGGCGTAGGATTGAGTCTCACTCAATCTACTCCCTCCACTTGTCCTTTATAGGTCGAAAAACCGAATTTTGGAGGTTTTTAGAGGATTTTCGGGTTTTCTTGGAGGACAAGGATAGAAGTTTTGAGATGGAGTATATATTTGGGGGGGGGGGATTTATAGGAGGGGTGATTTTCAGAGAAAAAAGGGAAGAAAAAGGAAAGTTCTAGGGTTTTGGAGAAATTGGACAGAAAAATCGGAGAAAATTGGGAGAAAGGTTCTAGGGTTCTTTTCAGTTTTGAGATTTTTTTTAATATTTGGTTTGAATTCCAGAAAAACAAAAATAGAAAAATAATTTGAGTTTAGATTATTGTTCGACTTTTGTTTCCATTCGAAAAATCAGAAAATACCTAAAAATATTGTTAGTTTCTTCTTTTGGTCGTGGTGTTCAAAAATGGACTTTGATTGAAGCTTGGTTCTGAGTTCGTCGCCGATTTGAGCCGAAGTGCCGATTCGAAGCTGGTTTGCGGTCCCTGTTGTAATCCCTCGTTCGAGCATCATTCATCATGAATCATTGTATTTGTTGAAGTGTTATTATTCAAGAAATTCTAATTTCAGTTTCAATTCTTTCCTCTTTCTCTTTATTTCGCTTACGAATCGAGTCTTAGATGAGCCATTAGAAGACGGATTAATTAGTGATAATTACAGATTTATTAATCTGTTTCTCTTTGGTGCTAATCTTGTCAGTTGGTTTGTTCTTGCTTAAATCTTTTCTGCTATTTGTTTTTAGTCAAAATGAGCTTGAAAGTGTGTTCTGGTTTGCAATTTTATATAGCTATGGTGTTGGATTCGTGTTGAACGTTTGAAGCTAACCCACTAAGAAAATTACAGCATGTTGGTTTGACATAACTTTTTCGGTCTGAACTCTAAAACATAGATAGGTTTTTCAATAACTTTATAAACTTTTAATGCAAGATAGAATCATTGTATTTCCATGAATTTGCTTTACCACTGCTTAGATCCATCAATTTGTATCGAAAGTAACTAGAATGTTCTGAAGTTGCCTCTTTAGTTTGAATTAGTAATGTATGATTGTTGTTTTCTTTATGAGATTCGGCGTAGTCTCTTAATTAGAGTGAGTTCATGAATTCTTCTGTGGGCTTAATCCGACTCGTAGTCCATTTTAATGTTGAAACAATGTTCTTTCAAATGGGTCTAACGTTCAATCTTAAATGAAGTGATACGACAGATTGTTTTCATCTTGGTTCATGGTTCTTGGCAGTTAGTAGGATCCTTAACGTTGTGTTTGAATAATTGGAGAAATGCTCTAGTTTCTTTCTTCCGTGCTGAATCTGAGTAGTAGGGCATCGGGTCTTTCTTCTTTTCAAACAACCATGTGTTGAAATATTCTTATCTTATTGAGTTTAGGTGGGGAATGGTGACATCTCTGTTATTTGATTCATGTTTGAACGAATGACCTCTCTTCTTGGTTCTTAAAAGTTATGGTAATCTTATAGTGGTTAAATTGCTTATGCTGTTGATTTTAAAATTTCCAAATGCATCGTGCATGATGTTGGGAATCTTATGAACTCTCTTTTTGTTGGGAATAAACCCCTTACCAAAATAATATTCACGGTAATAAAGCGGAATAATAATGTAGCACCGAGATACGGTAATTAACAAGAATAAAAGAGTAACAATGACACCAAAATTTTTACGTGGAAAACCCTTCTGAATAAGGGAAAAAACCACGACCCCGAGAGGAGCAACTGATATCACTATAGTAAGGAATTTTACAACTTTGTAGGTCGGAGGTAAATACTCCAAAGACCACTACAACACTCAAAAGAAATAACCCTCTTTTGATATTCCCACCTCACTACAATATCGCTCACTCTCTATTTTCCTCACAGACTATTTTCTTATACCTTGTCTGTGAAACCTCACTCTTTCTTTCTCTCTTTGTTGGTGTGTAGAAATGAGAGTTGAAGCTCTCCTTTTATAGCCAAAGCTTCACCCTCTAAAGCCTACAATATTTGACAATTTACACACATTTTTCACAATTCAACAAAGTTGGCTACCAAACCAAAGAAATTCAACAAGGTTGGCTACCAACCAAACCAAGTCAACAAGGTTGGCTACCAAACCAAAGAAAACTCTTATTAGGCACATGCCTAATACTTCTTCAATGAGATGGACATCATCAATCTCCCCCTCCAGTCTCATTCATCCAGAGGAGGTAGCACTGTCTTCTAGTTTGAATGCATGCCGACAAGTTCTTTGCATAGCTCGAACTTGTTCCTTGGTACCACCTTGGTCAGCATATCTGCGGGATTCTCATTTGTAGAAATCTTCAAGACTTTTAGAGATTCATCATCTACCATTTCTCGAATCCAATGATATCTCACATCAATGTGTTTGGTCCTTGCATGGTACATAGAGTTCTTGCTAAGGTCTATTGCACTTTGACTGTCACAATAGACGACATACTCCTTCTGATGCAATCCAAGCTCTTGAAGGAATCGCTTGAGCCATATCATCTCCTTGCCAGTTTCTGTAGCGGCAATGTACTCTGCTTCAGTTGTTGAAAGTGCAACGCACTTCTGCAACTTAGACTGCCATGATATAGCTCCCCCTGAAAATGTAAATAAATATCCAGTAGTAGATTTTCTGTTGTCAATGTCACCTGCCATATCAGCATCTGTATAGCCCTTCAAGATTGGATCAGATCCTCCAAAGCACAAACAATCTCCCGTGGTACCTCTCAGGTACCTGAGTATCCACTTGACTGCTTCCCAATGTTCCTTTCCAGGATTTTCAAGAAACCTGCTGACAACACCAACTGCGTGAGCAATATCAGGTCTAGTACATACCATTGCATACATCAAGCTTCCGACTGCTGAAGCATAAGGAACTTTAGCCATGTTCCCTTTCTCCTCCACTGTTGTAGGACACATCTTCTTACTCAACTTTAGATGACCAGCAAGAGGTGTGCTGACTGGCTTAGCATTCTTCATGTTGAAGCGTTCTAGTACACGTTCAATGTACTTCTCCTGAGATAGCCACAACTTTCTACTTGTTCTCTCTCGAACTATCTTCATCCCTAGAATTTGTTGTGCTGGGCCCAAGTCCTTCATATCAAATGACTTGGACAGATCTCCTTTCAACTTTGCTATCAACCCCTTGTCTTTTCCTACAATTAACATGTCATCCACATACAACAACAATATAATAAAGTTATTCTCAGAAAATCTTTTGAAGTATACACATGGATCAGAATAGGTCTTTAGGTATGTTTGACTTTTCATGAATGAATCAAACTTCATGTACCACTGCCTTGGTGCCTGCTTCAATCCATAAAGACTCTTATTCAATTTGCACACCATGTGTTTCTTTCCAGCTACTTCAAATCCTTCTGGTTGCTCCATATAAATCTCCTCTTCCAAATCTCCATGAAGAAATGCAGTTTTCACATCCAACTGCTCCACTTCAAGATCTAGGCTAGCTGCTAAGCTCAAAATTGTTCGAATAGAAGTCATTTTAACAACGGGGGAGAAAATTTCGTCAAAATCAATACCTTTCTTCTGTTCGAAGCCTTTAACCACCAATCGAGCTTTGTATCTGACCAGCTTGCCATCTCCATCTTTCTTGAGTTTAAAGACCCATTTGCATTTGAGTGGTCTTTTACCCTTTGGAAGTTCAACCAGCTTGTATGTGCCATTTTTCTGGAGAGATTCCATCTCTTCTTGCATAGCTTTCATCCACTGGTTCTTTTCTGGATGGGACAACACCTCCTTAAGACTTTCTGGCTCCCCCTCATCACTGATGAGGACATACTCTGTGGAAGGGTACCTGCGTGACTCTACCCTTGGCCTCTCTGATCTCCTCAGAGGTTGAGGTTGTTCTTCTCCCTGAGTGGGGTGCTCCACTTCCTCGACACCTTCATCAAGTTGCTCCCCCTGCTCAATAACCTCACCAGGTTGCTCCCCCTGCTCGGCAACCTCGTCGGTCGTACTTTCTGCACTTGTGGGATTGTTAGAAGTAGAAGGAATAGTAACAAAGTTAGGAATTATACCATTCTTCGCCTTTTCTGACATATCAGCAGCAGTTCCAACTTCACTTTCTCGGAAGACTACATCTCTACTTCTGATGACCTTCTTCTTTACAGGATCCCACAGTCTGTACCCGAACTCTTCATCTCCATATCCGATAAATATGCAGGGAATAGATTTATCATCCAGCTTTGTTCTCTGCTCTTTTGGTACATGTGCAAAAGCTCTGCAACCGAACACCTTCAGATGCGAGTAGGACACCTCCTTGTTGGTCCAGACTCTCTCTGGGATTTCAAACGCCAACGGAACTGATGGACTCCTATTGATCAGGTAACAGGCTGTCTGAACTGCTTCACCCCAGAATGACTTAGGCAGTTTAGCCATTCTGAGCATGCTTCTCACCTTCTCCACAATGGTGCGGTTCATCCTCTCGGCTACGCCATTGTGCTGTGGGGTTCCAGGAACTGTCTTTTCATGTCTGATCCCATGACTTGAACAATACTCTTCAAATTCCCTTGAAGTGTACTCACCTCCATTGTCACTTCGGAGACGCTTTAGCTTTCGACCCGTCTCCCTTTCTACTAGAGCATGAAACTTCTGGAAAACTTGAAACACCTGATCTTTGGTTTTCAAAATATAAACCCATAATTTTCGTGAAGCATCATCAATAAAAGTAACAAAATATTTGTTACCGCCCATTGATTCAATTTCCATTGGGCCGCAAACATCAGAATATACTAAATCAAGTATATTCAATTTTCTTTCAGACGATGTCTGAAATGAGACTCTATGCTGCTTACCAAATAAACAGTAGTCACAAGGTTTTACAGTTGTACCTTTGGCATAAGAAATGAGTGATTTCTTGGCAAGAATCTGCAATCCCTTCTCGCTCATATGACCCATTCTTTTGTGCCATAAATCTACAGAAATCTCATCTTGTGCCGCGTTCAATTCACCTTGGCATATTTCTGCATTTGTCCTGTACAACGTGCCACGAGCAACTCCCTTTGCAATCACCAATGATCCCTTAGTGAGTCTCCACTTTTGATTTGCAAAATAACTCTCGTATCCATCTCGGTCTAAAGCAATTCCCGAGATCAAGTTCATCCGCAAATCAGGTACATGCCGCACATCCTTTAGAACCAATGTGCATCCGACATTTGTCTTGATACAAATGTCACCAATCCCCGCAATCTTTGAGTAACTTGTGTTACCCATTTTCACTGTGCCGAAATCACCTGCTACATATCTGCAAAAAAGATCTCTTACCGGTGTGGCATGGTGAGATGCCGCTGTGTCAACCACCCATTCCGACTCTGAACCTGACAGGTGCATGCATTCCTCTTCCTCATTTATAAAGAGGACAACATTATCATTATTTTGCACCATGGCGGCTGTGTTGTCGTCATTCTTCTGGCCACTGGTTTCACCTTTGCCCTTCCTTGGATTTGGGCAATCTCTTTTGAAGTGACCTGGTTGATTACAGTTGTAGCAATTTCTGACTCTTGATTTGGATCGGTTCTTTGACTTCCCACGAGCTCCGGATCTACCATAGTTGTTCGAACTCCTTTGATAACTCCTGCCTCTACCTTCTGTGATGAGAGCCTGTCCTTGATTTTCAGGCTTCTTTCTCATCTTCTCATTGAGTAGAAGAGCCGATGTGACATCTTTCAACTCAATAGTAGTCTTACCGTGCAGGATGGTTGTTGCCAAGTTATCGTACGAAGATGGCAACGAGTTCAATAGCAAGATGGCTTTATCTTCTTCCTCGATTTTCACTCCGAGGTTGGCAAGCTGTGTGATTAGTCCGTTAAACACATTTAAATGTGACAAAAAATTCGTACCTTCACTCATGTGTAGGGCGTATAACTGCTTCTTCAGGTACAATTTATTTGTCAGCGTTTTGGACATGTATAGGCTTTCCAACCTTGTCCAAATTCCTCGTGCAGTGTCTTCATCAATGATGTTATTTACCACATCATCTGATAAGTGCAACCTAATTGCACTAGCAGCTCTTTCATCCAAGTCAGCCCAATCCTCAGCTTTCATGGTATCAGGCTTTTTGGAATCAACATCTAGAACCTTGTGTAATCCTTGTTGGATGAGCAGATCTCTCATCCTTCTTTGCCATGTTGAGAAACCGTTATCTCCGTTGAATTTTGCTACCTCGTACTTTACTCCGGACATTTTTATTTTTTCACCAAGTATAGTACTACCGACAGTGAATAGTATTTCAGTGAACGAGCAGAACCCGTGCTCTGATACCAGTTGTTGGGAATAAACCCCTTACCAAAATAATATTCACGGTAATAAAGCGGAATAATAATGTAGCACCGAGATACGGTAATTAACAAGAATAAAAGAGTAACAATGACACCAAAATTTTTACGTGGAAAACCCTTCTGAATAAGGGAAAAAACCACGACCCCGAGAGGAGCAACTGATATCACTATAGTAAGGAATTTTACAACTTTGTAGGTCGGAGGTAAATACTCCAAAGACCACTACAACACTCAAAAGAAATAACCCTCTTTTGATATTCCCACCTCACTACAATATCGCTCACTCTCTATTTTCCTCACAGACTATTTTCTTATACCTTGTCTGTGAAACCTCACTCTTTCTTTCTCTCTTTGTTGGTGTGTAGAAATGAGAGTTGAAGCTCTCCTTTTATAGCCAAAGCTTCACCCTCTAAAGCCTACAATATTTGACAATTTACACACATTTTTCACAATTCAACAAAGTTGGCTACCAAACCAAAGAAATTCAACAAGGTTGGCTACCAACCAAACCAAGTCAACAAGGTTGGCTACCAAACCAAAGAAAACTCTTATTAGGCACATGCCTAATACTTCTTCAATGAGATGGACATCATCACTTTTGATGTTACTGTCTGGTGCAAAATTCGTGCCACTTTTGAAAACTTATTATGCACTTGGCTATTTTGTCTACAATGACTATAATCTTGATGTCATGAAATAAGAGTTTAAAAGGAGCAAAGTCAGTTAGGGTCACGTAGTTAATTATGGGGAAACAAGAAGTCTTTCAGTGGCTCATCTAATGGCTCAGAAACTTTCTTTAACTCTCGTCTTCCTTAATTGCTTTAGATGTTTATCTGCTGGATACTTTGTTTTGGACCGAACTTGTTGAATATGAAATTGATTTGAATGGTTGTCGGGCCGTGGGAATTGGGAAAGGCCAGCTCATTAGTGATTAAATTGTTTACATGCCATAGGAATTTAGCTTGGTCAAATACATAAAATAAAAAGTCAAGAGAATTTGAGCATGATTTAGAAGTTCCCTTTTATGTAGTTCTCTTTTATTTATTTATTTTGTCATCTTATTCGCTAGGAGTATGCTTAGGCCGACCACCTTTGGGTAGGTGAACCTTTAGGATGTTTTTGTTTTAGCTTCTTTCTGAGGCGAGAGGTCCCCCTTAGTTAAATTTATCCGGGGAATGCTCCGAAGGATTTGTATATATTTTATTCCGGGATATGCCCCGAAGTATTTGTATTTGGAGATCGATAGTAGAACTCGTAGTATTTTTCTTTTTCTTTTATTAGGTGGGACGACCTCGAGCCTCGTGTGTGTTTATTTTGCTTTTCTGTGATTTTACCTCAACTTGAATATTTAAAAGCCGACTAGATCCAAAGGAATAGAAAAATATCAATTAATGTCTATTTAGCTTGTATGATTGCTCTTAGCTTCAGTAAAGAGTGCTCTTCTTGGAATACAGGGTTCAATTTTTGACATTTCCAAAGATGAATTGCCATAACATGCAGTTTGGGGCAAATGAGAAGCTTAACAGAAGATGGAGCAGATGAATAATGTACAATAGAATGATTTCACCTTTTTCCTCTTGTTTCTTTTTCTTGTCATAGGTCCCCTCTGCCTTAACAATACAATCTGACTTTGTTTTAGCATATTGTAACCGCTGCATTATATCAAAAGCTTAGTCACTGACATCCTTCTACTGCTATACACCATATAAAGTGATCAACAGCAAACCTAAAGAATATTATACAAACATATAGTCCCGGAGAAAATTAAACAAAAAAAAGTGTATCTTTCTAAAGATAGTAGTCCATAAAGTGTCTCATGTGCACTTGTATACAGGTTATTTAGAGGCAACTAGAGGACACACTTTGTAACCGTACAAGCACCAAGCACAGAGACAGTTAGGACATGCTCCAAAATGTTGAATATTAAAGGAATTTTTACACCCTATAGAAAATCTTAGTACCCTATTTATTTTAAATAAATACCATTTTAAAATATTACATCCTATAGATACCTTTTATACTTTATAGTCAAATATCTAATTATAGTTACATCCTACATTTAAGGCACCATATATGCTAAATAATATTTTTCTCTCTCCTTTTTAGTCTTTTCTCTCACATAATCACAGTAAAATTGACTTACCACGTTCTCTCTTTCTTTTTGCATACACTTTACTCTTTCTCCCTCAACCCACGATTCATACCTCTTCTCCCACCCAAATTCTCTAGTTCTCCTCCATTATCACTCCATTACAACCGCTTAGGGTAAGTTTAATTCGTTGATTTTGATAGACGAAGAGCAATTGGTTCAACTGTAGCGGCTCGATTCTGCTTGGCAGTGGTCGTCGAAGTAGGGTTCACACATTTTGCGTAATTCATGGCTTCGTTTGTGGGATTTGAGGGCGGGGGATTGTTTGTAGTTGTTGTAGGAGGTTGGGCAGATGTGTTAGGGGGCTGATCAGCCGGAATTAATGGCTGGCCGCCGGCGAAGCCATAAGGTTGTTTCTCTCTCTAGATCGCCTATTTGTATTCAGTTGTATTCGAATGTATATTTCAGCTGTATTCACATGTATTCAGTAGCATTCATTTACATATTTTAGATGTATTAAAAAGTTATGCGTATTCTCTTGTATTCAGTTTTAATCAGTTGTATTTAACTATTTTATTCAGCAGTAGTTAGTTGTATTCAAGTGTTTTATACAACTGTATTCAGTTGTAGTTAGTTATATTCAACTATTTTATTCAGCAGAAGTTAGTTGTATTTTGTTGCATTCAAGAAGTTTTATTCAGCTGTATTCAGTTGTATTTTGTTGTATTCAAGTGTTTTATTCAGATGAATTAAGTTGTATTTTGTTGTATTCAACTGTATACAGTTCTACTCAACTGTATTATTCATATGTATTTCTCTTTATTCAGCTATAATCTTTATTATGTATCTTTCAAATACAGATTAATGAGGGATCGTTTTAGTTCGTTGAGTTAAATTAGGAGAATATCATGTGATTTGATTTCCTTAGTTCGTGGAGTTAAATTAGGAGAATATTGCGCAGATACGTTACTGTATTTAATGTTAATGCCGCTTGAATACAGCTAAATACATGTCAAACTTAGCTGGAATTCCAGTTTTTACGCCTATTTTTTTGTTGTATTAATGAATACAACAGCTTAAATACATGAAATACATTGTATAAAAACATAAAAGGTATCTATAACACGTAATATAGCAAAGGGTATCTATAAATGGCTAGTTAGACCTAAAAGATGGTGCTTTATGAAAAATTCTCAATATTAAAACCAAGCAATAAGTTGATACAGCTCTCCGGATAAACTATTCTAAAGGGATGCATATTTGAGACTTCTATTTGTTTTACAAAAGTTAGTAAATTTCCTTCCAATCAAGCATATGGTCATAAGGATTTACACAAAAATGAGGAACAGGTACTGTTTAATTATTTCACAACCTCCACCTACCTTTTCCATTTTAACAATTGCTGATAAACCTCGGGTTACACCTAATTAATCTGATATTCTTTTATCACCCTATTAAACAGTTCCTATGTCTTCTTTTGCCTGTAAGGTTAAGCAGATTGTTGTGGAGCTTGGTCCATATTTTCATTTTCCTATCTATGTAGAGCATATAGATGTCTAGACTCCTGAGAAAATCAAACTTAGTGTCCAAAATATCAATAGCAAACTTTCTCATTCTAACTGGTAGGTAAATCCCCTCCACATAAAACACAAGCATACATGTATCTGATTTTTCTAATGGTGTCATTTTAGGTTTAAGTTCATGTCTCCATGGTCCTTAATTAGAGACATAACTCATGAAAGATCTACGGCCAAAGTCCAATCAATATTTAGGCAAGCAGCTATATGTTCACTTAGTTATGCCACCACAACCATAACCAGGAGAAAAATAAATTAAAAGATCAATCAAACAAACTGTAGTTAACGTAGAAAAGGGAGGAATAGCCTAGTGGGAAGGGCTCTCCACCTCCAACCACGCAATTGGGAATAAGAGCAATTGAAACAAAAATCTTTGGCTTCTGGGAAGGGTAGTCGGGGGGGGGGGGGGGGTGTTTACTATACCTTTTTGAAGATGCACAGGTATTTAGCAAGAAACTGAAATGCTTTAATCTCTAAGCATAAAGTGGATTCAGAAATATGTTTCCAAAATCCATATTTTGATAGATTATATTATTTAGGGACACATTATAAAACCAGAAAGGGCAGTCCAAGCTGAAAGACACATTTTACAAGACTATAATACAGTACACAGAGTAGTAGCTTTTTCTGATAGGACAAAGGATGTCACAAGACATAACAAGTTGATAAGGATCATATAAACATAACATTAGCATATGCTTCTCAAGGTTCCGGCTCATCAGATACTTCAGCAGATAGCTAGAGAAAATAAGGAAAGAACGAAGCAGGACATATCTGAACAGTTATGCCACAACAGCCATGTGAGTGCTGAAAACACACAAAAGAAAACATACTACAGTCCCAACTGTCATTACTCTCACCATAGGTTTGTCATAAAAAGGGAAGTTTTGCATTTGCCGCACAGCATTACTGGCAGCAGTTACTTCACTAAACACAACCCATGCTTGTCCTCTAAGTTTGGGGGTCTTCAGCGCCACTATATCGGCAATCCTCCCATACTGAGAGAACAAGCAATAAAGAGACCTCTTTAGCTCTGCAAAACAAGAAGAAATCATTAGCATAAAGCAAAGGTCATACACCCACCCTTCTGGAAACAGCTGTAGTAATACCCACTAAAAAAACAATGTAAGAACAAATATATATTATTTAGTTTAAGGAAAATTGATGGAAGGAGGTAAACATAAGAACTAATAATTGTATTCTTTATTAATTTCTAATATACAAAAGACAAGCCAGAGGATGTTTGGCATTTTCAGTAATTAGAAAAGAGAATCCGTTCAAAATGGCTCCACCATCAGTATACATAACAAACTCCAGGCACACCATAAACAAACAGAAAATAGCATTTGAAAGCATAACGAGCAAAAGAAAAATAGACAATCAATGATGTAATTATTAGAAGACCATTTCTTGATGCAGTATTACATAAGAGTTACATGTTTCATTACTCGATAGAGCACTCACAGAGCAAATCGTGAAGCTTTCTCCTTGATAATTACATATCTTTCTTGCCAAGTTTAACCCTCAACGCAGAGATTATAATATAGGCTTTGTGACGAATATGTAAAAAAACTATAAAAAAAAATGATCACCAGAAAGCTGGATGAACATCTAAGAGTATTTTGCTCTGATGTTCATGAAAGGACTTTGGGGAGAAAAAAAAAGAGAATATCATGCAGGATTCATGAATGTTGCAAATCAAGTAGAAAACCAATAAGAATAAAAGTAACTACTTATCACACATTTTAAAGCCAAAAGAACCTGTAAATACCAAAAAATTCAATCTAACTACCTCTAAGTATGCATAATCAAATAACAACAGTCAGTGTGATTCCCTCCTAACAAAAACACTTGCATTAACGGCCAAACTTTTTCAGTAAAGCACATGCCAGAGTGTCGAAGTAAACCATACCTACATGCTTTTATATCATCCTTCGATAATAGAACACATTACAGTTTGGAGAACCGCAAGTTTCTAATCGTGTAGTCAAGAGACGGCAAATTCATTGAGCATAATTTGATCAAATTACATTGTCTTTCAACTGATGCAACTACTGAACTAATATATTAACATTGTAATTACCGAGTTCTAGTAGTTCACATCTATATAGTGTGTGCTCTAACACATTCTATTCCAATACTGCAGAAATTTGTGTTTTTACGGCAAAATTGGAGTTCTGTAAACCTCACACTTATCCCCACCGCTAACATACTAGGGTTCAAAACATCAGCTAACAAACAGCTGAAATTTTGCAGCTTTTAACAATTACTGATTTCTTAACAAATGTATAATTTTGCTAAACCCTAGCTTCAATCTTGAAATAATAAGAGAAAAAGAAAAAAGTTACCTTCTTTCTTGACTTTCTCATTTAAGTTCTTAATGTAAATAGTTTGGTATGTCTCCTGTAAGCATCATTACCGGAGTACCTTTCTCCAGCCGTATCACCTGCTGTTTTTGTGAATGTGCGCGAGAAAATTCGAAGAGGCTGGAGCTGCAAGAGAGAATACAATGTGGGTTGTGGATTTATTGGTCTGGAACGCACAGTGGGCTTGAATTGTAGACCGGCCCAATAGAAAAATCGATTCAGGTGGCCAGGGGAGGAATTTGGACAAATGTCCCTTTTTAGACCACTATTTAAATTATTATATTCCCCTTTAATGTAACAGGCTAAATTGTCAGCAAAAAACAACATATACCGAACTTCTATTACTCTCTATTTGTATTTGCAAAAGAGTGGCATGAAATGAAATGAGATTAAATGGAGTAACATGGTCAATAAAAGACTCATAATTGATTCCAAATTATTTGTGATTGAGTCATAGTTGTTATTGGAGTACAAGGACATAATTTAAAGACTGGCCATACAATACAATAATTTGTCAATGGGTACTTCAATCGCATTTTATTACATAAAAACTTTATGTCGATTAACCCAATCGAGTTAAATTAATATATTGATAATGTAAATTGCTTTAACAATAACAATGCAATTTAATCGCTTTAGTAGATTATAATTCTTTTTATTCAAGTTATCATATCAGATGCTTGACATGAAGAGTTATATTTTGTTTTAGGTTATCTTCACCTGACAATATATTCGGAAATAGCCTCTTTATCTCCCGGGGTAGGGGTAAGATTTGCGTACACATTACCCTCCGTAGATCCCACATAGAGGTGGCAAAATGGTTAAAAGAAACAGATCCACCCATATTATCCATCAAAAAATGGATTGGATAATGAACCATTTAAAAACGGGTCGTATATGGATAAAGAACCATATTATCCACTTAGAAAATTGTTAACCAAATGGATAACCAATTGATAACTAATGTGTTTAACTTTTACATTTGTAAAGCCTCAAATTGGGGTTCCTCAAGTTTGGAAGACTAGGAATCCTCTCACAAGTGAACATATTTAAGAAGCTATGGATAATATGGATGTCCATATTATCCACCGGATAAACACGTTTTTATTCGTCTCAAATATAGGTCGGGTCGGATAATTTATTCATTTTTTAAATTACAAATTTTGACTCACTCATATTCGGTCTGACCCGCCCGTTTGTCACCTCTAATCCCACTTGTGGGATTCCGCTGGGTTATTGTTGTTGACCTGATAATATACATATTTTGCAGAGAAATTACCAGCTATGTCCATTTATAGGTATCTCATTATAAAAATTGGTCAATTGATAAAATATTACTAATATTAGCCAAATTAGCCAATTAGTTATTTGTAGCAAAAAAATATCAAATTTTTGCTTTGTTTTGAGTGGGTTATATTAGAATAGATTGGGCACAACTTAAGGAGCTTGGTTTGAGGGTCCTCCTCAAAATTCTGCCCCAGTTTCCAATAGCGGGGAGAAATGAATTTTTTATTGAATTGTGACTGAACCCATAGGGTTGCCTACTTATCCCCTCTTAAATGGGAATCATGTCAGGCGTAGTTCAAATTACATCATAAAGGAAAGCATAAGAGTTACATATAGTATCGCTTGACTGCATCTGAATTGATCGGCTTTGGCCAGACTTCTCCGTCCATTTCTCCAAGTATGAGGGCTCTTCTTGTCAAACCTCGGTGAACCATGTACGGACCTTGCCAGTTGGTAGAGAACTTCTTTTTGGCTTCATCTTGATGCAGAAAAATTTTCTTCAACACTAGTTGCCCTGGTGTGAACTGTCTTGGCTTGACTCTTTGTTGAAGGCTCTGGACATTCTGTTCTGATAGAGTTGGCCATGGCAGACTACATTCATTCTCTTTCCTTCTATAAGGGCTAGTTACTCATAATGATTTTTTACCCACTCTGCGTCGTCGAGCTCAGCTTCTTGTATGATCCTTAGGGGAGGAATTTCCACCTCATCGGGGATGATAACCTCTGTACTGTAAACCAGCATGTAGGGGGTTACTTCCGGTTGATGTGCGAACTATGGTGTGATACCCCAGTAGAGCAAATGATAACTTCTCGTGCCACTGTTTATGCTTCCCTATCATTTTCCTCAATATCTTCTTGATATTCTTGTTGGCGGCTTCTACAACTCCATTTATCTGAAGCATATAGGTTGTGGAATTCTTGTGTCTGATATTGAAAGTTCCGAACATAGCTTTCATCAAGTCGATGTTGAGGTTGGAGCCATTATTAGTAACGGTTGACTCTGGAATCCCGAATAGACAAACAATGCAGTCGCGGACAAAGTCTGCCACGACTTTCTTAGTCGCTGCTTTGTATGATTCTGTTTCAACCCATTTGTTGAAATAGTCTATGGATACCAGGATAAACCTATGTCCGTTGGAAGCAGCAGGCTCGATTGGTCCAATAACATCCATCGTTGTGTCAAGCTCTCTTGGAGGTACCTTTATCATGTTTGCATGTATCTGACAGCGGTGGCATTTTCGGACATACTGGATGCAGTCCATTTCTATAGTCATCCAAAAGTAACCAGCCCGGAGTATCTTCTTTGTCAAGACAAAACCGTCCATATGTGGACCGCAGGTCCCAGCATGAATTTCCTCTAGTATCCTAGATGCTTTCTTTGTGTCGACACATCTTAATAATCCTAAATCGGGAGTCCTCCTATACAAGATTCCTCCGCTATGAAAGAAGTTATTGGACAATCTCCGAAGTGTGTGTTTTTTGTAGGATTCGCAAGCTCCGGGTACTCTTCTTTTGCCAAATATTCCTTGATATCATGAAACCAAGGCTTTCCGTCTGCTTCCTCTTCGACATGGGCATAATAAGCTGGATGACTATGGATTTTCACCAGAATGGGATCAATAAAATTCTTGTCTGGATGCTGTATCATAGATGATAGGGTAGCTAATGCATCGGCGAACTCATTCTGGACTCTGGGAACATACTGGAATTCCGTCTTCGTGAACCACTTTCTCAATTCCTGTACATGATGTAGATATGGGAATATCTTAGAGTTCTTGGTCGTACATTCTCCTCGTACCTGATTTATAAGCAAGTCTGAATCTCCAATCACTATCAACTCTTGAACGTTCATGTCAATGGCCATTTTGAGTCCTAAAATGCAGGCTTCATACTCGGCCATATTATTGGTACAGGGGAACCTGAGTTTGGAAGACACTGGATAATGCTGACCGGTTTCTAATATTATGACTGCTCTTATGCCACATCCTTTAAAGTTTGTTGCTCCATCCAAGAACATTCTCCAACTATCATAGGATTCCGCAATGTCTTCTCCTATGAATGATACCTCTTCATCAAGAAAATACATTTTCAGGGGTTCGTATCCTCCATCCACGGGGTTTTCGGCAAGGTGGTCTGCCAGTGCTTGTCCCTAGACCGCTTTCTGAGTTACGTAAATAATGTCGAACTCTCTTAACAGGATTTGCCACTTGGCTAGCTTGCCGGTGGGCATGGGCTTCTAAAAGATGTACTTCAAGGGATCCATCCTCGATATGAGATATGAAGTATAGGCGTAGAAGTAATGTCTCAGCTTTTGAGCTACCCAAGTCAAAGCACAATAGGTGCCTTCCAATAAAGATTACCGGGCCTCGTACGGGGTGAACTTCTTACTGAAATAATAAATGGCTTGTTCCTTCCTCCCTATTTCATTGTGCTGCCTCAGAACGCAGCCGAAAGCTCCATATAACAATGCAAGGTAGAGCAATAAGGGTCTACCTGGCTCGGGCGGGACTAAAACTTGTGGTGTTGACAGATACTCCTTGATTTTGTCGAAGGCCTTTTGGCAGTCATCGGCCCATTTGGTGGTGGCGTCCTTCTTTAACATCTTAAATATTGTCTCACAGATAACTGTAGATTGTGCTATGAATCAGCTAATGTAGTTAAGTCTTACCAAGAAACTCATCACATCCTTCTTGTTCTTTGGCGGTGGTAGTTCTTGAATGGCTTTGACTTTTGATAGATCCAGTTCTATTCCTCGATAGCTCACAACAAACCCAAGCAATTTTCCAGCAGGAACCCCAAATGCGCACTTTGCGTGGTTTAGTTTCAGGTTGTATCTCCGCAGTCTATTGAAGAACTTCCTCAGATCTTCTATGTGGTCAGTGGCTTTCTTGGATTTGATAATAACATCATATATATATACCTCGATTTCATTGTGTATCATATCATGGAAGATGATAGTCATAGCCGTCATGTAGGTGGACCATGCATTCTTCAGGCCGAATGGCATCATCTTGTAACAGTACACCCCCACGACGTAATGAAAGTCGTTCTCTCAGCGTCTTCCTCATCCATCCAGATCTGATGATAACCAGCGAAGCAATCCACGAATGACTATAGCTCATGTTTGGCGCAATTGTCAATCAGGATGTGTATATTTGGAAAAGGGAAGTCGTCTTTCGAACTGGCCCGGTTGAGGTCTCGATAGTCGACATAGATTCTGACCTTCCCATCCTTCTTTGGCACTGGCACAATATTGGCTAACCATGTAGGGTATTATACTACCCTGAGAACCTTAGCGTTGATCTGCTTGGTAACTTCTTCCTTGATTTTCAAACTCATATCAAGCTTGAACTTTCTGATCTTTTGCTTTATCGGTGGACACATTGGATCGGTTAGCAGTTTGTGAGCCACAATAGACGTACTCAAACCAGTTATGTCATCATACAACCAGGCAAATATGTCCTCATACTCCTTTAGAAATTCTGTATATTCTTTCTTCTTTGATGGTGATAGGTGAATGCTGATTCGTGTTTCCTTGATGTTTTCTGCATCTCCTAGGTTGACAATCTCGGTCTCGTCTAGGTTGGACTTAGGTCTGTTCTCAACTTCTTTGACAATCTCGTCAGGTATGTCATCTTCTTCTAAATCCATGTCCGTTTGTTGTGTTGTCTTATTGCATGTCATAGTCATTGGTTCATCAAGACAAGTAATAGTAATGTTGTATTGGTAAAGCAAGGAGAGAAAACAATAGCAATAAATATTAATTCATAAGAAAAATCAGAATGTTTTTGATAGATTGAGTAACAGTTTTGAACACTGAAGATCTTATTGCGGGAATTGAAAATGCAAAAAGAAAATCATTTAGTAAAAACAGTGAATAATGCTTGTTTTAGCCTTGCTACCCCGAGGCACGTTGGGCTTTGGTTGCCCTGATGGTCCAACTTTTGAGACGTGCCCCTCTACTCACAGCCTGTACGGAAGGGCCTTCCTCCCCCTCATCCTCAAGAATAATGCAATAGTCCATATCATTGTCCTCTAGAAACAAGTTCTTCACTACTGCAAGTGCCTCTTCTTCATCTGACCCATAAATAATGTCAGCCTGTTGGAAAGTCTGCTTCAGATACGGTATTGGCTGCTCCAGTGGATAGTAAGGGCCGCACCATGGTGGCGGCCAGTTATTGAATTATTCCCAGGTGTATTCATATCCCAAATCGAAGGTAGTGCCATGTTTCTTGAGTTTTATGGGTTTAGAGATTCCCTGGATGTTTTTGCCGAGCCTTTTGCCAAGTTTGTACCCACTCCAACTCAGTATACTCTCGATTTTGCCATCCCACCATTTGTCTTTGTCGATAACATTGACCCGCTCAATGTGGTTGTAAGTTTCTCCACCCAGTTTCCTTCTTCCCTCGATTGTCGGAATGGTCTGGCGACTGTATATAGGGTTGCTACCATCGCCGTGAATGATCACTTCCTGGTGATTCTATGCAAATTTTGTTGCCTGATGCAGTGTTGATACTACGGCCCCAGCATCATAGATCCATAGCCATCCCAGCAGCAAGTTGCAAGACGCTGGTACATCTATCACCTGGAAATCGACCTCGAACCAAGTTGGTCCCATCTGCAGGTATAGTATAATCTCACCAATGGTTGACCTCTGAGAACCATAGAAGGCTTTCACATTGATTGCTCCATCTTTTTTCTCATGCAGCCCTTTATCCATCTTCTTGAGTGTTACCAGCGGACAAATGTTAAGACTGGAACCTCCATCGATCAGGATTCTGGTGATGAAATAATCTTCGCATTGCACGGTGATGTGCAATGCTTTGTTGTGCCCTAGCCCTTCAGGTGGTAGCTCGTCCTCATGAAAGGTGTTCTTATGGCTTTCCAGCACTTGTCCTACCATATTAGCCACTTCCCCGCTAGTGATGTTACTTGGTACGTATGCTTCATTTAGCACCTTTAACATAGCATTCTTGTGCGTATCAGAATTTTGCAGCAAAGAGAGAATGGATATTTGCACTGGCATCTTGTTTAACTAGTCGATGACCAAATATTCCTTGGCCTGTATTTTCCTCCAAAGGTCATCTGGACCTGTCTCAATGAGGGGTGGCCGATTGGAGTCCTGCTTGCTTGATTCAGCTAGATGTTCAGGGGTATAGACTCTACCAGTTCTTGTCATACCCTGTGCTATGACAGTTTCTTCAATCCTGACCTTGCCCTTCCTTCTCGCCTCGACTGCATAGTCCCAGGGTACAACATTTGTATAGAAGGGTGGCATGGTTGACATCGCCATTGGGATCGGCGCAGCTATCCTCACTTCGAATGGAACATGTGCCTTGGGTAGCAAGACTGCAACCTCAAATGGTGCGGGTGCATTTGTTGGAGACACGAATTCAACCTCAATTGGTACCGATACCTTTGGGGATGGCACTGCTTCAAACTCAAGAGGTACAAACATATGTACCTCAACGTACTCGGACGGTTGGATCTGGACTATGATTGGATTGAGAGTAATTGTCGGTTTCTTCGGGTCATCACCTTCTGCGATCAACCCGATTGATCCCTCGGGATCCCAGTCATCTTCTACATCAATCATGTGGATACCTCCACCCTTATGGTATGGCAGAGGGTTGTTGCAGACGTTTGGAACGGGCTCCTTTGCCACAATGACCTTGTTATCAATCAAGGACTGTATCTTATCTTTCAAGGGGCGACATTCATCGATGGTGTGTCCTTTCATGCCGGAATGGTACGCACAAGACTTGTTTGGGTTAACCCACTGAGAAAGATTCTCAAGGGTTGCAGCAGGGATGAGGGTGACATAACCAGCAGCTTTGAGCCTCTCATACAGCTGGTCGATTGGTTTAGCAATGGTTGTATATTGTTTTGGAGGTTTGCGATCAAAATTAGGTCGGGGTCTAGGGAAATTTTGGTGTGCAGAGCGTGATTGATAATGGGACGGTTGAGCATTATAGGTTTGGTAGACATTAACGGATTGGGAGTATCTGGGTGAAGTAGGTTGATATGTAGGAGGTGGAGATGATTGATAAGTTGGTGGTAGAGCTTGGTATGAGGGTGAGAGTGCTTGGTAATTTGGGGTTGGCTGGTATGTGAGTGGAGGTGTTGGGTAAGCTTGGGATTTGAGGGGAGACTTGGTCCTTTGTGCAACCATCACAGTCCCGACGTCCCTTTTCTTGGACACACCACCAGACTGTAAAGCCTTATTTGTAGCTTGCAAGGCCTCGAAATTTGTAACCATACCACTTTTAATACCTTCTTCAATTCTTTCACCTAATTTGATAATGTTGGAGAACTTGTGGTTCTCAATCATTATCAGTCGTTCATAGTACTGCGGGTTCTTGAGCCCGGACAAAGAACTTATTCATTTGCTCCTCTTCTAAGGTGCATCTGACCTTAACAACTTCGGACCTCCAGCGAGTAGCATACTCGTGAACGTCTCCGTGGGCTTCTTCTTCAAATTTTGGATATAGAACACGTCTGGTGTGTTCTCTGTATTAAACCTGAATCTGACCATAAAGTCATATGTCATGCCCACCCAGCTTGACCACTTCTTGGGATATTGGCTGATGTACCAAGATAATGCATCTCCTTTCAAACTCCTCATAAACAGTTTCATACGGATCCTTTCATCCTTCCCTACTCCAACCAGCTTGTTGCAATATGTCCTCAGATGGACCCTTGGATCACTCGTACCATCAAACATTTTGAACTTAGGAAGTTGTTACTCCTCGAGTAGCTCGACATCAGGCTGTAAGCAAAGATCCTCATAGTTCAGCCCCTCGATTCCTTTGCTTCCCTCAATGCCCTAAATCCGGCTGGTCAATTTCTTAAGTTCCTCGTCCAAGTTCCTGATAAGCAGATCCTTTTCATCAGACTTAGGTGTGCATGAGATAGGTTGGGTGGTGTGTGTCATGGTCTCCACGTAGATAAGATTGTTATGGTAGCCTAGTGTATGGGTGTGGAAATGGTCGTTTGGGGAGTTTTGAGTAAGGGTGTTTATCGGGCCGGGCTGACCCGTTTTCAGCCTGCTTCAACCCGGGTCAGCCCGCTACTGTTCACGTTGGGCCGGGGGCCGGGTTGTGTACGTTCACGTTTAGACTAACGGTGCCCCGAACCCGTTAAACCCGAATTTCCTTAATGGGATGAACACGGGCTGCAGCCCATTAGCAGCCCGGTTTACATTTGAATTTTTTTTAAATTAAATTGGACCGTTCCCAACTGTAAAATTCAGAAATGACCGTTGGGGAACGGTCAGAAATTGCAGAAATGGCCAATTTCGGCCCCCCATTATTAATATAGTCCTCCTACCCTAAAATCTATAATTAGCCCCCTTCTTCTTCATTTTTCTCATAAATTCACTCTCTTACTACTCTAATTCTCTATCAAGTATCAAACTCTCAATTCTCTCTTGATATTATAGTTCTTAAATTCTCAAATCTCAAATTCTCAATTATTTATTATTTCAAGTTTCACCAATTATTTAGTTTAGCCATTACAAAATTATTATTATCAAATATCAATTATTCAAGTGAAGTGTGGTATCAATTATCAAGTATTCAAGTATTATCAACTATCAAGTTTTGGTCTATCAATTGAAGTTTGAATTTTGATATCAAAAATTCAAAATTAGTGCGGCATAAGGAATCCTGGTACACTCGTTCCATCTCTTTCTCTTATTTGGTGTACACTTATTTTATTAATTAGTTTCTTAATTTAATTTCTTACTTGAATTTCTTAATTTAATTTCTTAATTTAATTTCTTAATATAATTTCTTACTTTAATTTATATAATGGATTTACTTAGAGTGGCCAAAAAAGCGTGCACTAGAGGTGGTAGTAAGAAAACTTCAAAAAGAACAAGAGGTGGTGTTGGTTCTTCTAGTAGCTTTACACATATTTCTGAAAGTTCACCTGAAAATTTAAATATAGATTATGAGCGAATGCAAGAAAATTATGGTGTAGATGATGATTTAGATGCTTTGTTAGATGATATTCAATCACCCGATAATCTTGACACACCACCACCTACACCTGGTAATGCTAGTCAAACTCAAAATGTTAGGGGTGCAGGTGCAACAAGTAGGCCTCCTCTCCCTATTAAGAAGAATCAATGATTAAGAAGTAAGTGTTGGATGTTTTTTGAAAGACTAGAAGATAAAAAAAATATGTAAAATGTAAAATTTGTAGTGAACATTATAAACATGATCCCGGTAAAGGAAGGGGAACGGGTCAACTTCGTAGGCATATGGAAGAGAAACACCCTCCTGAATGGGGAGTAGATGAGTTATCTGGGCAACAAAGACTTAACCCGAGTACTGGTGGGTTATTTGGGAAATATGATATTAAGAAAGACCGGGAAGAATTAGCTAAAATGATTGTTTTAGGTTGTTTACCTTTTAGTTTTGCTTCTTCACCGTATCTTGTTACTTATATTCAAAGAATTTATAACCTTATGTTTAAAGGTATTTCTAGAAGTACTTGTAGAACTGATATCTTTAGGCTTTTTGGACAATATCAGACATATATACGTTATTTGTTCGCAAGTCTTCCTTGTAAAGTTTCTCTTACTTCTGATATTGGTCGTGCTGTGAATGGAAATGATTATTTGAGACTGTTACATGCCATTGGATAGATGATAATTTTTGTATGCAAAAACGTATTATTGCTTTTAAATATGATGAAGATCAAAGTCATACTGGTGCATTTATAAGTAATACTATACATGAAGTTGCTATATTTTATAATCTTGCAGAAAAAGTTTTGTGTATGTCATTTGATAATGCTTCTAACAACACTGCTGCTATTACAATATTAAAATTGCATCTACACCCACCAATTCCTGAAATATTTCATGTTAGATGTGCATGTCATATTTATAACTTGATTTTGAAGAGTGACCTTGAATTATTTAGAGATGAAGTTACTTTAATTAGGAGAGCTGTTGGTGTAATTCAAGAAAATAATAGAAGTGCTAGATTAAATACATTTAAGGAAAAATGTGTACACTATGGACTAAAACCAAGACTCATGCCTGAAGAAATAGTTACTAGGTGGAATTATACTTATTTGTTCTTAAGATGTTGTTATAAATATAGAATGCCTATAACTGAAGTTGCTAATTCTCATTGTACCGATCCTAACCGTTTGTTAACATCTAGAACTTGGGAAGTCATTCATGATGTTATACAATTTTTACAAAAATTTTATGTGGCTACACTTGAGTTTTCTGGAGCTTATTATCCTACCATTTCAAATGGTTTAGTTCATATTGCTGAAATTTCTCTTTTACTACATAATTTGAAGCAGAAAGAAGGATATGCTACTGTTGTTGAATCTATGCTAGATAAGTTTAAAAAGTATTTCTACCAAATTCCCTATATTTACCTAATTGGTGCTATTTTAAACCTTACTGTCAAAATGATAAAGTGTCGCCAATTAATTAGAGCTTTATATACTTATATGGATGTTGGCCCAACTGAAACTCCTGATATTGGCACTTGTATTTCTGAGCTACACACACATTTACAAACTTTATATAATTATTATGCTAACATTGTTGATGCTTCTTCGGTTGTAGATGCAAATATTCCTTCAACTAATCCTTCAACATCTGGAACAACTATGGATGATGATGATTGTGTTCAAGATTATCAGATTTGGTCTACACTAGGAGAGCATCAACAAACCAGTAGCAGGAATATTGATGAACTACAATTCTACTTGCAAAAGTCACCAGAGCCCCTCACAAAGGATTTTCTACCGCTGAGTTGGTGGAAGAGCAACTCAAATCAATTTCCTGTTCTTTCGGCCATGGCTCGAGACGTGCTAAAAGTGTCGATTTTAACAGTCGCATCAGAGAGCGCATTTAGCCAAGCAAGGCAGCAGCTAGGAGATACCTGTCATTCATTGGGCAGCAACGCTTTGGAAATTCTAGTCTGCTTCAGAGATTGGATAAGATTAGAACGGCGAAATCAAGGGCGTGACGAGGTAGACGAAGAGGAGGACCAAGAAATTGGAGATATAATGGTTTATGGTTCCGATTCAACCAATCTTGGAAACCAAGAACCTCATGTTGACATGGAAGAACTTACAAAAATGATGCAAAGCATGTGATGTACTATTTCTTATTTTTTATAATTATTGTAAACTTTTAAGTTTTAATTTGCAAGTTCAAAAATAAAAAAATAAAAAAAGAACTTGCAAATTAATTTGAAATATTAAAAATATAAATGAAAGCCTTCGGAGTTTGTTCCTTACATTTGCCTATTGGTCTTATACCCTTATTAAATAATTTTTTGTAGCCACTTACTTTCCAATTTCAATTTTATAATTATAAAATACAAATTTCAAATTTAAAACTTTAAACTTTAAACTTCAAAATTTAATTCTAACCCTTAAGTTTGCAAATACTTAACTATCAATAACATTGAATAAGAAAAATAAAATTTAAATTAAAAAAAAGAAAAAGAAAAAAAATTAAGCTCGGCCCGTGTGAGCCCTAACCCGTACGGCCCCACAAAAACCCGAAAAATCCCAGCCCTATAACAACCCATTATCCCCAGCCTGCTAATAGCCCTCTCGCTAACCGAACGGGCTGGGGGTTTTCCCGTTTAGCCCGTCCCAGCCCGCCCGATAAACACTCTTAGTTCTGAGGTTCTGGGATGAGTAATGGAGTGTTGTTTGGGGTATGGCATGTGTTACATTGGTTCTTTGGTGGAGCAACATGATGATGAGGTGTGGGATGATTCTGTTCTTTTGGGATATTTTGAGGAGGTGTGGGGTTTTGAGTGTTGGGGAAGTTGATATCTAGGGTGTTGAGGGAAAATGACAGGTTTGCCAGATTTCGAACCTAATCGAGCTCTTCCTGGAATTTCAACAGTTTTTATTCAAACTGTGACACATTCTCGTTAGGAACCCGAATACCCTAACCATCAGTGGCCTCTACCCGTTCAGTTGTGTTCTCCTTCCTGATGTTGTTTAAATCTTCCATTTTACCTTTGTTCTTGCCTTTAATGGGACTAAGAGGAGGAGTGGGTAGAGGTCCCCTGGATCTTGTGAAATAAGATGATGATGCCAGAGTGCATAAACTAATCTTTGGGGAGGGGAATAATAAAACAAAAAGTAATCAAGTCAGTAAGGATTATAAAATGTATTGCAATATTTAAACACATAGTGCGGGAATGTAAATCGTGTCCTAATCTGGGAACCTCTTTGTGCCCGAGGTAGACCTAGAGACAAATAGACTTGGAGAACTTAAAATGCTAAATGGATTATTTTATTGATAAAAAATAGACGAAACCCAAAGCGACACTAAATAAGCAAGAAATAAAAGTCACTAATGGTCATTGGCCTTATTACATTCCTAAAGCGAAAAGGTAAATTCCTATCTATTTGGTCGTAGAAGGACCTTCCCCAGATTCGGCATCCTTGGCTCCGTCGAACAGCTTCCCCAATTCACGAAGTCCCAACAACAGGTATGCTCTGGGTAGATGTCCACCTTCGGTCCCTTCAGCGTTTTGACAGTCTCCAACCCTTTTGAGAAATTTTCCCTCTAGTTCTACTATGCCTCGCTCCAAGTATCCTAGCCTTTTGTTGGCACTGATAGCCATGTCTTTCCATTCCTCAATCAACTTCTTGTTGGACTCTTGTATCTCGCGGTGTTCGCTCTCGCATTCACGGATCCTTTTGCGCAGCTGGTTGTACTTGACCCGCACCTCAGCCTTTTCATCTATAATTTTGTGACCTTGAATGAACCCTGGCTGGACCAGACCATCCCAATTGTCTTCCAACCAACACGAATAGAAAGGGGTACAACCGGCATGATATATGTTTGGCTCGATAGTGTATTTCCCCATTACGATCTTGTTGTGCCACATGTGCTGGGCTTGGTACTTGTGGGGACTATCATCATTTTGGAAGTCAGCTCGAAGATGGTTCATCTTGTCGACCCTGGGTATGACTTGCTTCCTACCTGCTTGCCTCATAACTCAAAGAAGGACGTAAGGGTATGTTCCTCTTAGACCAATCAGTATAAGGAAAGGTGCATCTCTGGATCGGGCGATGAACTCCTCTGTCGAAAACCACTTGAATATCCATTGAACCTGTTCTTCAGTCATATTATCAAAGAGCTCAACCCATACTTTGGCATTCTCAGGCTGAGCGAACATGTCGGGGATGTAATTCATTTGCTTTGGATGGTGGAAAGCGATGTGATCATCCTAGGTCCTTCACTGAATTTCTTGTCGGTATTCGCCATTTTGGAGATGTTCCATGAGCCAAAGCTGAAGTAATAGATTGCAGCCTTCGAAGTGTCTCGCTCCTCGTTGACACTTTTTTAAGGCTCGGTATATGTCTGCGATGATCATGGGTACAATATTGAATGTCTGCCCACCAATCCCCTCCATTAGAGTCTTGGTTACCATAGCCAACCTAGTATAGATTCTCCATTTCTTCATGGGAAACATGATTAGACCTAGGAAGCAAAACATGAAGACGAATACCCTACGATAGATATGTCCCAATGACGTGATGACAAACTCTTCATGGTAGGTATGATATGATTTGTTGTTATCGTACCTTTCATAAAGGTAGTCAAAAGGGATATATGATTCCTTTAGGTATACTAATTCTGTATTCTTCTTCAAACCCATCATTTTTAGGAAACCCTTGCCTATGCGGTTCTCAAGCATTAGCAAACCCGGGGTTTCCCACACTAGATTGGCCAGTCCTCCTATCCCCTCTAGCAAAGAGGTCATTTCGATGTCCCCAAAGCGGAACATGGCCCTTTCACAATCCCAAAACAAGGTAGCATCTTCTATTATCATGCTGTTAGAGTGGACCTCCAGGAGGGATGTAGATTGCCCAGATATCTTCTGATGAGGGTTTTGTCACTAGAATGTAAATCTTCCCACCAGTTTAGCAATCTTGGATGGATATTGGTGACCATGCCAATCTGGGGACTTTGTGCCTCATATTTCTGCAAGTTAAACAAGGTTAGGCCCTCACCCTCACCAGACTCGACTATTTAATATTAACAATTAGCATAAAGCATTTAGTTCTTCAAATAAATGCACAGAAACGTGATGATGTCCGTTTGGGTTTAGGGAAACCCAATGGACCTTTGGACAAGGATATCGTAAACGATCATTATGTGGACAACATAACTGGCCCGACTAGGTTTGACCATGATGCATGCGCAATTTAAGTAGAGTAAGGTTTCTATGGGGTTTTAGACCGGTACCCTTGAGTGGATAACTCAAGGGGGAAGGCACAGAACTGTCGACTGCACCGTTGATCGACTAGTTTTACCACAAATAAGCCTTTCCGAATTTAGGGGGTAATGATATAGGAAGGGCGCAACCACTCATCAAGCATTGCTATAGTATTTGTTTGGACGAGTGGAGTATGATGTTGAGCATGATTATGCAATAATTAAAAGCACGTTGACATGTATTGGCACATTAAAAGAAGCGATAAATACATCAGTTTCATAATTTAAAGCAGCTACAAAGGAAGAAAACAAGAAAGATATGTCAGTTTCGCTTTTGAAGAAGAAATTAAACGCTTAAAGAAATTAAACAAAATAGTTTCACATAGGGAGGGTACAAATTCACAAAAAGGGTATGAAATGGTAAAAGCCTGAATATCCCCAGCAGAGTCGTCATGCTGTGGCGCCCCCTTTTTCCTTCGCGGAATCGGGTTTATGACATTTTGGTATGGGACAAATCTTTCCTTTTGGGAAAGAGGGTTTACATTTTGGAGAGTTGCCACCTAACGATTTTTAAGGTGCATTAGGGCACATGTAGGGTTCATTTATAACTACATTCGGTAACTAGAGATAGGGTAAGTGCTTGAAATTATCCTAACGGGAAGGTGTTAGGCACCTCTTAGGATCCACTAGTGTGGTTCCCGGCCAAACAGTTTTTTATGAATTTGTACAATTAGTAAATAAACAAGTATGACTCAAATAGTATGGGATTTAAGTTTAAATACACAGGTGTAAGAAACAACTAATAAAAATCTAGATTTGAAAAGAATTATAATCTAAGCATGTTTATGAATGTAAATGGTGGAGGAAGGGTGTCGTAGGTTTGTTTGTAATATGGATCACATCAATACAATACCCGGTATGACACTCCTCAAAGAGGGACTACACATGGTATTAACGCACCGGTCATCATATCCATAACTACCATTTCCCGCCCCGTGAAGGTAATTAAAGCGAGGGTTGGTCTCGACCCCTATTACATGTTGTTACCCGTCTCTTCCTATCAGCCTCAGAGGAATTTAGGACTCCTATCCTATAAAGGGGGTGCTACGAAGACCCTCAGATTTAAAGGCAAAATACTAGGCGACAAATAAGAACACATAGGACTGTATTTATGGGGGGAAACACAGAAAATAGATAGAAAGCTCAGATATACCTCCACAAGTAATGCACATAGACAACATGACTCATACACAGTTAAGGTCTAAATTCAGATCCTATGCATGGTATCTAAGTGACAACAGCAGAATCAGATTTATTATATGACTCAGAAAAGAAGCTTGAATCAGGCTTGCCTACTGATTCTAACAATTGATAATTAAGCAGCATACATAAAGAAGCATATTTCCAGTTTTGACAAATTTAGCACCTAAGGCTTGCCTAGTTGTAAATAGTGTTCCAGCTATCAGGATTATTTAGATAGGACTGTTTGAATTGTATTACAAAACACGTTGTTCTAAATGTTTTGAATTCCTGAATTATTACCAACTGGGTTAATCTATTTTTTTAATTAAACTAGAGATGCCCAAGAGGATGTGAATACAATTCTAAAGGCATGATATCTAATGCACAAAAAATGCAGAGTGATGTATATGCCAGACCTGAGCAGGATTTGTTTTTAGAATACGCAGAAGATATGGAAATGACCTATTTATTAGCGTTGTTTTTATCCTAAGGCAGGATCTCTAAGTGTACATGGCAGCGCATAACATAATGGCAAAGTGCTAGTCACATATGATTTTGTAGGGATCCACATGCTGAAACAATAAACATGGGACCTAAGAGCATGATTTCTAATGCATGTATGAATCCTAAGCATGGAAACTATTGCGCAATTAGTAATATAAACCTAATAACATGTTTTCTACCCTTAACAGATATGGCATGTATATTTACCCTACCCATTTTCACTAGCCAACCCCAATACTTGTATACAACAGATTATTACAAACCAATACTGAAATTACATAATAAAAGTTACACTACAGAGAGACTGAAAACATGCCCAAACTTTCAGCACTTGATTAGGACTTCCTCCTTCAGTTATGTAATAAATTACCTCAAGTACCAAAAATTGTTCCATAGCATTTCTCATATCTATATGTGTCAGAGTTCCTTAAAGACCTCAAGGGATCCCGGGCAGTGCTCACACCCAGATTTCATAGCCAAGATAGAGTAAGTGCAGTGTGGAAAGGCCGTCTTTTGTGTGTCCAAGTTAAGAGGGAGCTCAAGGGTCCCAAGGCAAGGCTCACACAAAAGGGGCAGAACATAATGGTCTAAGAGTAAGGTGAGAGTGCTTGACATAAGTTTAAAAGAGTCGTTTTGGAAACAGTTTTGACAATGAATAGTTTGAAATAAGTTTTGGAAAAAAAACATAGAAGTATTTGCCTTAGTGAAAAAACAGTTTGGAGAAAAAAGAAACAAGGCAATCAGCAAATCAAGACCAAACCAACATACATAGTTCAAACACAAACAGGGAAAGAAGGAATTGGGGATAAGTAGTTCATATGTGAAAGCATATTTTCACACAGGTTAGTACCAGAGAAACACTACAGAACTTAAATAGTCATAACAATAGTCTATCACGAAGTGTTCATGCTAGGAGCTTAACAGTATTAGATCAAGGGAAGCTAAACAGAATTACTCATTAGTTTTAGGGGTAAGGGTTCAGGATCACATAGTGATAGGGTGTCACAAACACATGCTTACAATGTATTGGCGGTTAGGGGGTTAGGGCAGAATAGTAGTAGAAAAATGTAAGAAGTCAGTAAACATGCTGAATTACAGGGAAGGGGTCTATTACACAGAGTTAGTCATGCTACTTAGTGTTAATAAAGTACGTTAGGAGTCGATGATGCTAATATGAGCATACTAGTTGAGGAAAATAAACAAGAACTCAAGTAAATATGTTGTCCCAGTATCATACAAGACAAGTGAGACCCAGACATGCTGATTACACACTTGAACAAGAGAGGGCAAAACTTAAGCATACTGAATAAAGCAATAAACAAGAAAGGTAATTAAATACATAAGCCATTAAATTAGTGCAGGAGGGGACATGGATTTACAGACAGGGTGCACATAGAGTTGAGTTTCAGAATTGAACTAGGAACATACTAGTTAAGGAAGCAAAAATGCATAAATTAAAGCAAGTAAAGTTCCACAGTCTAGCCTTGGCTTTTAGCCGGCTAGACAAGCACTTAGCACAAGTAGCAGAGAAAGAAGATAGAGTTTGTGTGTGTGTGTGTATTCTCAACTATTGTTCGTGTCTTAAGACTGTAGAAGAGAATCATTTATATAGTAGTTTGAAAACTGGTTAAAATAGGCAAGAATCAATTCTTCAGTAATTATAGAACTCCGTATAAAAAATGGTTCGAATCTCCCTTTGATTAAGGGAGTCAATGTAAATGGTAAAGAGTATGTGACAAGTAATGAAAGAAATCATACACGGCTGGAGTATAACAAATAAGGAAAGATTTCAAAATAGTACTAGTATAGAACATGTAATTAAGGCTAGGTTCAGAAAGTTTTCAAACTAAGAAAACAATTAGTAAGAATTAAGTAGCAATGCAGACAAGGCAAGGGAGAATTAATTAAGGCAAGTGACTAATCAAATTAAGTAGGAAGGTAGGAGACGGGGGGTCCAAAGAAAAATGTTCAAATCACACCAAGTAATAAGGAATTCAGAATCAATCAAAGAGAAAGTCGTGCAAAAGAGTGAGCATGTTTAACATATAAATAGAGCAAGACATGGGTAGTCAAGAATTGGCACATAACTCCAGCAAAACATGAATCAGTGAGAAAGATGCAAGATGAATACAAACACATATAATTTGGGGTAAGTCTAGGTTGAGAAACTCAGTAGAAGCACATCAAGGCAAGGCAGTCACAAGAAATCACAAGAACTCAAAAGAAAAATGAGAATCAGTAAGTCATGCTAATACACAGAAACAAACGAAGAACCCTAAAAATTAAGGTTTTTGACATAGGCTAGTTAGGGTCAAGGAAGAATTCCACAAAATCAGTCAAAATACATAGACGCAAGGGATTAAGCACTTAAAACCATAAAGCGTTTCGAAGAAAAAGATTTTTTGAAACTCTAGTTTAGGAAGATGACAAGCCACTCGAAAATCAAGAGATTTCCCATAAAATAGTAAAAATAAGTTCGACCCTTCTCAGATCTGTATAGATCTGAGAAGTTTAAGAGACGAAATTAGGGTTTTCAGTAGAATAACTCGAATAGAGGAGAAAAATTAAACAAACATTTTAAACATACAAAAATCAGAAGAAAGAAGCGTTCTGAAAAGGTGTTTAGGAACCCTGGTTCGAAGACTAAGAGTTACTTTAGAAAAATCGGAAAAACCTTAGAGGAAAACAACAAAAGTTCATAATATACACATATCTAAGACAGATCTAAAAGAAATCGGAAAATATTAAGAGTTAGGGTTTCAAAGAACCCAGAGAAGATGAGAAAACCTTAAAAGGTTATCGGTTTTAGCCGGAAAAGTCATAGATCTTACTCGAACGGCCTGAGGTGGCCGAAAAATGGCATGAAGGGCCATGGGTAGGAGTTAAACCGCTCCAGGTTCACCTGAGGACCTTAGGTTAGTATCAAACCGACGTGGGGTGAAGCATGGTCCAAGAGATGATGAGAGGCCATGGTTTCCGGCGAGAGAGGTGGCCGGAGAAGGTGGACAAGGTCCATCGGAGAGGAGGGGAGAGGAGAAGGTTCTAGAGAGAACCAGAGATATAGAAAAAGAGATAGAGATATTGGTTGAGAGAGAATGAGAGGGGGGAAATGAGAGATGGGGGTAGTCATTAGGGTTTAATATGGTATAGGGGGATCTGGACCGTTGATTGGAATTGATCAACGGTCCAGATTTGTCACAACCCCAACCCCGGTCATGATGGCGCCCAATACACTACTAGGCAAGCCCGACCATTCAACAACATTATCTCAAATTCTTATTTAGATTATAGATAAATATCATAGAGAATTTACTGAGTCATTATATACAAGTGTATAATTAATAACAAAACTGCGGAAGTTCAATTAAAATACCACACCATAGCCCAACAGAATCTGGTGTCACGAATATGAGCCTCTAATACAGAATATCCACCTATTACAAGTCTGTCTAGGAAAAATACGGAATAAAAGATAGAGATAGAGGGGAGACATCAAGGCTGAGAACGCCATGCATCTACCTCAATACTCCCGGATACTGCCTGCTCAGCTAAACAATTCCTCACTTAGCCTGTGGTGTACCTGGATCTGCACGCAAGGTGCAGGGAGTAATGTGAGTACTCTGACCCAGTGAGTAATAAACATAAATAAAGTCTGAGAATAAAAAATCATGGAAAAATACAAAGTAAACTATAACTGGCAGTTTAGAACAACAAATAGTGAAATAACAAGTCAATTAAGTTAGAGTACCAAATACTGAGAAAGGTATAACAGATAAAAACAAATGCATGAGTGCAATGCAATGCATATGATGGTACACTCTAGTACCCACTGCGGCGTGTAGCCCGAGCCATCCATTTATTTATTGTCGACGGCGCTCACTAGGGGTGTGTGCAGACTCCAGAGGGGCTCCTACAGCCCAAGCGCAATATCAAGCCATCTCGTGGCATCAAATCTAGGCCCTCGGCCTCATATCAATCTCAGTATAATCACCCAGGCTCTCGGCCTCAATATCAATGTAATCAACCAGGCTCTCGACCTCAATATCAATGTAATCAACCAGGCTCTCGTCCTTAATATCAATATAACACTGCTGCGGCGCGCAGCCCGATCCATGCTCAGTCCAGAAATCATCATAAGCCCCTTGGGCATTTGTAAAATAGTAGTTCTCAGCCCGAAATATCATTTAGAAATATCATTTAAGTTTTCAAATCTTAGAAAGATGGCTGAGTTTGCAAAACAGTATTTAAAACCTTGGACTGAGGTCAAATTATATGCAAAATATGCGAAAGCAGTGATATCAATCCCTGAAGGATTCAAATAATTGGCAAGAAACCCAAATGTAACAATTAAATCCAAGTAAGGATGATTCTCAATTTAGTTCAAGTAGAAAACACGGTAAAAACATCTCTCGGGACGGACCAAGTCACAATCCCCAACGGTGCTCTACCCCACGCCCGTTATCCGGCGTGCAAGTCACCTCAATATAGCGTTACGATGTGAAATTCCGGGGTTTCAAACCCTCAGGACATCATTTACATCAATTACTCACCTCAAGACGGTCAAAGTCTAGCTCGCTATGCCCTTGCCTCTCAAATTACCCTCCTCGTGCGACGAATTTGCCCAAAATCACAACGAATATGTCGCATTATGCAAAAGAGACAATACCCAATCGAAAAATATCAAAATTCACGAATTTGACAAAACCCGAGCCTTGGGTCCATGTCTCGAAAACTCAGAAAATTAACATCACCGGATTCCTTGTCTCTCCACGAGTCTATACATACCAAGAACTCGCAAATCCGAGTTCAAATGACCCATCAAATCCTAATTGTTTGGTTTCAAAATTTAAGCCCTAGTTCTTGATTTGTAGGCTTATATTTCATGAATCTCTAGGTGGAATTCACAATAAAAACGAGTTCTAAGTCCAAGAAACTTACCACAAGTCGTTCCCCTTTAAATCCCTCTTTAATCTCCACCAAGAAGCTCTCAAAATGATCAACCATGGAGGAAAAATGACCCAAAATCGCGGATGAAGTGTTTCATAAACTCACTGCCCAGAATTTTTCGGAAGTACTGTTCACCCGCACTGTTACTGTTCATGCGCGTGGTCAGTGTTCACCCGCGCGGTTACTGTTCACGCGCGGTTACTGTTCACGCTGCTAAAAAATCAGCAGGAGCCAAAGAAATTGCAGCATTTATTTGTTTTACTAAAATGGCTCTAACTCCATCATACGAACTCGGAATTCGATGATTCTTGTTCCTATGAGTCACAAATAATGATACGAACATAGTCCTTTAATCAAAACTCAATTCAGAGCTCGTTTGCTCAGTGAGATATCCATTTTGCCCGTTAAATAATTAACTCATGTTTCGTGTCAAAAACCCAATTGCGACTTGATGAAATTAGACCAAACTTTCCAGATCACTCCTATAATTCATTATTTAAATTCTGGAAATCTCGAAATAAAATTTCGATCTCTAGAACTAAAAATGGATCTTTGGATCATTACATGCTTATGCTCAAACGGCAAAAATCTTCCAAAAACTTTTCCAAAACGTATCCGAGCCTCATGGGACCCCAACCAAACATGCCAACATAATTCATAACATTATTAAAACATCTTCCAATCATCAAAACACCTCAAACAACATCAAATTACCCAAACTCATCGAATTCAAGCCTAATTTTCTAAAAACTTCCGAAATACACTTTCGATCAAAAACCCGACCAAACCACGTCCGAATGACCTGAAATTTTGCACACATATCCCAAATCACCTAACGAAGTTACAACAACTCTCGGAATTCCATTCCGACTCTCGGATCAAAATCTCACCTATTAACCAGAATTCGCCAAAATACTAACTTCGCCAATTCAAGCCTAATTCTACACCGGACCTCCAAAATTACTTCCGATCACACTCCTAAGTCACAAATCATCCCCCAAAGCTAACCGAATCATCGGGATTCAAATCCGAGCCCTCTAACAAATAAGTCAACGTCTGATTGACTTTTCCAAAACAAACCTTCCTTAAAGAGACTAGTGTCTCATTTCCTACTAAAACCAATCCAAATCAACTCGTTCACACCCAACACTGATAATGAAGCATAAAGAAATAGGAAATGGGTAAAACTGGGTGGTGACTCACGAGACAACGGTCGTGTTGTCACATCCTCCCCAACTTAAACAAATGCTCGTCCTCGAGCGTACCCAGAGTTGTCCTAGAAGCCAACCAATAGCTGAACGACTTTACCAAGAATATACCCGTGGGTGATCCCATACTACCCTATCTCGCATAGGTCCGATAACACAACATAAATGAAATTTCACAATCCATCTAGTCCATAAACCATAGAACCACACTGCACCTTCCGAAATCATACACAAGATTAGAACTTCACATCCATACTCAGAATAAGCCCGAACTAGCTGTAATAACCCATATCTGCAACATCAGGTGCAATTATATGATATACCACATAACTCAAACACTCGGAACGATAATTTGTATTCACAATAGCTGCAAATAATAATCGAATATCGATAGGAAACCTCTTAACAACTAAAGCCTCATTCCAACACTTTCACATACTGCCAATGATAAAGGAAACATGCAATAAATCATAACTATTTCCTATGTCAACCATTCATGAAGTCATTTCTCTCCTGGTAATTACCATAGCAAATTTTGAACCGAACCTCAATATTTACCCATCACACATACTGAAATCGAATCTGTTCGCATTCATTAATGATTTCAACGATCTCTTCTGACCAAACACACTACTCAGGTGACATGACACATCAATACATGCCTAAGCCACAACTTGCATAATACGTGCACCAATAAGAAACGATCCGAACATACTCAATTCATGAAAATGACTCAATTGAGAGAGCTGTACCTCAAACTCACCAGTACTGCCACAACACAAGGCTGAGACCCTGTCTCACATCATAGAAACAGGACACACAAATTTGACCCGCAATGTCATGTTTCCACACAGCTTTGCTGCAACGCGCGTTCCTATCCAAATACTACTCTATAGGAAACACCTCAAGTCACTATGTTTGAAATTGACAACCATGCTCAATTGATGTCTGGAGCCAAAGCAAATCATTACACCCATGATGAAACAAATAACACACACCACGCAAACCTGATAGAACATAACCGGTACGTTATTCACCGAGCAACACCCAATTACTCATCCTACTCGACTTCCACTACTAAAACTCCTATCGGAGCCAGACGATCCGGTGCCCGGCACCAAATTAATACCGAAATCAACAACCTCGCCCAACGACATGCCTAGACATATGAAACTCATCTAAAAAGTCCTCCAATACCGGAACTGAATTAAGGATAGCAACCTTTGCACTGACCTCCATCACGAATGCCCAATTAAGAAAGCAATCATTCCCAACTGTCCGCTGGTCCTTTGAAATATAAACCACTCTGCTAGAACATAATCCAATGCACTTCATCACTCAACCCGTGGCATTTTCGGTATTGCACGTAGCGCAATAGTTCAGAATTACTCAACACTAAGACAACCAGTCTGAATTCCAACATCACATCCAAAATCTAACATACCAGCAAATAAAGATCCACTCGAGCCTCCAAATCCCGATTGTCGCTAAACGGTGCCGAATACACACGATCCACCACCACAACCTAGCATATACATAAGAACTCCCAGTCTCCAACTCCATATGGCACACAAATCATCATACCTGATTCCAATTTCCACTCTGTGAATACATGCACACCTTTGATACCCAATCATTCCACGACAGATACTCAAAATTTTCCTGTGCTACCAAGCAAACCTGAATACCACCAGTGGACCCACCAAGAACATGCCGCAATACTACCGAAATATCATCAGTTTAATCACATTACCTTTTTCTAAGACATATACTCTCATCAAATCACTTCCAATTAGCAATACCATTTCCTTAATCATCTAAAGATCATTCACCCTAATCATCTGAAGATCATTCACCCTAATCATCTGAAGCTCATATCTCTAATCACCTAAAGCTGCCCGTACCGCCTAAGAATGTTATGAATTTCCATTCAGAACTGAACTGTAACCTTACACACGCAAATCTCAACCCTTCAAAACATATCGCATATACCATACCATCCTAAGGTAACATGAGGACTTCACCTCCTTTCAGAACCATGAACGTTTACGTACTCAACTAGTCAAGAACTTCCATTGATCCCATCTAGAAGAAAAATCATTACACATCCCATGCTCTGCATGACATACATAGGTCTTGTTCAAATTTTTACAATACCGATACGACGGATGAGATCTGTATAAATTCATAACACCGCCGAATCAATAATTCATTGGGCCTATACTTCTGGCAAGAACTATCACAATGAACCAAACAATGGTCTTAACCCCTTAATTTACTTCATATACTTAGATTGCACTGATCTCGAATTCAATGATCTCGTCTCACCCATTATGAACTGTTCAGGCAATAAGCCACCCCAGACATAATCAAAAGACACATATGATGCCCCAATATGCCAACAGGTTACCAATTCGAACGCGATACAAAAAAAGAAAACGAACTCTGGAAGGAATTACCAATCCCACGACTAATACGGACTTTCATTAGAAAACAGGAAGCAAGGCATACAAAATAGCATATATAAAACTATACTCAATATGACACTGTTGCAAACTTCATACTTGGTTTACATCTTTAATCAATCAAGTGATCACATGCCACACTTATATAATCTTCCTGTGGGACACACTCCCATAACCTACCACAACAATATCTAGAGCGTACATCCAAACCACCGGTCGCACTAACACTAAAGAGCGATCAAGAATTATTAACCAGGACGCAAAACCCTTTTTACAAAACACCGATCTTAGGTGACGCTGAAGACAATACCAACTTACCGTAAACATTGAAACTTATCTCCTGCTCATCCGAGCTCATGACATCTTGTCAAAAAATTTCCTTCACTCGTGCCATTCTCGGCCCAATTTCCACAACCAGAACTGATTCACCAGCATGCATCAAATTGGAACTAATATAGTACATAACCGCACAATCTGCTAACAAATAGCAAGCTCCCCAACTTGGCTCGAAGCCATAGATCACAACATAATATACTCATAACGCATATACTCCATTGTTGCCTCAATACCATAGTGAGATTAAACTCGATCCTTCATAAGCTTGTGGAAACACAAATCATTTAGAATTTTTAACTCTTCTGCAAATCTCGCATTCACTCACACAACAGTTAAGCCCACTCTCTAGGCGATCCAATTTAGATTTCAACACATTTTATTCACTTGCAATTGAGGTTTTCTAATAGATAACATAAGGATAACACAACTTTAGAACACCCCGCAGGGGATGACCTACCTGTTTTGCCCCCAACTAACATTTCTGCATACCTTCCACCGCCATAAGCATTACATAGTCACTTGATCTTCCTGAGTCTGTACTCATACCGCAACATGAAATTTACTTCACTCCTAACTAGGAGACATGAAAAGATTCTTCACACGCCCATAACTCGGGCTATAACTTGAATCACGATGGACTTCAAGCATCTATTAGTTCTTCCATCATTCAACAGACCCTTCTCGTCGTTTCCAAATCATATAGATACGCCTCGCAGTACTAACATACTCATCACATAGCCACAACCATCATTTCCACTAACAAGGACACTACCAAATATATAAGTTCAAAAACACTTGTTCACACAATTAGTACCTCGGCGCTCCTTCCATAGGCAAAGATCCAACCTCAAGTCCTCTAGACTGGCCCACCATAAACTCATAGAGATAACACCTCGCCCCTCGATCGGGGAATCACAAGCCATCGAGGCACATATGATACTGAGCGCCCATGCGCGCATACAAACGCGTGGAAGGAATTTCAAAAGTTTCTTTTCAAGATGAATCAAGGACGCACGATAAGAATTCAAGAATTTAAAGTTTTCCTAAAGGTTTTGCAGCCTCTCAAGGATAAATACAGACGTCTCCGTACCGATCCGCGAGACTCTACTAAACCGGATCATGACTCGCGAGACCAATTAACCTAGGCTCTGATACCAACTTGTCACGACCCCAACCCTGGTCATGATGGCATCCAACACACTGCTAGGCAAGCCCGAACATTCAACAACATTATCCCAAATTCTTATTCAGATTATAGATAAATATCACAGAGAATTTACTAAGTCATTTCATTCAAGTGTATAATTAATAATAAAATCTGCGGAAGTTCAATTAAAATACCACACCATAGCCCAACAGAATCTGGTGTCACGAATATGAGCCTCTAATACAGAATATCCACCTATTACAAGTCAGTCTAGGAAAAATACGGAATAAAAGATAGAGATAGAGGGGAGAGATCAAGGCTGCGAACGCCATGCAGCTACCTCAATACTCCCGGATACTGCCTGCTCAGCTAAATAATTCCTCACTTAGCCTGTGGTGTACCTGGATCTGCACGCAAGGTGCAGGGAGTAATGTGAGTACTCCGACCCAATGAGTAATAAACATAAATAAAGGCTGAGAATAAGAAATCATGGAAAAATACATAGTAAACTATAACTGGCAGTTTAGAACAACAAATAGTGAAGCAACAGGTCAATTAAGTCAGAGTACCAAATACTGTGACGGGTATAACAGATAAAAACAAATGCATGAGTGCAATGCAATGCATATGATGGTACACTCTAGTACCCACTGCGGTGTGCAGCCCGAGCCATCCATTTATTTATCGTCGACGGCGCTCACTGGGTGTGTGTGCAGACTCCGGAGGGGCTCCTACAGCCCAAGCGCAATATCAAGTCATCTCGTGGCATCAAATCTAGGCCCTCGGCCTCACATCAATCTCAGTATAATCACCCAGGCTCTCGACCTCAATATTAATGTAATCAACTAGGCTCTCGGCCTCAATATCAATGTAATCAACCAGGCTCTCGGCCTCAATATCAATATAACACAGCTGCGGCACGCAGACCGATCCATGCTCAGTCCAGAAATCATCATAAGCCCCATGGGCATTTGTAAAACAGTAGTTCTCAACCCGAAATATCATTTTAAGTTTTCAAATCTTAGAAAGATGGCTGAGTTTGCAAAACAGGATTTAAAACCTTGGACTGAGGTCAAATGATATGCAAAATATGTGAAAGCAGTGATATCAATCCCTGAAGGATTCAAATAATTGGCAAGAAGCTCAAATATAACAATTAAATCCAAGTAAAGATGATTCTCAATTTAGTTCAAGTAGAAAACACGGTAAAAACATCTCTCGGTACGAACCAAGTCACAATCCCCAACGGTGCTCTACCCCACGCCCGTTATCCGGCGTGTAAGTCACCTCAATATAGCGTTACGATGTGAAATTCCGGGGTTTCAAACCCTCAGGACATCATTTACATCAATTACTCACCTCAACACGGTCAAAGTCTAGATCGCTATGCCCTTGCCTCTCAAACTACCCTCCTCGTGCGACGAATCTGCCCAAAATCACAACGAATATGTCGCATTATGCTAAAGAGACAATACCCAATCGAAAGCAATCGAAAAATATCAAAATTCACGAATTTGACAAAACCCAAGCCCCGGTCCCACATCTCGAAAATTCAGAAAATTACCATCACCGGATTCCTTGTCTCGCCACGAGTCTATACATACCAAGAACTCGCAAATCCGAGTTCAAATGACCCATCAAATCCTAATTGTTTGGTTTCAAAATTCAAGCCCTAGTTCTTGATTTGTAGGCTTATATTTCATGAATATCTAGGTGGAATTTACAATAAAAATGAGTTCTAAGTCCAAGAAACTTACCTCAAGTCGTTCCCCCTTGAATCCCTCTTTAATCTCCACCAAGAAGCTCTCAAAATGATCAACCATGGAAGAAAAATGACCCAAAATCGTGGATGAAGTGTTTTATAAACTCACTGCCCAGCATTTTTCGGAAGTACTATTCACCCGCGCTGCTACTGTTCATGCGTGTGGTCACTGTTCACGCACGGTTACTGTTCACGCTGCTAAAAAAATACAGCAGAAGCCAAAGATATTGCAGCATTTTTTTTATACTAAAATGGCTCTAACTCCATCATACGAACTCGGAATTCGATGATTCTTGTTCCTATGAGTCACAAATAATGATACAAACATAGTCCTTCAATAGAGACTCAATTTGGAGATCGTTTGCTTAGTGCGATATCCATTTCGCTTGTTAAACAATTAACTCATGTTTCGTGTCAAAAACCTAATCGCGACTTGATGAAATTAGACCAAACTTTCCAGATTACTCCTATAATTCATTATTTAAATTTTGGAAATCTCGAAATAAAATTTCGATCTCTAGAACTAAAAATGGACCTTTGGATCATTACATGCTTATGGTCAAACGACAAAAATCTTCCAAAAACTCTTCCAAAACTTATCTGAGCTTCATGGGACCTCGACCAAACATGCCAACATAATTAATAACATTATTCAAACCTCTTCCAATCATCAAAACACCTCAAACAACATCAAATTACCCAAAACTCATCGAATTCAAGCCTAATTTTCTAAAAACTTCCGAAATACACTTTCGATAAAAAACCCGACCAAACCACGTCCGAATGACCTGAAATTTTGTACACATATCCCAAATCACCTAACGAAGCTACAACAACTCTCGGAATTCCATTCCGACTCTCGTATCAAAATCTCACCTATCAACCGGAATTCGCCAAAATACTAACTTCGCCAATTTAAGCCTAATTCTACACCAGACCTCCAAAATTACTTCCGATCACACTCCTAAGTCACAAATCATCCCCCAAAGCTAACCGAATCATCGGAATTCAAATCCGAGCCCTCTAATGCATAAGTCAACGTCTGATTGACTTTTCCAAAACAAACCTTCCTTAAAGAGACTAAGTGTCTCATTTCCTACTAAAACCAATCCAAATCAACTCGTTCACACCCAACACTGATAATGAAGCATAAAGAAATAGAAAATGGGGAAAACGGGGCGGTAACTCTCGAGACGATGGGTCGTGTCGTCACATCCTCCCCAACTTAAACAAACGCTCGTCCTCGAGCGTACCCAGAGTTGTCCTAGAAGCCAACAATAGCTGAACGACTTTACCAAGAATATACCCGTGGGTGATCCCACACTACCCTATCTCGCATAGGTCCGATAACACAACATAACTGAAATTTCACAATTCATCTAGTCCATAAACTATAGAACCACACTGCACCTTCTGAAATCATACACAAGATTAGAACTTCACATCCATACTCAGAATAAGCCCGAACCAGCTATAATAACCCATACCTGCAACATCAGGTGCAATTATATGATATACCACATAACTCAAACACTCAAAACGATAATTTCTATTCATAGTAGCTGCACATAATAATCGAATATCGATAGGAAACCTCTTAACAACTAAAGCCTCATTTCAACACTTTCACATACTGCCAATGATAAAGGAAACACGCAATAAATCATAACCATTTCCTATGTCAACCATTCATGAAGTCATTTCTCTCCTGGTAATTACCATAGCAAATTTAGAACTGAACCTCAATATTTACCCATCACACATACTGAAATCAAATTTGTTCGCATTCATTAATGATTTCAACGATCTCTTCTGACTAAACACACTACTCAGATGACATGACACATCAATACATGCCTAAGCCACAACTTGCATAATACGTGCACCAATAAGAAACGATCCGAACATACTTAATTCATGAAAATGACTCAACTGAGAGAGCTGTACCTCAAACTCACCAGTACTGCCACAACACAAGGCTGAGACCTTGTCTCACATCATAGAAACAGGACACACAAATTTGACCTGCAATGTCATGTTTCCACACAGCTTTGCTGCAACGCGCGTTCGTATCCAAATACTACTCCACAGGAAACACCTCAAGTCACTATGTTTGAAATCGACAATCATGCGCAATTGATATCTGGAGCCAAATCAAATCATTACACCCATGGTGAAACGAATAACACATACCACGCAAACCTGATAGAACATAATCGGTACGTTATTCACCGAGCAACACCCAATTACTCATCCCTCTCGACTTCCACTACTAAAACTCCTATCGGAGCCAGATGATCCGGTGACTGGCACCAAATTAATACCGAAATCAACAACCTCGCCCGGCGACATGCCTAGCCATATGAAACTCATCTGAAAAATTCCCCAACACCGGAACTGAATTAATGATAGCAACCTTTGCACTGACCTCCATTACGAATGCCCAATTAAGAAAGCAATTTTTCCCAAATATCCGCTGGTCCTTTGAAATATAAACCACTCTGCTAGAACATAATCTAATGCATTTTATCACTCAACCTGTGGCATTTTCGGTATTGCCTGTAGCGCAATAGTTCAGAATCACTCAACACTAAGACAACCAGTCTGAATTCCGACATCACATCCAAAATCTAACATACCAGCAAACAAAGATCCACTCGAGCCTCCAATTCCCGATTGCCGCTAAATGGTGCCGAATACACACGATCCACCACCACAACCTAGCATGTACATGAGAACTCCCAGTCTCCAACTCCATATGGCACAACCTGATTCCAGTTTCCACCGTGCGAATACATGCACAGCTTTGATACCCAATCATTCCACGACAGATACTCAAAATTTTCCTGTGCTACCAAGCAAACCCGAATACCACCAGTGGACCCACCAAGAACATGCCGCAATACTACCGAAATATCATCAGTTTAATCACATTACCTTTTTCTGAGACATATACTCTCATCAAATCACTTCCAATTAGCAATACCATTTCCTTAATCATCTGAAGATCATTCACCCTAATCATCTGAAACTCATTTATCTAATCACCTAAAGCTGCCCGTACCGCCTAAGAATGTTATGAATTTCCATTCAGAACTGAACTGTAACCTTACACACGCAAATCTCAACCTTTCACAACATATCGCATATACCATACCATCCTAAGGTAACATGGGGACTTCACCTCCTTTCAGAACCATGAACGTTTACGTACTCAACTAGTCAAGAACTTCCATTGATCCCATCTAGAAGAAAAATCATTACACATCCCATGCTCTGCATTACATACATAGGTCTTGTTTGAATTCTTACAATACCGATACGATAGATGAGATCTGTATAAATTCATAACACCGCCGAATCAACAATTCATTGGGCCTATACTTCTGGCAAGAACTATCACCTTATTCCGAACCAAACAATGGTCTTAACCCTTTAATTTACTTCATATACTTAAATTGCACTGATCTCGAATTCAATGATCTCGTCTCACCCATTACGAACTGCTCAAGAAATAAGCCACCCCATACATAATCAAAAACCGCATATGATGCCACAATATGCCAACAGGCTACCAATTCGAACGCGATACAAAAAAAGAAAACGAACTTTGGAAGGAATTACCAATCTCGCGCACTAATACAGACTTTCCTTAGAAAACAGGAAGCAAGGCATACAAAATAGCATATAGAAAACTATACTCAATATCACACTGTTGCAAACTTTATACTTGGTTTACATTTTTAATCAATCAAGTGATCACATGCCACACTTATATAATCTTCCCGTGGGACACACTCCCACAACCTATCACAACAATATCTGGAGCGTACATCCAAACCACCGGTCGCACTAACGCTAAAGAGCGATCAAGTATTATTAACTAGGACGCAAAACCCTTTTTACAAAACACCGATCTTAGGTGACGCTGAAGACAATACCAACTTACCGTAAACATCGAAACTTATCTCCTGCTCATCCGAGCTCATGACATCTTGTCAAAAAATTTCCTTCACTCGTGCCATTCTCGGCCCAATTTCCACAACCAGGATTGATTCACCAGCATGCATCAAATCGGAACTAATATAGTACATAACCAGACCATCTGCTAACCAATAGCAAGCTCCCCAACTTGGCTCGAAGCCATAGATCACAACATACTATACTCATAACGCATATACTCCATTGTTGTCTCAATACCATAGTGAGATTAAACTCGATCCTTCATAAGCTTGTGGAAACACAAATCATTTAGAATTTTTAACTCTTCTGCAAATCTTGCATTCACTCACACAACAGTTAAGCCCACTCTCTAGGTGATCCAATTTAGATTTCAACACATTTTATTCACTTGAAATTGAGGTCTTCTAATAGATAACATAAGGATAACATAACTTTAGAACACCCCGCAGGAGATGACCCACCTGTTTTGCCCCGAACTAACATTTCTGCATACCTTCCACCGCCATAAGCATTACGTAGTCACTTGATCTTCCTGAGTCTGTACTCATACCGCAACATAAAATTTACTTCACTCCCAACTAGGAGACATGAGAAGATTCTTCACACGCCCATAACTCGGGCTATAACTTGAATCACGATGGACTTCAAGCATCTTTTAGTTCTTCCATCATTCAGCGGACCCTTCTCGTCGCTTCCAAATCATATAGATACGTCTCGCAGTACTAACATACTCATCACATAGCCACAACCATCATTTCCACTAACAGGGACACTACCGAACATATAAGTTCAGAAACATTTGTTCACATAATCAGCACCTCGGCGCTCCCGCCATAGGCAAATATCCAACCTCAAGTCCTTTAGAGTGGCCCACCATAAACTCATAGAGATAACACCTCGCCCCTCGATCGGGGAATCACAAGCCATCGAGGCACATCTGATACTGAGCGTCCATGCGCACATACGAACGCGTGGAAGGAATTTCAAAAGTTTCTTTTCAAGATGAATCAAGGACGCACGATAAGAATTCAAGAATGTGAAGTTTTTCTAAAGGTTTTGCAGCCTCTCGAGGATAAATACAGAGGTCTCCGTACCGATCTGCGAGACTCTACTAAACCGGCTCATGACTCGCGAGACCAATTAACCTAGGCTCTAATACCAACTTGTCACGACCCTAACCCGGGTCATGATGGCGCCCAACACACTACTAGGCAAGCTCGACCATTCAAAAACATTATCCCAAATTCTTATTTAGATTATAGATAAATATCACAGAGAATTTACTAAGTCATTACATACAAGTGTATAATTAATAATAAAATCTGCGGAAGTTCAATTAAAATACCACACCATTGCCCAACAGAATCCGGTGTCACGAATATGAGCCTCTAATACAGAATATTCACCTATTACAAGTCTGTCTAGAAAAAATACGGAATAAAAGATAGAGATAGAGGGGAGAGATCAAGGCTGCGAACGCCATGCAGCTACCTCAATACTCCCGGATATTGCCTGCTCAGCTAAACAATTCCTCACTTAGCCTTTGGTGTACCTGGATCTGCACACAAGGTGCAGGGAGTAATGTGAGTACTCCGACCCAGTGAGTAATAAACATAAATAAAGGCTGAGAATAAGAAATTTTGGAAAAATACAAAGCAAACTATAACTGGCAGTTTAGAACAACAAATAGTGAAGCAACAGGTCAATTAAGTCAGAGTACCAAATACTGAGACAGGTATAGCAGATAAAAACAAATGCATGAGTGCAATGCAATGCATATGATGGTACACTCTAGTACCCACTGCGGCGTGCAGCCCGAGCCATCCATTTATTTATCGTCGACGGCACTCACTGGGGGTGTGTGCAGACTCCGGAGGGGCTCCTACAGCCCAAGCGCAATATCAAGCCATCTCGTGGCATCAAATCTAGGCCCTCGGCCTCATATCAATCTCAGTATAATCACCCAGGCTCTCGGCCTCAATATCAATGTAATCAACCAGGCTCTCGGCCTCAATATCAATGTAATCAACCAGGCTCTCGGCCTCAATATCAATATAACACTGTTGCGGCGCGCAGCCCGATCCATGCTCAATCCAGAAATCATCATAAACCCCTTGGGCATTTGTAAAATATCATTTAGAAATATCATTTAAGTTTTCAAATCTTAGAAAGATGGCTGAGTTTGCAAAACAGTATTTAAAACCTTGGACTGAGGTCAAATGATATGCAAAATATGCGAAAGCAGTGATATCAATCCCTGAAGGATTCAAATAATTGGCAAGAAGCCCAAATGTAACAATTAAATCCAAGTAAGGGTGATTCTCAATTTAGTTCAAGTAGAAAACACGGTAAAAACATCTCTCGGGACATACCAAGTCACAATCCCCAACGGTGCTCTACCCCACGCCCGTTATTCGGCGTGCAAGTCACCTTAATATAGCGTTACGATGTGAATTTCCGGGGTTTCAAACCCTCAGGACATCATTTGCATCAATTACTCACCTTAAGACGGTCAAAGTCTAGCTCGTTATGCCCTTGCCTCTCAAATTGCCCTCCTCGTGCTAAAGTCATTGTCGCATTACGCTAAAGAGACAATACCCAATCGAAAGCAATCGAAAATATCAAAATTCACGAATTTGACAAAACCCGAGCCCTGGGCCTACATCTCGAAAACTCAAAAAATTACCATCACCAGATTCCTTGTCTCGCCACGAGTCTATACATACCAAGAACTCGCAAATCCGAGTTCAAATGGCCCATCAAATCCTAATTGTTTGGTTTCAAAATTCAAGCCCTAGTTCTTGATTTGTAGGCTTATATTTCATGAATCTCTAGGTGGAATTCACAATAAAAACGAGTTCTAAGTCCAAGAAACTTACCTCAAGTCGTTCCCCCTTGAATCCCTTTTTGATCTCCACCCAGAAGCTCTCAAAATGATCAACAATGGAGGAAAAATGACCCAAAATCGCGGATGAAATGTTTTATAAACTCACTGCCCAGAATTTTTCGTAAGTACTGTTCACCCGCGCTGTTACTGTTCATGCGCGTGGTCACTGTTCACGTGTGGTTACTGTTCACGCTGCTAAAAAAATACAGCAGGAGCCAAAGAAATTGCACCACTGTTTTTTTTTACTAGAATGGCTCTAACTCCATCATACGAACTTGGAATTCGATGATTCTTGTTCCTATGAGTCACACATAATGATACGAACATAGTCCTTCAATAGAAACTCAATTCAGAGCTCGTTTGCTCAGTGAGATATCCATTTCGCTCGTTAAACAATTAACTCATGTTTCGTGTCAAAAACCCAATCGCGACTTGATGAAATTAGACCAAACTTTACAGATCACTCCTATAATTCATTATTTAAATTTTGGAAATCTCGAAATAAAATTTCGATCTCTAGAACTAAAAATGGACCTTTGGATCATTACATGCTTATGGTCAAACGACAAAAATCTTCCAAAAACTCTTCCAAAACGTATACGAGCCTCATGGGACCCCGACCAAACATGCCAACATAATTCATAACATTATTCAAACCTCTTCCAATCATCAAAACACCTCAAACAACATCAAATTACCCAAAACTCATCGAATTCAAGCCTAATTTTCTAAAAACTTCCGAAATACACTTTCGATCAAAAACCCGACCAAACCACGTCCGAATGACCTGAAATTTTGCACACATATCCCAAATCACCTAACGAAGCTACAACAACTCTCGGAATTCCATTCCGACTTTCGGATCAAAATCTCACCTATCAACCGGAATTCGCCAAAATACTAATTTCGCCAATTCAAGCCTAATTTTACACCGGACATCCAAAATTACTTCCGATCACACTCCTAAGTCAAAAATCATCCCCCGAAGCTAACCTAATCATCGAGATTCAAATCCGAGCCCTCTAACACATAAGTCAATGTCCGGTTGACTTTCCAAAACAAACCTTCCTTAAAGAGACTAAGTGTCTCATTTCCTACTAAAACCAATCCAAATCAACTTGTTTACACCCAACACTAATAATGAAGCATAAAGAAATAGGAAATGGGGAAAACGGGGCGGTAACTCACAAGCGACAGGTCGGGTCGTCACAAGATTGGACCGGGGATTGGGTCGGATATGGTTTGGGTTTGGGCTTGGGTTTGGTGGGTTATTTAATTGGGTTAGGGGCCCGGTTGGATTTAGGCTAGAATTTAAATAGGGAGTGGCTAATTGTTAAATACCCAATTAAAATTAGATAAATAATTAATAAAAACAACTAATAATTAGATAAAAATAAATTAAAGCTAAATAGGTGAAATTAAGGTAATTAACTAATATTTAAAATACAAAAGGATCTATTATTGCTTTAAAATAGCATAAAGTGTATAATTAGGCTATAATTGCAAAATTATTGTAATTATAGTCAAACAATGCCAAATTGGCTAATTTGTAAAATAATTAAATCCTAGTAGGATTAAAAATGATATGTTGAGCTAAGAGATACTTTGAAATTACTTGTAATGTAATTTATGAATAATTATTGGATATAAAATACTGAATAAATTAGAAAATAAATAAATTAATAATATGGAAAATTATGGAAAGATATCAATTATTATAAAAAGTGATTTTGAAGGTATATATGCAAATTTAAAAAAAAATTGAGGAAAAATTGGGTATCAACAGTAACTGGCGAACTTCAGCTCTAGAGCTGAAGTTTTTGTTTTGTAACTGACGAATTTAAGCTCTAGAGCTGAAGTTATTTAGTTCATTTGTAAAAATTTCAACACTATTTATGTTTGTTTGGGATCTTGGTCATGTGTATTTTGTTTGTAATTATGCAACAAGAAACAAAAACGAGAGTATTTACAAATCTAATAACTCATCATCATTCACTAATCAGTAAAGTCACCAATTTCAACAAAAATCTTGCAACTGAAACTAACGTGACTCTGAACTAATTGGTTACATCAACAAGTAACGTAGTCTAAATTTACTATTACATAGCTTTGAAATAAGAAAAATGGAAATGATAATACAAGGGTCAAAATAAATGACCAAGATCCCAAACAAACATATACACCAAGAATCTACTCATCTAATATAGTTACAACTAGTTATTTAGTTCATTTGTAATTATTTATAATTTATTTTTAAATAATCTGATAAACATATTTATGGAAATCATCCCATGAACTGAAGTTCTATAGCAGCACCAACAGCAGCAGCAGCAGAAGAAGAAGAAGAAGAAGAAGAAGAAGGAGGAAGAGGAGGAGGAGGAAGGGGGCTGGAGTTATTTAAAAAGTGAGTACAAGTTAAAAAAAATTTAAAAAATAGGTATAGATTAAATGGGGGCGACAAAATAGGGCGCCCTGTGCAAGTTTTACATTTTACAATGCTAGCTTAAAGAGCATAAACTCGACCAAACATAAACAGGGTGATGTGCATAGATAGCCATTAATAGCATGTCTTTATTTTTATGCCTCTGTTTTAAATGTATTTAGTCTTTAGTCACTGCTTTAATAAACTTTTACCTGCCTGGACGAAAATACCCTTCTGTTATAAGCTTATACCTATGCTCTTTATTAACGAATGTAAGAGGTAATTCACACTTTTAAACTATGAATGGCTTTCAGTTTGTTTTCCATTCAACTCAGGTTCTTTTCTAATGAATAATACAAGCCAATTTTCTGGATATAGTGTCGTATTATTGAACGAATTTTGGGCAGGTTTTCGAAAGAATTGCATTTTGTTTATGCATACTGATTTTGGGCGAGTTGTCCTGTTTGATTGATATGATTTGACTTCTTAATATGATGTTTTCCCTCTGAATGATTGCCCTATTTTCTTATCTGTTTGGTGTTTTTTATGTTCGTTATTCAAACCCTTCTATGCTTTGAAGTTAATATAATAGTCTTCTAGCCAAATAATTGTTCTGGATTTAATTTAACTGTGTTACCCTTACAACAAGAGCTTGAATCACCAAACTAGAGTAGAGGATGGAAATCAGCAAAATCACCAATGAAGGTCCTTAACTTAGAGTTCCAAGTTCAAAAGTTAAGGACACTTGGTCCTGAACTTCAAGTTTCAAGTTTAAAAGTTAAGGACACTTGGTCCTGAACTTCAAGTTTAAAGTTCAAAATTTAAGGACACTTGGTCCTGAGCTTTTACTTACAAGTTCAAAAGTTAAGGACGCTTGGTCCTGAAGTTTTACAAATTCAAAAGTTAAGGACACTTGGTCCTGAAGTTTGAGTTACAAATTCAAAAGTTAAGGATACTTGGTCCTGAACTTACAGTTACAAGTTCAAAAGTTAAGGACACTTGGTCCTGAACTTCAAGTTTCAAGTTCAAAAGTTTAGGACCAAGTGTCCTTAACTTTTGAACTTGTAACTATAAGTACAGGACTTCAGGACTACATGTCCTTAACTTTTGAACTTGGAACTCTAAGTTCAGGACTACATGTTCTTAACTTTTGAACTTTAACTTCAAGACTACATGTCCTTAACTTTTGAACTTGAAACTTGAAGTTCAGGACCAAGTGTCCTTAACTTTTGAGCTTGTTAGTCTAAGTTCAGGACATATTGTCCTTAACTTTTGGGCTTCTTAACCTAAGTTCAGAACCTATTGTCCTTAATTTTTGAGCTTGTTAGTCTAAGTTAAGGACTTCAGAACCTATTGTCCTTAACTTTTGAACTTGTAACTGTAAGTTCAGGACCAAGTATCCTTAACTTTTGAGCTTGTTAGTCTAAGTTCAGGAACTATTGTCCTTAACTTTTGGGCTTCTTAGCCTAAGTTCAGGACTTATTGTCCATAACTTTTGAGCTTGTTAGTCTAAGTTCAGGACTTCAGAACCTATTGTCCTTAACTTTTGAACTTGTAACTGTAAGTTCAGGATGCAAGTGTATGTTTGGAGAGGCTTGTCGTTCTTAGTTGTCACGCTTGACTCATTTTTTATTTTTAACTTGTATAGAGTACTAGAATATAAAAATCAATTACGAAAAATAAAGCGTACTCCATACTGAATGGTACACTCTATATTAGTCTTTATCAAGTAGTACTAATATATTAGAAAATTAATGTGTTAAATGCCCAACATCCAGTCATTTCGACTCTTAATGTATATCCCACAAAATTGACCAAAAAAAACCAGGCTTTTTTCGATGCAAAGAATGTGGTTGATATGCTTACTACAAGATTAGCAACAAAGCCTCTCCAAACGCACAATTCACAACCCCTGAATTTTGTCTCCAAAGAAACTAGTGAATGATACAGTCCAGTATTTCCAATGTATTTGATGCAGAGAGAGAAGCGAGGGTTTGGTAAGAAAAGCAAAGGAAGAAAGAGCAAAAATATATTTTCATATTAATTTTAATAGAGTAGTGGCTATTTTTGCTCAACATTAGAATTGCTGGATAAAAAATAAATACCACCTTAAATAGTGGCTACCCCATGCCATTTCTACGCATAAACAACTTGTAACGAAAACGTTTATAGCTAATTCGAGCTATTTATCAGCGGGATTTTTACCTATCTATACCATATATCAAATCTTATTATCAAAAATGTTCATAATTTGTTATTTACCCGTGTAGTCCACACTTTTACTACAAATTATATACCAATCCAAAAATAGGTAGATTTTGCCATAAAAAACCCCTAAAATGAAGGCACCAGATCTGATGTGATTCTGTCAACGATTTTATTCGAATTTTGAAACTGAAGGAGATCTCATTGCTGCGTAATTCTCTCCTTCCTCAACAGAAAGAGATCTCTCTTCTCTCACTCAACTACAATTCTCAAAAAACGCAAGCTACTGAAGCTCAGTAATCAAATTGTTTTTACTAATTCTACAACGCAATACAAATTGTAGAATGCAAAATTGCTCTTCGTCGATATCAATACTCAAATTGTCGAAACTATATCTGTTCTTCATCTTTTTTCCTATCAACTACACGAAATCATGTCAAAAATCCCAATAATGCTGAAATCGAATGGTAATTGGGATAACTATGGCAGATTTAGAGATTTTGAAGTTGATGCCATTGTGGTAGATGATAATGCAAGCTACGGAATTCTCAGTTCTACAATTGCAGAACAATTATCGATTGATATATCGGATAAAATTATAGAAATCAAATACATTGTGAACGAGAATTGTCCTCCAATGGAGATTAGGAATGATATGGGGGTTCGTGTGTACATGGAAACCAAAAAGGAGAATAAAAACTTAGGTTCGTATCCTTTATGTATAAGCGTAAGAGATTTCAATATGGAATTGGCAATCAACAATGAAAGCACCAGTGCAGGTATGTTTGATTCGACATTGCAGAGAGTTATGGTGTTACTATGTTATCTACAATATTACTACAATTACCTACAATTAAACTACAAAGCTCACATAGTACTGAAAAGGATAAAGCAATGTTGCTTTCAAAATTATCTACATAGAAACTACATTTATGAATTTATTGTTTGCAGGTTCGTCTGGATCCCTAAACTTACTTGAATTTCCATCCTCACCAGCTATAGAGGAATATCAAAGTGAAATAATAACTGAATCTACGCAAACATATATTGAAGAAGGACAAGTTTATCAGGACAAGCAAACAGTAGCTGCTGCAATGAAGAATTATTCAGTGATGCACAAGTTCCAGTTCAGAGTAAAAAGATCTAGTCATAGAAGGTATGTAGTTATTTGTGGATAATATATCAGCAAAATCAGTGTATGATTGAAGATAGGTGGGTTTTATAAATTGTAGTTAAATTGTAGTCAGTTTGTAGTTAATTGTAGTTTTTCATAAATTTGTGTAAATATTGTATTTCTTTTGTAGCTACTGGCTTATATGTGTTGCTGAAAGCTGTAAATGGCATTTCAAGGCAACGTCAATTAATGATTCGGCAATGTTCAAGATAAGAAGTTTCAGCCGTCAACACACATGCTGCCTAATGGACGAAATATTCATACAGCGCAAACATACTGCAACAGTATTTGGTAGCATGGTCATTCCAAAGTATTGTGATCCTAAGACTATTTACACACCAAAGGACATACAAACTGACATGTTATCCGAACATGGACTGAACCTAAGCTACATGCAAGCATGGAGAGCAAAGGAAAAAGCTTTACAGTTTTTGAGAGGGAATCTGTGTGACTCCTACAACAAATTACCCAAATATTTTTATATTCTTGAGAAGAATTATCCTTGTTCTGTTGTTAAATTGAAGAAGGCAGCAGATGATTGCTTCTTATACGCATTTGTTGCTCTTTGTACATCAATAAATGGTTGGCAACATTGTAGGCCGGTAATAGTGGTTGATGGGACATTCTTAAAGTCAGCCTACAGGGGGATTATGCTGACAGAAAGCACCATGTGCAGCAGGTAAATAATGGAATAATTTTGTACTTATTTTGTAGACAGTCTTTAAAATGCAGTTAAATTGTAGTTATGTTGTAGTTATTTTGTAGTTATATAAAAGAATGTAGTTAACATGTCTATATTTCTCAATATATATTGTAGTTGTTATTTAATCATATTTTATGTCTTAAAAATGTAGGTACTATTTTTCCCTTGGCATATGCTGTGGTTGATTCTGAAAACGACGCGTCTTGGAAGTGGTTCTTTGAGCAATTCAAGGAGGCATATGGTGAAAGACCTTCAATGTGTGTTGTTTCAGATAGGCATGAGAGTATACTGAAGGCAACATCAGTTGTCTATCCGGGCATGGCACACTACTCTTGCATGTGGCATATATGGACAAATATAAGGTCAAAATTCAAGAAGGGACATCTACAATTACATGAATTGTACTTTGCTACAGCACGGTCATACACTCTGGATGAATTTAATGAAAGGATGTTGAAGATTGAAGAGGTAGACCTGCGTGTAAAGTCTTACCTATATGATATTGGCTATCATAGATGGTCAAGAGTACATGCAACGGTGAATAGAACTTTTACTATGACGTCAAACATTGCCGAGTCGTTGAATGTTGTAACAAAAGATGCAAGAGAGCTGCCAATATTTGATATATTTGAGTATATGAGGACTCTTCTTGAACGTTGGACAAAAGAAAAGTTATCGAAGGCAAAGGGTACTTTCACATACCTTGGTCACAAATACAACAAAGAATTGGAAGACAACAGTACATTATCTCAGAAACTAAGGGTAAGATATTTTTTTTTGGTGCAGGTAGAATCAAAAAAGTACTAGCTGCAGTGTTTCCAGATTGTAGTTAAACTGTAGTCAAATTGTCGGTAATAATAGTTTGTAGATGAGCTGTAATATATTTGTTGCTGATTTGTAGGTAAATTGTTGATAATCCATTTTAATGATTGATGTATTATTATTTCTGTTTGGTCTTCAATTGTAGGTGAGGGCTTCAACAGATCATATACATACTGTGTTAGATGGTGTGAAGCGGTATATTGTGTATATAAAAAATAAGAAATATAGCTGTCACACCTCCTTTTTGCGCGCCCGCCCCCAAAGGATAGAATGCGCGAGGGAGTTTTTCCAATTTAAGTGACAATATTCGAAATGAGATTATTTATTTAATTCAGAGTCGCCACTTGGGAAAGGTTTGGCTTTTGGTGTCCCAAGTCACCGGTTTATCTTGAATCCCAAATCGAGGAAATTTTCGACTTTTCCAAATGAAGTCTGCGAACCAGAAATTCTAAGTAAGGAATTCTGTTGACCCGAGGGAAGGTGTTAGGCACCCTCGAATCCCGTGGTTCTAGCACGGTCGCTTAAATTGTTATAATGGCTAAATATCTGATTTAAATATATGTTATGACTTACGTGCTTTTATTAAGTTTAAACCGCTTTTATTATTATCATTTATTTTTATAGAATTGCAACGTCGTGAAAATGCATCTCAAACCACGTCACAATCAATGCACCCGTGGTCGTCGACACATTTTGACTCCGTTGAGATTTGGATTTGGGTCACATCAATGTGCACCCGAATTTAAGAATATAATTTACTTAAACCGTGCCCAAAAAGTCTAAACGCGTTATTATTTTGAGGAAGGCCATGAAATTCACTAAAACGGCCTGTCCTGAATTCTAAATATTTATTATGGTTAATTATTGAGGGCCCCGCAATTTACATTTTTATTTGGCGAGGCTCGTCTCATTATTTTAGAAGGAACATCCTAAAGCGACTACATTTCTAATGTGTTTGTCTCTAAAAATAGAAGAAAAGATGCATGCTAATTCAATTATATGCTTTGGCCAAATCCAGATTTTAGTTAATCGTCTGATTAATTATTTACAGGGTGAAGAAACGTTGTACCTCATGAAACATGCTTTTAACTTGATAGAAGAATTATATATAAGATTGATGAAATGCTACGACTGCTACAAGAGCTCCCTAACTTTAACTTATTTAGACAAGATTAATTAAAACCACTTATTAGAAAATGCGACTAATGATATTTGAAACGCATCTTATAAACTGCCTAATGAAACTGAAACTCAAGAATCTGAAACTGTATTATCTTTAGCTAGATTTAAAACAGCCATTTGCCCTTACATATTCAAAGCATGCTGAAAGAGCGAGTTTAAGTTAACAATCGTATTAAATAGCTGCACATTTCATGAATTGTATTTACATCTTGTATACTACTAAACGAATAAAATGTCGCAGTTTCAGATTGGCATAGACTTTAATTAAGTACAACCTTACTAATGTATCTCTATTAGGCTAACAGACTAGAAACTTACATATCTTAACAACATTTATATAAAAAATTCGTAAGCAATGCAACAGATGATTATAACTCCTTCAGATCTTTCGATTCAACTTTCATTGCAACATCAGACAGATTCGAAATGTGTACCTGAGGAAATGCTTACAATGAAGAAAGTAGGGGAGTCAGTTGAGCAACAGTGCAAGCGGAACAGCAGTAACAGATGAACAACAGCAGGACAAATTCCCAGTGCAAAAATGCAACTTAGAGCCAATGAAAGATGGCAGAATGTAGCAAATTCCCAGCAATATGGAATCAGAATTTAACCAGAATGGATCCAGAACTGAACTGATACTACACACAACTAGTAATCTCAAACAAGACTCAGGATAAATCAATATGGAACAGGCAAATCCAGACTAGTTGAGAATCAAGACAAAGATGAAAAAATGCAGTTCCTTTTTTTCTGTGTTAGGCCTCTCTTTATCTATTTCTGTCCGTGTGTTTTCAGACAACTCCCTTTTCCTGTTTTCTTATCAATCCCCCTTATATCAGTGTATTCCCCTCCCTTTATTATCAATGTCTATCTGTGTGTGTGTCTATGTGTGTATATGTATGTATTTTTGCTCTCTCTTCCCAGATCTATCTGATGTCTTCTATCTTTTTCTTAACAATTCCCTCTGTCTCTTCTGTCTCTATGTATCTCCTTATCTCTCAATGTGCCTCCCTTTTATAAGCCTAAACCTCAGCCCTTTAACAGCCTGTTAGACCAAAAGAAACACCCTCCCATGTGCTGCCCCTTTTCAGTTTCCACTTAGCTAATTAAGTATTAACCCCCATCACATTTCCTTGGCAGGATTCACCTTTAGTAAGGTTTATTATTTCTGAAACTAAAGCAAAGTATGGGCAGCAGAATATATCTGACAGCATATGCTGTCAAACCATTTTTAAATCAAAAGCCCTTTATGCAGGAACCAGGCTGTGCACAAATGCACATGTGGTGCACAAATGCACATGCTGTGCACAAGTGCACATGCCCTCCAATTCAGAACTTAAACAAAACATTCCTTTTACATTTCTGATTCAAATTAACAACTATAAGTAAACAAACTCAGTTCCTAATTGATTCAAACAAATGCTTAGCAGAAGTAAGTCGATTTGTTATTGTTCGGACAACTGAAACTAATTGACGACATATGTCGACTCGACTATACTAGTTATAACACATACAATCGTAACCAAAAATCAGACATTTAACAGTATCGACACATGATTTGAATTATACTGACTAAACAAAGTGGTACTCGAGGAATCAGTTGATCAGTCAAAATTTGAAGCTCAATTATTCGCACAGCACATACATACATACGCATTATCAGAATAGGAGAGGGATTCAAACAAACACAGAGGTTCAGGTAAAGTGGACAAACAAGAGTTGATAAAAATTCAAAGACACAAATTAAAACAAAACATGAACAGACCTTTAATCAATCACATGTGCTAACAGAAATAAGAAAAGAAAAAGCAAAACTCACCTTAAATCTCGAAAAATCAAAACCTTAACTTGGACTTGAACAGACCTTTCTTAAGGCTGAACGGACTTTAATCGAAGTGTTTCTCTTCGAGAAACACTTCGATTAAGGTCCATTAGACCTTAATCTCTTCGGTTTGAACGGATATGGACCAGTGACGAGGAACCACAAGGTTCCAAAAATCAGATCTGGGATTCATGCTTCCCTGATCAGATTCGGACCAAACCAAGCATGGTTTGGTCACGAGGGGTATGGGGAGTGTCTGGTGTGAAACTGGGGTTACACGGTGTAAGTCAAGTTCCGACTCGAATCTTCAAACGAAGATTCGAGAAGGTGGGAAGGGATTCGAGTTACGTGATTAATAGATCCGTGTTCCGGATGGCAAGGGGGTTCTATGGTGTTAAGGGTGGGGTCACCGGCGTCCGTGCCGCCGGTTTTCATGGTGAAGGATACAGGGGCGGCTAGGGTTTTTGGAGGGGGAATGGGATGAGGACGAAGGTGACCTAAAGCCGGGGTTCGTATAGGGGGCAGGGTAAGGTTATGAGTTTATATAGTTGGTGGGTAGGTGGATCCTGGCCGTTGGATGAGATGTGATGAAGGGCCAGGATCCTTCGACTAATAGGGAACGACGTCGTTTCAAGGGTAAAGGGTTGGGGTTGGTCCGGGTGAGACGGGTCGGGTCTGTTGGTGGGTTTGGGGTGAGAGATCTTGGCCGTTGATCAATCTGAGATCAACGGCCCAGATCAGACTGGATCAAAACGGCATCGTTTGGAACGCCTCCTGATGTCAGCTGATCTGGACCGGGTTTACATGGGGTTTGGGCTGATTTTGTTTGGGCTTTTAATTTAAAATGAAAATCAGCCCAAACTAATTTTCAAACCCAATTTTGCACTCTCTCTTTTATTATTTTTTTTATTTTATAACAAAACCTAAGTAAATCAAATTAAAATTAAATAAACACTTAATACAATTATTCGTACACATATATCAAAATATTTAAAACAGGTAAAATCAAACAAAACAAAAATCACGAACAAAGATGCCTATTTATGATTTTCTATTTTAACAACCGAATTACGGTTCAAATTACGCATGACACATACATTTTTTGTATTTTGTTTTAATAAAATAAAATGGGTAAAAATCGTAAATAATTAACAAAGTGCCATGTAAAAATCCAAAAATTGTACAGCAGGACCAATTGTTATTACTTTTTAATTTTTTTGGAGCGATTGTCGCGCGAAACAAAAATCACGTGCTCACAGCTGCCCCTCTTTGTTCGGAAACATGAAGAGTTTTCGTGCAAAGATAAAGTGAGCGTGTATGAGCGATTTTTGCCTATGGACCACTCCGTGTGAAGCATGTTTTTTGAAAGATCTGACCGAATCTTGCTTCAAAGATTTCCTACATATCCTGGGCTAAACAGGAATCAAGTCAATGTAGTTCGGGAAGTTTTGGTAGCTGGGACTACCATGGGATTGCAATGCTTGCTGTTACTGCTGTTGCTGTTGTCACTGCTGCGTCACTGACCGCCTTATTACAACCAAAGGAAAATTGGAACTGAACTAACTACTTATATGCATGTCAACTGCGAGTTACAAGATTCCTATCTATGATTCTTCTGCGACTTGATCTTGGGTCTTAGCTGATTGTGCTTGGAGACTTTGATCCGAATCTTGATGCTTGCGAGTTGCGGCGACTTGTTCAATCTTTGGGATATTGAGTGAAATGCGACTGGCAGAGTTCAGGACCTTAGTCAAATGTTGGAGCCGATCCGCCTTCCATTTACTCTGATATTCTCGGGACATCTTCTTTTTTGTCTTTTTTCTTCTTTGATTCTGAGTTGAGACTCATCTTGTGGGTCATTTCGATCCGTGTGGTTCGAGGTTAGACCTGCGCAAGAAAACAAACAAACGAGCGAAATTTTCTGCCCCAGTTTCACTAGGAAAATTTCGTGAATTATTCGCCAGAAAGTTCATAAAATTGATGAAGGAAAAAAAATGCTCAGTTCAGGGTTGGAGCCCTAATACCGAATAGCTGGGGAGAAGTTCAGTTCCTAGAGTCGAAACTCTAATACTGACCAACTGGGGAAAAGTTCAGTTTAGGGTTGGGGCCCTAATGCTGACTAAAGGAAAAGTTCAGTTTAGGGTTTAAAACCCTAATGCTGACTAAAGGAAAAAGTTCAGTTTAGGGTTTAAAACCCTAATGCTGGCTGAAGGAAAAAGTTCAGTTTAGGGTTTAAACCCCTAATGCTGATTGTATGGAAAAACTCAGTTTAGGGTTTAAAACCCTAATGCTGGCTGAATGGAAAAAGTTCAGTTTAGGGTTTAAAACCCTAATGCTGACTGCATGGAAAAGAGTTCTCGGGTTATGCCGAAAAGATTCATCGAGTCATGCTGGGAGGATTCATCGGGTTATGCCGGAAAGATTTATCGGATTATGCCGAAAAGATTCATCGGGTTATGCCGAGGGGATTCATCGGGTTATGCCGAGGAGATTTATCGGGTTATGCCGAAAGATTTATCAGGTTATGCCGAACGATTCATCGGGTTATGCCGAGGAGATTCATCGGGTTATGCCGAGAGATTCATCGGGTTATGCCGAGGAGATTTATCGGGTTATGCCGAAAGATTTATCGGGTTATGCCGAAAGATTCATCGGGTTATGCCGGAGGGGATTCATCGGGTTATGCCGGGAGGATTCATCGGATCATGCCGGGGAGATTCATCGGGTTATGCCGAGAGATTCATCGGGTTATGCCGAAAGATTTATCGGGTTATGCCAAAAGATTCATCGGGTTATGCCGGAGGGGATTCATCGAGTTATGCCGGGAGGATTCATCGGATCATGCCGGAGGTTCATCGGGTCATGCCGGGAGGATTCATCGGATCATGCCGGGGAGATTCATCGGGTTATGCCGAGAGATTCATCGGGTTATGCCGAGGAGGTTTATCGGGTTATGCCGAAAGATTTATCGGGTTATGCCGGAGGGATTCGTCGGGTTATGCCGGAGGTTCATCGGGTTATGCCGGAAATTTATCGGGTTATGCCGAAAGATTTATCGGGGTTATGCCGAAAGATTAATCGGGTTATGCCGGAGGGGATTCATCGGGTTATGCCGGGAGGATTCATCGGATCATGCGGGGGAGATTCATCGGGTTATGCCGAGAGATTCATCGGGTTATGCCGAGGAGATTTATCGGGTTATGCCGAAAGATTTATCGGGTTATGCCGAAAGATTCATCGGGTTATGCCGGGAGGATTCATCGGATCATGCCGGAGGTTCATTGGGTCATGCCGGGAATTTGGGTAGAAAAAGTTCCTTAGGTTATGCTAGGGAGATCCGAGGTTTATACCGGGATAGTTGAGGAACGAGGTCCTATGCTACCATGATTTGTTTTTCTTTTGAGATGTTCATTTTTTATTCCTTGTCTTCTTTCCTTCCTTTGGTTCTCCCTTTCTCTTTTTTTTTTCTTTTTTTTTATCAGAAATGCACGAAAGAATTATGGGGAAACTTACCATTGGTCGTTTTCCCGCTGCAAGGCTGTTTCAATGCTTGTGTGCTCCGTTTCTTTTGGGCTACACCAGCTTCATGCATGGCTGCTTCGGGTCGCACCTGTCTCAATTTCCTGGACAAAGAAAACATTGTCAGTTCGAAAATGGCGGTTGGTTTTGGGGGCCTTGACCGTTCCAATTGCTTTGTCTTAGCCTAATTCTTGTTGAAAAACTCTGCCATTGATTAGATTTACATGCGAAACCCTTTGGACTACTCAGACTTGCGTTTCCAGATTTTGTGATGATTTGCCTTATAAGGCTTTGGTTTTCCGTCCCGTTCTGCTTGGGGATTTTGGTGGGGATTTTATCAGGGAGACTCTGTGGGGATTTGTACAAGAGAAACTCCGTGTGGATTTGTCCAATGCGAATTCTGTGAGGATTTTTTTTTTGTAGCAAACTTGCTGGGGATGTGCTGGGGTGGACTTCTTTGGGGAATTGTACAAGGGGAGACTCCATGGGGGATTTGTAACAAGGGATACCCTGTGGGGATTTGTCGGTTTTGGAAGCAAATCAACTACCATGGCCAGTCGGGATGGGACTGACGCGCCACTGAGGTCGTACATTTTATTTGACTCTTGCCAAACGGAGCCCTGTAAAACCGGTCCTGCCACCTTTCTTGGCGATTATTACGGAATTAAGAGTTAGATCAAAAAGAACTCAAAGAAAACTATGTAAAGGAGAACATATGAGTTTAAGGAGAAACACCCCTCTCGGGGAGAAAAGAAGGACTTATCTAGAGTGTATGCCAGTTTCAAACTGACATGCCATGCCTTTTGGACTGGATGCCCGACCTCCGAGAACTTGCATTTCCTCATGAATCAAAACAGATCTATATTTTTTTTTCAAAACCCGGGAACCTTGCCAGGACTTTCTGAGGTGGAATCATCTTTTTGGCCGACAACGCCCTTTGCGGGTTTTCGCTAGTCGACCTCTCTCATTTCTCTTCTTACTGTCGCCTGCTAGTACTCTTTGCGAGTTTTTACTAAACAAGCTCTCTCATTTTCAATTTCTCTTCTCGCATCGCCTCACGGTGCCCAAAGGTTTTCACCGACAAGACTCTCTTATCTTTATTCTCCTCATTTGTTGTATCAGACCCAAATAATTCCATCTTCCTATTTTGAAATGCTTTGCTGATTGATCAGAAGGACTTGAAAAAGGTTTGGGGTGAAAAGAATTTGGATTGAACTACAACTTTGGAACCTTTTGGGTGGGATTATTGCTGAATCGTTATAACTTCTGCCCCAGTTTTACTTTCGGGGGGAATTCCTGGATTTTATTTTGATGTGACTGAACCCCAAGGAGAGGTTGCCTACGTATCCTTCCGGAATCAAGTCAGACGTAGTTCATAACTTTGTTTTTGGATTCTTTTTTTTTTGTTTTTCTATTTCCTCTTTCTTTCTCCTTTCCTTTTCCTCATTTTTCTCATTTCATTTTCTTTGTATTTTCATCCTTTTTTCCTTTTTTTTATCTTTCTTTTTCTTCTCTTTTTTTTTTCAATAATAGTTTCAGGTTCCAAAGAGGGTAATCAAAGAAAAGTAACCTGCTCAAATGGGTTTGCAAAGGGTTAATAGCGTTTGGGTAGCGAGAATGAAAGCCTTCGTCATCTCAAATTGTGCAAAGATATCGCCAGAGTGATCTAGACATATCACTGCACCTGCTTTCCAAGCAAGGCTGACGTCGTTTCTTTCGACGTCGCCCAGATACAAATGCTCCATTTGGTAACGTTTTTCAATGACGTATGGACCCTTCTTTCTTGGTACAATTGCTCGTGACAAACTGCAGTTATTGAGGTTGTCATTCTGTACGGGTCTAAACCCATTTACTGCTCTCAAACTCTGCTTTAGTGACGGACATTTTCCAAACCATGAACCGATTTTCTTTAGTTGTTCCTACTTTTCAAATTCTTTATATCTCAAATTTTGACTCATTATTTGAAGTCTGATCGGAGTTCTCGTGATCCAGGCATGAAGTCCGCAAACATGTCATGTTATTTAAAGCTGCATTTATCAGAATTGAAGAGAACACAAAAGAAAACATAGAAGAAGAAAGTGAGTAATCAAGCATGATTTCATTTCTTGGCATTTTGGGGAAGATAAGGAAAAAGGTTGACATTCAGGAAATTAAAAACATGAAAATGAAGAAAAACATCTGAGTCACCCTCTGGGGTAATTCGTGATGCAGAGAAGGCGGCAAGACAGGTTCATTAGGACTTCCGTTTGATCAAGAATGGCGTAGCCTTCTAGTTTTGAAGCTTGGTGCTTGGTCCCATGTACGATACTTCAACGGTGCTAGTGCCCTCTCCTAGCGGGACCATGTGTATTTCGCATAGCTTTTCCCTTGCCGCCTCACATATTTCCTCACTCTCTTCGAGCGGGGACACCTTATCATCTTCCTCTTTGTTGTATTTTGGCTTCTGTGGTATGCGTCCGACAAACACTGGCTCATTCGGCCGAGGTTGTTTGATCGTCCCCCATACCATGGAGGCCTGCTTGAATACATCACTTATTCCTTTTTCTTGCTCCGGAGTTACCCTGGGTCTTTTTTCTGTATCAGCAATAGCAATTATGGCTTTAAGTGCCGGATCAACTTCCTCGTTTTCACAAATCACCCCAACTATCGGCCCGTTGTTGTGGGCGGGCAGCGGATTATTGGTCACATTTGGAATATCCTCGTCTCTCAACACAATCTTCCTTTGGTCTAACAGACTCTCCACAGCTTGTTTCAATGTCCAACAGTCGTTGGTGTCGTGCCCTTCTACCCCTGAATGGTATGCACATCTGACACCCCGCTGATATGATGGTGATCCCGGGTTCTGCCCGTTCGGTGGTATGGGCTGCAACAAATTCATTTGGACAAGTTTAGGGAATAGGGCGGAATAGGGTTCACCGATTGGTGTGTAGTTGGGTCTCCTGGGTGGTTCCCGAGGACGGAAATTATTTTGAGGAGGTCGAGGATTGTAGTGGTTTCGGTGAGGAGGCTGATTCCTAGGATGTGGGGCCTGCCCCCGATTGACTGGTTGTGTCCGCTGGATATAAGGCTGGGTGCTCATGACCATGTAGGGCTGAGGAGCGTAGGTCGCATTTTGGTGGGGGAAATAATGTTGCGAGGTTCTTTCCGAAGAACAAAGCCCGGGATTATGATATTCTCCCACCTCTGACACTGCCATGGATGTTTCCTCTTTTTTCTTCCCTCTTGCAATTCCTCCAGACCCGCTTTGGACGGCTTGGGAGGTTGCCCTTATGGCTGCCTGACTCAAAATTCTTCCCGTTTTCAAACCGTTCTCCACCATCTCTCCAATCTTAATCGCTTCTGCGAAAGGCTTTCCCATGGCCGACATCATGTTTTGGAAATAGTCGGACTCTTGAGCCTGGAGAAAAGTAGTGACCATCTCTATCTCGTCCATGGAAGGTTTTACCCTTGACGCTTGCTCACGCCATTTGATGGCGTATTCTCTGAAACTTTCCGAGGGTTTCTTCTTTAAGTTTGACAAAGCATTTCTGTCTGGTGCGATGTCAATATTATATTGAAACTGCCCTACGAAGTCTCTGGCAAGATCATCCCATATATGCCAGCGAGATATGTCCTGGTCCATATACCATTCCGAAGCGACTCCCACCAAACTTTCTCCAAAATATGCCATTAGCAGTTCTTCTTTTCCGCCGGCTCCCCGCAATTGATTGCAGTATTTTTTAAGATGTGCAATGGGGTCACCGTGCCCATCGTATTTCTCGAACTTTGGGGTCTTGAAACCTGCTGGCAGGTGCACGTGAGGGAACATGCATAGGTCGGCGTAAGAGACGCTCTTCTGTCCGCTCAATCCTTGCATATTTTTCAAACTTTGTTCAAGGCTTCTCATTCTCTTGGCAATCTCATTTTGTTCTGCAATTCTGGGGTTCTGATCCTGCCCGGGTGCAAGCTCGCACTGAGGCGGTAGAGGATTAGTGCTGGTAGCGAACCTAGTTGGTTCCATTGAGAACGATGGTGCTTGGAATGTAAAAGAGGATGAGTCAAAGCTTGGCTTGTACGTGGTAGGCTGTGCCGTAATCGGGCAAGGCGATGCAGTAAAGATGTTCATGCTTGCATCAGTGGATGACATTCGGGGATGAGGCTCAGAAGGCGATCCAGCAGAGAAGGCTGAGGTGGCTGGGTACCCGAATGGGGTAGCAGGATAATTTATGGGGACATTAGAAGTCCCACTCGACCTGGAGAATAATTCAGGGAATCCGGGGACGACACTTGGCGGTTCTTTCCCATTATTCCAGTCGTCCAACATTTCCAACATGCGGAGCCGTAGGATTCTATTTTCCTCCGCGGTTGCGGATTCAGGTGTGAGGACGGCTGAGATTGAGCTCTCCTCAGAAACAGGGATTGTTTGCAATGGAATTTCTGAAGACATTTCCACACTTCCTTTTGACCTGGTGAAGTAAGTGTGAGTACTGCTTCTGGTCCTAACAACAAGTAGTTGAACACTTCTCCTTGACCTCGTGAAGTATGAGTGCGAGGCCAGACTTTCACCAAACCAACCGTCTTTTCAAAACCCTGAAGTACTCAACGACAAACACACGGTTAATTTGCAGCAAATAACAGATAGTCAATCTCACGTTGGGCATGATACACCTACACAGTTAAGTGGATTACTACATGTTTGCTACGAGAGCATGCGTCATTCCGGCATTCTTCCTTTTATCAGTTTTTTTCCCTTTTTTTTTATTATATATTTTTTATTTTGCAGTAAAAGAAATGCGACCGGATCCGATGAGGATTGCCTACGTATCACGATGCCTACGTGAATCAGATCATTACGTAGTTCGAACTAACAAGTATAAAAATAAAGAAGCAAGTGCTCATTTAGCATAGCGCTCAAAAGATTTGACTATTCTTTGTTTATTTACTTATTCAATTTTTTTTTTGGAATTTTTGAAAGAAATACTTTAAAAGAAGAAAGAAAATTTTGTTTATTTTGATTTTTGTTTTATTTTTTAAAGAAAGACTTCTAAAATTTATTTGCTTTTGACTTGAATTCTGGAAATTTATTAAAAAGAAAATATGTTTGGTTGATTTTTTTTCGTTTGTTTTACCTTTTCTACGGAAGAAAGAATGTATATGATGTTGCCCCTTAAATTTTGAAAGAGGGACTTTTAAGAAAATGATGTGAAATTCAGAGTTTTATTTATTTACAAAAGCACTTCTAAAGAAAAATCCTAATATTTTGAAATTCAATTTTTCAAATATATATATATTTTTAAAAAAAAAACATTTTACAAAAGAGAGACTAAAAAGCAAAGAGTATTTTTTTTTTTGGATTTTTATTGCTGATTTTTAGTTCTTATTACATTATTTCACATGAAAGACTTCAGAAAGAAGGAGACTATTTTTATTTGAGTTTAAGAAAACTTCTATATTATTTTTTGTTTCTTTTTTTTTCTAAGGAAAAATTTATAAAGAAAGAACTAAAGGGAAATTTATTTTTTTGGATTTTTGAAAATTGGGGCCGGAACCGATGAGGTTTGCCTACGTATCTCACATCCGGTGAGAATCAGACCCGCGTAGTTCGGTCAAATTAACCGAATTATTTTAGAACAAAATTCTTTCCTTTTCAACAAACAACTTTCCAAAAATAAAAGACTATTTTTCTATCTTTTTGTTTTTTTCTTTTTCTTAGTAAAGCAAATTATTGAAGACAAAACATTTTCCCTTTTTATTATCGCAAAATTTCGGCAGAGTTTTGACAGTAATTGGGCATTGCTATTTTTCAAAGTAGAAAATTAGTCCTATACACTGTTATTTTTTTAATTTTATTTTTGTTTATATTTTTCAAATACTCCAAAGTCAGGCAGCATGCATGTCCGAGACAAATAAATGCGCGGAAACAAATAGGATGCAACAGGATGGTCTTTTCATTTCAGGTTGCTAGTCCTAGACGGACCCAACCCCTGTGTTGAGTCCCCTAAGTCAAATGCAACATGATGCAAATAAGCGTTCCTACTAGGGATCCGGCATGAAGTCAAGTTATTCTAGGTTCGTAACCTGGGTATTTGTTCTAGACTGTGTACCCGAGCGGACAACTCGAGTCGAGGAGGGGGCTACGTACCGGGGACCCGCGAGATCGTCCGGCTTTGTAACTTGTCCGACCTCTTTCTTATTTCAGGTATTGACACTAACAGAATAGGGAGTCTCGACCAGCGAGCTTCTCCCCGGAGGTAAGAAGAGAAGGGTTTCGGCACAGTTTATATACAGTTCAGATAATATCAAAGCGGTAAAAGACAACATTTAGCACGTTATGCAAAAACATGTAATAAAGATCAGATAATAAATCCAAATATAACAATTATTCTAAGCTCGAATTCTTGAACCCTGAACCAGTGGTTCTGGGTTAATTCCCCAGCGGAGTCGCCAGAGCTGTCACACCTCCTTTTTGCGCGCCCGCCCCGAAGGATAAATGCGCGAGGGAGTTTTTCCAATTTAAGTGACAATATTCGAAATGGGATTATTTATTTAATTCAGAGTCGCCACTTGGGAAAGGTTTGGCTTTTGGTGTCCCAAGTCACCGGTTTATCTTGAATCCCAAATCGAGGAAATTTTCGACTTTTCCAAATGAAGTCTGCGAACCAGAAATTCTAAGTAAGGAATTCTGTTGACCCGAGGGAAGGTGTTAGGCACCCTCGAATCCCGTGGTTCTAGCACGGTCGCTTAAATTGTTATAATGGCTAAATATCTGATTTAAATATATGTTATGACTTACGTGCTTTTATTAAGTTTAAACCGCTTTTATTATTATCATTTATTTTTATAGAATTGCAACGTCGTGAAAATGCATCTCAAACCACGTCACAATCAATGCACCCGTGGTCGTCGACACATTTTGACTCCGTTGAGATTTGGATTTGGGTCACATCAATGTGCACCCGAATTTAAGAATATAATTTACTTAAACCGTGCCCAAAAAGTCTAAACGCGTTATTATTTTGAGGAAGGCCATGAAATTCACTAAAACGGTCTGTCCTGAATTCTAAATATTTATTATGGTTAATTATTGAGGGCCCCGCAATTTACATTTTTATTTGGCGAGGCTCGTCTCATTATTTTAGAAGGAACATCCTAAAGCGACTACATTTCTAATGTGTTTGTCTCTAAAAATAGAAGAAAAGATGCATGCTAATTCAATTATATGCTTTGGCCAAATCCAGATTTTAGTTAATCGTCTGATTAATTATTTACAGGGTGAAGAAACGTTGTACCTCATGAAACATGCTTTTAACTTGATAGAAGAATTATATATAAGATTGATGAAATGCTACGACTGCTACAAGAGCTCCCTAACTTTAACTTATTTAGACAAGATTAATTAAAACCACTTATTAGAAAATGCGACTAATGATATTTGAAACGCATCTTATAAACTGCCTAATGAAACTGAAACTCAAGAATCTGAAACTGTATTATCTTTAGCTAGATTTAAAACAGCCATTTGCCCTTACATATTCAAAGCATGCTGAAAGAGCGAGTTTAAGTTAACAATCGTATTAAATAGCTGCACATTTCATGAATTGTATTTACATCTTGTATACTACTAAACGAATAAAATGTCGCAGTTTCAGATTGGCATAGACTTTAATTAAGTACAACCTTACTAATGTATCTCTATTAGGCTAACAGACTAGAAACTTACATATCTTAACAACATTTATATAAAAAATTCGTAAGCAATGCAACAGATGATTATAACTCCTTCAGATCTTTCGATTCAACTTTCATTGCAACATCAGACAGATTCGAAATGTGTACCTGAGGAAATGCTTACAATGAAGAAAGTAGGGGAGTCAGTTGAGCAACAGTGCAAGCGGAACAGCAGTAACAGATGAACAACAGCAGGACAAATTCCCAGTGCAAAAATGCAACTTAGAGCCAATGAAAGATGGCAGAATGTAGCAAATTCCCAGCAATATGAATCAGAATTTAACCAGAATGGATCCAGAACTGAACTGATACTACACACAACTAGTAATCTCAAACAAGACTCATGATAAATCAATATGGAACAGGCAAATCCAGACTAGTTGAGAATCAAGACAAAGATGAAAAAATGCAGTTCCTTTTTTTCTGTGTTAGGCCTCTCTTTATCTATTTCTGTCCGTGTGTTTTCAGACAACTCCCTTTTCCTGTTTTCTTATCAATCCCCCTTATATCAGTGTATTCCCCTCCCTTTATTATCAATGTCTATCTGTGTGTGTGTCTATGTGTGTATATGTATGTATTTTTGCTTTCTCTTCCCAGATCTATCTGATGTCTTCTATCTTTTTCTTAACAATTCCCCCTGTCTCTTCTGTCTCTATGTATCTCCTTATCTCTCAATGTGCCTCCCTTTTATAAGCCTAAACCTCAGCCCTTTAACAGCCTGTTAGACCAAAAGAAACACCCTCCCATGTGCTGCCCCTTTTCAGTTTCCACTTAGCTAATTAAGTATTAACCCCCATCACATTTCCTTGGCAGGCTTCACCTTTAGTAAGGTTTATTATTTCTGAAACTAAAGCAAAGTATGGGCAGCAGAATATATCTGACAGCATATGCTGTCAAACCATTTTTAAATCAAAAGCCCTTTATGCAGGAACCAGGCTGTGCACAAATGCACCTGTGGTGCACAAATGCACATGCTGTGCACAAGTGCACATGCCCTCCAATTCAGAACTTAAACAAAACATTCCTTTTACATTTCTGATTCAAATTAACAACTATAAGTAAACAAACTCAGTTCCTAATTGATTCAAACAAATGCTTAGCAGAAGTAAGTCGATTTGTTATTGTTCGGACAACTGAAACTAATTGACGACATATGTCGACTCGACTATACTAGTTATAACACATACAATCGTAACCAAAAATCAGACATTTAACAGTATCGACACATGATTTGAATTATACTGACTAAACAAAGTGGTACTCGAGGAATCAGTTGATCAGTCAAAATTTGAAGCTCAATTATTCGCACAGCACATACATACATACGCATTATCAGAATAGGAGAGGGATTCAAACAAACACAGAGGTTCAGGTAAAGTGGACAAACAAGAGTTGATAAAAATTCAAAGACACAAATTAAAACAAAACATGAACAGACCTTTAATCAATCACATGGGCTAACAGAAATAAGAAAAGAAAAAGCAAAACTCACCTTAAATCTCGAAAAATCAAAACCTTAACTTGGACTCGAACAGACCTTTCTTAAGGCTGAACGGACTTTAATCGAAGTGTTTCTCAGATGAGAAATACTTCGATTAAGGTCCATTAGACCTTAATCTCTTCGGTTTGAACGGATATGGACCAGTGACGAGGAACCACAAGGTTCCAAAAATCAGATCTGGGATTCATGCTTCCCTGATCAGATTCGGACCAAACCAAGCATGGTTTGGTCACGAGGGGGTCTGGGGAGTGTCTGGTGTGAAACTGGGGTTACACGGTGTAAGTCAAGTTCCGACTCGAATCTTCAAACGAAGATTCGAGAAGGTGGGAAGGGATTCGAGTTACGTGGTTAACAGATCCGTGTTCCGGATGGTAAGGGGGTTCTATAGTGTTAAGGGTGGGGTCACCGGCGTCCGTGCCGCCGGTTTTCATGGTGAAGGATACAGGGGCGGCTAGGGTTTTTGGAGGGGGAATGGGATGAGGACGAAGGTGACCTAAAGCCGGGATTCGGATAGGGGGGGCAGGGTAAGGTTATGAGTTTATATAGTTGGTGGGTAGGTGGATCCTGGCCGTTGGATGAGATGTGATGAAGGGCCAGGATCCTTCGACTAACAGGGAACGACGTCGTTTCAAGGGTAAAGGGTTGAGGTTGGTCCGGGTGAGACGGGTCGGGTCTGTTAGTGGGTTTGGGGTGAGAGATCTTGGCCGTTGATCAATCTGAGATCAACGGCCCAGATCAGACTGGATCAAAACGGCGTCGTTTGGAACGCCTCCTGAGGTCAGCTGATCTGGACCGGGTTTACATGGGGTTTGGGCTGAATTTGTTTGGGCTTTGAATTTAAAATGAAAATCAGCCCAAACTAATTTTCAAACCCAATTTTGCACTCTCTCTTTTATTATTATTATTTTTATTTTATAACAAAACCTAAGTAAATCAAATTAAAATTAAATAAACACTTAATACAATTATTCGCACACATATATCAAAATATTTAAAACAGGTAAAATCAAACAAAACAAAAATCACGAACAAAGATGCCTATTTATGATTTTCTATTTTAACAACCGAATTACGGTTCAAATTACGCATGACACATACATTTTTTGTATTTTGTTTTAATAAAATAAAATGGGCAAAAATCGTAAATAACTAACAAAGTGCCATGTAAAAATCCAAAAATTGTACAGCAGGACCAATTGTTATTACTTTTTATTTCTTTTGGAGCGATTGTCGCGCGAAACAAAAATCACGTGCTCACAGTAGCTGTGGACAATTCCAACTTGATGAACTTCCATGTGCGCATGCTTTGGCAGCATTAAGGCATAGGAATGAAACATACGAAAACTATTGCTCTCCGTATTACACAAGGAAAAGCCTTCTGCTTACCTATGAAATGCCAGTAAATCCTCTTCCTGATGAAGGCAAATGGGATGTGCCACAACATATTTTGGATGAGGTAGTAAAGCTACCGGCGGGAGATAAAAGGCAGTCAGGGAGACCTCACAAGGAAAGATATAAAATATTTGATGAAATAAAGTCAAAGAAATACAAGGTGTCATGTGGCAATTGTGGAGGTGAAGGGCATAACAAAAGAACTTGCAAGAATGCGCCGAAAAAGAAATGAATATCATGTAGTTAGAATAGTTATTCAAAATAAATGTTAGTGAGCTCAAATTATCGGATTTTCTTGTGTAATTGTTTAAGTTTTTGAAGATGAATAAGAAGTATAAACATCAATTTGTGTATCTGCACTATTTATGTTTTTATGTATTCTGTCAAGCATCTAAAGTTGTCTTTTTTTTTATAGAATAGTTAAACTTTAATATTTACTGTATACAAAAAAACTGATATTAATAAAGAATGCATTCAACGTAAATTGTATCCAGATTGTAGTGAATATGTAGTTTAACTGTGTTAGAACTGTAGTCCTGTTATTCATATGTAGAGGAGTTGTAGTTAAAATGTAGTTTAACGTAGTTTAAATGTAGATAAATTGAATTTTTTTGATAAACCTTGTTGATAAAAGATGGCTAAATTATTTATATGATTCCTGTATTTATTTTATCTTTATGCTGTGTAACAAATGACAGTTATATACAGATATTACTTGGCACTTGAAGGTATTTATAAAAATAACTTGAAGATTAAAGTCAAATTGTAAGACAAAGTTGTTGCTGTAAAAATGTAATCAGAGTACTCGAGTATAATGTAATCAACAAAAAGTGTTGTAGAAAACCAAAACGACATATTTCCTACATTGTTTTCCAATTCAACTACCAAATTTCACAGACCAAACTAGGAACACAATAGTCTATTTCTTCTTTCGTTGCACTCTAGTCCTCTCGTTTTTTGCCGGAGCACCCTTCCTCCTTGCTAGCCTGCCAGTAACCTCACTCTCACTGATTGACCCATCTTCTTGCTTCTTTGTTGCATAGTCCCACAGTAGAGCTCCATAGCGTCTACGGTGTTGGTCAATATCAGAAAGATCTTCCTTTGGGATTGCCAAATCTCCAAGGCTAACATACTCCGCAAATGCAGCCACAAATACACCACAATCGCTGCATAAGATGAGAATTTTTCATACAATCATCATCACATATGATACATAAGGTCCATAAAAAGCAAAATTTCACAGCTGAGACATAAATATAGTAACATATATATGTTGTCTACAATATTACTACGATTACACATCATAGCTGAAAAATAAACTACAATTACACTACACAGCTGAAGACAAAACAGATATTGTGAATGATTCTGTTCTTTATACTTACTGTGTTATTGATGACTTGTCCGGGGTGAGCAATGGCATAAAACCAGTCCTTCTTATCAATCTTTTCACAACCAAAATCCAACCAAGGCTTGATTTGGTTATCCTTCTTGGAAAAGTAATATTTCCTCCTGTAATAACAAAAAAATATCAAATACAAAAAATTGACAAAATGAATTACAATTTTAAAGTATAAAAATGGTGAACAGAACAGTGTAAAATGAAGCATTCATACCTCCTAGATACTTTATCACTACGAATGTATAACCAGTTGGTGAACCTTTCTGTCAATTCAGGATCTACATTTTCACCTATGACACTTGTGAAGGGGTGCTTGAGGTAAAACAATTTAGGTCCAATAGATGTGCTGCCTCCAGAACTATACAAAGATGTGAAAGGTGATCGTGCATGTTTTCCCGGTTGCCTGGTTCTACCGGGATGAACAGGGGTTGATTCATCTGGTATGGGCTCGCCATACATGACCAACTGTGATAAGTTTTCTGGCAGCTCAAAGTCATCCAATGTCAAACCTTTGTTGTCAATGCCTTCAGGAACAACTTCAGGAACAACTTTTTTATCAATGCCTTCAGGAACAACTTCAGTCACAGTCACACCGTGAATTGGCGACTGTGGAACTTCACCTTCTGTAGATAAGTGTAGATCTATGTAGTTATGAACAGTATTATGGAGTTATAGAGAATATAGAGAATATATTACCTGCTTGTTGTGCCTCAGCTACTTCATCAATTACTGGTTCTTCCTCAATATTTCCTTGTAGATGTTCTGCTGAAACTTCAGCTTGAATGAATAATTGGAAATGAGAATTGTAGATATATGTAGGAATATGTAGTTAAGGTGTAAATTATTAAAATTTTGCATAAAAACCTTATTGTAATGAAGGAATGGTTCTGTACCTGCTTTATATGCCTCAGCTGCTTCTTGGAAGTCAGGATATAAGTCAACATGTGGTTGAAAATGTTCTGGAGAAATTGTAGCTGCAACACATAGTAAAAAAATGATTAGTATAATTAAATAATGCTGTCTTGAAATTTGTAGATATGTATGTAGGAATTTTGTAGATACCTGTATTGCTTGTGCTTCCATGCAGTTGATCACCAACATTGAACTGGAATTGCTGGTTGTTCTCTCCTTGATGTTGGTAATTATTTTTTGTTGAACTACCAACAAACTACAATTTTGGGGAATATTTGAGACTACTTTATTCATATGTCTTAATTAGTCTTAGTACAAAATTATATGTAAATTCTTACCTTTGACTCGTCCAAATCAAACCTCTTGTTTATCACATTCATAACACCCTTCAAAGATTGATCTATGAACTCTCGAAGGCTTGAGAGTTCCTCAAAAACAGCCTTCCTAAAAGCATCTAACTTTCCATCAACCTAAAAATTAAATATATAATTAGTTGGTAATCTTATTCTAACTGCTACAGTTACACTACAATTCAACAAACTATAATTGTTATAGATTTATACCACAAATTAACTACAATGTATAACATACTATAATTGTTATGTAATGAAGTCAAAATGTAGCAAATTATGTCAATATATTGTAGTTATTCATAATACCTGCACAATCCCCTTTTCCAACTTCCTGAGCTTGTTACTGACAGATTCAATGTCCTCTTGATAATCTGTATATTTGGGTTCAAATGATGGAGAAGCAGCAGTTGGAACATGTGATGGTTGAGCACCATGTTCATCTTCATATTGAATCTTGTCTGGCAGATTAAGCACTCCAAGCTCTTCTCCAGATTCAATCATGTTTGTGAACTGAATGATGAAAATAACAGTTAATTCAAGTGACAAAAAAAATGTAGATTCAATGTAGTTATTATGAATGTAATTGTAGCATCATACAAAAGTGGAAAAAAATACCTTGATCCACTCAGGCTTGATCATCTTCTCTTCAATTGCAGTTAACCAAATCTGCCCCTTTGTAGCTGACCATCTTAAAATGCGAGGTATAGATTCAGAACATCTCGTAGCAAGCTCGGTGCTGACGGACGAGCAACACTCATATAGCCACACTTGCAAGGCTAATGAGCATCCCCGTATCAGATAAGAATGTACATGGGGATTAAGACGATGTCGGACAGATTCAATAACCTGCTTGAAGGATTTGATACCCCATGGGTATGACTCAAAATTACCAGACTCTATTAGAAAGAACATAAACTTGTCTATGAAAGTCACATGGTCTTTATCAGAAGGACAAACAAAAAATTCCAACATATAAAGAATGCACAACTTCACCGCATCCACATCGTTTGCCCATGCTTTATTAGTCACTACATTTTTCAAATGCCATTTCTCAACCCTTTCTTTGTTCGGAAAATATGTATTCATTAAAGGGCTAACATAGGTGGAAGTGTAACCATAGTCTGAAAACTTATTCACACAATTAAGACCAGTTATCAACCCAAATTCTCTCAAGGAAAAATTCAATTTTTCACCCTTAAATAGTACTGAAAAATATGAGTCAGTAGACTTTGTCAATTCATACTTCATCAAAAGATGAAGTGATTGGTTTTGCATACAGATTGTGGGGAGACCTAATAAGTAACCAAAACAAGTTTTTTTGAAAATCCTTAAAGCATTCGGAGAGAGTAAAGCTTGTATCTGGCTAGGTATGCTAGGATCACACAAACTGTGGAATCTAAGCACACCATAATCAACATTTTGTTGTGCAAAGTAAGGGCCATTCTGTAAAAAATATAAAATTAATGAAGCTATACAGGCTACAATAAAAAATAACATATCTACAATTTAACCATCAGACTACACATCAACTACAAACTAACTACATTTATACACTGTCTAAGAGTCACAGTTCCAATTAAACTACAAAATTGAGACAAAGAATCTACAAAACAGTTACTTCAAGTATCTCACATAAATGTAGATTAACTGTAGTTAGAATGAAGTTAAATATATGAGCTATACAGGCTACAATAAAAAATATCATATCTACAATTTAACCATCAGACTACACATCAACTACAAACTAACTACATTTATACACTGTCTAAGAGTCACAGTTCCAATTAAACTACAAAATTGAGACAAAGAATCTACAAAACAGTTACTTCAAGTATCTCACATAAATGTAGATTAACTGTAGTTAGAATGAAGTTAAATATATGAGCTATACAGGCTACAATAAAAAATATCATATCTACAATTTAACCATCAGACTACACATCAACTACAAACTAACTACATTTATACACTGTCTAAGAGTCACAGTTCCAATTAACCTACAAAATTGAGACAAAGAATCTACAAAATTAGGACAACACCACATTTTACCAAAATACACTTGAACAATCAAAGAAGAACAATGCACGTGTAAACATTATCTACAGAATGTAACAGTTACTTCAAGTAACTCACAAAATGTAGATTAATTGTATTTAGAATGAAGTTAAATGTAGCAGCAATACAGGTTGCAATGAAAAATACCATCTCTACAATTTAACGATCAGACTACAAATCAACTACAAACTAACTACAGTTATAGACTGTCTAATAATCACAGTTCCATTAAACCTACAAAATTGCGACAAATAATCTACAAAATTAGGACAATACCACATTTGGCCAAAAAACACTTGAACACTAAATTAACACTTGAACAACAGATTTTTACAACCAAAATCAAACTACAAAACAGTGAGGAAACATAAATAGTGTTTACCTTTATTGAAATTTTTTCCTTAACCAATTTTGGTACTTTTTTTGAGGGTTTCTTCTTTTTTGGTTTTGATGAAGAAGGAGAGACCTTAGGTTTTTTCACAGATGGAACTTTGGGGGAATCATCTACAAAATCGTCATCTACACTCAACTCTTTCCCCTTGCGTTTGAGTTGTTTCTCGACTAGTTTATCAACTCCACCAGCATCAACATCGTGCAAATGCTTGCTTCTCATTTCCGCACGAATTTATCTAGGAGATGAAATACCAATAGTTTGTTCACTTGCATGCGTCGATTGTGGGTTTTTGGGTGGTGATTTTGGTGTTAAAACACCCAAATCAAAGGTTGGAATATCAACTAATATAGCTTTTGATGATTTTTTTTGGGAGTGTTAGTTTTTTTCATGATTTAGGAGTTGAAGACAAAGATGAAAGTGAATTCAAATCGTGGGGGATACAACTGAAGGTAATTAAGTGGAGAAGAAAGTGATGGTAATTGTGGGTGAGAAGAGATTGTACGAGAATGGGGGAAAAACTGAAGGTAAATCGTGGGGGGGGGGAGGTGGGGGGAATTAACTGAAGGTAAATCGTAGGGGGTGTGGGGGGGTGGGAGGAGAGAGAGGCGGGTAAACGAAATAACGTGAAAATACGGTCCTAAAATCACGCCTACAATAAATGAAGGAATAATTATACCCTTAATTTGAATTATGGTATATAAATGGTAATTTGGTATGCTTAAATGTAATTAACACAATCCTTAAACAATGAAGGTAATAAAGTTTGATATATGGTATAGATAGGTAAAAATCCCTTTATCAGCCTATGAGGCCCAGCTCCTAAATGGACCTTAAAATTGGGCTTACCCACACTTTCCTGGCACATGACCAAAATACCCTCATAAAATTTTCAAATTTCCAAAACCCATCAAATGCAACAGCAACACTGAACACAGGAAGCTTTCGTCCCCTAAACCCTCAAGCTCCAAAACCCTGAAGAAATGCTCCGATCAATTCTCCGAACAGCCGCTACGGCGGCGAAATCCCACCCCACCACCTCCGACATCCTCATACCCGCTGCAATCGCAGCACCTTCCAAACTCTCTTCTTTTAGAACCTTCGCAAAAGGCCCACACCCGAACAAACCCAATTTTAGACCCGACATGAAACCCGACAATGCCGCTACCGGAGCCAAAGGCGCTGAATCGCTCAATAAGGATCTTCGTGCACGCGCTCTCAAAGAAGACGAGAAGGATGAATCCCTTAATATCGGTCCAAATGGTCGTCCCTTATTCACTTCCGCAGCTTCTATTTCACAACTCACCAAAAAAGACACGTGTACTTACCTGAAATTCAGGTACATTTAGCTCAAATTGTATACTTTTGATATGTGTTTATACTAAATTGCTTCCAATTATAACAAGGATTTAAGTTATATACACTGCAATTGTTTTTACACTGTAAATGAATTTTAACATGTGATAGCAGGTTAGGTACCATTTAATCATATTACCAATTAATGCTTATGAAGAGATTTACATGTAATTATCTAATAAGTAACCTGATTGTGTTAATATTTTTCACACAGTCGGTGCACAAAACTTAAACTCTTGTAACAAAGGTATAGTAGGTGCAGTGGTACTTGGTACACGTGGAATAAAGCTTTGGATTCACTTTGTTAGTAAGTTGGTTTGTGTTTGTACTAATGAAAATGATTGTTTTAGGCGGGAGGAACTGGAAAGTGTTTTGCCAGAAGGATTATCAAATGGGATGTTGAAGGAATTTGGTGACTCAATGAGAGATGCATTGCTAATACGGCAGAGTTTTCTGGATCTTCGAGATAATTTTAGAAGTATTGTTGATCCTACAATGCAGTCTAATGCTAAAGGTGCCTCATTTATCTTTTTGGTGTAACATATGTTCAAGGGTTTATTATCTGTGTTACTTGAATTATGATTGCGGAGAGTTGTATTTGTAAGGACTGATGCGTAGTTTGGTTTAATAAAGTAAGCACACTTGCTTTTGTAGAGTTCTTAGTTTGCTTTAAATATTTAGTTTTGAATTTGGATCAAAAGAGACCAGAATGGTTATACGTGATTTATATAGCTGAACCCAACTAGTTTCAGATCGAAGCATAGTTGATTGATTGATGCAAATTTAGGGTTCATGAGTTTGTTAATTTACTGTCACCGTTGCAAAAAATTTGTTGATTTACTTTCAGTACTAAGTGTTTAGTGGAAGCTTTGATTGAATGAGTATGGCTGAACTGATTGAAGACGGTAAATTGGAGATATCACCATCAATTTGTAAGGGTACCTTCGGTAATATAAACTCCTTAAGAAATCAGAATCAGATGGTTGCACAAATTGGTTTTATGTGATGGAAATATTCACTTTAAAGTCTTTCTTAACAGTTTCCTTTAGTGTGAAGATTTTTTGATGACTTGATCTACCAAGAACCTAGCTTTCCACATTGCTTTTCATATTTTTCAAATTAAATGCTTTTCATTTTTCTTAATGTAGGAGCAAAATTCAATGTCCTCAAATTTGAAAAACAAGTACACGAGTAGGAATTTACATCACAGTTATCACTCATTCTTCTTCTCTTCCTCAATATCTGCACTAATCTACGACTAAAGCTGCCATTATGTCCCTTCTTTTGCTGCCTGAAGTGCTTACTGAAGCATCAAAACGTATTTGATTTCTGTCATTTCAGAGCTAAATCTGAGTCTCTGTCATGGAACTCATAGATCATGTTGCAGAATAAAACTGCCCTTATGGTTACTAGATTTCATGATTTCCCTAATAAACTGTACATATTAGCTTCAGTTGCTTTTCTTACTTCTCTATTTCCTGGACATAGTTTCTTCCCCTGTGGAAATCCTCCCTAAAGTTGTCAAAAGACTATGCAGCGACCTGGTGAGAGGAGCGTTGTGTTGCTGACACCCTTCAACTTGTTTATGTATCTGAACAGTGAGTCACCATTAGGAGAAATAATTCACGAAGTTCCTCAACTTGCAGGTCACAAAGCTCGAAAGCAAGTTGTACTAGATGGGCCTGTAAGTTGTGGAAAGAGCATTGCCCTTGCAATGCTTGTTCATTGGGCGCGTGATGAAGGTTGGCTAGTTCTTTACGTTCCAAAAGGCCGAGAATGGACTCATGGAGGCTTTTTCTATAAAAATCCTAAAACAGGATTATGGGATACTCCTGTGCAAGCAGCAAATATTCTCCAGGTAAGAATACTGTACTTTTTCTAATATATGAGACTTATGATTAGATGAATTCCATGTGGTAATTAATATTATCATACCTTGTGGATAGTTAAGTAACTAAAAATGAACCCAAGTTTTTTACGCTCATTGTTTGAAATTTTAGATCACAAAATGCAGAAACAGTTTTACTTGAGTCCATGAGGAAGTGGAAAAGATCTGCTAGTAGGCTATATTTGGAAATTGTTTAACTTGGCACTGCGATGTATATACAGTTGATCTTTATATGCTCTTTATATGCTGCTTTAGAAAAGGAAAGTCATTCTTCAATATCATGTAGCAAATATGGATCACGCCGTCACAATATCTGCATGTTTTCCCGTGACTTTACTATTGCGCTATCTCCTCGATCAAGTGCTTGAGTTGGTTGTGCTAATAATAACTTCCCTATTTGTCCTATTCCATAAACATGAAGGTTGTGAAAAATTAAAGTATAACACATGTGCAGGTCTAGCGCAACTTTCATATTCAATAAAGATACATTTGATAACCAACTCCCTATATTTTCCATATATTATCTTGAACTTGTCGTTTCTGGAGAGAGTAATTTCCTCTATTGACTGAATTCATTTACAAGTCAAAGAATCAAACTTTGGGATACTTAATTCCTCTCTCTTCTCAATTCAGGATTTTTTGAAGTATAATAAGGATCACCTCCAAAAGTTGCCCTGCAAGATTTTTGAACCTATTCCATTGGGAGAGGGAGCTGGTGTTGGATGGATGAAGGGTGCTGATGTGGTACAAATACCAGAAGATTATACTCTGCTTGACCTGGTTCAGGTCGGACTTAGTTCCACGCACGCCGCTGTTGGGGTGGTAGTTCGTTTAAGGGAAGAATTATCACTTGTGAAGGACGTGCCTGTTCTTATTGCAGTTGATCAAGTGAGAAAAAAATTCTCTTCACTGTGATTGTGTCTCTTGTTTCTGCCCTTTGAATCATTCCCGGGATAGGGCTAATTTCATTTTTTTAATTGATATTGATCACACCTTCCTTTTTCCTGATTTGTCTTTTGTTAATCGATAGTACAACAGTTGGTTCACGTTCAGCGAGTATGAGGAGCCAGTAACTGTTCGGTCTTGCCGACCTATTCATGCTAAGGAACTTGCAACTGTAAGATGTGCTTGAAGTGTTCTTGAATGTTGCTTCATTAATCATTTACACAGTTCTCCTGCCTTCATTTTCTTCGCGATCTTTATGATTTTTGAGCAATGAGACTCTGTGTTTAATATAAAGATGTTAGGCTGCTTAATTGGATCTAGGATGTCCTTGGTTCAAGTTTATATCGTGTAGGCATCCTCTTTCTGATTCCACGTTTTTGGATCATTTTGGTTTGGAAAACTGAGAATATAAAAACTGAATGTTAAGAAAAGTTTGGCGGAATATCTGGGAAATTGTGTTCAATAATATGCACGCTCTATGGAATTATATTGATCTAGAGCAATCCTGTTCTTGTGTCTGGAGCATCCATGGAAGCTTTAATGAAAATCCTAGTGTTGTAACTTATCTTTTGCATAATTTGGGCTGGTTTATAAAGATCATCTGTCACATATAGTGATGTGAAATGACATCTAAAAGTATTTATCTATGCTGCCTACCTGAGTATTAACTAGACATACTTTTCAACTGATTCACATGCATACAATGTTGATAAATCTGTCGTAAGAAATTATTGCATAGAATTTGAGGGCTTGAGAAACTCTCTCTTTCTTTCTCAAGCATGTTTAATGCTGCTGATATCAATAAAACTTGAGTTCACAATCTTGAAGACTAGCACTGCTTCGATAACTTTACTTAGACCGTGAAGCGGTAAAAGCTAGTGAAGTACTGTAACCATGAAATCAGCACTTACTCGAGATGGAAAGCAAATCTTTTTGTGACATATTGCCTGTAGTGCCATCCTTGTAGTTGAAACATATGGAAAATGAGGGTTTTTAGTGTGATTGTATGCTCTTTCTATTCTGAATTATTAGGATATGCTTTTAGTGTAGACAATGTTTTGAAAGGAAATGGATGGCTGAGCAAAGGCAAAAAGATGATGTTTGGAAGTCCCCATTTTGCCTCATGTTATTGATTCGGAAGGGGTGAAGCAAGGATCTCTCCGAATTCATGAGAGGTCTGTTTCGCTGACAGCAGCTCTGAACCTCTTGTACATTTGATGCAAGGGGCTACACCACAATGAATAGATTGCCAAGGTCTGTTTTTTGGAGCTTGGTGCCTTTGTTGGCCTGACAATACCTTCAATTTTTTGGTGGCACACTCGCACCATCTTGTAGCTATTAAGTTACACTGATTCACCAAAAATAAGAACCAGCAAATGAAATTATTCAATGTTCTGGATTTTATCAGTGTTTTAGAGGTTCTTAGCCTTTCTCAGCTCAATATGCCTTCAAATCTTTCGTGCACTGATAATTTATGTTGATTTTTAAAAAAAAAACAAAACTGTAAGAGCAAGAATTGGAAGCAAATTCTGTCTTAATTCTGTTGCGCCATAAATTCTGACATGTACTCTTATGGATTGCCTCATTCCAATAATTTCAATACACTTTACTACTAATAACTTCTTGGTTAACTGCAAGAGATTTAATTGTTGATAAACAACTAAGGATGCATCTGGTTTTTGTTTGTCATGGCTGTGAAAAATCTTAATGAATTATTACATTTTCTTAAAATTCTCTTCTTACTGTAGCTTACTTGTTTAAGTGTGGTTACTGATATAGTCCCATCATATGCAGGTGAATGCATTTAGATCTATGATTCACGACAATATGATGGTGGGTGCTTTCTCACATTCAACTGCTGTAGGGAAGCTGCGTAAAGACTTACCAGGTGTTCCTGCAGATGCTCGCATCAACTTCCCACGATATAGTGTGGATGAAGCTGCGGTCGTTTGTCATTACTACCTTAGGTATGCTCGTAGCTTGTAAAACATAAGAAAGAGTGAATACTGAGGATACTCGATCAAAAAGAATAAAAGAGTGAATACTGAGGATCCTGTTCTCACCATTCACTCACGTAAATACCGAAGAAAAGACAACTTAACAAAAAAGAGGGAAAAGAAAAAGGAGAACACTTGAATTATTAACAAGGAGAAAAGGAGTGAACAACTGAATTAGGCTAACTTAAAGTTATTTTCTATTGATTACCGTGGTCAGAGTTGAAAGAGGTATAAACAATCCGAAGTCAATATGCAGATGACCCATTATTAGAATTTTGATTATAACTAAAATGAGCCATTGAATCTTATGTGGCCATAGAAGATCACTGTTTAGTACTAACTTGTGTGAAATTTTCTGATTGTGGCAGACAAAGACTCATCCAACGTGAGGCATTTACAGAAGAAAACTGGAAGAAAATCTATTATCTGTCACATGGAAATGGCGCAGAAATGAGATGGCTGGTTCCTTTCATGCGATGAGCAGTGTAAACTCACCTCCGAGAGATAACATTGAGATTTTAACAGGGAAATTATTGAATCTGTTAATGCTCTGCGATTCTGGTCATTCTCAGCAAATAATAATCTGGCTGCTCTATTGACCAAATCTCTGGAGAAAACAGTGAGGTTTTACTTCTGGAAAGTTGCTCTGTATTCTAGGCTAGTTATATAGCCTGTGTTTGTATGCTTTCATATCCAGAACATTGTCACCGATTCATATATAAATCTTCACACTAGCTATTCTTCTTTCGTTTTATTTTACGACTTGTTTTCCTCATCGGGTGTTTGTATTCAATAATGTTGTAACTGCACCACATATTTTACCTTCTGAAGTTCAGGTTTTATCCTTTAAACTTGCATTATAGCGAAGTCCCTTCGAACCGCAAAGATGACATTTCTTTACTCAAGGTTTCCGCGATGCTATATTTTCTTATCCGAACAAATTTTTTGCTTATCTTTTGAATTTTTATGTAAGAAAAAATATAAAATCGCACTCCCAACATTGGAATTTAATGAAATTGTTTGCATTGAAATGAAAAAAAGGAGTTAGAGCACATCAAATTACCCATAAATTTTAATTCTTTGTTACACAACCATCCACCTTGCTGTGATATTGATAAGCAGTGCTCCTCCTGGTCTTGGATTAACAGCACACAGTTAAGAGAGCATACAATGACAACCAAGAATAACAGGTATTGATGTAAAGCATAAATACCAATAAAAAGAAATTTTAATTCACTGTAACGGTTGGACTACAAACGCTTGTTGTGATGTACTTCCTCAAAATATTAATTGAACAAATAACATTTCACTCCTTTTAAGACTTGGTTTCAGTTGACAAAATCGGTGCAGCGGCTGGGTATGACAAGGTGTGTGTGAGGACGAGGCGAATTCGCATCTCCGGCGGCGGCAGCTCTGCTTTGCTTGGAACATCTTTTCCCTTCTCCAATTACACTAAATGTCCGTTAAAACCCAAATCTTTTCTAAAGCTGTTTCCTTCAACAACAAAACCTATCTTCACCACTCTCCATTATCGTTCAATTACGTCGGCTCAACATTCTTCTCCCTCCTCTCATGTTCATCCAACACCTCAAACTGAACTTCCTATATCTTCTGGTAACTACCCTTTACAGAAACAAACATGCATTCACTTATTCTTGTCTCTGTTTGTTTGTTTGTTTTATGTATTCACTTTGTTCTGTGTCTTTTTCCATAGGGGAGGTGATGACCCAAATGGGTATCCTATGAAGGACTCAAAAGTGGTTTTGAAAGGAATGAGGCATGCTGAACTTGAGGTATGCGTATATCAGTTGTTGGTGTTGTATCTTAGTTAGGCTTGTATAAATTTGAGTAAAGTTGCAATCCTGGTAGTTATTTAATCTTTTTTTTTTTTGGCAATCCGCTAGGGCTATTTTTTTATTAACAAGAGAAAAGAAAAATACAACAATTAGGAAGAGTACAAATAAGGGGACAATAGCACCGGTATTGTTACCCATATGCCTTGGCTATATAATCACTCCTCTGCGCCTCACATTGCCTTATGATGGCAGCCTCATGTAGAGGATTCATGGGGTAGCTGCCGACAAAGTCTCACGAGGGCATATAATCTCATAGCCTTGCGGATATTTTCCAAAGGCATAGGACCAAGACAACACTAACCGGGCTAAACCTTACCTTACTATTCCTAGTGAGGCTTTAAGTAAGTTCACCTACTAGCATGCATGTAAAAAATAAGAGTTGGAAATTACCAAATATTCAATGATCATCACAGAGTTTATAACATACTCTATGATGATATTACAAATGAGAATACTAATATAATGGTAGAATAAAATGATGAAGGAATTAAAATGTTGTCCCTTCTTGTCTGAACTTGTAATTTCTTCAATTTGTAACTCTTTTTCATTACAATCCCAATTCTTCAAGATGTATTCAAAATTCATGATTTCTTTTTTGAACGATTGGACTTTGTAGATGTAGTTGGGGCGGCCTTCTTTTGTTTGACAACACTCATTGAGAGTCGCCTAACATTTAAAAAATCACTAACCTTGTCGTCCCAACTATTTTTCCTTGTATGAGATTTCCTATTTTTTCCGTTATGCATAGGTGACAAATCACCTTTTCTTGCTGCCTCTGCCCTGCATTGATTTAGAATATCATCTTCTTCACCTTCTTCATATGTATCTCTGCCCACAAGCACCTGATTTTGCAAGTCTTGAACATGTTCTTGAATTACCACACTGTTTCCATCCTGTTTATTAACCAATGCTGCCTTGTTTTTGTGTTGTAATATGCTTTGCATTTTGTTCCTGCTATAATTCACTCGACCAATGCTTAAAGCAGTAAGATTTAATGAGCTAGCAGGCTTTGAGCTTACCATTGCATCCAATAGCTTTCTTTCCGCTGGCGTAATAGTAGCAGTGGTTGTCATAATTTGTTGTTGCCCAGAAATTGCTGTTAGTGTTGATGTGCGATCAGCAGTAGGTTTAATAACTGGATCATTTTGATTAAGCTGCTGCTCCATTGCATCAAAGATTGGATTATCTGTTACAATATGCTGCTGCCCAGATTTTATTGTAGCAGCTGTTTGATCAGTTTCAGCTGGGACTAACTGCTTTGTATGTGTTGTTGCAGCTCGCTTCAAGCTTCCATTTGGAGAATTTCTGGGCAAAAATATTGGAGCGTTGATGTTCAATTTGCTCCTATGACTTGCTGCTGGTCCTTCATCATATTTTGCCATTGCTAGACAGTCAAGATCTTCACCTGCACTCTCTTGATCGACTTCCTGATCAGCTTCTTCAGATGAATCACCCCAATCCTCGTATTCGTCATCCTCTTCACGTTGTTGTAACCAAAATTTAGATTTGATCACTTTTGCTTGGATAAATTCATCATTGTTTCTAGTTGATAGAAAAAGATGCCCATAGTAATTGAGAGGCGTAAGTTTGTTGAATCTTGTTGTTGGGGATATGCTCACTACGATTTGGATTGGGCTCTCCCACAGTTGGAAGTTGGGGAGAGACGATGGCAGCCATGGCTGCTCAAAACACAAATCCTGCGATCTACAGTAAACTTCATATTAATTCATGAAGATTTTCAAGGCTCCATTGACGTGAAGAAGCAGATGAATTTAATAAAATTTCTGCACGCTACAGTAATCGCTAAATGAAAATATAAGATCTGGAAAAACTGGCTATTGATTTGAGGATGAAACCAACTGGGGATTGTTCGCAAAGAGAAGGGGGTTCTTTTGAGACCAATTTGGTGAATTTCCACTGCCGGAATATGGATTTATGGCCGGTGAACTGTTGTGTTGCTACTGTTCATTGCAGGGAATATTATGCAGCTCAGGGATAACAAAGCAACAAAAGTTTTGTCATTAGGACATACGTTGAAGATTAAAACTTTTTTTTTTTGATTTTGTTAAATTAGGGTCACTCACATGGTAAGTGTATTTCGGTTGGTGAGGTCTTGGTGTATATTTTAGTTATCCAGGTTTGTAATTGAGGAAAGTTTTGGCACCAAAGCTTTTCTCTAGTGGTAAGAGCGCAACTTGTGATGTGTGGGTTAGACATACATCACCTGCCACAAACCAAAGCCTAGTATTTAACCGGAGAAGGTAGAGGGATGGGCCAATTATCCGACGAGCTTCGAACCGTACCCTCGGTTATAAAAAAAATAAGAATGTTTGAGGAAAGTTAAAAATTGCAATCCTGATAGTGATTTAGTCTTGTTTACGGCTTAAGGACTCAAACTTGTTTTGTGTTCTTGAGATTAAGCTTTGTCTCATGGTACGTGTATTAGGGTTGTTTTATTTCATTGAAATTTCAGGAAAGTTGCAATCTTGATAGGGATTTAGTCCTCTTTAGTATTTACTGCTTAAAGGTTCAAACTTGTTTAGCGTTTTTGAGATTAAGCTCTGTCTCATGGTATTTGTAGTTCGGTTGTTCCTTCCGTTTATTTTAAGTTAACCTTGTGGATTTTTGAGGAAAGTTCCAAGATTGAGAATGTCTTATCCTGTTCTTGGTTTAAGAACCAATCTTGTTTCAGAATTTTGACATTGATTCTACTGTTGAATGCAACTATGGTTACTAATGGTGCTTTGCTTTCCTGTTTAACAGAAATGGGTTCAGTCACATGGTTATAAGCCTGCTCAGGCTCTAATGTTGTGGAAACGTCTTTACGGGAATAATATTAATATTTGGGCGCAATGCAATGAGGAACTAGAAGGTTTATTTGCTTTCCCATGCATTTAGTCTTGCTGTCAAAATTTCTGTGCTGAAAGTGTTGATGATTTTATTGCATTTGGAAAGAAAAGGGTTCTGAATTTTTCGCTTGGATCTTCCTTTATATGCACTTTGCAGTGTTTACCTATAACTTTCTAAATTTTCAGTTGTTTATGGTAGTTACAGCTGACTTTGCTCAATGTTTCATTATCAGGTTTGAATAAAGATTTCAGGAAAATGTTGAGTGAACATGCTGAATTTAAGACGTTAAACTTGAAGGATATTTTGACAGCGTCTGATGGAACTAAAAAGGTGGACATAGCTTGTGCATATGTAGAATTTGAAATATTTTCATACTTATACTATCTGTGGTGCCATTTGCTTGGTTTAGATTCATCAATTAATGCATAGAACTCACAGGTGTCACACCTTCTTTTTTCACCCGCGTCAGCTGGGGGCGCAGAAGGAGTTTTTCCAATTAAAGGACAATTGAAACGGGATTTATTATTTAATTCAGAGTCGTCACTTGGGAGATTTATGGTGTCCCTAGTCACCGGTTGAATCCCGAATCGAGGAAAAGATTGACTCTGTATTACAGTCCGCGAACCAGAAATCAAAGTAAGGAATTCTGTTAACCTGGGAGAAGGTGTTAGGCATTCCCGAGTTCCGTGGTTCTAGCACGGTCGCTCAACTGTCATATTCGGCTTATTTATCTGGTTTTAATACATGTTGAACCTATGTGCAAATTTTAACTGTGTACCGCTTTTATTATTATTATTTTTTGCCGAGAATTGCAACATCGTGAAAATATATCTCGAACCACGTCGCATCAATGCACCCGTGGTTATTGACATGTTTCAACTCTGTTGAGATTTGGATTTGGGTCACATAAATGTGCACCCGAGTTTAAGAAGATAACATTTATTAAATACGTGCCTAAAGCGACCAGCGTATCATTATTTTGGGTAGGGCCGTGAAATTTTGCTAAACGGCCCATTCCGAAGTCTAAGTAATTTTACCAACACGTATAGAGGGTCCCGCAGCTTGGGTATTTTGTTTGTCGAGGCTCGTCTCATTCATTTAAAAAAAGAATTGCAACGTCATGGAAATGCATCTTGAACCACGTCACAATCAATGTATCCGTAATTATCGACATATTTTGACTTCGTTGAGATTTGGATTTGGGTCGCATAAATGTGCACCCGGGTTTAAGAAGGTAATATTATTTAAAGTACGCGCCTAAAGAGACTAACACGCTGTTATTTTGGGAAATGGCCGTGAAACTCGCTAAACGGCCTCTCCCGAAATCTAAGTATTTTAATATATACAATTATCGAGGGCCCCGCAATCTAGGTGCTTTATTTGGCGAGGCTCATCTCATTTTTATTTTAAAAGGGCAAACCTAAAGCAATCTATAGTGTTCTACTTAGTTCGTTTCTAAAATAAAGGAGGAGTCCTAGTTAATTATATGGTTTAAGAGCTTTTATAATTGGGTCATGAACACCAGCTCTTTAAAATCAGAACCTAAGTACGCAGACGGGCATGGTTGTTCACCAACTTGGGCCCAGGTCCGAAAGAATGTAGTGTTAAAAACAGGACCTGGACCATCTTATTCAAGCGCGGAGGCCCAATCCGCCTAAATACGGGCTATCGATCTCTTTTCGACAAAACACATCACCCTTCCGATTTTAAACGAACTAAACACTTAATGAAACTTACTTAAGTTATTCTATGCATATTCAACAATTTACCACGCAGAAATGTGAAGTGATTATATCTAATTAAGTATATTACTACAGGTTTTAGAAGAGCAATAGTTAGAAAGAGGTAATTTAGATGTTTATGCCTAATCCTAAACTCAAGCCATTGATGTTACAATCAGATTGCTGTATTAATTAAATAGTCTATTAGGCCAGATTCTAACGGACATGCATTCGAAATACACTACCTAATAATCAAGCTAAAACAAACCAAATATTATTGACTACAGCTATACATTCGAAATAGACAAGAGCAGATACATGATATAAAGTTCATTCGAAAGTTCACAGATTAAACCATTACAAGAACTGTCCAGTTATACATCCCGCAGGCATTTACATGATATTAGTGAGTGAGATATCTTAATACACAAATCAGTAGAAAGCTAGATCAAACTTAAAGCTTCAAATCTTCATGTATATTCATGCTTGTGTTTTCAGCTTACAAATGACCAGGGTTACAGCTGTGTACCTGGAAATGGCAATATAATGAGAAAAGAAAGATGCCAGCAACAACACTAACTCGAACAACAACAACAGTAATCAATGCCCAGTAATATAGAACAACGAGCAGACCTAAGTGATAAACCAGAAATCCAAAAGTGTTTAAAACCAAACAGGATTACCAGGACTGGCTCAAAACCAGCCTGAATAAGCCCAAAATCACTAGAAGATCAACCAAGAAACCTCTGAAATTTTCCCAACCAGAAATCAAGCTAGAACCATGCAACTCATCAACTGGAATTCTAATTTAAACATCGGAGCACTAATGCAACAGTAGGTTTCTCAATCATTGTCAAGGTCAGGAAGTGTGTACCTCTCAAACTCTCTCCCTTTTAATATTACTTTCTATTCTAAAGTCTGCCTCAAAGAAAACTAGACCAGACCAAAAAAGTCGAAAGAGAAACTGATTTTTCTCCTCTCCCAAAAACCAGCTTGAACTCTGTCCAAAAAATCCCACCCCTCTCTGTCTTAAGTGACTCTATTTATAACCAAACACTGACCCTGCCCCTCCACTTTCAAAAGCACTTTGGGCAGAATTTTCCTATTAATTCTGCCCATCATCTCCTTTTAATTCCACTAGTATATGTTTTGTTCCCCACTACACTTGTTTTTTCTTTATTTAAATTCAAATAGGTATGTGCACCTATTTATTAATCCATTTTCTTTAAACCTTTTCCCCACCATTAAGTCTTGTTCCCCATTAGCACTAAACAATTATATTAGTTTAATGGTATTTTAGTACCCTACTATCAGCCCACTTATCTTAAACCTTTTTCAAACCTTTTCATTCCCAAAATACCCCCTTAAACCCCTGTGTATTATCATACCTCAGCCCCTTTCAATTTGTACCCAATCCATCAGCTATAACCAATTCAACTAAGTTAGGAATCCTAATAATTGACTAAACTAAAGCTCAAAGGTGAACTCAAGTTCAATTCATATCAGCCCCCCAAACATTGTTATTTGACTCAGCAAACTCAAACAACAATTGAATCCAAACCAGATCAAAATAACATTGCAACAAGATGAAGGACATGGTGATTCAGAGAATAAACCAGACACAATTCCATGTCAATCCTAAATACGGACAACACTGTAAATACATTAAATGAAAACACTGAATTCATATACCAAGTGATGGGCAATCACAGATGACATACTTTGAACTTACTGTAATAGCGAGCAATTATGGGAATAACTACAATTTATACAAAACTTACTAGCACTGACTGATTCGACTCATTCAGGAAAACAAAGAAGAAACAAAATACAGAGTACGCACAGAACATTCGAATTTAAACAAAAATAGGAAAAGAGTAGGGGATGAATTTACTGAACCAAAACTAATAGAAAAAGAAGGTAAAATGAAAACCTACCAATTAAACAGGGCCTGATTTCGAACCTCCGATGCCTTTTGGACTTGGGGCCAAGACGGACCCTAGTCGAGTGTTCTTGAAAGAGAACACATTCGACTAAGGTCCGTTTTGACCTCAGTCTCTGAATTATCTTCAGATCACCATTCTGAAACCTTTGATTCGAGACTTTCCGGGGTGATTTGACGCAAACTAAAGGTGGTTTGGGAACGAGGGAGGTCAGGGGGTGGCAGGGTGTGAGTTTGGTGGCATATGAACAGATTAGGGTTTGGGTCGATTCCTTTGACCTAAGATTCGAGGAGCTCGGGGGTGATTCGAAGAAAACTGAGTGTGGGACTGGAACGAGGAAGTTGTGGGGAAGCTGTGGTGTGAATTTGGTGGCATTTGAACGGATTAGGGTTCCGGCCTGATTTTCGATCTAAGATTCGAAGCACACGGCTGGGATTCGAGGGATAAGAGTTGGGGATTCGGAATGGGGAGGTCGAGGTGATTCCGTGGTGAAAAGATGGGGTCGTTTGAACCACCGGAACCGCCGTGAGGAGATTTTCGGTGGGCGGTGCACAATGGCAAGAGGCGGGGGTATGTTTGGTCTCTGAAACTCAGAGACGAAGAGGTGAAGGGGGCATGGCTTTGGGGGAGGGGGCTGGGTAAGATTTTAGGAATATATACGATGTGAGGGATTTAATCCCGGACGTTAGATCAATTAAGATCAATGGCTAGGATCAAGGAACTAATCCAATATGGTGTCGTTTGGTTTAGTGTTGGGGTTGGGGTCGATCCGGGTAACGAGTCGGGTATGGGGTTACGGGTTGGGTCAAGGCTTTAGGACCGTTGATCAAGTTAATTTCAACGGTCCCGATGGAAGTGCCTGAAACGACGTCGTTTGGTTGAAGCTAGAGACGGGCTGGATTGGGGCGGGTATTGGGTTGACTTGGGGGGGGGGTGACATTGGGACTGGATGTTTCCTTTTCAAAACTGGCCCAGTCCGAAATTTCTCTTGTTTTCTTCTTTCTCTTCTATTTTCTCTTTTTAATTCCTAAAACCAAAAATTCCTAAATTGACTTGTAAAACCAAAATTATTTTAAAAAGATATTAATTAACCCTTAACAACAATTAACACACGAGATCGAAAAATAAAATCGCATAATTAAACAATAAAAATGGCAAAACTACCGAAATTCATATTTTTTTTTTGTGATTTTCATTCTTTAAAGTAGGACATGGTTCAATTATTTCCAAAAATGCATAATTAACTCCTAAATGCACATGCAACACATATTTTTTTGTATTTTTCTTATTTAAAGTAGAAATAAACATATACAGACAACAATACAAATAAATCACAAACAACATCTAACCATTTTACTTTGAATTTTTGGGAGTAGTTCTCATAGGGCAAAAATCACGTGCTCACAGCTGCCCCTCTTTGTCCGAAAACACAAAAGGTTTTCGTGCAAAGATAAAGTGAGCGGATACGAGCAATTTTTTCCCGTTGGGGATACTCCGTGTGAAGCATTTTTTGAAAATATTTAACCGAACTTTTCTTCAAAGGTTTCCTACATATCCCTGGCTAGAAGGGAATCAGGTTGATGTAGTTCGGGAAGTTTTGTTAGCTCGGACTACCATGGAGCTGTTATTTTGCTGTTACTGCTGTTGTTGCTGATGCTACCGCTTACTGACCTCCTTATTATACCTTGATGAAAGATAAAGAAGTTATACTAAGCTATGATCCATGAATTACAAAGATTTATCCTCGAACTTGGTCATGTGACTGTTGCTGCCTTTGTTGCCTTGTGTTTCCTATGGTATTTCTTCACTTCTGATTTGTCTTGTATTCTCCCTTGATTGCCGATCTCGAACTGCTTATTTCCTTGCTGGGGATTTCTTGTTGTTTCCCACTGGGGATTTTGGTTGTATTCCTCTACTTTACTGACTTCAACACCAATCACTTCTTAAAATATAACACCTCTATTCTCCAGGCGGGCTCCTGACTTCAACTACTTCTTAAAAATATAACACCTCCATTCTTCAGGCGGGCTCCTAACTTCAACAACTTCTTAAAAATATAACACCTGTATTCTCCAGGCGGTCTCCTGACTTCAACAACTACTTAAAATATAACACCTCCATTCTCCAGGCGGGTTCCTGACTTAACCTACTTCTTAAAATACAACACCTCCATTCTCCAGGCGGGCTCCTGACTTCAACTACTTCTTAAAAATATTACACCTCCATTCTCCAGGCGGGTTCCTGACTTCAACTACTTCTTAAAAAATATAACACCTCCATTCTCCAGGCGGGCTCCTGACCTCAACCATTTCCTAAAAATATAACACCTCTATTCTCCAGGCGGGCTCCTGACTTCAACAACTGCTTAAAAATATAACACCTCCATTCTCCAGGCGGGCTCCTGACTTCAACTACTTCTTAAAAATATAACACCTCCATTCTCCAGGCGGGTTCCTGACTTCAACTACTTCTTAAAAAATATAACACCTCCATTCTCCAGGCGGGCTCCTGACCTCAACCATTTCCTAAAAATATAACACCTCTATTCTCCAGGCGGGCTCCTGACTTCAACAACTGCTTAAAAATATAACACTTCCATTCTCCAGGCGGGCTCCTGACCTCAACCATTTCCTAAAATATAACACCTCTATTCTCCAGGCGGGCTCCTGACTTCAACAACTGCTTAAAAATATAACACCTCCATTCTCCAGGCGGGTTCCTGACTTCAACTACTTCTTAAAATACAACACCTCCATTCTCTAGGTGGGCTCCTGACCTCAACAACTTCTTAAAATGTAACACCTCCATTCTCTAGGCGGGCTCCTGACTTCAACTATTTCTTAAAACATAACACCTCCATTCTCCAGGCGGGCTCATAACTTCAACTACTTCTTAAAATACAACACCTCCATTCTCTAGGCGGGCTCCTGACTTCAACTACTTCTTAAAAAATATAACACCTCCATTCTCCAGGCGGGCTCCTGACCTCAACCATTTCCTAAAAATATAACACCTCTATTCTCCAGACGGGCTCCTGACTTCAATAACTTGAAATTATATTTTTTAGAACTGCTCCTCTCTAAACTGGTGTTTCATTCCTCTGAAAACTGCTGGGGATAACACCGGTGTTTTATTCACAACTATGTTATTTTCCTTCTTCACAGACTACTTCCTTTAAAGCTGGTGCTTTCACTCCCCTGAAACCTGCCGGGAATAACACTACTGGGGAATTATCTTCCTCCTTTAAGACTAGTTACTCTCCTCCTTTTAACAATGGTGGGGATGATACTGATTCAAAGGCCACTACCTTTAAAACTTTGGGTTATCTTGCTTCTTCCAAGATTGCTTTCTTCAAAACTTACATTGCCTTCTCCCGTAAATTGCTGGGGATTCCACTTTTCTCAAAACTTATGTTATCTTCCATATTCCCCAAGTGGCTATCTGATTTAATCTTCCCCAGTTGATAATCTTCTTTGTGGCCATGTCTTCCCGCTGTTAATAACATTTCCTTTCCCTGCTTCAAATCAAAGAAAAATTTGTTAGTTTAAAATGTGGTGAGTGGTCGTGCCACTCCTGCTGGGGATGGTTTTTCCCTTCTTCCTTTCCCTGCTTTGCGCTTTATTACAAAACTTGTTGGGGATGATATTCCTGCCGGGGATGGTTTTTCTTTTCTCTTTCTTCCCCGCTCTGTGTTGTCCGACCATCGCGGAACTTGGTCGATAATCTGTCGGAGTTGTTCCTGCATCTCGCAAATCTGTTGGGTATCCTCTTGGAATTTGATCCACAACTTTTCAACTGTTGTTTTTTCTGTTTTTCTCCAATTTCCCCTGAAAATTCGATCCTCCTGGAATCTAGACCCATTCATCATTTGGTCTTGCGACAAACTTCTTTTCGCTTTGTCGCTTTATCTTTGGCCCGTCCTATCCACATTGTGTTTTTGCACCATTTTGGCAACTAGTAATAAGCTCTGAAAAATCCTTTTCAAAAACAAACTGTTGGGGAGATAAAGTCTTTTAAACCAAGGAATGAAAAAGTGATGATTTCAAAAGATAGAAAAAGAAGAAATCTTTCTGAACAAATGCTGGGGAAAAGGAAAGAAAAGAACTTATCTGAATGATATAACCAATCCCAACGATCATGTCGTGCATTCTGAATTAACCAACCCAGTCTATTTGTATCAATCAATCTTTCGGACGGCCTCATCTTGCTAGGGATAAACAGGCACCCAACCCTTTGCCGAATGCAGATCCTTTCCGCCAATCTTGTCTTGTTGCCTCATAATGCCCTTCGAGGAGTTTTCACTAATAAGACTCTCTCATTTCTCTCAACTCTCGTCGCCTTATGATGCCTGTGAAGGTTTTCATCGATAAGACTCTCTCGTTTTATTTCTCTCAACTTACGTCGCCTTATGATGCCTGTGGAGGTTTTCACCGATAAGACTCTCTCATTTTATTTCTCTCAACTTACGTCGCCTTATGCTGCCTGTGGAGGTTTTCACTGATAAGACTCTCGCATTTTATTTTATTTTTTCCAGCTGGGGATCGGAGTGTTACCGATATCTCTCTGCTGGGGATTCTTTCGGCTACCGATTTATTTCCAGCTTATGATCCTCTTCTCTGCTGGGGATTAGAGTGTTATTCCCGACTTCCGTTTGCATGACTTGTCACTTCTCGGATACTGATCGGGAGGTATTTTTTGGACATCAATATGGGTTTTTGTGTATGGCTAAAACAAAAAAAGGGTAAAATGTTCAAAATAATTTTGATGGGTAAAGCATTACAACTCTTGGAATCAAGTTTCTTTCCCAAAATTATAAACACAACTTCTGCCCCAGTTTTTCTTGCTTGGGGATTTTTTTGTTACACTATGACCGAGCCGTGAGGCGCCTACGTATCCTTCTTTGAGGAATCAGGTCAAACGTAGTTCCCAATTCCTTTGTTTTTCTTGTGACTTTTCTTTTGTCTTTATTATCATTATTTTTCTCTTCTCTTTTTCTTTCATTTTCATTACTGATTCCAAAAGAGGGGTATGAAAGAATAAATAAGGCTCAAAAGGGGAAGCAAAGGTTGAAGTGTTTGGATGGAAGAACAAATTGCCTCCGTCATTTCATTCTCCGATACCATGCCAAATGCAAACAAACAACAATTACAATCAAAAGAAATCATACATAATATCTCTTAACTGCGTCAGAATAGATAGCCATGTCGACGCATTTCCCTTGGATATCTGTTAAACACAAAGTGCCATTGGACAACACTATGGTTGCAATGAATGACCCTTGCCAATTCGGGGCAAACTTGCCCTTTGCCTCAGCCTGATGTGGGAGGATGCGTTTCAGCACCTGCTGTCCTACTTCAAATTTCCTGGGACGCACCTTCTTATTATATGCTCTTGCCATCCTCTTTTGATACAACTGGCCATGACATACTGCTGCCAATCTCTTTTCATCAATCAAGCTCAACTGCTCCAATCGGGCTTTGACCCATTCATCATCATCAATCCCAGCCTCAACGATAATCCGGAGGGACGAAATTTCTACTTCTGCCGGTATCACTGCTTCAGTTCCGTATACCAACAAATAAGGAGTTGCACCTACTGAAGTACGAACAGTAGTGCGATAACCCAACAATGCAAATGGTAATTTCTCATGCCATTGTCTGGATCCCTCTATCATCTTCCTCAGTATCTTCTTTATGTTCTTGTTGGCCACCTCGATCGCTCCATTCGCCTTGGGACGATATGGTGTGGAATTACGGTGTGTAATCTTGAACTGTTGACATACCTCTTTCATTAAACCGCTGTTAAGATTAGCACCATTGTCCGTGATGATCACTTTTGGGATCCCAAATCTACAGATGATATGGGAATGAACAAAATCTACCACTGCCTTCTTGGTTACCGACTTGAAAGTTTTAGCTTCAACCCACTTAGTGAAATAATCGATGGTGACCAGAATGAACCTATGACTGTTAGAAGCTGCCGGCTCAATCGGTCCAATGACATCCATGCCCCAGGCAACAAAGGGCCATAGTGCTGGCATTATATGCAATTCTGTCGGTGGAAAATGAATTAGATATCCGTGTAACTGACACTGATGGCATTTCCGCACAAAACTGATACAATCGTGCTCCATAGTGAGCCAATAGTACCCTACTCGAAGAATCTTCTTTGCCAATACATATCCGCTCATATGTGGCCCGCAAACTCCAGCATGTACCTCTGTCATAACTGTCGTGGCTTGACTAGCATCTATACATCTCAGCAATCCCAAATCAGGTGTTCTTTTATACAACACTCCTCCACTGAGGAAAAATCCATTTGCCAGTCGCCGAATGGCTCTCTTTTGATCTCCGGTGGCCTGCTCCGGGTATATCCCCATCCTGAGGTATTCCTTGACATCATAAAACTATGACTCGCCATCCATTTCTTCCTCTATCCTGTTGCAATAAGCATTCTGATCACGAACCTGGATATGCAACGGGTCAACATGAATTTTGTCAGGGTGGTGCAACATCGATGCTAAAGTGGCCAAAGCATCGGCAACCTCATTGTGAACTCTTGGGATGTGTATGAACTCCACTGATCGAAATCGCTTGCTCAGATCATGAAAACATTGTCGATATGGTATGAGCTTCAAATCCTTGTTTCCCATTCACCCTGAATCTGATGCACCAAGAGGTCCGAGTCTCCCAAGACCAAGACGTCCTGGACATCCATGTCTGCGGCTAACCGTAAGCCCAAAATGCATGCCTCATATTCAGCCATGTTATTGGTACAATAGAAATGTAGCTGTGCCGAAACAGGATAATGATGTCCTATTTCAGAAATAAGTACCGCTCCTATTCCAACCCACTTTGCATTTGCAGCCCCGTCAAAGAAAAGTTTCCACCCTGGTTCCTCAGATAATTCCAACTCATCTACATGCATCACTTCTTCATCAGGAAAATACGTTCTCAAGGGCTCGTATTCTTCATCAACAGGATTCTCGGCCAAGTGATCAGCCAATGCTTGGGCCTTCATGGCTGTCCTCGTCACATAGACGATGTCGAATTCTGTGAGTAATATCTGTCATTTCGCCAATATCCCTGTGGGCATAGGCTTCTGAAAAATATACTTCAGTGGATCCAAGCGGGAAATGAGATAAGTAGTATATGATGAAAGATAATGCTTTAATTTCTAGGCCACCCAAGTTAGGGCGCAACATGTCTTCTCGAGTTGAGTGTACTTAACCTCATAGCCTGTAAACTTCTTGCTGAGATAATAGATGGCTTACTCCTTCCTTCCTGTAATGTCGTGTTGCCCCAGTACGCAACCAAACGAATTCTACAGGACCGTTAGATAAAGAATTAATGGTCTTCCCGGCTCAGGTGGAACCAACACAGGTGGATTTGATATATATCCTTTGATTTGGTTAAATGCTTCCTGACATTCTGCCATCCATTCTACCGCAGCATCTTTCTTCAGTAGCCGAAAAATGGGTTCACAAGTTGCTGTGAGTTGAGAAATAAACCTGCTGATATAATTCAACCTTCCCAACAGACTCATTACTTCTGTCTTGTTCTTCGGCGGTGGCAAATCTTGGATCGATTTGATCTTTGACGGGTCCAACTCAATGCCTCGTCGACTAATGATGAATCCCAACAACTTTCCAGATGGAACACCAAATGCACATTTGGCTGGGTTGAGCTTAATATCGTACCTTCGAAATCTTTGGAAAAACTTCCTTAGGTCTGCTACGTGGTCTTCCTGATGCTTGGATTTTATGATCACATCATCCACGTATACCTCAATCTCTTTGTGTATCATGTCGTGAAATACAGTAGTCATTGCTCTCATGTACGTTGCCCCAGCATTATTCAAACCAAATGGCATTACCCGGTAGCAATAGTTCCCCCACGGCGTAATGAAGGCCGTCTTTTCCGCATCTTCTTCATCCATCAGAATCTGATGATATCCAGCATAGCAATCCACAAAAGACCCGATCTTACGTCCGGCACAATTATCGATCAAGATATGGATGTTGGGTAATGGAAAGTTATCCTTTGGGCTTGCCCTGTTTAGATTGGGGTAATCGACACACACCCTGATCTTCCCATCTTTCTTCGGTACTGGCACCACATTAGCCAACCAATCAGGATATCAAGTGACCCGAATAACCTTTGCTTGCAGCTGCTTGGTTACTTCCTCTTTAATCTTCACACTCATGTTTGTTTTGAACTTCCTCAATTTCTGCTTGATGGGAGGGCATGCCGGGTTAATGGGCAATTTGTGAACCACTAAATCCGTGCTTAACCCCGGCATGTCATTATACGACTATGCAAAAACGTCTTTGAACTCAATAAGTGCTTTCATTAGTTCTTCCCTGATATTCGGTGCAATGTGGATGCTTCTTTTAGTTTTCCTGATATCATCTGCATCCCCTAAATTGATGGCTTCTGTGTCATTTAAGTTGGGCTTGGATTTCTCTTCAAACTGGCTTAACTCTCTGTTTATCTCTTCGAAGGCTTTATCCTCATCGTATTCCGATTATCATCATAATCGACCTATTGTACAATTAGTTCGGAATCAGATTGATTTTTTAGACTGGGTTGAAGATCCGTTGTGCATGCCATGTCATTAGAACCAATATAAAGAGAACTGTTCAGAAAGAGAAAAGAAGAAAACAAAATTAGAACAAAATAAGAAAAGAAAAGCTTTCACTTTATTAAAATACGGGATAACAGAGTTTCACACTTTGCCAAATACAAAAATAAAACAAAACTGGATTACAACTCTGGAATAATCCAGAAAACAAGAAAGAAAATCTAGAGCCTATTACCAAGACTCCCTCCGGGTAGGAAAGGGAGTAGCCATCCAATTGTTAATATTGGCCCTAGTCCCCACAAACTGTATATCTGCCATACTGGAACTTTCTCCAACTTCTATCAAGTTGACGTAGGTGAACAGCCTTTCAAAGCCCTCATTCAAATCTCCATCTGGCCCAATCAGTGGTCCGAGAACATTCGGGACCGACAACTTTCTGATACCTGCTCTGACAAATGATATGGATAGGCGCGGGATTGGCTTGGGAAGGACCCAGACTCTTTTCTTCAACTTGCGGGCCTGCCTCACATCCGCTGCTGTAGGCTTGAACCCCAACCCAAAGGTATCCAGATTTTTGGGCAAAGAAACCGGCTGAACAATACCCTGAAGATCAACCCCTAAACCTTTGCCTGGCACAAACCCGTTCTTCGACATCTCCGAGGCTACCATGACAGTCGCAAATGCGATCCTGGGAAGTGGAAGGTCCTCACCTTCAGAAATTTTATCCACTGAAACCGTATCGAAAACCTGGTAAACCCACGGTCCCTTATCATCATCAGTCTCTATGAAGGTCATGATGGCATCACTTACGACACTCGCATTGTCTTCCCCATGTACTATGATCTCTTGCCTATCCCATTCGAATTTGACCATCTGATGTAATATAGAAGGCACTACTTTGGCGGCATGGATCCAGGGTCGCCCCAACAGAAGATTATATGACACTGCCGCGTCTAACACTTGAAAATCCATGGTGAACTCGACTGGACCAATTGTTAATTCGAGTATGATGTCACCTACTGTGTCTGTACCACCACCATCAAACCCTCGCACATAGATGCTGTTCTGGTGAATCCTGTCACCATCGACCTTCAGTTTGTTCAATGTGGCCAAAGGACAAATATTGGCACTGGACCCATTATCAATCAGTACTCGAGTGACTACCGAGTCTTCATACTTCATAGTCAAATAAAGGGATCTATTATGTTCTGTTCCCTCTGCGGGCAACTCATCATCTGAAAAAGTGACCCTGTTGACCTCGAAAATCTTGTTTGCTATTTTCTCCAGATGCTTCACAGAGATCTTATCCGGAACATGGGCTTCATTCAGAATCTTCATTAATGCCCGACAATGATTGCCTGAATAGATCAACAAGGATAGCAACGAAATCTGGGCCGGGGTCTTCCTCAACTGCTCTACAATGGAGTAGTCCTATGTCTTCATCTTCTTCAAAAACACCTCTGCTTCTTCCTCCGTCACTGGCTTCTTTATTGTTATAGGATTGGCCCTTCTCAATTCTGCGGGAGCAAAACACCTTCTCGAACGAGTTAACCCCTGGGCCTCGCATACTTCTTCCACAATCTCCTTCCCCTTATGCATCACCGTCACTCGACCGTAACTCCATGGCACAACTTTCTCACTTGTTATCGGCAACTGCATTACTGGCATGATAACAACTGGTTCTACGCGGGCCCCCTTCACAAACAACACGGGTGTGCTTGATATCCCTTGCACCGTTACTTTGACCGGCTCTGGGTTCTTGGCAACATCAGACGAACTCTTCCCCATCACCACCACTAGTTTGCCTTCTACCCTTTCTGGCTGTACTACCACTTCTCCACTGATCAACTTTTCTTTCGGACTGGCACTGATCATCATTACCATTTGTAAGGGCTTCTTGAGCTTCCCTCTTTCGTGTACTAGTTCGATCATGTGGGTTCCGTGGTGTGCCGACAGCTGGTTCTGATTGATGTTGGGTGCCTCTGGCTCCTGGAACTCGATCCTATTTGTGTCAATAAGATCTTGTATGGCAGTTTTCAACTTCTAACACTTCTCAGTCTCATTCCCGGGAGCCCCCGAACAGTATTCACAGCTTACCGAGTGATCCAGATTTTTAGGAAGGGGATTTGGAAATTTGGGCTCCACAGGACTCAATAGGCCTAACTGCCTCAATTTGTGGAACAAAGTAGTATATGTTTCTCCCAACGGAGTGAATGTTCTCGGCCTCTGCACACTTTCATTCCTGAAAGTCTATTTCCCACGGAAACCTGGCCCTGAAGGATTCTTGTAGGCCCTTGGTGGTGGATATGTGTTTTGTGGAGGTGGATATGTATTTTGGGGAGTCAGTGCACGCCATTGCAGGTGAGCCGGAGGCTGGGTGTAAGTTTGGGCGTGATGGACAGAGAAATGCGGCTCTTGTGGTGGGTAGTAGGGCTGTGGAGGGCCATATGACATGTGTGGGTAATTTGAGTGATGGGTTTTAGGTTGGTAGTGAAGGGGGGAACCTCTGGATCTGGACCAAGTGCCTGCCTCGACTGTAGCAACATCTTCCCTTTTCTTTTTTCCGAGCGCGCCTCCCGTGCCGCTCTAGATGGCCTGAGTGGTTGCTTTAATCGCCAAATAGCTCACGATTTTGTTGGACTTAAGTCCCTCTTCAATCATACCGCCCATTTTCACCACCTCATTGAAAGATTTGCCAACTGACGTTACCAAGTGACCAAAGTAAGTTGGCTCTAGAGTCTGCAGAAAGTAGTCCACCATCTCCCCCTCTCTCATCAGAGGATCAACTCTTGCTGTCTGCTCTCTCCAGTGGAACCCAAATTCTCGGAATCTTTCCCCGGGCTTCTTCTCAAGTTTCAGCAATGTGAGATGGTCAGGGACGATCTCAAGGTTATACTGGAAGTGACCTACAAATGCTTGTGCTAGATCGTCCCAGGTATACCACCTACTAGGATCCTGCCTCGTGTACCATTCCAGTGCGGACCCGCTTAAACTTTGACCAAAATAAGCTATCAGCAGCTCATCCTTTCCACCTGCCCCTCTCATCTTACTACAGAAACCTCGTAGATGTGCCATGGGATCACCATGTCTCTCATATAGATCGAACTTTGGCATCTTAAAACCTGCCGTCAATTGAACATCGGGAAATAGGCACAGATCTTTGTAGGCCACACTGACTTGGTTGCCTAACCCATGGATATTCCTGAAGGACTGCTCCAGGCTTTTAAACTTTCGAAGCACTTCGTCTTGCTCTGGGCTTTTAGCCGGCTTTTCAGTCTCTATCGGGAGCTCGAAGTGAGTATTATAAGTATGAGGCTCGGGTGCTTTGAAGGTTGGTTCAGGGGGGTAATACTGGTTATCGTGAGCCTGAAACAACGGCTCGCTGGATGATCTTTGCAGTGTGGCTGGTGGGGGTGCCACGAAAACAAGGACATTTGGTGGGGGAGGGTTCTGATTGGGTTGTGAAGCTTGGGGATCATAGGCATTTCTTCCCTGATAGTATTGGTGACTGGGGAAGCTTGTCGAAGGGCCGGGGGAGGGTATTCCGGCACGTGTCCTGGTGGGAGAGTGGGAGTAACGGGAGAGCCAGGCACCTTTTGTACCCTAGCTAAGGCCAGCTGCATTTCTTTCATCTCCTGTCTCATCTTATCCATTTCCTCCTTAAGCATTTGATTCTCCGTCCTTTCATCCTAGACACTTTGGTCTGAACTAGTCATGCTTTTTGGTACGGGCCCTTTGGATCTTGTTTGGTAATGGTAATCTGCCAGAACGTTCCCACAATCTAACTGGTTCGAAATCTCTCTCTGGAAAAACAACAAACTTGTTAGCGTTAGAGTTTAACACATATTGCAATTTCACGTTGGGGAATGCAATGTTCCTAGGCAGTTTAACCATTTCTAACATGTCTTTACTTCGACTGTATGCGTCATTCCGACTTACTTTGTTTGTGCCTCCGAAACTTTCTTTATCTCTTTTTTATTTCTTTGTTTTATTCACTTTGCCTTTTCTTTTTTCTTTTTAGTGGTGGTCGAATCTTATGTGGATTGCCTACGTATCATGTCCCCGCATGAATCAGACCTTCTACCACATAAGTGCGAAAAGAGAAAGATAATTTTTTGGAAATTTTCAATTTTTCATTAATAAACACTCTATTACAAACCAAACGCTTTTTGGAAAGGAAAATAACAGACTCGAAACCAAACCAAGTACAAACTCAATTACTACTGACATACTCTGATGCGAAATAAAGACAAACTCTAACAGACAACAGACTCTAAGAAAAAGAAAATGCAGATTCAAACTATGAACACATTAAAGTTTTAAATTTGGGTGCTTGCGGGGCATCGTTCGGCCTTGCTGCGGGCTTAGGCGTGAGATCCCTTTCAAGTTGCTCTAGTTCGTAGATTGTCTGCTTGACAAAAATCATTACTGCTGACAAGAAGGTAGTGCGGTTCATGTCTTCACACTCCCAACATTTCCTGGTGATAGCCCGAGCAATAGTCAGAATCTCGTTCCTGGCTCGGTCTTTCTCTAGGAGTAGGCGTTCTATCTGATCCTCTCCAGCCTTCAAAACCCGAGAATCATGCAGATGTTGTTTCCGTAACTGTTGTATTTCATCTTCAATCGAAACCATCATATCATATCAGTGTTTACTCTCGGTTTCAAAAGCCTTGGCTTGTTTAGCCGCCTTGCTCTCTGGGGTGGTTACCTTTCTTTTTAGACCGGCAATGATCTTTTCATAATCCTTCCTCGCCTGCTATAAGTACTGTGTGCGCTCTTTGGTTCTTCTTGCCCATTGCGCCTGGAGTTGTGCTATGGTACCCTCAGATTGCTTCAAATCATTCCGGCACTCACTGATTTCTTTTTTCAACCATTTTATTAATCGCTCATCCGATCGACTCCTTCGTTGGTTGTCGGCATCTATCCTCATTTGTCGGATTTGGGCTTTCAGCGCCTCATTTTCTTGGGCCAATTTGCTCTTTTCTCCCTGGTCGGCATCAACTTGCAGACTATTTTCAAATTCCAGGTCTCTAGTTTGTTGCCTCAGCTTGCCTATTTCTGCCCTGTAACTCTCTTCTTTAGCCAACCAATCCCACTATTCTTGCGACGCCTGAACGAACTCCTGGAGATGGGGTCTTTTAGCCGGCCTTTCGTGCTCAAGTTCTCTCATGTACCAAGCAAGGTATCCTGGCGCCACTTCACCTTTGGCCTAATCCTGCATGCAAGTATCTGCTTTTAAACATTGGCATTCACTCCAGATTTGACGGACGCTTGCTTCAGGGAACTGTCCGTCTGGGCTAATCTCAATTACTTGAGCACTAAGATCTTCCTCCTATGGCACTGTTTGGCATCTCTCGAGTTGTCTCAAAACCCGATATGGCGCGTAAGGCTGAATGCTCTTGAGCCCCATCAATAGAAAATGGGTCTTAGCTGCCGGTGTATGGATGACCTCGTCAACGGGCAACCATCCTAATGTCCACTGTATTCGGCTGGCGGTGAGGGTCCAAAAGAATGATGTCCATGCCGTAACTCCCTCGGGTAGACTGACCCCCTTGATTCTTATGTAGAACTCTTCTATGCAAGTTTTCTTTGAGGAGCCATAACTCAAGAGCTGGGAACGGTGGCAGAGATGCTCGGTCATCCATATTTGTAGCAACAAGTTACACCCCTCGAAAAAGTTCCCTCTAGATTTGCAGGCTGTGAGAGCTCGGAAGATATCAGATACTATCATAGGCGCAAGAGTGCTTTTATCTTGAATGAGCAAGGTACTGACGCCCCCGACTATTTTCAGATCAATGTTTCCGTCTTTCCTTGGAAATACCAAAAGGCCCAAAAAGGTTATCATAAAAGCCACTCGTCTATGCTCGTCCCATTTCTGACGGTTACTTTTGCTACATAACTTGTTACCCGGGTTGTTGAATTCTCCGACATGACCGAATCTGTCGTATATGAAGCGCGAATTACAAAAACCTGCGGCCAAATATGGGTTATGGACCATCCTAGGTATCTTTAACGAATCTAAAAACCAATGCACAATGACAGCTCTTGGAGCAACCAGGTATTTTTGCTTCAATGGAACTTCAGCATTTCCGATGTACCCGGCTATTTCCTCCAAAGTCAGATTGAGTTCAAAATCGGAGAAGTGGAAGACATTGTGTGCCGGGTCCCAGTAGGTGACCAAAGCTCTTATGATATTCCCCCGAGGCTGGATTTCCAGTAAACCCGTAAGACCTTTTAGATATTTCTTGACCTCATCTTGCCCTTCACCACCTAAATCATCCCACCATAGCCGCAACTTGAAAGGGATTTTAGTCATTATTGAAAAAGGTTCATTTTGCATCGTGCTCATCCTGCACATTTATTAATAAAATTTATTTGACTCAACAAATTGACTATTTTTTTAATTTTTCATAGATTAAAAGGAAGATCCGGTTCCGCACACGGCTTTTCAGCACTTCGGGAACGAAGATTTTAAAGCTAGGTGAGTCAACCAGTCAAAAATCCAAAATGACTAAAAGTGGCCGTTTATGCAAAGTCAGCCTTCCGGCGTCCCTTTCGGGAACATTCGGCTATTCTTGCCAAAAACGACATCACCCGACTTATTTATGTTGACAATTAAAATTTGACATTTTTTGGCTATTTTTGTAAAAGGGGAGGTTGGACCCGATGAGGGTTGCCTACGTATCCCGCACCCTGTGAGAATCAAACAGGCGTAGTTCGGGTAGATAAAACAAACTTCTTTTGAAAACAAGACTCTTTTCAATGAAAAACCATTTTTCATAAACAAAACCCTTTTTTTTTCATTTTCTCAAAAATTCGACAGAGTTTCGACGCTATTTGGACATTGATTTTTTTCAAAACAGGCGATTAACTACCTCTATCCTTTTTTTCTCAAGGTATCCAAAAGACGGTCAGCATGCGAGTCCGAAACAAACAAATGCACAAGTAGCAAGTTGGATGCATCAGGATGGTCTTTTGTCGTTTTGGTACACCTGTCCTAGACAGACCCAACCCCTGTGTTGAGCCTCCAAAGTCAAATGCACATGATGCAAACAAACGTTCCTACTAGGGATCCGGCATGAAGCTGAGTTATTCTAGGTTCGTAACCTGGGTATTTGTTCTAGACTGTGTACCCGAGCGGACAACTCGAGTCGAGGAGGGGGCTACGTACCGGGGACCCGCGAGATCGTCCGGCTTTGTAACTTGTCCGACCTCTTTCTTATTTCAGGTATTGACACTAACAGAATAGGGAGTCTCGACCAGCGAGCTTCTCCCCGGAGGTAAGAAGAGAAGGGTTTCGGCACAGTTTATATACAGTTCAGATAATATCAAAGCGGTAAAAGCAGCATTTAGCACATTAGGCCCAAGCATGTAAAAAAATCAGATAATAAACAAAGCCAAATATAACACTTTATCTAAGCTCGAATTCTGAACCCTGAACCAGAGATTCTGGGTCCTTATATCCCCAGCAGAGTCGCCAGAGCTGTCACACCTCCTTTTTTCACCCGCGCCAGCTGGGGGCGCAGAAGGAGTTTTTCCAATTAAAGGACAATCGAAACGAGATTTATTATTTAATTCTGAGTGGCCACTTGGGAGATTTATGGTGTCCCAAGTCACCGGTTGAATCCCGAATCGAGGAAAAGATTGACTCTGTATTACAGTCCGCGAACCAGAAATCCAAGTAAGGAATTCTGTTAACCTGAGAGAAGGTGTTAGGCATTCCCGAGTTCCGTGGTTCTAGCACGGTCGCTCAACTGTCATATTCGACTTATTTATCTGGTTTTAATACATGTTGAACCTATGTGCAAATTTTAACTGTGTACCGCTTTTATTATTATTATTATTTTTTACCGAGAATTGCAACATCGTGAAAATATATCTCGAACCACGTCACATCAATGCACCCGTGGTTATTGACATGTTTCAACTCTGTTGAGATTTGGATTTGGGTCACATAAATGTGCACCCAAGTTTAAGAAGATAACATTTATAAGATACGTGCCTAAAGCGACCAGCGTATCATTATTTTGGGTAGGGCCGTGAAATTTTGCTAAACGACCCATTCCGAAGTCTAAGTAATTTTACCAACACGTATAGAGGGCCCCGTAGCTTGGGTATTTTATTTGTCGAGGCTCGTCTCATTCATTTAAAAAAAGAATTGCAACGTCATGGAAATGCATCTTGAACCACGTCACAATCAATGTACCCGTGATTATCGACATATTTCGACTTCGTTGAGATTTGGATTTGGGTCGCATAAATGTGCACCCGGGTTTAAGAAGGTAATATTATTTAAAGTACGTGCCTAAAGAGACTAACGCGTTGTTATTTTGGGAAATGGCCGTAAAACTCGCTAAACGGCCTCTCCCAAAATCTAAGTATTTTAATATATACAATTATCGAGGTCTCCGCAATCTAGGTGCTTTATTTGGCGAGGCTCATATCATTTTTATTTTAAAAGGGAAAACCTAAAGCAATCTATAGTGTTCTACTTAGTTCGTTTCTAAAATAAAGGAGGAGTCCTAGTTAATTATATGGTTTAAGAGCTTTTATAATTGGGTCATGAACACCACCTCTTTAAAATCAGAACCTAAGTACGCAGACGCATATGGTTGTTCACCAACCTGGGCCCAGGTCCGAACGAAGGTAGTGTTAAAAACAGGACCTGGGCCATCTTATTCAAGCGCGGAGGCCCAATCCGCCTAAATACGGGCTATCGATCTCTTTTCGACAAAACACATCACCCTTCCGATTTTAAACGAACTAAACACTTAATGAAACTTACTTAAGTTATTCTATGAATATTCAACAATTTGCCACGCAGAAATGTGAAGTGATTATATCTAATTAAGTATATTACTACAGGTTTTAGAAGAGCAATAGTTAGAAAGAGGTAATTTGGATGTTTATGCCTAATCCTAAACTCAAGCCATTGATGTTACAATCAGATTGCTGTATTAATTAAATAGTCTATTAGGCCGGATTCTAACGGACATGCATTCGAAATACACTACCTAATAATCAAGCTAAAACAAACCAAATATTATTGACTACAGCTATACATTCGAAATAGACAAGAGCAGATACATGATATAAAGTTCATTCGAAAGTTCACAGATTAAACCATTACAAGAACTATCCAGTTATACATCCCGCAGGCATTTACATGATATTAGTGAGTGAGATATCCTAATACACAAATCAGTAGAAAGCTAGATCAAACTTAAAGCTTCAAATCTTCATGTATATTCATGCTTGTGTTTTCAGCTTACAAATGACCAGGGTTACAGCTATGTACCTGGAAATAGCAATATAATGAGAAAATAAAGAGGCCAGCAACAACAATAACTCGAACAACAACATCAGTAATCAATGCCCAGTAATATAGAACAACGAGCAGACCCAAGTGATAAACCAGAAATCCAAAAGTGTTTAAAACCAAATAGGATTACCAGGACTGGCTCAAAACCAGCCTGAATAAGCCCAAAATCACTAGAAGATCAACCAAGAAACCTCTGAAACTTTCCCAACCAGAAATCAAGCTAGAACCATGCAACTCATCAACTGGAATTCTGATTTAAACTCAGTAGCACTCTCAAGCACTCTCCCTTCTGATTTAAACTCAGTAGACTTTCTATTCTAAAGTCTGCCTCAAAGAAAACCAGAACAGACCAAAAACGTCGAAAGAGAAACTGATTTTTCTCCTCTCCCAAAAACCAGCCTGAACTCTGTCCCAAAAATCCCACCCCTCTATGTCTTAAGTGACTCTATTTATAACCAAACACTGACCCTGCCCCTCCACTTTCAAAAGCACTTTGGGCAGAATTTTCCCATTAATTCTACCCATCATCTCCTTTTAATTCCACTAGTATATGTTTTGTTCCCCACTACACTTGTCTTTTATTTATTTAAATTCAAATAGGTTTGGGCACCTATTTATTTATCCATTTTATTTAAACCTTTCCCCCACCATTATGTCTTGTTCCCCATTAGCACTAAACAATTGTATTAGTTTAATGATATTTTAGTACCCTACTATCAGCCCACTTATCTTAAACCTTTTTCAAACCTTTTCATTCCCAAAATACCCCCTTAAACCCCTGAGTATTATCATACCTTATCCCCTTTCAATTTGTACCCAATCCATCAGCTATAACCAATTCAAATAAGTTAGGAATCCTAACAATTGACTAAACTAAAACTCAAAGGTGAACTCAAGTTCAATTCATATCAGCCCCCCAAACATTGTTATTTGACTCAGCAAACTCAAACAACAATTGAATCCAAACCAGATCAAAATAACATTGCAACAAGATGAAGGACATGGTGATTCAGAGAATAAACCAGACACAATTCCATGTCAATCCTAAATACAGACAACACTGTAAATACATTAAATGAAAACACTGAATTCATATACCAAGTGATGGGCAATCACAGATGGCATACTTTGAACTTACTGTAATAGCGAGCAATTATGGAAATAACTACAATTTATACAAAACTTACTAGCACTGACTGATTCGACTCATTCAGGAAAACAAAGAAGAAACAAAATATAGAGTAAGCACAGAACATTCAAATTTAAACAAAAATAGGAAAGGAGTAGGGGATGAATTTACTGAACCAAAACTAATAGAAAAAGAAGGTAAAATGAAACCTACCAATTAAACGGGGTCTGGGTTCGAACCTCCGATGCCTTTTGGACTTGGGGCCAAGATGAACCCTAGTCGAGTGTTCCTGAAAGAGAACACATTCGACTAAAGTCCGTTTTGACCTCAGTCTCTGAACTATCTTCAGATCACCATTCTGAAACCCTTGATTCGAGACTTTTCGGGGTGATTCGACGAAAACTAAAGGTGGTTTGGGAACGAGGGAGGTCAGGGGGTGGCATGGTGTGAGTTTGGTGGCATATGAATGGATTAGGGTTTGGGTCGATTCCTTCGACCTAAGATTCGAGGATCTCGGGGGTGATTCGAAGAAAACTGAGTGTGGGACTGGAACGAGGAAGTTGAGAGGAAGCTGTGGTGTGAATTTGGTGGCATTTGAACGGATTAGGGTTCCGGCCTGATTTTCGATCTAAGATTCGAAGCACACGGCTGGGATTTGAAGGATAAGAGTTGGGGATTCGGAATGGGGAGGTCGAGGTGATTCCATGGTGAAAAGATGGGGTCGTTTGGACCACCGGAACCGTCGTGAGGTGATTTCCGTTGGGCGGTGCACGGTGGCAAGAGGCGGGGGTATGTTTGGTCTCTGAAACTCAGAGACGAAGAGGTGAAGGGGGCATGGCTTTGGGGGGGGGGCGCTGGGTAAGATTTTAGGAATATATACGATGTGAGGGATTTAATATCGGCCGTTAGATCAATTAAGTTCAACGGCTAGGATCAAGGAACTAATCCAATACTGTGTCGTTTGGTTTAGTGTTGGGGTCGGGGTCGATCCGGGTAACGAGTCGGGTATGGGGTTACGGGTTGGGTCAAGGCTTTAGGACCGTTGATCAAGTTAATTTCAACGGTCCCGATGGAAGTGCCTGAAACGACGTCGTTTGGTTGAAGCTGGAGATGGGCTGGATTGGGGAGGGTATTGGGCTGACTTGGGGGGGGGTGACATTGGGCCTGGATGTTTCCTTTTCAAAACTGGCCTAGTCCGAAATTTCTCTTGTTTTCTTCTTTCTCTTCTATTTTTTTTTAATTCCTAAAACCAAAAATTCCTAAATTGACTTGTAAAATCAAAATTATTTTAAAAAGATATTAATTAACCCTTAACAACAATTAACACACGAGATCGAAAAATAAAATCGCACAATTAAACAATAAAAATGGCAAAACTATCGGTATTCATATTTTTTTTGTGATGTTCATTCTTTAAAGTAGGACATGGTTCAATTATTTCCAAAAATGCATAATTAACTCCTAAATGCACATGCAACACATATTTTTTTTGTATTTTTCTTATTTAAAGTAGAAATAAACATGTACAGACAACAATACAATAAATCACAAACAACATCAAACCATTTTACTTTGATTTTTGGGGAGTAGTTCTCATAGGGCAAAAATCACATGCTCACAGGTCTGAAGAGAAACTTATCTACATCTGAGATAGTTGAACATGCTGTTTTAGCTCAGAAGTTATTATCCACTGAAGTTGGCCCAATTAGCAATGTCGTGTTTATGGTATGTGTATGATATATTGATTTGCTGCACTGAACATGTTCTCATTTTCTATACGTAACTCCTAAAATATTGCCAGTATTACCATTTATTAACTTCTAGAATGCTAAAATACTCTTGCTTGATGCAATGTGGCCGGATTTGCTAATTTTCCAAATCCTAGCCACTTCACTAACATTGCCAAACCCTGACCTCCTTTGCGGCCTTTCCTAGGCCTATTATTCATTTTGCTCCCTGTGTTCAACTATACAACATGGTTGACTGGAGCTAGTCCTTCTCTTCCACACTAATATTACAAAATCTTGCATGAGATTTTGGCTCTATGTTAACAAGATGCCAGAATAAAAGACCTTTCGTCCCTTCTTCCTTAATTCTTTTCCTGTTTTCCTAAACAACCAAGCAAGTGTTTCTTTTAAAAAAAGTATGATCAAATAACTAACTACAGAGAATGGGAGAACCACTTCACAACATTGAGAATGTCATAAAGGCGGCAGACATATTGGTAGATGAACAAGGGTTGCATTTTAGTCCTCGGAAGGTCACAGTTTCTACAAGTGGGCTTGTGCCCCAGCTTAAGCGCTTTCTTCGCGAGTCTAATTGTGCTTTGGCAGTCAGTTTGAATGCTACAACGGATGAGGTATTTCCCTTGAGCAACTTAATTCTTGGGATGAAAATGGATACAAATAGCTTCATGTTTTGATTCTCACTAATGAAATATTGCAGGTCAGAAGCTGGATCATGCCAATTAACCGCACATTTAACTTGAACTTGCTTGTTGGAACACTAAGAGAAGAGCTTCAGTCAAAACATAAATACAAAGTTCTGTTTGAGTATGTAATGCTTGCCGGAGTTAATGATAGGTACATACCTTGTTTCATTTCTACAAGATAAAAACCTAAGTAGTCCCTGATATATAGCGATTGACTTACTTTAGTCCCTAATGTATCTCTTGAACATAAATTGTCCTTTATTTTTGTAAAAAAGGTCACTTTTGATCCTGTCATTTGGGAAACACTTAAACTAAACCGAACTATAAAATGGTATCTGGGCAAACTAAACAAATAAAGAAAAGACAAAAAGCATATTCCTCTTCAAGCTTTCTACTGAAATATGCTATAATTTCTGCTATTTGTTTGGTGTCAAAATCAGTCTTCCAAATCTTCACCATGGTTGTTTTTTAGGTTACCAGTTGATCCATCAGGAAGAATTTTCCCTCAAATTTTAAACTTAGATACATTTTTAAAGCTCCCAAAAATATCCAGATATCTAGAATACGAATGCATTCGCATCCACCTTTAACTAAAGATAAGCTGCCAACTTCCGAACACAACAAGACTTCTCTTCAACTTTTTTGCAATTTTTTAACTCTTCACCCCTTCCCTGGTCTTCCAATAGCGACCGACAATTTTATCAATTCCGAACTCTCGCCCCTTTCATGTTAGAGATTCATTGAGTTTCTCTTGAGATTTGAAAACTGCGTGTCTTTTTGATGTTTCCAATTTGTGGTTGAAGAGAAACACAGATGTTGGTTTACTTCCATAGCCCCCTCTCCCCAGCCACATCTTTTTTTTCCAGAATCAATTGGCTTGCTGTCACGACCCTAAACCCGAACCCGGTCGTGATGGTGCCTCTCTTGAAGACAAGGCCAGCCAGTCTAACCCAATTCATCTTTTAAATTAGTTAATTAGCACAAATATAGATAATAATGCGGAAGTCCAGCCCGACACAGCCCTAAACGGGGTGTCACAAGTCACGAGCATCTATAAGAATGAAATTTCCACTTTACAGTCTAGAAATACACTAAACAGGAATAATGAATAACATAGAAAGACAGTGGTGCTGCGAACGCTGGCAGTCACCTCGCTAAAACCTCTACAACTCTGCCTCCACGCAGCCAATACCCGCTACCGGGTGAACAAATATCTGCAATTGTACGCGAGGTGTAGGGAGTAAAGTGAGTACTCTAACTCAGTGAGTAATAAAGGTAAATAATAATTGAGCAGCAAGAAATCACGTAATGCAACCAACATGCTATATAGAAGCAGTGTAAAACTCCTTGAGAAAAATCAGTGAAACTGTGAATTCTTTAGAAAATACCTTGGCTCAGTTTTAAACCTCTTTTGAAAATGATCTTTTCAATAGTTGTTAAATAATTTCAAAACAATTAGTGCCACTATGCATAGAAATCCTCCCCTCGGGCACAGATACCACAATTAAACAAGTAAAAGACAAGTGAGTATGCAAAATGAACATATAAACCTTGCCCCTCGGGCAATCATATAGAATAGTACCAGCCCCTCGGGCACAAATTAGTTCCTGGTCAACCATTGTTACCTGACCTACGGTGTTATTCCGGGTCAGTCATTGTTACCTGACCAAATTCCATCATACATTGTCATTGTTACCACTGTCCTGGTCAGTCATTGTTACCTGACCAAATTGCATCATACAATGTCATTGTTACCACTGTCTCAAATCACATGGGTACCCGCGCTCACTGTGGGTGTGCAGACTCCGGAGGGGCTCCTACAGCCCAAGCGCAATAATAACATAAGGCCTGAAAGCCTTCTCACTTCACTCATAAGGCCTGAAAGCCTCCTCACATCACTCAAGCCACCGCGTGGCATAAATAGTAACTCAGGCCCTCGGCCTCATATCACTCAACATATCCTTACATATGGCCCTCGGCCTCACTTAGTCCGAAAATCATCACAAGCCCCTTGGGCATTTGTAAAACAGTAGTTCTCAGCCCAAAATATCATTTAGAAATATCATTTAAGTTTCAAATCTGTATAAAAGTGGCTGAGTTTGTAAAACAATAATCATCAACAAGACTGAGTTTAAATATAAGTCAAAACAGTGAGGAATAGTGATAAAAATTCCCGAAGGATTCAAATAATTGGCACGAAGCCCAAATATGGCAAATAGCCCAAATCATGATGATAACAAATCAGTTTCAATCAAATATGCAGTAAAATCATCAATACGGGATGGACCAAGTCACAATCCCCAGTAGTAAAGGACCCCACGCTCTTCATCCAGCGCGTGTCTCACCTCAATATAGCACTATGATGTGCGATCTGGGGTTTCAAACCCTCAGGACATCATTTACACTCATTACTCACCTCAAACCGGCCAAAACTCTAGCTCGCTATGCCCGTGCCTCTCAAATTGGCCTCCTTGTGCGACGAATCTTCTCAAAATCACAACGAATATGTCGCATTATGCTAAAGGGACAATACCCAATCGAAAACACTCGAAAAATATCAAAATTAACGAATTTGGCAAAACCCGAGCCTCGGGCCCACGTCTCGAAACTCAAATTTTTTTACATCAACAGGTTCCTTGTCTCCCCACGAGTCTAACCATACCAAAATTATCAAATTCCCATAACATTTCAACCCTCAAATCCTCAATTCTATCCGAGAGGGTTTCTAACTTTTCCCGCTAAATTCACGGATTTAATGCCAAAATTTGTAATAAATTCGAGTAATCTAACCAAAATTGAGTTAAGAATACTTACCCCGTTGTTCTCCATGAAAATCTCTCAAAATATTGCCTCACCCGAGCTCCAAATCGTCAAAAATGGAAAAATCTCCCAATTAAACGGGGCCTGGGTTCGAACCTCCGATGCCTTTTGGACTTGGGGCAAAGACGGACCCTAGTTGAGTGTTCCTGAAAGAGAACACATTCGACTAAGGTCCGTTTTGACCTCAGTCTCTGAACTATATTCAGATCACCATTCTGAACCCTTGATTCGAGACTTTCCGGGGTGATTCGACGCAAACTAAAGGTGGTTTGGGAACGAGGGAGGTCAGGGGGTGGCAGGGTGTGAGTTTGGTGGCATATGAACGGATTAGGGTTTGGGTCGATTCCTTTGACCTAAGATTCGAGGATCTCGGGGGTGATTCGAAGAAAACTGAGTGTGGGACTGGAACGAGGAAGTTGTGAGGAAGCTGTGGTGTGAATTTGGTGGCATTTGAACGGATTAGGGTTCCGGCCTATTTGATCTAAGATTCGAAGCACACGGCTGTGATTCGAGGGATAAGAGTTGGGGATTCGGAATGGGGAGGTCGAGGTGATTCCGTGGTGAAAAGATGGGGTCGTTTGGACCACCGAAACCATCGTGAGGCGATTTCCGGTGGGCGATGCACGATGGCAAGAGGCGGGGGTATGTTTGGTCTCTGAAACTCAGAGACGAAGAGGTGAAGGGGCATGGCTTTGGGGGGGGGGGGGTTGGGTAAGATTTTAGGAATATATACGATGTGAGGGATTTAATCCCGACTGTTAGATCAATTAAGATCAACGGCTAGGATCAAGGAACTAATCCAATACGGTGTCGTTTGGTTTAGTGTTGGGGTCGGGGTCGATCTGGGTAACGAGTCGGGTATGGGGTTACGGGTTGGGTCAAGGCTTTAGGACCGTTGATCAAGTTAATTTCAACGGTCCCGATGGAAGTGCCTGAAACAGCGTCGTTTGGTTGAAGCTGGAGACGGGCTGGATTGGGGCGGGTATTGGGCTGACTTGGGGGGGGGGGTGACATTGGTCCTGGATGTTTCCTTTTCAAAACTGGCCCAGTCCGAAATTTCTCTTGTTTTCTTCTTTCTCTTCTATTTTCTTTTTTTAATTCCTAAAACCAAAAATTCCTAAATTGACTTGTAAAATCAAAATTATTTTAAAAAGATATTAATTAACCCTTAACAACAATTAACACACGAGATCGAAAAATAAAATCACATAATTAAACAATAAAAATGGCAAAACTACCGGTATTCATATTTTTTAGTGATTTTCATTCTTTAAAGTAGGACATGGTTCAATTATTTCCAAAAATGCATAATTAACTCCTAAATGCACATGCAACACATATTTTTTTTGTATTTTTCTTATTTAAAGTAGAAATAAACATGTACAGACAACAATACAATAAATCACAAACAACATCAAACCATTTTACTTTGATTTTTGGGGAGTAGTTCTCATAGGGCAAAAATCACATGCTCACAGGTCTGAAGAGAAACTTATCTACATCTGAGATAGTTGAACATGCTGTTTTAGCTCAGAAGTTATTATCCACTGAAGTTGGCCCAATTAGCAATGTCGTGTTTATGGTATGTGTATGATATATTGATTTGCTGCACTGAACATGTTCTCATTTTCTATACGTAACTCCTAAAATATTGCCATTATTACCATTTATTAACTTCTGGAATGCTAAAATACTCTTGCTTGATGCAATGTGGCCGGATTTGCTAATTTTCCAAATCCTAGCCACTTCACTAACATTGCCAAACCCTGACCTCCTTTGCGGCCTTTCCTAGGCCTATTATTCATTTTGCTCCCTGTGTTCAACTATACAACATGGTTGACTGGAGCTAGTCCTTCTCTTCCACACTAATATTACAAAATCTTGCATGAGATTTTGGCTCTATGTTAACAAGATGCCAGAATAAAAGACCTTTCGTCCCTTCTTCCTTAATTCTTTTCCTGTTTTCCTAAACAACCAAGCAAGTGTTTCTTTTAAAAAAAGTATGATCAAATAACTAACTACAGAGAATGGGAGAACCACTTCACAACATTGAGAATGTCATAAAGGCGGCAGACATATTGGTAGATGAACAAGGGTTGCATTTTAGTCCTCGGAAGGTCACAGTTTCTACAAGTGGGCTTGTGCCCCAGCTTAAGCGCTTTCTTCGCGAGTCTAATTGTGCTTTGGCAGTCAGTTTGAATGCTACAACGGATGAGGTATTTCCCTTGAGCAACTTAATTCTTGGGATGAAAATGGATACAAATAGCTTCATGTTTTGATTCTCACTAATGAAATATTGCAGGTCAGAAGCTGGATCATGCCAATTAACCGCACATTTAACTTGAACTTGCTTGTTGGAACACTAAGAGAAGAGCTTCAGTCAAAACATAAATACAAAGTTCTGTTTGAGTATGTAATGCTTGCCGGAGTTAATGATAGGTACATACCTTGTTTCATTTCTACAAGATAAAAACCTAAGTAGTCCCTGATATATAGCGATTGACTTACTTTAGTCCCTAGTGTATCTCTTGAACATAAATTGTCCTTTATCTTTGTAAAAAAGGGTCACTTTTGATCCTGTCATTTGGGACACACTTAAACTAAACCCAACTATAAAATGGTATCTGAGCAAACTAAACAAATAAATAAAAGACAAAAAGCATATTCCTCTTCAAGCTTTCTACTGAAATATGCTATAATTTCTGCTATTTGTTTGGTGTCAAAATCAGTCTTCCAAATCTTCACCATGGTTGTTTTTTAGGTTACCAGTTGATCCATCAGGAAGAATTTTCCCTCAAATTTTAAACTTAGATCCATTTTTAAAGCTCCCAAAAATATCCAGATATCTAGAATACGAATGCATTCGCATCCACCTTTAACTAAAGATAAGCTGCCAACTTCCGAACACAACAAGACTTCTCTTCAACTTTTTTGCAATTTTTTAACTCGTCACCCCTTCCCTGGTCTTCCAATAGGGACCGACAATTTTATCAGTTCCGAACTCTCGCCCCTTTCATGTTAGAGATTCATTGAGTTTCTCTTGAGATTTGAAAACTGCGTGTCTTTTTGATGTTTCCAATTTGTGATTGAAGAGAAACACAGATGTTGGTTTACTTCCATAGCCCCCTCTCCCCAGCCACATCTTTTTTTTCCAGAATCAGTTGGCTTGCTGTCACGACCCTAACCCCGAACCCGGTCGTGATGGTGCCTCTCTTGAAGACAAGGCCAGCCAGTCTAACCCAATTCATTTTTTCAAGTAGTTAATTAACACAAATATAGATAATAATGCGGAAGTCCAGCCCGATACAGCCCTAAACGGGGTGTCACAAGTCACGAGCATCTATAAGAATGAAATTTCCACTTTACAGTCTAGAAATAAACTGAACAAGAATAATGAATAACATAGAAAGACAGTGGTGCTACGAACGCTGGCAGTCACCTCGCTAAAACCTCTACAACTCTGCCTCCACGCAGCCAATACCCGCTACCGGGTGAACAAATACATGCAACTGCACGCGAGGTGTAGGAAGTAAAGTGAGTACTCCAACTCAGTGAGTAATAAAGGTAAATAATAATTGAGCAGCAAGAAATCACGTAAAGCAACCAACATGCTATATAGAAGCAGTGTAAAACTCCTTGAGAAAAATCAGTGAAACTGTGAATTCTTTAGAAAATACCTTGGCTCAGTTTTAAACCTCTTTTGAAAATGATCTTTTCAACAATTGTGAAATAATTTCAAAACAATTAGTGCCACTATGCATAGAAATGCGCCCCTCGGGCACAGATACCACAATTAAACAAGTAAAAGACAAGTGAGTATGCAAAATGAACATATATACCTTGCCCCTCGGGCAATCATATAGAATAGTACCAGCCCCTCGGGCACAAATTAGTTCCTGGTCAGCCATTGTTACCTGAACTCACGGTGTTATTCCGGGTCAGTCATTGTTACCTGACCAAATTGCATCATACAATGTCATTGTTACCACTGTCCTGGTCAGTCATTGTTCCCTGACCAAATTGCATCATACAATGTCATTGTTACCACTGTCTCAATCACATGGGTACCCGCGCTCACTGTGGGTGTGCAGACTCCAGAGGGGCTCCTACAGCCCAAGCGCAATAATAACATAAGGCCTGAAAGCCTTCTCACTTCACTCATAAGGCCTGAAAGCCTCCTCACATCACTCAAGCCACCGCGTGGCATAAATAGTAACTCAGGCCCTCGGCCTCATATCACTCAACATATCCTCACATATGGCCCTCGGCCTCACTCAGTCCGAAAATCATCACAAGCCCCTTGGGCATTTGTAAAACAGTAGTTCTCAGCGCAAAATATCATTTAAAAATATCATTTGAGTTTCAAATCTGTATAAAAGTGGCTGAGTTTGTAAAACAATAATCATCAATAGGACTGAGTTTAAATATAAGTCAAAACAGGGAGGAATAGTGATAAAAATTCCCGAAGGATTCAAATAATTGGCACGAAGCCCAAATATGGCAAATAGCCCAAATCATGATGATAACAAATCAGTTTCAATCAAATATGCAGTAAAATCATCAATATAGGATGAACCAAGTCACAATCCCCAGTAGTAAAGGACCCCACGCTCTTCACCCAGCGCGTGTCTCACCTCAATATAGCACTATGATGTGCAATCTGGGGTTTCAAACCCTTAGGACATCATTTACACTCATTACTCACCTCAAACCAGCCAAAGCTCTAACTCGCTATGCCCGTGCCTCTCAAATTAGCCTCCTTGTGCGATGAATCTGCTCAAAATCACAACGAATATGTCGCATTATGCTAAAGGGACAATACCCAATCGAAAACACTCGAAAAATACAAAATTAACGAATTTGGCAAAACCCGAGCCCCGGGCCCACGTCTCGAAACTCAAAATTTTTTACATCAACAGGTTCCTTGTCTCTCCACGAGTCTAACCATACCAAAATTATCAAATTCCCATAACATTTCAACCCTCAAATCCTCAATTCTATCCGAGAGGGTTTCTAACTTTTCCCGCTAAATTCATGGATTTAATGCCAAAATTTGTAATAGATTCGAGTAATCTAACCAAAATTGAGTTAAGAATACTTACCCCGTTGTTCTCCATGAAAATGTCTCAAACAATTGCCTCACCCGAGCTCCAAATCGTCAAAAATGGAACAATCTCCCAAACTTAACATTCTGTCCGGTACTGTTCACAGGTCACTGTTCACTGTTCACGGGTCACTGTTCACCCTGTGCGGTTACTGTTCGCGCACGGTTACTGTTCATTGGGTACTATTTCTGCAATTTTTCTCCAAATTTTCCTAAGTCCGAAATCACTCCGAGACACCTCCGAAACACTCCCGATCCCTCGGGGCTCCTAACCAAACATATGCACTAACTCAACAACATCCTACGAACTTAACCGTGCGATCAAATCGCCAAAATAGGGTCATATACCATGAATTAAGCTTTAAAATCCAAGAATTCTTCCAAATTTCATAAAACATCAAAATTTCCATTTTGAGTCCGAAACACGTCAAATGACGTCCGTTTTCAACCAAACTTTACAGAAAGTGCTTAAACTATATATAAGACCTGTACTGGGCACCAGAACTAAAATACGGGCCCGATATAATCACTTTCTAATCAAATTTCATTTTCATTTTCCTTAAATATTTTCGGAAAATAATTTTACTCAAAAATTTATTTCTCGGGCTTGGGACCTCGGAATTCGATGATTCTTGTTCGTATGAGTAAAAAATAATGATACAAATATAGCTCTTCAGTCGAAACTCAATTCGGAGCTTGTTTGCTCAGTGCGATATCCATTTCGCTCGTTAAACAATTAACAAATGTTTCGCGTCAAAAACCCAATCGCGACTTGATGAAATTAGACCAAACTTTCCAGATCAGTCCTATAATTCATTATCAAAATTCCGAAAGTCTCGAAATCAAATTTCAATCTCGAGAACTAAAAATTGACCTTTGGATCATTACGTGCTTATGCTCAAAACGACAAAAATCTTCCAAAAACTCTTCCAAAACTTATCCGAGCCTCATGTGACCCCGACCAAATATTCCAACACACCCCATAACATCATTCAAACTTTTTCCAATCAACAAAATACCTCAAACAACATCAAAACCATCAATTCACATCGAATTCAAGCCTAAGTTTTCCAAAAACTTCCGAAACACGCATTTGATCAAAACCCGACCAAATCACCTCCGAATGACATGAAATTTTGCACACAAATCCCAAATCACATAATGAAGCTAGAGAAACTCTTGGAATTCCATTCCGACCCTTGAATCAAAATCTCACCTATCAACCGGAAATCGCTAAAATACTACTTTCGCCAATTCAAGCCAAATTCCACACCGGACCTCCAAAACCAATTCCAATTGCGCTCCTAAGTATTAAATCACCTAATGGAGCTAGAAAAATCATAAAAATTCTGATCCGAGATCATTTACACATAAGTTAACTCTTGGTCAAACCTTTCAAATTCAAAGCTTTCAACTGAGACTATTCTTCCAAATTCATTTTGATTAACCTGAAACCCAACACCAATGATTTACATAAGTAATAATACACCACATGGGGCAAGTAATGCCCAAGAACTGGCGAGCAAAGTGCAAAAGCTCAAAACGACCGGTCGGGTCATTACACTTGCTCAATGAAGTAGAATATGAAACTATCTTTGTTTTCTGTATTCTTTAGATTCTCATGGTTGAAATCTTATTGCAGTATTGAGGATGCAAATGTTGAGGAAGAGTATCAAGATAATAGAAGGAAAAGGATATTTAGGAGAGAAACAATAAATTGCACAAGACAAGACAAGACAAGATTTACGTGGTTCGACAATTTTTGCCTACTCCACGGCCACACAAAGAATAGCTCTTTATTAATTGAAGAAAGAAAGAAGAAGTTTTGGGATATTCTACAAATGAAAATGTAGACCCCTATTTATAAGCATTTGAATGCCCTGCCGAGGTAAGCGCTTACATCATAAGAATGCCGATGTAAGCGCTTACATCATAAGAATGCTGAGGTAAGCGCTTACATCACAAGAATGTCGATGTAAGCGCTTACATCATATTTTCATCTCTTTTTGATTTTTCTTTCTTTTGTTTTGTCTACTTTCACATACAACAATAGGTTTGGTCCTATCAATCTCCCCCTCAAACCTATGTTACATCAAGAAAGAAAATAAAGAAAGATTTGCTATTCTCTGGTGGCGTCTTCACTCTATCAGTCTTGAAGGCTAACTGAGGCAGTGCACAGCCTCAGTTTGTCAACACCGACAACTTTGGTCAACATGTCTGACGGGTTCTTTGATTCTAGTATCTTCTGTAGGGAAAGAGTTCCTTCATTTATCAACTCTCGGATATGATGATACCTCAACTGGATATGCTTCGATCTTGCATGAAACACTGGATTCTTGGCAAGATGAATTGCACTCTGGCTATCGCTGAAATGCTCACAATTGTCCTGCTCTTTACCTAGCTCTTTAAGAAAATTCTTGAGCCAAATCATCTCTTTTCCAGCTTCTGAAATTTCCATGTACTCTGCTTCAATGGTAGATAGAGCAACACTTTTCTGAAGTCTGGACATCCAACTAACAGTAGTACCACCCAAGGTGAACACGTAGCCTGTGGTACTTTTTCAACTATCCAGATCGCCACCTAAATTTGCATCAGCAAAACCTTGTAAGATAATATTGCTCTTTTTAAAACAAAGTGCCATACCTGAAGTGCCTTTGAGATATCGCAATATCCATTTTACACCTTCCCAATGCTCCTTTCCTGGATCTGACATGTATCTACTAACAACTCCAACTGCATGGGCTATGTCAGGTCTAGTGCAAACCATAACATACATCAAACTTCCTACTGCTGAAGCATACGGAACTTTGGACATGTACTTCCTTTCTTCATCTGTCTTAGGTGATTGGTCCTTTGACAGATTTAGATGGCTTCCAAGTGGAGTGCTTCTGGTTTTTGCATCATGAAGACTGAACCTGCTTAGTACCTTCTGTATGTACTTTTCTTGAGACAACTTTAAGGTTCCTTCCGACCTGTTTCTGCTAATCCTCATCCCAAACATTTGCTTAGCTGGTCCTAAGTCTTTCATTTCAAACTCCTCCGCCAGTTGTTGCTTAACCAAGTTGATCTCATTTATGCTAGATCCTGCAATTAGCATATCATCAACGTACAACAATAAAATGATATAGGATTCATCAAGATTTTTGATATAACAGCAATGGTCCATCTCACATCGTGTGAAACCATTTTTATGCATGAATCCATCAAATTTCTTGTACCATTGTCGGGGAGCTTGTTTCAAACCATACAAACTCTTCTTCAACTTACACACAAGGTTTTCTTTACCAGAAACTTGAAAACCTTCAGGTTGCTTCATGTAGATGTCTTCTTCAAGGTCACCATGCAAGAAAGCAGTTTTAACATCTAGTTGCTCGAAATGCAAATTTTCTGTAGCTACGATACTTAGCACCAACCTGATAGTAGTTAATTTGACTACATGAGAGAAGATCTCGGTGTAGTCAATTCCTTCCTTCTGCTGAAAGCCTTTTACTACTAATCGTGCTTTGTATCTCTTCTTACCATCATGCTCTTCCTTGACTCTGTACACCCACTTGTTCTGCAATGCCTTCTTTCCTTTTGGTAACTCCGTAAGTATCCATGTTTTATTCTTTTGAAGAGAATTCATCTCTTCTTTCATGGCTAGCTTCCACTTATCAGAGTCTATCACCTGCATTGCTTCAACAAAATGCTCTGGTCGGGATTGGTTTAATTATTTCAGAGTCGCCACTTGGGAGATTTAGGGTGTCCCAAGTCACCAATTGTAATCCCGAATCGAGGAAAAGAATGACTCTATATTACAGTCTGCGTACCAGAAATTCGGATAAGGAATTCTGTTAACCCGGGAGAAGGTGTTAGGCATTCCCGAGTTCCGTGGTTCTAGCACGGTCGCTCAACTGTTATATTCGGCTTATTTATCTGATTTTAAATACAATTATTAACCATGTGCCAATTTTATCTTTTTACCGCTTTATCATTATTATTTTAAGGAATGTGAACATCGCTTAAAACATATCTTTGGACTGCGTCACATGAAATGCACCCACAATCCGAAACATATTTTATTTGATGTTTTGGGATTTGGATTTGGGTCGCATGAAATGCACACCCAAGTTTAGGACAATAGATTGTTAAACACGCGCCTAAAGAGACTATCGTGTTATTATTTTGGGAAGGCCGTGAAATTCGCTAAACGACCCTCTTGAATTCTAAGTAATTTAAAACCAGTATTTACTAAGGGCCCCGCAATTTGCATTTTTTGTTTGTCGAGGCTCGTCCCATTTATTATTTTAAAAATGAATTTGCAACGTCATGGAAATGCATCTCAGACCACGTCACAGTCAGTGTACCCGTGATTAGAGACAAATTTCGATTTCGTTGAGATTTGGATTTGGGTCACATAAATGTGCACCCGAGTTTAGGGAGATAACATTATTAAAGGCGCGCCTAAAGCAACTAGCGCATTATTATTTTTAGGTAGGGCCGTGAAATTTGCTAAACGGCCCGTCCCGGAATCTAAGCATTTAATACATATATTTTGTGAGGGCTCCGCAATCTGTACATTTTTATTTGGCGAAGCTAGTCTCGTTTTTTTTTTTTTTTTTTAAAGGATGCCATTTTTACGCCTTTAACAATACTAAACCTTACGGCTTCTTTACAACTAAAATCTCATAACTTGTCAAAAAATTAATAAAATGAGTTTAGCGAATGAGTGTTTCGGGAGTAGTAAGAGCATGTACTAATAATAATTTTGTCCGAATGACCTAAGCAAAGGAAAGGACGAACAGATTAACGTCAAACTTGTGTCATAGAACAACTAGTCCAACTTAATTAAATGACATCGGATAAACAAGAATCACATAACGCCAAATGAGCAAAAATGCATACGATGAAAACATAAGCAAAATAATCATACCAATTTCTATATTGCATCTTCGAACATTTAACGTAACATTTCCTTATCTAATACTTGAGGTTTACTAACCTTTGAACCTTGGAAAACTCAGGACGACAAACACGACCCCGACGGGACTCAAGCCGGACCTCTCTGAACGAAGAACAACGACGGAACCTCGGACAAACACCTCGACGTACCGGACCTCGACGAACCAAAGACGACCTCGATGGAAATAGAAAGCTCGGACCCACAGCTGTCAACAACCAGGGACTGTTTGGTTGCTGCTGTATTTTTCCGACGCAGCACTTGGTACGTGAAGCTGCAGCATGAGGGGTCGTTTGGGCAGTTGACGATGGTTAACGGGGGTGGTGTTTAGTGGTGTTGTTTGGACGAGAGGGAGTAGGGACTCGTAGGGTTTTGGGTGGTTTTTTGACGGTGGTGATGGAGGAGGCAGAAGCGAGTAACAATGGTGGTTTCACGGTGGGAAGGTGACAGAGGGGGATGGAGACTGGTCTGACCACGGAGCTGAAGCAGTAGCGGCTTGGAGGAGTTGCTGCCCTCTAAAGTGCAACGGAAAAGGGTGGTCGACGGGTTTTGGTTATGACGGAAAACAGTGACGGGCCTGCTTGGTGACTGTGTGAGACGGTGGTGGGAGGTTGAGTTGGGGCTGGTTGTTTGGTGGTGGTGACGAGCAGTGGTTGACGAGCCTGTTTGGTTGTTTGACGGAGGTGGCGAGACGGAGAGGGGCTGGTTGGTCGCTGCCGGAAGGGATGGGGGGGGGGGTTCGACGGGAAAGTGACGACGAGGGAGCAGCGGGGAGATGGGACGATGGCTGTGGGCTGCTTTTTCTTTTCTAGGGTTTTTGCTTCTTCTTCTTTAGGAAGAAGAAGGTCCACAGTATACGTCCAAATTTTTTCAAAGTCCTCTTTTTTTCCACCCTTTTCCGTGTATTTGTGCCCATTTGTCCAGAAAAATGAGCCCCACGCGTGGTGGGGTTCGAGACTTGTGTCCCCCACGCGTGGTGGGGTTCCCCATGTGTCATGGACTCGGTTTATTATGGGCTAGGTCCGAAAATTAGGCCTAAAACCGGGTAGTTTGAACCCGAATATTATTCTTTTGCCCGGACCCGAGAAATAGGAACACGACGTTGCTCAACTAGTCCTATGTAAGCAAAATAACTAACAAAAATAAGACTAATATTTAAAACAAAACTATATTATTATTTTCTTAATATTTTTTCGAGATTAAAAATAGCTACAAAATATTAATAAAACTTTTTTTGTAATTTTCGTTTTTATATAAAGATAAAATATAAAGTAATATTTTTGTATTTTTTCAAAAATTAAAATGACTACAAAACATTAATAGAACTATTTTTTGGTAATTTTCGAAATTATGTAAAGTACAAAATAAGGTACTATTTTTTGTATTTTTCAATTTTATGAGAAATACATAAACTAAAAGTTTATGTATATATTTTTGTGATTTTTTCTTTTTGCAACGAAATAAAGTAAAATAGTTAAAATGGCTATATTAGACCCAATTTCACATATTCACGCTAAAAATGTGAAAATTCTCGGGGAGGGTCAAAAATCCGGTGTCTACAGCTGCCCCTCTTTGACTGGAAACACGAAGAGTTTTCCGACAAAGAACGACTAGACATGTTTTTGACCCGACCATTACTTGGACGGACTACACTAAGGAAAGGAAGGGAATGTGACCGAGCCCTGGTATCTGAGCTGCCTACATATCCTTGGTTATACAGGAATCAGGTCACGTGTAGTTCGGAAATGAGAGAGATAATAGAGTGTACCGAGGTGAAGAGCCGATCGAGGTTCCGTTCCGTTGAGGTTCCGGTCCGTGGTCCTGTCATTACATCAAAAATGATAACTGAAAAAGACTAACTAAACCTATCAGCTACTAGTTACAAGGATTCCTATCTCTAAGTCTTCTGAAACTTGATCTTGAGTTTTGAATGGTGCTTCATACAGGCTTTGGATTTGAACCTTGATACTTGCTAGTTGTAGGCGCTAGTTCTTGAGCAGATCACATCTGTTCTCCACTTACGTGCTTTGGATTCATTCATTTTTCTTTTTTTTTTCTTTTTTTTTTGTTTTTGTTTTTGTGACTAGCTTTTGTTGACCCTCTCAGACTGTTGACTCGCATTCTTGGGGCGAGCTTCTTGTTGCTTCTATCTTGGATTGAGTGCTGGAGATTTTTGTTGTAGCCTTCTGCCTTCCAATGGGTTACGGCTTGACTTTGAACGATGTTTCGCTGTTCTACAGGCGGACCCCTAACTTATTCAATCTTTGACATATAACAACCTCCGCTCTACAGGCAGGCTCCTGACAACCAAAACAAATAACACAAATGAAATTTCCTAACCCAGTTTGCACTAGGGAGGTTTGTGAGTCGTTGGCAAAATTGTAACCCACTGATACTGTTGATGCAGTGCTGAGAGTAAACTAAAGACTAGACTAGGATGTGCATCTCCTACGGGTAAAATCTCAATTTAGGAAGTGAGTGTCCTAAAATATAACCTGAAATGTATTCCCTTGTTATACAGGTGGGCGCCTAACTTCAATGCTTTGAAATGTAAAGACTGAAATGTATTCCTCTCGTTATACAGGTGGGCGCCTGGAACATGAAATGCAAATACTGAAATGTATTCCTCTCGTTATACAGGTGGGCGCCTGGCTTCAACACTTGAAATGAAAAAGACTGAAATGTATTCCTCTCGTTATACAGGTGGGCGCCTGGGTTTAGGAAAATGACTCTTTTTTTCAAAACATTTTTTTAGCATCTTAGGAGAAAGATTCATCAGACTAAGATTTTGATCCTAGGAGAAGGTTCGTCAGACTAGGTCTCTATCTTAGGAGGAAAATTCATCGGACTAAGATTTTGATCCTAGGAGAAGGTTCGTCAGACTAGGTCTTGTTTTTTGGTATCTTAGGAGAAAGATTCATCAGACTAAGATTTTGATCCTAGGAGAAGGTTCGTCAGACTAGGTCTCTATCTTAGGAGAAAAATTCGTCACACTAAGATTTTGATCCTAGGAGAAGGTTCATCAGACTAGGTCTTGGTTTTTTTGGTATCTTAGGAGAAAGATTCGTCAGACTAAGATTTTGATCCTAGGAGAAGGTTCGTCAGACTAGGTCTCTATCTTAGGAGAAAAATTCGTCAGACTAAGATTTTGATCCTAGGAGAAGGTTCATCAGACTAGGTCTTGTTTTTTTTGGTATCTTAGGAGAAAGATTCATCAGACTAAGATTTTGATCCTAGGAGAAGGTTCGTCAGACTAGGTCTCTATCTTAGGAGAAAAATTTGTCAGACTAAGATTTTGATCCTAGGAGAAGGTTCATCAGACTAGGTCTTGTTTTTTTTGGTATCTTAGGAGAAAGATTCATCAGACTAAGATTTTGATCCTAGGAGAAGGTTCGTCAGACTAGGTCTCTATCTTAGGAGAAAAATTCGTCAGACTAAGATTTTGATCCTAGGAGAAGGTTCATCAGACTAGGTCTCTATCTTAGGAGAAAAATTCGTCAGACTAAGATTTTGATCCTAGGAGAAGGTTCATCAGACTAGGTCTTGTATTTTTTTTGGTATCTTAGGAGAAAGATTCATCAGACTAAGATTTTGATCCTAGGAGAAGGTTCGTCCGACTAGGTCTCTATCTTAGGAGAAAAATTCGTCAGACTAAGATTTTGATCCTAGGAGAAGGTTCATCAGACTAGGTCTTGTTTTTTTTATCTTTAACAACCACTTAGGAGGAAATGCATCTCCTACGGGTGAAACTAAAACGAACTTAGGAGGAAATGCGTCTCCTATGGGTAAAACTTAAACATAGGAGGAAATGCGTCTCCTATGGGTAAAAGTGAACTTAGGAGGAAATGCGTCTCCTATGGGTAAAACTAAAACAACCTTAGGAGGAAATGCATCTCCTATGGGGTGAAACTAAAACAATCTTAGGAAGAAATGCATCTCCTATGGGTAAAACTCAAACTTAGGAGGAAATGCATCTCCTATGGGTGAACTAAAACGAACTTAGGAGGAAATGCATCTCCTATGAGTAGAACTCTAATGATTTCAAACTAGGAAGTGCGTCTCCTATTAATGACATATTCATTTAGGAAGTGCGTCTCCTATGCGTGAACCATTTCCTTCTTCTTTTTTTTTTTGAATTATTTACTTACATGTGTTGTCTTCCCTCGAAACTTTTGGGGATTATTTTGATGGGGATGACTTTCCCCCTTTTTCTCTTTTTTTCATTATTATCTTTTTATTTTTCTTTTTTTTTCCTATTTTTTTTTTCTTTTTTTTTCTTTTGTTTTTGCATAGCTTCTTCCTTCGAAGGCTACCTCCCTTGAGAGTCGTTTTGCCTTTCCCCGAAAGGAACCGCTGAGGATACCGACCTTCCAACCTTGTGTTGGACTCCTCGCAACTGCTAGGGATAACATTGTTGGGGAATTATTTACTTACCTGCTAGGGATAACACTGTTGGGTAAAATGTTATCAGCTGGGGGTACCTGACTTCCAGAAAATTTTCTAAATGGAAGGAAAATTTTCTGCCCCAGTTTGATAATATCCCTTGTGGCATGCAGTTCTGGCATCAATGCCATTTCCTTTACCTGCTTCAAATAAAACAAAATTTGTTAGATTAAAACATGGTGGTTGGTTGTGATTCTCCTTCTTTGCTCTGCATTCAACGACTTGTTGGGGATGATATTATGTGCTGGGGATAATCCCTTCCTGCTAGGGATATCCCTCTTCTTTTGTGGCATAGCTTGGAAACTGGCATTTCCCCGACCTTTTAGTCTAGTATGGATTTCGCCAAATCATGCTCACTGCTCTCCTTGCTTTGTTCACGGGCCTTGTCTTTGAGGTTTATAACCTTGGTTTTGGCAAGGATATCCCTCTTGACGCTCGTCAATCCTTTTGTCAATTCCCTTTTGCTGGGGATATCTTTATTGACACTGGCCTCGCGCTTGTTCCTTGCTGACTATCCCTCTTGACCGCGTTTTGTTACCGCTTGTACCATTTGAAAAGCTGATGGCATATTTGAAGTCATTTCATACTTGTTCTGACCAGACACACTCTATTGGGGGGTTTTTCTATGAAAGGAAAAAGATAAGAGAAACAAAAATAAGAGACAAAGGAAACGATGACTCTTTTACAAAAGAAACTATAAATAAAAATCTATCAAACGCAGATATCGACTCTAATGGCCATGACATGCGTATGTGGCCTATCCTCTACCGTCAATCATCTTTTAAGATCTTCAATTGGCGATTCCCCATCTGATTCTCAATCTTATTCGACTTGTAGTGCCCGAAGGGTTTTCACTATCAAGTCTCTCTCATTTTGGCTTTTCTCTCAGATTTCATCGCCTTATGGTGCCTGTGAAGGTTTTCACCGATAAGACTCTCTCATTTGTATCACTTTCCAGCTGGGGATTTGGAGTATTGCCGGTACGACTCTTTCTGTTGGAGATTAGAGTCCTTTCTGCTGTGGAACAGAATGTTATGTTCGCCGGTAAGACTCTTCATTTGTCTGACTTGACATCTTTTGAAGACTGATCAGAATGTCTTTCTTTGGACCGTAATGTGGGTTTTGGATAGGCTAGAAAGAAAGGGTATAAAAGGCTCAAAAATACATTAATTTTGGGTTATTAGTTACAACCTTCAGAATTAGATTTATTTACAACAAACACAACCTTTGCCCCAGTTTCTTGCTTGAGGATATTTTAATTGATTTTTTTTCATTTTTCAAAACTATGACCGAGTCGCGAAGCGCCTACGTATCCTCTTTGAGGAATCAGGTCAAACGTAGTTCCCAATTCCTCTTTTTTCATTTGACTTTCCTTTTTTCTTTTTGTTATCATTTTCTTTTCTTTTCTCTTTTCTTTTCTTTTCTTTTCTTTTTTTTCTCTTTCTTTTCACTTTGTTGTTTTCTTTCTTTCTCTTTTTCTCTTCGTTGCTACTGATTCCGAACGAGGGGTATGAAAGAAAAATAAATAAGGCTCAAAAGGGGTAACGAAGGATAAAGTGTTTGGGTAGCAGAACAAAATGCCTTCGTCATCCCAGTCTTCAAAACATGCCAAGTGCAAACAACACAATTTAAATTTGTAGTCTCTTCTCATGGTGCTGGACTTGAAAATTATATTCAACATCTATTTGTTCATTTGACACTTCTAAAGCACCGTTGGGCGACACTCTCATTCTCATTATTATGAACGACCCTCATGCCAATTTGGCGAATCTTTGCTTTTTAACGGGTTTCTTTGTGTTTAACTTGCCCCAGTTCCACATGACTCGGGACCCAAATAATCTCAAACCGTTCTTATTTCCTTTAAATGCTTTTGATCACATTCCCAGAGTCTTATGATTAACTTTTGAAATTAGGCCCAAATTGTGTGCGCATGTCATGTCCCTAGAATCGGCATTGAACAAAATGATAAAAGGACTACACAAAAAGATGACTGGAAATAAATAGAAGACCGGATTTTGTATTAGATTACCGGTGAAATAGTTTGAAAAATAAAAACAAACCGGAATAAAAATCCTAAACAACCTGGACAAAACTTAAACAAACCGCTATAACAAAACGGAATGATAAACGGAAAGATATTGACACAAAACAATCCGAATTACAATCCTAATGAACCGAACAAACAGAAGTGACAACAAAATAAGCTACCACAAGCTTCTCTCTTATTAACCAAGGAGCAGAGCGTCCTTCCACTTTATCAAGACTGACATCTTAGCCACTGAGCTTCGCATCGATACTGCCAAGACCATTACCGGCTTCAATATCATCAACATCGGTCAACAAGTTCTTAAGAGGATTCGCGTGCTCCCTGTCACTGTTATTGATCACAATCCGTCCTTCTTGGATCATTCTTTCTATTTCTCTTTTCAAATCCCGACAGCTTTCAACATTGTGACCCTGGGCATTGGAATGATATTCACACCTTTTAGAAGGGTCAAAGCTTCTTGCACGTGGGTCCACACGATTTGGAGGAATAGGTGCAATCATGTCATGATTCTTTAACTTCTCAAATAAGCTTTCATAGGACTCTCCTATTGGTGTAAAATTATCTTTCAACCTTTGCTCCCCTTTATACCACTGGCTTGGATGTGGGTTATAGGGCACCTGAAAATTTTGTGGAGACTTCTGGAGATTTTGTGATGCTCGTGCTCGCCTCCTGGGGTGTTTTGGTGGCTGGACAACATACTGAGGTGGAGCGACAGAGTATTGAGCGTCCTGAGGTGGATAATACTGCTCAGGGGAGCCATAGAAAACCTGAGGAGGCTGCTCATACCTTCGAGATGTTCTCCTGGGACCTCTTCTAGACCCTGATGTCATCATGATTTCTTCAATCTCCTCATTTGTGTCGCTAAGATTATCTGACTCAACCCGGACAGCCTGAGTTGCGGCTTTAAGAACAGCTTGACTTATAATTTTGCCTGTCTTAAGACCATTCTCTACCATTTCTCCAATTTTGATTGCTTCCGAGAAGGTTTTGCCAACTGCGGACACCATGTTTTGAAAGTAATCTGGCTCTTGCGCTTGAAGGAAGACAGTTATTAGCTCAGGGTCATCCATGGGTGGCGTTACTCGAGCTGCTTGCTCTCTCCATTTAATGGCATATTCCCTGAAACTTTCACTTGGTTCCTTCTTCAGGTTTGAAAGGGAAATGCGGTCTGGAGCAATGTCGATGCTGTATTGGAACTGCTTGACAAAGGCCTGTGCCATGTCGTCCCAGACATACCAGCGAGACGTGTCTTGATCCATAAACCATTCGGAGGCTACTCCCGTAAGGCTTTCCACAAAATAAGCCATCAACAATTTTTCATTTCTTCCTGCACCTCTCAGTTGATTGCAATACCTTTTCAGGTGGGCTATGGGATCTCCATGTCCATCGTACTTTTCAAATTTGGGTGTCTTGAAACCAGGGGGCAAATGGACATCGGGGAACATACATAGATCCTTGAAGGCAACACTCTTTTGACCTGCCAACCCTTGCATGTTTTTCAACCACTGTTCTAAGCTTTTCACTCTTTGGGCCGTTTCTTCTTGTACCATCTTTCGGGCAGGCTTCTCAATATTTGCAGGAAGATCAAACGAGTACGAGTGGTACTCAGGAGCGTGGTACCGCTCTTGTTGTGTCGCAAATTGCGACTCATGACGAAGCTGTCCTTGACCACCAGCCCATGCTTGACACATTTCGGTCATTTGCTGTTTCAATATTCTATTCTCCTCAACCATAGTAGACTCGTGTTGAACCCTCCGACCCTGAGTCTCTGGAGCACTTGTAACAACTTCGACGTCAGTTATCATTTTCCCTTGGACCTTGTGTTGGCCGCTTACCACAAACCGACCACCTCAACTTTCTTTACAATTCAAAACAGAGCATGTTAGAATGGACTCAGTCGGTCCTTATTATTATCAATATATTTTTTCAACGTTTTTTTTCGATTTTTCATATATTTTTTTCATTTCATTTTTCTTTTTTTTTATACTTTTTTTGTTGTGGTCGAATCTAATGGAGATTGCCTACGTATCATGACCCCGCATGAATCAGACCTTGCGTAGTTCGGACCACTAAAAGATAAACAATACTAAACATTTTTCATATTAGAACAAACTAGGTTTCAAATGTTTGAAGATGATCTACAAACTCGAAAATCAAACAACCCACATATTCTAATCAAAAGCTTTACAAACTCAAAAACAAAAGGCTAGCTCCCTTTCTCTGTTCGACAAATGCAACCAAACGGTTATTTTTGCAAATGTGGCCCCTTCCAAATTTCACATGAATTTTGAGGCCGGGGAGGATTATTTATGACACTTTACAAACTTGTCCGTTCTTTTACGAAAATAGCCTTTCGACAACTGAAAGATACTCTAAGGCTATTTCGGCAAGAACGGTTTAAGACGCGGCCGAAGCTGGCTCGACTTATTTTATTTTTTCATTTTTTTTGACTAAACATCCAAACGGCATTCACCTGACCGTTGACCCTTTGTTTTTTTTTCAAATTACGATAAAAACCTTGTGTTGCAAACACGGCCTTTCGACGTCTCGGGGACGAAGATTTTTAAGGCTGTGTGGGTCCATATCTCAAAATGACCCAAAGGTGGCTGTTTATGCCAAATCAGCCTTCCGGCGTCCCTTTCGGGAACATTTGGCTATTTATGACAAAACAGCATCACCTGACTTATTTATAACTCTTTTTTATCGTTTTTCAAATTAGAAAAGTCAATATTGCAAACACGGCCTTTCAACGTCTCGGGGACGAAGATTTTTAGGCTGTGGGGGTCAACTGGACCAAGTCTTAAAAATGACCCAAAGGTGGCTGTTTATGCAAAGTCAGCCTTCCGGCGTCCCTTTCGGGAACATTCGGCTATTTATGACAAAACAGCATCACCTGACTTATTTATAACTCTTTTTTATCGTTTTTCAAATTAGAAAAGTCAATATTGCAAACACGACCTTTCAACGTCTCGGGGACGAAGATTTTTAGGCTGTGGGGGTCAACTGGACCAAGTCTAAAAAATGACCCAAAGGTGACTGTTTATGCAAAGTCAGCCTTCCGACGTCCCTTTCGGGAACATTCGGCTATTTATGACAAAACAGCATCACCTGACTTATTTATAACAAAATTAAAATTTGACATATTATTTGTTTTTTGTTTTTTATTATTATTTATTTGTTTTTGGCTTTTTTAGCAAAAGGTGGGGTTGGACCCGATGAGGGTTGCCTACGTATCTCACATCCGGTGAGAATCAAACCCGCGTAGTTCGGGCGAATAAACTATTTTTGAGAAGACCCTTTTCCATTTTCTATTCTTTTTTTTTATATAACAAACAAACAAATTATTATTTTTCATTCATAACAAACAAACTAACTAACGTAAAACCTAAAACATTCCTTCTTTTTTCATTTGTTTTTCTTATTCTAAAGAAAATGTTTTTTTTTTTGGAATTTTTACCTTTAATAAAAGAAATGCTTAAAAAAAATATTTTTTGAATTTTGAATTTTCTTTTCAATCTTGAAGGAAGAAGGAAAGTATTTTCTGATTTTTCTTTTATATATATATATATATATATATATATATATGTTTTATTTTATAATATATATATATTTTTTAATAATTAAAAAGACTTTCTAAAGAAGTCAATAATGGAAAATATTTTTGGATTTTTTTTTGTTTTGAAAATTGGGAGTCTAAAAACTTTTCTAGACTTTTGGCAAAACAAATATTTTTGCAACAAGTAAAGACATAAATATATTTTTTGAAAAAAAAAACTTTTGGATTTTTATATATATATATATATATATACTTGCGACAAATAATAAGACTCTTTTTTCATTTTCACTTTCATGGCAAGACAAACTATATATCTTTTCTCCTTTTTTTTTGAAAAACAAAACAGAGCGACGACCCTTTTTTTTCCCTTTGCTTTTAATAAAACAAACTAATAAGACATTTTTTCTGTTTTCTCAAAATTTCGGCAGAGTTTTGATACTACTCGGACATTGGTTTTTTCTTCTAAAAATAAGTAGTTATATCTCTACACTGTCACTTTCTCATCTTTTCACTATTTTCTAATTCGTGGAAAATGATGGCAACATACAAAATCTTTTTTTGAATTTTCATGCTTTTTCCTTTTTTTTCATTTATATATATATATATATATATATTTTCATGCTTATATATATATATATATATATTTTAATTTATTATTATTTTCAAATGCGGCATAGGAGACATAAGGACTTCCAAGACATCTTGGACTCCGCGAATGTTCCCCATGCGCTTTTTCCAAAATATGAAGCATGGGGAGCATAGGGAATTCCAAGACTTCTTGGTTTCAACAAATGTTCCCCATGTGCTTTTCCCCAAAAATGAAAGCGTGGGGGACATAGGGAATTCCAAGAATTCTTGGATTCCACAAATGTTCCCCATGTGCTTTTCCCAAAAATGAAGCGTGGGGGACATAGGGAATTCCAAGGCTTCTTGAATTCCACAAATGTTCCCCATGCTTTGATTAAAATAACACCATGATGAAATGACCAAATGAGCCATTCGCCCTTGAATAAATACAACATGTAGCACATAGGATGCCAAAAGATGGTCTATTATCTTCAGGTTGCTTGTCCTAGACGGACCCAACCCCTGTGTTGAGTCCCCTAAGTCAAATGCACATGATGCAAATAAACGTTCCTACTAGGGATCCGGCATGTGGCTTTGTTATACTAGGTTCAGAACCTGGGTGTTTGTTCTAGACCTGGCTTACCCGAGCGGACAGCTCGAGCCGAGGGGGGGCAGCGTACCGGGAATACAGAAGCTTCACCGGCTTAGCAACTTGTCCGAACCTCGTTCTAAATTGGGATTTGACACTATACAGAAAAGAAGTCGTACGAAGTACACCCTTCTTCATGATTTAGAAGACTCAGAAAGGATTGGGGTTTCGGCACAGTTTATATACAGTTCACGTAATATCAAAGCGGTAAAAGGCAACCAATTAGCACATTAAGCACAAACATGTAAAAATCAGATAAAACCAAATATAACAATTTATCTAAGCTCGAATTTCTAACCCTGAACCAGTGGTTCTGGGTGTTATCCCCAGCAGAGTCGCTAGAGCTGTCACAACTCCTTTTTACATACCCGAGAGGGTACAAGGGAGTTTTTCCAATTAACGGACAATCGAGACGGGATTGGGTTAATTATTTCAGAGTCGCCACTTGGGAGATTTAGGGTGTCCCAAGTCACCAATTTTAATCCCGAATTGAGGAAAAGAATGACTCTATATTACAGTCTGCGTACCAGAAATCTGGATAAGGAATTCTGTTAACCTGGGAGAAGGTGTTAGGCATTCCCGAGTTCCGTGGTTCTAGCACGGTCGCTCAACTGTTATATTCGGCTTATTTATCTGATTTTAAATACAATTATGAACCATGTGCCAATTTTATCTTTTTACCGCTTTATCATTATTATTTTAAGGAATGTGAACATCGCTTAAAACATATCTTTGGACTGCGTCACATGAAATGCACCCACAATCCGAAACATATTTTATTTGATGTTTTGGGATTTGGATTTGGGTCGCATGAAATGTACACCCAAGTTTAGGACAATAGATTGTTAAACACGCGCCTAAAGAGACTATCGTGTTATTATTTTGGGAAGGCCGTGAAATTTGCTAAACGACCCTCTTGAATTCTAAGTAATTTAAAACCAGTATTTACTGAGGGCCCCGCAATTTGCATTTTTTGTTTGTCGAGTCTCGTCCCATTTATTATTTTAAAAATAAATTTGCAACGTCATGGAAATGCATCTCAGACCACGTCACAGTCAGTGTACCCGTGATTAGAGACAAATTTCGATTTCGTTGAGATTTGGATTTGGGTCACATAAATGTGCACCCGAGTTTAGGGAGATAACATTATTAAAGGCGCGCCTAAAGCAACTAGCGCATTATTATTTTTAGGTAGGGCCGTGAAATTTGTTAAACGGCCCGTCCCGGAATCTAAGTATTTAATACATATATTTTGTGAGGGCTCTGCAATCTGTACATTTTTATTTGGCGAAGCTAGTCTCGTTATTTATTTATTTATTTATTTATTTATTTTTTTAAAAGGATGCCATTTTTACGCCTTTAACAATACTAAACCTTACGGCTTCTTTACAACTAAAATCTCATAACTTGTCAAAAAATTAATAAAATGAGTTTAGCGAATGAGTGTTTCGGGAGTAGTAAGAGCATGTACTAATAATAATTTTGTCCGAATGACCTAAGCAAAGGAAAGGCGAACAGATTAACGTCAAACTTGTGTCATAGAACAACTAGTCCAACTTAATTAAAAGACATCGGATAAACAGGAATCACATAACGCCAAATGAGCAAAAATGCATACGATGAAAACATAAGCAAAATTATCATACCAATTTCTATATTGCATCTTCGAACATTTAACGTAACATTTCCTTATCTAATACTTGAGGTATACTAACCTTTGAACCTCGGCAAACTCAGGACGACAAACACGACCCCGACGGGACTCAAGCCGGACCTCTCTGAACGAAGAACAACGACGGAACCTTGGACAAACACCTCGACGTACCGGACCTCGACGAACCAAAGACGACCTCGATGGAAATAGAAAGCTCGGACCCACAGCTGTCAACAACCAGGGACTGTTTGGTTGCTGCTGTATTTTTCCGGCGCAGCACTTGGTACGTGAAACTGCAGCATGAGGGGTCGTTTGGGCAGTTGACGATGGTTAACGGGGGTGGTGTTTAGTGGTGTTGTTTGGACGAGAGGGAGTAGGGACTCGTAGGGTTTTGGGTGGTTTGTTGACGGTGGTGATGGAGGAGGCAGAAGCGAGTAACAATGGTGGTTTCACGGTGGGAAGGTGACGGAGGGGGATGGAGACTGGTCTGACCACGGAGCTGAAGCAGTAGCGGCTTGGAGGAGTTGCTGCCCTCTAAAGTGCAACGGAAAAGGGTGGTCGACGAGTTTTGGTTACGACGGAAAACAGTGACGGGCCTGCTTGGTGACTGTGTGAGACGGTGGTGGGAGGTTGAATTGGGGCTGGTTGTTTGGTGGTGGTGACGAGCAGTGGTTGACGAGCCTGTTTGGTTGTTTGACGGAGGTGGCGAGACGGAGAGGGGCTGGTTGGTCGCTGCCGGAAGGGATGGGGGGTTCGACGGGAAAGTGACGACGAGGGAGCAGCGGGGAGATGGGACGATGGCTGTGGGCTGCTTTTTCTTTTCTAGGGTTTTTGCTTCTTCTTCTTTAGGAAGAAGAAGGTCCACAGTACACGTCCAAATTTTTTCAAAGTCCTCTTTTTTCCCACCCTTTTCCGTGTATTTGTGCCCATTTGTCCAGAAAAATGAGCCCCACGCGTGGTGGGGTTCGAGACTTTTGTCCCCCACGCGTGGTGGGGTTCCCCATGTGTCATGGACTCGGTTTATTATGGGCTAGGTCCGAAAATTAGGCTTAAAACCGGGTAGTTTGAACCCGAATATTATTCTTTTGTCCGGACCCGAGAAATAGGAACACGACGTTGCTCAACTAGTCCTATGTAAGCAAAATAACTAACAAAAATAAGACTAATATTTAAACAAAACTATATTATTATTTTCTTAATATTTTTTCGAGATTAAAAATAGCTACAAAATATTAATAAAACTTTTTATGTAATTTTCGTTTTTATATAAAGATAAAATATAAAGTAATATTTTTGTATTTTTCAAAAATTAAAATGACTACAAAACATTAATAGAACTATTTTTTAGTAATTTTTGAAATTATGTAAAGTACAAAATAAGGTACTATTTTTTGTATTTTTCAATTTTATGAGAAATACATAAACTAAAATTTATATATGTATTTCTGTGATTTTTTCTTTTTGCAACGAAATAAAGTAAAATAGTTAAAATGGCTATATTAGACCCAATTTCACATATTCACGCTAAAAATGTGAAAATTCTCGGGGAGGGTCAAAAATCCGGTGTCTACAATGGCTAGCTTCCACTTATCAGAATCTATCACCTGCATTGCTTCAACAAAATGCTCTGGTTCTCCAGCATCAGTAACAAGTAAATAGTGAAGAGAGAGAGAGTTAACCAATCTGGAGCATTCGTGACTCTTTTAAATCTCCTCAATGTAGGTTCATGAGTAACAGAATCCAAATTTGATTCAGGTCCTGATTCCAGATTTGGTTCTGGATTTGATTCTATCTCTGGTTCCGCTTCAGGTTCGGCTTCTAGTTCTTTTTCAAATTCGGCTTCTGGTTCTTCATATTCAATTTCAGAATCAGTTGTAATCCCTCTAGCCACTTCATTTTCTGAGATTTCTTCTAACTCAACTGTTTCAAACATTGTCTGTTTGCTGGTGTTGGTTGGTCCTACTTCAAGCTTGTCTTTGTACATCACATTTTCATTAAATGTGACATTCCTGTGTCTTAGGATCTTTCTATTCTGATCATCCCAAAACCGATAACCAAAATTATCATCACCATAGCCAATAAAGAAACATTTTTTTGCTTTAGGATCAAGCTTATCTCTATCATTAGAGTTTACATGCACATAAGCAACACAACCAAAAATTTTCAGATGTGAGAGAGTTACCTCCTTTCCTGTCCATACCTCCTCAGGAATTTCACAATTCAGCGGTACAGAGGGTCCCCTGTTTATGAGGTAAGCTGCCGTGTTAACAGCCTCAGCCCAAAAATACTTCGGCAATCCAGAATGTATTCTCATACTTCTGGCTCGTTCATTCAGGGTTCTGTTCATCCTCTCAGCAATACCATTTTGTTCCGGTGTTCCAGGAACTGTCTTGATCATTCTGATCCCATTCTCCGAGCAAAATGCTTTGAACTCTTGGCTATCATACTCTCCTCCATTGTCAGACTTCAGACATTTTAACTTTAGACTTGTCTGATTTTCAACTTCAACTTTCCATCTTTTAAAGGTAACAAATACATCAGATTTATTTTTCAGAAAATAAACCCATACCTTTCTTGTGGAATCATCAATGTAGGTGACATAATAGCGTGAGCCTCCTAGAGAAGTTACAGGAGCTGGTCCCCACACATCTGTATGCACTAGTTCCAGCTTCTCTTTCTTTGGCGTCCTTCCCACCTTTGACAAACTAACTCTCTTTTGTTTCCCGTAAATGCAATCTTCGCACAAACCTAATTCAACATGTTTTAGGTTTGACAACTTCTTTTTGGATGCCAAAAGCTTTATTCCTTTCTCACTCATATGCCTGAGCCTCTGGTGCCACAATGTTGTATCACGACCATGATCAACTGTTGCTATAGTATCTCTTTCTATTGCAGTTGCATACAGTGTTCCCCTTTTGAATCCTCGTGCCACAACCAAATTCCCTTTGGTTATCTTCCACGATCCATTGCCAAATGTTGTTGTACATCCTTCATCGTCAATCTGACCCATAGATATCAGATTTTCTTGAGGCAAGGAACATGTCGTACATTTTGCAATTAACAGTAGGTGCCCCAAGGCGTGGTGAAGGCAGTTTTCTCGGCGTCCTCTTCATCCATCAATACCTGATGATACCCAGCGTAACAATCTACGAAAGACTGTATCTCGTGTTTGGCGCAATTATCAACGAGGATGTGGATGTTGGGCAGTGGGAAATTATCTTTGGGACTTGCTCTATTCAAATCTCGGTAATCTACACATACCCGAGTTTTCCCGTCCTTTTTCGGTACTGGAACCACATTTGCCAACCATGTTGTATATTGGACTACCCGAATCACTCCCGTTTTCAGTTGTTTGGTGATCTCCTCTTTAATCTTGTCACTGACCTCAGTTTTGAACTTTCGTTGCTTTTGTTGAACTGGAGGACAATCAGGATGAATCGGCAATTTATGAACCACTAGATCAACACCTAGACCCGGCATGTCATCATATGACCAAGCAAACACGTCTTTAAATTCAAAAAGAAGTTGAATTATCGCCTCTCGCGTTTTCTTGTCCGTGTGAATGCTTATTTTGGTCTCCCGGATTTCTTCAGGAGTTCCTAAATTAACCGGTTCGGTGTCATTCAGATTTGGCTTAGGTTTATTCTCAAAATGTTCCAACTCTCGGTTTATTTCCCTAAAAGCTTCTTCTTCATCATATTCTGGTTCTGGGTTCATTAATTCACAGTTAAATAGCTCGTTGTGATCTGGGCGTGAAGTACGCAAACATGTCATATTTAAAGCCACATTATTATCACTGAAAGGAAAGATAAAAGGAATAATAACAAAAATCAGAACAAAGGAAAAAATGGGAAAGCAAATGACGATTTTTTTTATTTTCTTCGGGAAGTTGGAAGACAACAATGTTTACAACTTAGAAATTCAAAACAATAATTGAAAGGAGGAAAACGTTCAAATTATGTCCTGGAGATAACTTGTGACACAGGAAAGGTGGCAGGACAGGTCTACCCGGACTTCCGTCTAGTCGGGAATGGCGTGGCCTCCCAGTTTCAAAGTTTGGCGTTCGGCCCTACGTACAGCATCTCAGCAGTGCTTGTGCCTTCACCTGGTTGAACTATGTGAGTCTCGTAGAGCATTTATCTCATTGCCCCACATATCTCTTCGATTTCCTCAGCCGTGAAGACCTCATCGTCTTCTTCTTCGGTGTATCTTGGCCTGATGAAGGTTTCATATAAATCCGGCAATGGTCGAGGTAACTTCCAACCCTCATTTTTCCTTTTCTTTGCCCACTCTTCATCTCCTGGAGTGGGTTTGAAACCCAGTCCAAAAGGTTTTTTGGTGGTCGGTAAGGTGATAGGTTCTGTTATTCCCTGCAGGGTTCGTCCAAGCCCTTTCACTGGCCTAAATCTGTGCCGGATCATCTCTTTGGCCACCATAACCGAGGCGTTAGACAAGAAAGGCTGGGGGCAGGGTATTCCCTCTTCATGCTGCTCTGTCAGTACAATCTCGAAAGCTTGATAGACCGTATGTTCGATCCCTTCTCTTGGTTCAAGATATGGGACGGATGGGTCCCGATAAATAGCATGCTCGTCTTCTCCATGGACCACGATCTCTCGGTCTTTGTACTCAAACTTCACCATCTGGTGAAGAGTGGAAGGCACAGCTCCTGCCGCATGGATCCAAGGCCTGCCGAGGAGAAAATTGTAGGATGTATCCATGTCGAGCACCTGGAAGGTTACTTCAAACTCGACTGGTCCTATGACCAACAACAGGTCTATTTCCCCCATGGTATATCTCTTGATGCCGTCGAAAGCCCTTACGCAGACATTATTGGGTCGGATTCTTCCAACCCCAATTTCCATCCTTTGTAGTGTGGAGAGCGGGCAAATGTCAACACCTGAGCCTCCATCCAACATTACCCGCTTGACATAGTAGTCCTCGCATTTAACTGTTAGATGCAAGGCCTTGTTGTGTGCCGCTCCTTCTGGGGGTAAATCGTTCTTGCTGAAAGAGATTTGGTTGACGGCGAAGAATCTTTCTGTCATCCGCTCCAGTTGTTCAACCGAGGTTTCAATTGGCACGTATGCTTCATTCAGGGTCTTCAATAAGATATTTTGATGCTCGGCTGACCTCATCAACAATGATAGCATGGACACTTGCTCAGGGTACTTGCGCAGTTAATCTATCACTTCGTAATCCGGCATTTTCATTTGTTGGAAGAACACTTCCGATTCTTCAACGCTTACAGGCTTCTTTGGTGGGAAACGTCTCTGTGTGGCGTTGTTCAGTTCTTGGGTGTTTGAATGCCTTCCAATGAAAGTATTTTCCGGGAGTTCCCCCATGATTTCTTTACCTTTGTACGTTACCAACGTCCTCTGATAGTTCCACGGTACTGTGGACAGGTTTGTCATTGGCTTTTGTGGCACGCGTCCGATAACCACTGGCTCATTCAACCGAGGTGGTTGAATCGTCCCCCGAACCACATAGGCCCCCTTTGGCACGTACATAGGTTTTGCCTTTTTGACCCCGAAACTCTGCGGCTTCTCTGCTCGACCTCGTGGTATGTAAAGAACTCCATCCTTTACCGGTACCACTTTCTTCTCCACCTTCTTTTCAGGCTCGCTCTTTACAGCATTGGCCTCCTCCCCCTTTTCTGGTTCTTGGGCTGTCTCAGGCTTTTTCCTTGCATCAATAATGGCGATTATAGCTTTCAAAGCAGGGTCGAATTCTTTGTCTTCGCAAATCATTCCGACCAGCGGCCCATTATTGTGAGCAGGCAATGGATTGGTAGTCACATTTGGGACCTCCTCGTCCCTTAGCACTATTTTCCCTTTCTCTATCAAATTTTCGACCACTCTTTTCAACGACCAGCAGTCATTCGTATCGTGTCCCTCGGCCCCTGAATGATAGGCGCATCCGACTCCAGCTTTGTAAGAAGGTGACGTCGGGTTTTGCCTTGTTTGAGGGATTGGCTTCAAGAAACCCAACTGGACTAGCTTCGGGAACAAAGTAGAGTATGGTTCACCGATGGGCGTGAAAGTCCGCCTTCGAGGTGGCTCCTGAGGGCGGAAGTTATTCTGCGGGGGTTGTGGGTTATAGTGGTTGCGGTAAGGAGGCTGATTTCTGGGAGGTGGAGCTTGGCCTCGGTTGGCTTGTTGCGGCGGATGGACATAAGGTTGGGCATTCATGACCATATAGGTTTGATGAGCATATGCCAGATTTGAGTGGGGATAGTAGTGTTGTGGGGTTCTTTCCGGAAAACGGGGCCTGGGATTACGATATTCCCTTGCTTCCGAGGCTGCCATGGTCGTTTCTTCCTTTTTCTTCCCTCTTGCCATTCCTCCGGACCCACTTTGGACGGCTTGGGAGGTCGCCCTTATGGCTGCTTGACTCAGAATCCTACTTGTTTTCAGACCATTCTCCACCATCTCTCCAATCTTAATCGCTTCCACGAATGGCTTTCCCATGGCTGACATCATGTTTTGGAAATAATCGGACTCTTGAGCCTGGAGAAAAGTAGTGACCATTTCTACCTCATCCATGGGAGGCTTCACCCTCGACGCCTGCTCACGCCACTTAATAGCATATTCTCTGAAGCTTTCTGAAGGTTTCTTCTTCAAATTCGACAGAGAATTTCGGTCTGGTGCAATGTCGATGTTATACTGGAATTGTTTCACAAAATCTCTGGCGAGATCATCCCATATATGCCATCGGGACATTTCCTGGTCCATATACCATTCCGAAGCTATCCCTACTAGACTTTCCCCAAAATATGCCATTAGCAGTTCCTCTTTTACGCCGGCTCCCCGCAATTGGTTGCAATATTTCTTAAGATGTGCAATGGGGTCACCGTGCCCGTCGTACTTCTCAAACTTTAGGGTCTTGAAACCCACTGGTAAGTGTACGTGAGGGAACATGCATAGGTCAGCGTAAGAGACGCTCTTCTGTCCGCTCAATCCTTGCATATTCTTCAAGCTCTATTCAAGGCTCCTCATTCTTTTGGCCATCTCATTTTGTTCTGCAATTCTGGGGTTCTGATCCTGCCCGGGTGCAAGCTCGCACTGAGGCGGTGGAGGATTAGTGCTGTTAGCGAACCTAGTTAGTTCCATTGAGAACGAGGGTGCTTGGAATGTAAAAGAGGATGAGTTAAAGCTTGGCTTGTACGTAGCAGGCTGTGCCGTAATCGGGCAGTGCAGTGCAGTAAAGATGTTCATGCTTGCATCGGTGGCCGACATTCAGGGATGAGGCTCAGAAGGCGATCCAGCAGAGAAGGCTGAAGTGGCTGGGTACCCGAATGGGGTAGCCGGATAATTTATGGGGACATTAGAAGTCCCGCTTGACCTGGAGAATAACTCAGGGAATCCGGGGACGACACTTGACAGTTCTTTTCCGTTATTCCAGTCGTCCAGCATTTCCAACAGACCGAGTCGTAGGATTCTATTTTCTTCAGCAGTTGCGGATTCAGGTGTGAGGACGGCTGAGATCATGCTCTCCTCGGAAACAGGGATTGTTTGCAACGGAATTTCTGAAGACATTTCCACACTTCCTTTTGACCTGGTGAAGTAAGTGTGAGTACTGCTTTTGGTCTTAACAACAGGTAGTTGAACACTTCTCTTTGACCTTGTGAAGTATGAGTGCGAGGCCAGACTTTCACCAAACCAACCGTCTTTCCAAAAACCTGGCAGAACTCAACGACACACGAGTGGTTAATTCGAAATAAATAACAGATAGGCAACCTTACGTTGAGCATGATTCACCTATACAGTTAAGTGAATTCTACGTGTTTGCGACGAAAGCATGCGTCATTCCGGCATTCTTTTTAGGCTTCCCTTTTCTTATCATTTTTTCTTCTCTTTTTGTTTTTCTTTTATGTTTTTATTTTGCGGTAAAAATGCGACCGGATCCGATGAGGATTGCCTACGTATCACGACGCCACGTGAATCAGATCATTACGTAGTTTAAAAACACAAATGAGCATAAAAAGAAACACACCTTTTATTGTTGAAAAGGTCTATTACAAACTACATTTTGCAAAAGAAAGAGCGAACTTTGAAAATAAACCTAGACTCAACATAGACTAAAACAAAATGATGGGAAAAACAGGCAGAAGATGCTAAGATACAGACTCAGACTTATGAGTACATTATGGTTTTAAAAATTGGTGCCCGCGGGGCATCGTTCGGCCTCGCCGCGGTCCTAGGTGTGAGATCCCTCTCGAGCTGCTCCAGCTCATGCATGGTCTGTTTGACATAACCCATCACTGCCGAGAGGACGGTAACACTGGTCATGTCCTCACATCGTAGGCATCGTCTGGTGATGGCATGGGCAATGGCCTTGATCCTATCTCTGGTTTGCTTCTTCTCTATAAGTAGGCATTTTATCTGATCGCTACATATCTTGAATACCTGGGAATCCTGTATATATTGGTTCTTCAGTCGCCGTACTTCTAACTTCATCTGGGCTATTGAGTCGTACCAGTATCTGCACTCAATTTGGAAATTCTTGGCCTGATTAGCTGCTTTGATCTCACGTATATCCATCTCTCTCTTCATTTTGGCAACAGTTTTCTCGTGGTCGCGTTTCGATTGGTTCAAGTATCGGCGATGCTTCTCTATTTTTATTCCCCACTGTGCCTTGAGCTTCGCCATAATCTTTCCCGATTCTTCTAAACCATCTCGCCATTCCGCGACTTCTCTTCTTAAACCCTTAATTAACTGCTGGTCTGATCGACTTCTGGGCTGTTCATCAAGAGACAATCTCAATTTTTGGATTTGGGCCTTAAGTTCTTCATTCTCTTGGACTAGTTTATTCTTTTCGCTTCGATCCGCCGCGATTTGTATGCTGTTATTGAATTTCAGACTGTCAATTTGTAGCTTCAAATCACCGATCTCGGCCCGATACCCCTTTTCTTTTGCTAACCAGTTCCATTGCCCTTGGGACGATTCCACAAAATCTTTGAGATGCGGTCTCTTAGCTGGTCTTTCACAAGACAGGTCGCCTCTGAACCAAGCGTGATATCCTGGGGCAACTTCCCCTTTTGCTATATCCATCACGCAAGTGCTTGCTGTCAGATGTTGGCACTCACTCCAGATTTGGCGGACTTCTTCTTCGGGGAAACGACCGTCTGGACTGATTTCAATCACTTGGGTACTCAGATCTTCATCTTTCGGCACCACTTGGTATCTCCCAAGTTGCCTCAAAACCCGATATGGTACGTAGGGTTGGATGCTTTTAAGTCCCATCAACAGGAAATGGGGCCTGGTTGCCGGCATGTATATGATTTCCTCAACAGGCGACCATCCGAGCGTCCACTGGATTTGGCTAGCAGTGAGAGTTCGGAAAAATGAGGTCCATGATGCGACGCCCTCAGGTAGATTGAAACCTTTGACTCTAGTGTAGAATTCTCCAATACAAGTCTTTTCGGGCGAACCGTAACCCAAGAGCGGGGAGCGGTGGCATAAATGATCGGTCATCCATATTTGCAACAGTAGGTTACATCCTTCAAAAAAGTCGCCCCTGGCTCGACAAGCGGTGAGAGCCCGGAAAATGTCAGCCATAATCATAGGCGCTAGAGTACTTTTATCTTGGGTGAGCAAAGTACTGACGACCCCAGTTATTTTTAGATCGATGTTGCCGTCCTTCCTTGGGAACACTATAAGACCCAAGAAGGCCGTCATAAAAGCTAACAGCCTGTGTTCGTCCCACTTTTGTCGGTTGCCTTTACTACACAGTTTGAAATTCGGCTTATTGAACCCGCCCTCGTGACCGTATCTAGCATACATGAGGTGGAGACTGCAGAAACCTTTGGCAAGATCTGGATGATGAAATGTTCGGGGTATTTTCAGAAAATCCAGAAACCGGTGTACCGTGACGGCCCTAGGTGCAATCAAGTATTTGAACCTTAACGAAGCTTCATCACCCCCAATGTATCCCGCTATTTCCTCCAACGTCGGGGTGAGTTCGAAGTCTGAGAAATGAAATACATTGTGCGCCGAATCCCAGTAAGTGACCAATGATCTGATAATATCGCCCCGAGGCTGAATGTCTAGTAAATCTGGGAGATTTTTCAGATATTTCCTCACTTTGCCTTGCCCCTCCTTGCCTAATTCGTTCCACCATAATTGCAACTCAAAAGGGATCTTGGTCATTATTGAAAACGGTTCGTTTTGTATCGTGCTCATCCTGCACATTTATTTAGGGCGATAAACTTTTATTAGACTCAAAAATTAAAATTATCTAGACATTTTTAAGAGATTTTTTTTTGCAAAAACGGGAGGTTGGACCCGACGAGGGTTGCCTACGTATCTCACCCTGTGCGAGAATCAAACCGGCGTAGTTCGGTTCAAAATAGGGGAAACAAAAATAAAGTCCCTTAAAGAAAAAAAGAATAACCCTTTTTTGAAATTTTGTTATATTTTTTGATTATTTATTTTTGAAAAGAGACCAAGGAAATATTTACACATTTTAAACTTCCTCTTTTTTTTGAAATTTCGAAAATCTTTTAAAGAGGTGCTACAAATGAAATAATAAACTTTTTTTTTTTTATTTATTTATATAATTTTTGGATTTTGAAAGTGATTAAAAGGAATAGTCAAACTGAAAGACAAGCTTCTTTTTTTCATTTTTCTTTTATATATATATTTTTTTTAAAAAGAAAATTCCGGCGAGGTTTTGACATTACTTGGACATTGGTTTTTTTTCTTCAAAAGAATAAGTAATTATCTCCCTACCCTGCTATTCCTTTTTTTGAAAATTTTTCGGAAACCGGTCAACATGCAGATCTGAAGCAAATAGATGCGCAAAACAAACGGGATGCAGCAGGATGGTCTTTTCATTCCAGGTTGCCTGTCCTAGACGGACCCAACCTCTGTGTTGAGTCCCCTATGTCAAATGCAACATGATGCAGATAAGCGTTCCTACTAGGGATCCGACATGAGGTTTCGTTATACTAGGTTTATAACCTGGGTAGATGTTCTAGACTGTGTACCCGAGCGGACAACTCGAGTCGAGGAGGGGCAACTTACCGGGAACCAAAAGGCCGTTCGGCTTCGTAACTTATCCGTCCTCTTTCTTATTTCAGGTATTGACACTAACAGAATAGGGAGCCTCGACCAGCGAGCTTCTCCCCAGAGGTGAAGAGAGAAGGGTTTCGGCACAGTTTATATACAGTTCAGATAATATCAAAGCGGTAAAAGACAACATTTAGCACGTTATGTCAAAACATGTAATAAATAATAAAGCCAAATATAACAATTATTCTAAGCTCGAATTCTTGAACCCTGAACCAGTGGTTCTGGGTCATTTCCCCAGCAGAGTCGCCAGAGCTGTCACACCTCCTTTTTCAGCACCCGAGGGGGTGCAAGGGAGTTTTTCCAATTAAAGGACAATCGAGACGGGATTGGTTTATTTATTTCAGAGTCGCCACCTGGGAGATTTAGGGTGTCCCAAGTCACCAGTTTTAATCCCGAATCGAGGAAAAGAATGACTCCATATTACAGTCTGCGTACCAGAAATCCGGATAAGGAATTCTGTTAACCCGGGAGAAGGTGTTAGGCATTCCCGAGTTCCGTGGTTCTAGCACGGTCGCTCAACTGTTATATTTGGCTTGATTATCTGATTTTTTTATATATTGAACTTATGTGCAAATTTTAAATTTTGACCGCTTTTATTATTATTTTTTACGAGAATTGCAACGTCGTGAAAATATATCTCGAACCACGTTCCACAATCCGGAACGCATTTTATTTGATGTTTTGAGATTTGGATTTGGGTCGCATGAAATGCACACCCGAGCTTAAGAAAGTAAATTATTAAACACGCGCCTAAAGAGACTATCGCGTTATTATTTTGCGGAGGCCGTGAAATTCGCTAAACGACCCTCCTGAATTCTAAGTAATTTTAAACAAGTATTTACTGAGGGCCCCGCAATTTGTGTTTTTATTCGGCGAGGCTCATCTCATTCTTATTTTTTAAAAGGAATTTGCAACGTCATGGACATGCATCTCGGGCCACGTCACAATCAATGTGCCCGTGACTAGAGACATATTTCGACTCCGTTGAGATTTGGATTTGGGTCACATAAATGTGCACCCGAGTTTAGGGAGATAACATTATTAAAGGCGCGCCTAAAGCAACTAGCGCATTATTATTTTGGGTAGGGCCGTGAAATTTGCTAAATGGCCCGTCCCGAAATCTAAGTATTTATTACGTATATTTTGTGAGGGCCCCGCAATTTGTACATTTTTTATGTGGCGAAGCTCGTCTCGTTTTTATTATTTGAGGGCAAACTTAAGACAACTACGATTTTCTACCAATGAAGTCATCCGAGGTTAAACAAAAAAACAACGATTCTAACAGGTAATAATATCCATGGTAAAAATAAAAAAAAACAAAGCAATTTAACAAAGACGACACACAAACCGTTCATATGCTCACATTTACTTTAAGCATGCAGTAACTAAACATAGAATAAACATTTTTAACACAACAACAAAAATTGCATTGTTGACATTCATCAATATCGAATATTCTCATTTTTGCCTTGAACCATAATATGCAAAACGAATGAAATGAAACAAAGGACGAAAAACACTAACCTTCGAACCTCGACAATCCTAGAACGACAAACAGTGCCTCCTACGGAACTCGAACCTGACCTCACTCGACGAGGAACAATGACGAAACCTCGGACAAACACCTCGACGTACCGGACCTCGACGCACCAGAGACGACCTCGATGGAAACAAAAAGCTCGGACCCAAAGCTATCAACAACCAGAGATTGTTGGTTGCTGCTATATTTTTCGACGCGTCCGACTGATACGAGGAGATGGAGCAGAAGGGATCGTTTGGACCCTAAAAGAGGCTGCCGGTTGGTGGCAGTGGGTCGACTGGGTAGCGCGACGCCGGGAAAAGTAGCAGCAGTCGCTGCTTGACGGAGGCTGGACACGGTGGAGGAAGCTGACGGACTGGTTTGTTGGAGCTAGAAGGAGGAGGGGTGGTCGTTCATGGCTGGACCTGCAGGCAGTAGGTGGTTTGGACAGTAAGGTCGAGGACTGGACGACGAGGGGCTGGTAGCGACTGGTTTTTTCATCGAAGGGTGGTGGTTATGGCATCAGGGTCGTTAACGGGGGTGGAAGGGTCGTGGGTCGGGGAGCCGAGGTTGCGACGATAAGGAAGACGATGGCGAACAGTGGTCGACGGACGTGAAGGAGTGGGTGTCGCGGCTGGTTTTGGGTAGGTGTTTGGACGAGATGGTGATGGAGTTGGGCTGGTAGGTTTTTTCCAGTAGGGTTTTTGGTTCTTCTTTCTAAAGGAAGAAGAAGATGAGCAGTGAAAACCCTCTCCAATCTTTTTTCAAGTCCGTCCCCAAAATCCTTTTTTGTCCGTGTATTTGATACCTTTTGCCAAAATAAATGAGCCCCATGCATGGTGGGGTTCAAGGCTTGTGTCCCCCACGCGTGGTGGGTTTCCCCGTGTATGGGATTCCGTCCGTGTTCCCCACGCGTGTCCCCTCATGTGTGGTGGACTCGGATTATTATGGGCTAGGTCCGAAATTAGGCCTAAAAACGGGTAGTTTGAACCCGAATATTATTCTTTTGCCTGGACCCGATAAAGAACACGACGTTGTTCGACTAATCCTATGTAAGCAAAATAGCTACCAAAATAAGACTAATATTTAAACAAAACTATATCTTTTTTAATATTTTTCAAGATTAAAATAGCTACGAAATATTAATAAAACTATTTTTTTTTTGTAATTTTTGTTTTTATATAAAGATAACATATAAAGTAACATTTTTGTATTTTTCAAAATTTAAAATGACTACAAAATATTAATAGAACTATATTTTTTTTGGTAATTTTCGAAATTATGTAAAGTACAAAATAAGGTACTATTTTTTGTATTTTTCAAGTTTATGAGAAATACATAAACTAAAAATTTATATATATATTTTTTTTGTAATTTTTCTTTTTGCAACGAAATAAAGCAAAAATAGTCAAAATAGCTATATTAGACCTAAATTACATATTTATGCTAAAAATGTGAAAATTCTCGGGGAGGGTCAAAAATCCGGTGTCTACACCGACTTGTTCAGCAATTACATTTGCTGAATTTTCTTCCTTCTTCTTATTTGGTTCTCTACATTGACTACTGTAGTGACCCTTTTATCGCAATTCCAACAAGTAATGTCCTTGCGATTTTTGGATTGTCCTCTTCTTCTTGACTTTGATCTGCCACGACCATAAATTTGTCCTCTTTGGTTGATTCTCCCCCTGCTTTCGGTACTAAAAGCAGATCCTAGGGAATCACTTGATTCTCTTCGGCGAATATCTTCGCTTAGAACCAAGTCTCTAATATCATTCAATTTGAGTTTGTTACTTCCTGATGAACTGCTAACTGCAGTTACTGTTGCAGACCAACTCTCCGGTAGAGATGATAGTAGAATCAACGCCCTGATTTCGTCATCAATTGTTATATTAACAGAACTCAACCGAGTTAATATTGTATTAAACTCATTGATATGTTCCATGACTGATCCACCTTCTGTCATTTTTAAGTTGAACAATCGACGCATCAAATAGACTTTATTTGAAGCAGATGACTTCTCATACATATTTGATAACGCCTTCATCAGGCCTGCAGTGGTCTTCTCGTTAATGATGTTAAACGCCACATTTCGTGTTAGCGTCAAACGAATCACACCAAGATCTTGGCGATCTAATAGATCCCAATCCACTTTGGACATAGTCTCCGGTTTCACCTCGGTCAGAGGTAAGTGTAATTTTTTATGGTACAAATAGTCCTCTATTTGCATTTTCCAGAATCCAAAATCTTTGCCATTGAACTTGTCAATCTTAACCTTCCCTTCTTCCGATGCCATTTTTCACAAAAAATAATTTATGTGAATAATGTTTGTGAATAGTAACGATGATCAATAGTGTCGCACTATTCTTGTGAATAGTACCTGCACCAATACTGTACTTTTCTACCAGAATTACACTGTCTGGGCTCTGATACCAGTTGTTGAGGAAGCGTATCAAGATAATAGAAGGAAAAGGATATTTAGGAGAGAAACAATAAATTGCACAAGACAAGACAAGACAAGATTTACGTGGTTCGGCAATTTTTGCCTACTCCACGGCCACACAAAGAATAGCTCTTTATTAATTGAAGAGAGAAAGAAGAAATTTTGGGATATTCTACAAATGAAAATGTAGACCCCTATTTATAAGCATTTAAATGCCATGCCGAGGTAAGCGCTTACATCATAAGAATGCCGATGTAAGCGCTTACATCATAAGAATGCTGAGGTAAGCGCTTACATCACAAGAATGTCGATGTAAGCGCTTACATCATATTTTCATCTCTTTTTGATTTTTCTTTCTTTTGTTTTGTCTACTTTCACATACAACAATAGGTTTGGTCCTATCAGCAAAGAGACTAATCAATCTTGTTTCTGGATCCTTCTTCAAACCTACCAAAAAGGAGAAGATAATTGAGTTCAGAAACATTCTTGCTGAAGCACGATGTGTTGTGCTTCTGCGATTGAGTAGAGGAGACGATCAAATGGCCGCCTGTGGTCAGCTAAGTAAACCAGGTGAAATCCAAGCTCCCTTGCTCCGAGTGCCTCCTCAGTTTAAAGCAGTACTGGAAGCTGCAGCGTGATTTGGCTGCTATTTTGCATGCATGCTCATTCTGGTCCGTCCAATATGTGACAGTTTCAATGGTGCATGCCCCCTCCGGAATCCAATCTATTGAATCTAGTCTTAAACATGCTTGTGCTCATGAAATCAACCACTCTTGTCCAAGTTAGAAAGTTTATACACGTACTTATAGGCTATGTAACCTCTATAATTTTGTTTTTAACTCAGATTTTTGAATTTGCAATCCAGCAGGTTACGAGGGTTTGGGATTAGAAGTAGCTTTTTAAATTTTTTGAGTGCAAAAATTTAAAGTGTTTCTGATTGAGGTAGATTGTCAAAGATGTAGTTTATATCCTTGAGTGCTATTACAAAGATCTTAGTAGACAGTCAAACATTATTCCGTTGAAGTTAAAAAAAGAAAAAAGTATTGAAAAATCGTGAGGGTACCATGAGCCATGTTTCCATGGTTCCTCATGACATCTGGTTTATAAATATTTTTATTATTAAATCATTATTACTTAGATGTATATTTTGATCTCAATAATCACTTGTGGTTTGATATAAATATCTTGGGACCACCATATCACTACCAGAACACTCAATTTTCAACTGCCATCAGTAAAACAAGAACCATAGAGTCCTTTTCTTGTAGCGTCAATCAACCACATCGATCATTTCGTTCTCCCACGACTTTGCTTTCTTTTTTCAGTTTATCTTGACCAATACGCAAATATAGAGAAGTTTTAGTTGTATGAGACTCCTTCTTGTCTCACAAATTTGTGGATTCCAATCCTACACTTCTGAGTTCACAAAATTGTGAGACAAAAAAGTTACCTCATGAGACACAAAGTAAAATTTTCCCGCGAACATCCCTTCCAATGATCCCAAATCTTTTGCTTCCTTATTCCAAGTCATTATTTCTGTCAGCTCCTTTTTCATTTTGTTCTAGTTTTCCCTAATTATAGCATGAGTTTTCTTCCTTGATTTTGAGAGAAGGAAAGAGTTTTATATTCACCACTCATTGATTTAATTAATTGCGTTGCATGTGGCCCATTTAAGAGAGAAATACTCTTGATAAAAACAAAAACTCATTCTTAGAACTCGAATTCTTAGAAAATTCATCCTGTTTCTGCCTTTGTAACTCAAACTTCTTATTTCATCGTTGAATAACTACTGGAACAACCTGTTATGCAGAAATAAACTAAAAGAGTAACAATATGAAAATATGAGTAAATTATTTATAGGAAAAACAAGAAAACTTTTCTTATTTCTTTAAGTGTATCCGGTATGACTTATGAGGTCTCGATTAACTAGATAAACACTAAAAGGATGTCATAAATATGAAATTACTCATTTTGTATTATAAAAATGAAAACTTGTGAGAGTTATGAATATGAAAGTGTAGGAGTTGTTCTTCTCGGAGGCATAAATACCACAAATTAATATATTCATAACCACCCATTATTATGGTTCGAGTCACTAAAGGAGCAATAGCTCCAACAAATAGGGATCAAAGAGGATTCAAAGGGGAGAGAAATAAAAAAAGCTTTAAAATAAAATAAAATGAAGAGCTCGGGTTTGAGACTTAATTATGTGAAAATTGATGGAAAACACTTTTACTTTAGCAAGTCTTATGTGATATAAATTCAAATTAGTCGGAAATTCATGCAGGTATTGAACGGAGAGAAAAGAATTCATAGCAGAACCATCCCTTTGTTGTCATTTGAAATGCATTGTCTAACACGAAAATACAAAAGAAAAAGTAAATAAAGTCGAGGTTCTAGCACGCTCTTCCGCCGCGCGTAGACTAAGAAATTTATTTTATTTGGCGGCATCACTTCACCACCACTGCAAATATTCCTGTACCTGACGCCTTTCCCTCTCCACTCTCCCCGCCTATAAAAGCAAGCAGAAACGCTAACACAACCAAATTCTCTCAATCGAAACCTTTACACTAAGAACCAAAGTACTATCTCCGGAATTCTCCAGAAGTTTCTACAACAGTATATACCTGAAACAGCTACCAATGGGAGATTGTAGCAACGATGACTTCCGGACCTACACCTCCGCCACTTCTTTCGTCGACGATCGGCGATTCTCCAAACACGTTCATGACAATGTCCACGGCAACATCTATCTCGATCGTGTACGGTTTCTAACTCTGCTTTGCATGCTCTAATTCTTATCAAAATCGGAGTTCGTTTTTGCTTATCAGAAATTTTAGTTCATTTTTACTCTTTTTTGCTTTCGAAATGAACAAATTTGTTTCGGCAATTTAAGTTTCCTTTTCCTGTTTAAGTTGAAATTTCATAACATATGCTTTCTAATTCCGTTATTCTGCTTTGCATGTTATGATCGTGTTTGCTTTTCAGCACGTTAATTTCTGCTCTTTTTGCTTTTGAAATTAGGTAATTGACTTTATAATTTGAATCTAGAAAGGTTAAGTTTCAAAGCCTATACTTTCTGATTCCGTTATTCTTCTTCGCATGTTGTAATGCTTATCAAAATCGGAGTACGTGTTTGCTTTTCAGAATACTTATATTTACTTCTTCTATTTTTGCTTGATTTGATAATTTTATATTTCCTGTTCGAGCGTGAAGTTTCGTAGCGTATGGTTTATAACTCTGTTGTAATGCTTTGCACGCTGTTGTTGTTTCCGAACACGGTGTATATCTTTGTTTTTTCTAAAAGTATACTTAATTTATGCTTTTCAATTGATTCGATGATTTGAAGTGTTTTGCTTTTTAGAAAAAAATTTAAATTATAGTATTAAATATTTTTTTGGCTTCAATTGAAGATATTGAATCGATGATTTGAAGTGTTTCTCTATTCAAGTTCCGTGGCTTATAGTTGGTTGTATGCTATGCGTGTACGCGGAAATATGTGTAGTAGTTTGTAAAGAAGGAAACACTTTCCTTTTCTGGTTAGAAAACAGAGGAGCCGCTGATAGTCAAGTCTCTATTTGGGCCTATAAACGGCTAATGTTACCATGCTTAGCGTAGCAAGGCATATGGAATAGGGGCTAAATATGTTTTTTATTTTATTTATTTCTCGCTAAATATGATTACGACTAGTGTGACTATCTCTTTTCATAGTCGTAGACACTTATAGGTAATTATTTTTTGAGCAATAGTTTTTTCTTCACAAAAAGCTGAAAATAGAGTTTGTTAAAGTAACATAGAGTATATATATGCATGCATGATATATGGTTTCCCTGATATATGCACTTAATTGATTAAGATATCAGGTTTACTATATTCTTAGTAAAATTTAACAACATTTCTGCTCTTTAATTGCAGCTATCTCTGAAGTTCATTGACACCGAACAATTTCAGAGGCAAGCTTAATTTGTTTTCTCCTGCTCCAGATATTTTTGATTGGCTGGAAATAATTCCAATTGTGCTTTCTTGTGTATGTTACAGGCTTCGTGATTTGAAGCAGCTAGGTAAGCATATTCTTTATTTCTTTTATTCGTTTTAAGTTTTTTTTGTGCATTCGTAAGGCTGATTAGAAAACTCTCTAATGTTTAGGATAATGATTACCGGTGAAATTAAGTTTTTAAAGATTTGCAAATGTACATCTTTCAGGCTTGTACAATAGAATTGGTTGTGTGCTTACATTTTGTGTTTCAAACGGTTGTTGAACAAATTGCCGCTGGTGTATCCACTTTATGTCCTTCTATATTAGGGATTCTTAATAGGTTTCTAAGTATCTGGTATGATAAATTAGCTAAACTTGACTTTCATGGACAATTAGCCGCATGATGGTGTGGGCATCTGGACTACCATTAGCTTGACTCTCTGACTTTGTTATTTTAGTGTCAACTTGCACTTATTTTGAAAGGACAAATTCTTCCGAAGAATATTTTTTTTCAGAGAAAGGCTAAAATAAAGTAAGAAACAAGATTTCTATAGATGGTGCCGTGCACCATCAACTATCATGTGTTTTAGACGACTTCATCTTGTCGTCATCTATTTTTGCACATCATAACTGCAAGTTGTCTTTTACTAACCTTCTTTTAGGAAAGGCGGATAGCTAAGTTCTGGTATATTATCAATTAAAGTTACTGTTAGCAATTTGGTTCTTTTGGGTTAACAAATGTCACTTTGATCAAATTGTAAAGCCACTAAACTTATAAAGGAAGATTTGTTTTTTGTTCTGTGTTGATGTTCATATCCGATATAAGTAATGTGGTTAGAACATTTTCAGGAAGTTTATGCGCTCTCTATCATTTGTGAACTTTTTATTTTCGTGGCTTTACCATCATTTGGGACATAAACTTGTAATTTTGACTCTGTCGCAATTTCTCTCCTAGGTCTTACATACATGGTCTATCCTGGGGCTGTGCACTCTCGATTTGAGCATTCCCTAGGGGTCTATTGGCTGGCCAGTGATGCTGTAAACAGACTTAGGACCTGTCAAGTAGGACTATATCCTAATGGCATAATTTACATTATCCCTATATTTGATAAGATCTTTTTGATGGACATGCCATGGCTGTAGGGACGGGAGCTTGGCATTGAATCTTTTGATGTACAGACCGTGAAACTTGCTGGTGAGCGAAATATACCAACTAGGTTTCATTTTTCTCAACAGCATCTGGCCATTGTTCTTACTTGAGTTCATTTAGGATTACTACATGATGTGGGTCACGGGCCATTCAGTCACATGTTTGAGCGTGAATTTCTTCCTCGGGTTCGTGACGGCCTTAAGTGGTAATTGTTAATTAAAACTTATTCTCTCATTTTCATCAGTCAGAACTCAAAGATTTGATACAATGAACTTTATTCTACATTTATCATGATACGACTACTTCAATATATAATTCTCTTCAATTTGTTAAAAAAGAGAACTCCTATAGTGCTCCCCTAAGGAGATATTTGGTTCGGTTGGGACTATAAGTATTTCCTAGAACTCTTATACTTGTTGTGCATCAATGCATGATTATGGTGTTTTATTCTTCTACCAATCTGTGCCCTCTCTTCCATCTTGAGTGAAAATACTCTGTCCTCTCATCCAAAAATTAGTCAATGACTGAAGGAGTCTGTTTGACATTGCCACAACAATCACTGTATTCATGGGTTATCCTTTATAAACACCCCCCCCTTCCCCCCCCCCCCCCCGGGATTATTGCGGTATTTCTGACTTCAAAAGAATTCCATAACTAATGTAAGATTTGACATTTATGAACGGTCATCCATATTTCAAAGCAGTGTGTATGGTATGCTTATTTATGTACAAGTGCGATTCTTTTTCTCTTTGTTGCTATGATAAGAAGACTGACAACGCCACTCTTTCACTTTTCTTGGTTTACCGTAACTTTATACTACCCCCTGTATATGTTTGGAGCTGTCAATGTATCTTTTCAAACATATGACAACTTGTACTATGAGCAGCAGATAGATTGAGCATGATTATCTGTGACTCATACGGTCTTGTGAGTTCTTTTTTCGTTGTGGAAAGATCAGTCGATGAATGTTCTCACTGGCAACATTTCCATAATTTCATTTGATTCTCTTCCAAAGTTTAGGTGAACCAGAGATCATCTGAATTAGTCATTCAAAGATTTCTCCTCCCATGTTTTGGAGCCTCTTAACAGATCTTGTTTAAAATTTCTTTATATTTCTTTTTTGATTCTCTTCTGCATGGCAATGCTACTTTTTAACCAGTCATAAATCAGCTGTCACTTTATATGTATGGTCAATTTTTTGTGTATCTAATTTAGCTTCTTTCTATCTCATGCACAGTTTTCTGTTAAGTATAAACTGATGCAGGCTCCCAGGGTTGAATTAGATTTGTAGTCTTTATCTTAGTCAACTCTTCTAACTACATACTGGAATTAATTAAAAAATTTCAGGTCCCACGAAGATATGTCTTTGAAGATGATAGACTACATTGTTGATGAGCATGGCATTGATATTGATTCTGACTGTCTGAAGAAAGTGAAGGTCAAATGAATATTTTATCTCATGATGCGTTTTTACATTAAAATTTAATGCACTCTTAGATCAGATATTCTCTCCCCATAAAGATGCAATCTCAGCACTAAAAAATTTCAGACTAGGATAAATTGCCCCAAGGTTGTCCTTCTTCATGGCATAATTTACTACGGGTTTGGAATTTTTTCTTGAGCTGTGCCTTGTGCTTTCAAAATTATATTATGTAAGACTGACAAATTTCATGTTGTTTATTGTTTCAAGATCTTTATTTTCAGTTTGTTGTGGAACTTTATTTTGGATTCAAGGGTAGTTCTCCTTTCCAGCTCCATCTTTGACTTTCCTTTGAATCGTATTAGATCTTTTTTCTTTGAATGATATTAAAACTCTTTTCTTTTCTACACAGGAAATGATAGTTGCTTCTGAGGAAGGTAATTCAGTGGTAAGTATTCTGATGGGAAGATTTGAGTGAATATGTTCCAATGCTAAAATTGCTATGATATGAAAACAGTACTGAATCTTTTTGCTTCATGACATACTATATAGAGCTCGAAGGAGAAGCAGTTCTTGTATGACATTGTTGCTAATGGGCGAAATGGAATAGATGTTGACAAGTAACTGGCCCCCTCCCCTTTTACTTTCTTCAGATGAAACTTAAATTATGCACTTGCAGCTGCATTACATGAATCAATCTTTTTGCAGATTCGATTACATAGAGCGTGACACCAGAGCTTGTGGTCTTGGGTGCAATTTTCAGTTCCAGAGGCATGATCTTCATATTCTATTTGGTCCTTTTCTGTAAAACTGAAGAATTTGTCCCAAATCATTACTAACTATGGAAAAGACAATACTATCTTTTCGTTACTTGCAGGCTACTGGAAACAATGCGTGTTATAGACAATGAAATATGTTATCGCGCGAAGGAATGTTAGTACTCTTGAAACTATTATGTTACATGAAAGAGGAACATCTCCAGATATATAAACAGTTTTTACATTACCTTTGATGAATTTTGTTAGATCTTACAATCCACAAGCTATTTTCCACACGTGCTGATTTGCATCGTACGGTTTATATGCATCCAAAAGTGAAGGTGCAAAGAATTTTACTTAACTGGGTTCTTTATTTCAAAAAGTTTCCACTTTCTACTGCATAAATTTCATTACGAGTGCTTCCTTTCTTTTCTTTTTTCATCTTATAATTTTTAGGCAATAGAGCTCATGGTTGTAGATGCCTTGATAAAAGCCAATGACCATCTTCAAATTGCTTCGTACATAGACGAACTGGCTCAATACTGGATGGTTGGATAATCTTTTCACTGATACAACGCAAAATACCATGCCTGTCTGAAGTTTAAACCATTGGTTAATTAATAATGTGCAGTTAGATGATACAATAGTCAAAAGAATTGAAACTTCTACTGATCAAGAGCTAGAGGAATCCAGAAATCTGATTCGTCGAATTTGGAGGAGGGATATATACCAGGTATCTATTACAAAGGCAGAGAGTCCAGAGTCATAATTCTAGTTGGAAAACATCTACAGCTTCAAGTTATTTCCTATTATACATGACCTAATGATCTTGTTATTCTCGTTCTTAAAAAGTTGAATGATATCAACTATCAAGCCATTTAAAGCAAGGAAACAATATCTAAAATATTTCTGTATCAATATTCTGACAGTTCTGTAATGAGTTTGCTGTGCCCAAGGAGAAGCTGGAGCATTTCAAGAATGTGACAGCTCAAGATATAACTTGTTCCCAGGTCCTTCAGATAACTCTAATGGCCTCTTTTGCTTACCTGATAGTAATGAACATTCCCTCATAGAGTAGCTTTTTTGGCCAGAATTCTGATGCTCATTTGAATGAGGAAGATGTCATTGTTACTAATGTCAAAATTGATTTGGCTAGTGGAAGGAATAATCCATTGGAAAGGTAATTTTAGATCTGTTACTGCTGCTGACGATCTCATGTTTGTGTGATGACTAAACTGCTTTTCTTTTCCTCTGTTCATGTGCTCCATTCTCGTCCAGGATCAGCTTCTTCCAGGTATTATAATATCCTTTGCCTCGTATGCTTTAAAGAAATTGGCACATTAAAATAGATAAACAAATAAATTCTTTCAGGTTTACTTAACTTCTTTCCCTGAACTTACGGAGATGGAAATTTGAGTTAATATGAACAAGTTTTAGTGAATGCTCTTTGTCAATGTTCTCCGACAGTTAGAAATTAACCTTGTAATATAATGGTATTCTTCATGCTAGTTATAGAATATCCTTTGCAACTATCAATTAAATTTGCCTAGATTGCCCAGCGATTTTGTTGAGCTATACTGAACTACTGAAAACACTGATGTGTATCAGTTAAATGGAAGAGGCTGTATAGCACAGAAATTAAACTTCCTTAGTACCTTAGCAGGATAAACCCCGTCGGTTAACTCTGGAAAGTTCTTATCTCTGGTTCTCAAAAGGTCAATTCAAAATCTCATTCCCCTTGAGATGTTGTCTGGAAAAGATGTCACTTTTATATGGTAGTTTTCTTTTTTTGGGGGACATGTCATTTTTCCTCCCGCTTCTCTACTGTGTTACTGTTTACAGGATTACGATAGCTTTGAGAAATTCCCCATAAAGGATGACCGCATCAGTCACTTGTTGCCTGCATGTTACCAGGATATGATTGTTAGAGTTTATACCAGGAAATCTGAACTGGTCAGTGAGATACAACCCACATTCCTTTTACTTTGTGCCTATTTTACTTTCTACTACCTGCTTCTCTGTCTCAAGCAGACAAGCACACTTCAAACCTCCATTTCCCTTAGAAGTGGGAAAAGAATCACATTTAAAAGTAAAAAAAAATCATACTGAGTACTGTATATGCTTTTGTAATGTTGGTAACATCTTACAGGTAGAAGCTGTTTCTGAAGCATTCGAGAATTTTCAGATGAAGACTTACGGGAAGAAAACACAAGTACATGCAACTCCTGAAAAGAAGAAACGCCTGAAGTACTAGGATCAATGAAAATGGCTTTTGTTGGCTTCTAGCCAGATGTACATACTCGGTATACACATGAACAGTAGATTGTCACTTTCCTCTGATATGAGAAGGTATAGATGTAAAGTCCGTGAATATGGTTAAACTGATATCACTCTGGTTGATCTTGTTAGTCTAGCTGCATGAAGTCTGATCCTGCAAGTATAGGTTCTATAATGGCATCGGTAGAATGATGTTAAGTCACATGTAAAGAATAAAGATTGGTACCAAATAAAGGGTAGTCCTTTCGCCAATGGTGCATAAGCTCCTGTGAATTCTTTTGCAAGGTTTGATTGAATGAATTCACTGCTTGCTCACATTGCCTATTGCCGATGGGCTTGTAACCAAAAGGTATCTCAGTGGCAGCCTTAGCCTCAAGTAGGGGTGGCAAATGGGCGGGTCGGGACGGATATGAGTGGGTCAAAACGGATAAATTATCCGACCCGACCCGTATTTGAGACGGATAAAAACGGGTTTATCCGGCGGATAATATGAATATTCATATTATCCATGGCTTCTTAAATATAATCACTTATGAGAGAACTAATAATTTTCCAAACTTGAGGAACTCCAATTTGAGGCTTTACAAATGTAAAAGTTAGAACACATTAGTTATCCATTTGGTTAACCATTTTCTAAGTGGATAATATGGTTCTTTATTCATATTCGACCCGTTTTTAAATGGTTCACTATGCAACCCATTTTTTAATGGATAATTATTATTTTTAACCATTTTGTCACCTTGATCTAGCCTCAAGTTGTATTAATGTGCTGAGTTTGATAAAAGCCAAAATAGAGACAGTATTTTACCTGAAATTGTTGATCTCCACGTTAGACTATCAAATTTTTTTCTTTCCTTCAAACTTCTTAAGTGCCTTACGAGTTTCATAGAGCACTTGCAATGGAGAGATTTTTAGAGTGACAGATGGGAGAAAGAGTTTCCTTGTTTCTATGAAAATGGAATGATAAACAGTTACCTGGAGAAAGAAAATGAATTACACATCTGAGTAACAATAGTAGAAAGCAACAGACAATCCTGCGAATTATAATATATCATGTATGCGTTCAATCAGTACAGATACTTGGTAAATACAAAATAGGGGGATACCTTTCCTAAAAGCAATTGTATCATTCAAACTACTATATTATGAAGTTTAATAAAATAAGCAAAGAATAAATTATAAACTGAAACTACTTCAGCACATAATCAATTATAAACTGAAACTATTTCAGCATCTCGGGTTTCCTCGTGGGATTTGTATATCGGGAGAGTAGAGAGACCTTCAACCTTCTCCTTTCCTCACCTTTACATTGCTTGTGCATGACGATTGAAACCAAACCTGAGAAAGATTGATGGCCAAGTACAGGTTCTGTGAGATCTCAACCATAGACATGTGAATTTTGCAGGACTAAAGTCAATGACTCGATGCAAACAAATCATGGACCAGGATAAGTCAGTAAGCCTCTAGTTGAATGTGTAGGGCTACCCCTTAAGAAAGAACCATATCGCTATAATCCTATGCATTAAGGGAAGGTCCAAGTTTTGCCCATCAGCTTTTAACTACGATTTAAAATTAACCTCAAGTTGAGCTCGATTAGGGCGGAGCTAGGATTTTTATTAAGGGGTGTTAATGTCACGACCCAGATTTTCCACCCTCGGGAGTCGCGATGGTGCCTACTCAAGAAAGCTAAGCAAGCCAACTATTCCGATTAATTTACCCTTTTCATTTTTAACCTTTTAGCAATTGCAAGTTAACATATTATACACAGCGGAAATAATAATGCGGAAGAACGAGATTTGACAATTAAGCTAATACCAATACGAATCCATAAACATAAATTACCCAGAACTGGTGTCACAATCTCGTTCTTCTGCATTATTATTTCCGCTGTGTATAATATGTTAATTGCAATTGTTAAAAGGTTAAAAATGAAAAGGGTAAATTAATAGGAATAATTGGCTTGCCTAACTTTCTCGAGTAGGCACCATCACGACTCCCGATGGTGAAAAATTCGGGTCGTGACAAGTTGGTATCAGAGCTCTAGGTTGCGTAGGTCTCACCATTAACGGATAAGCTTGGTTGAGTCTGAGGGATCAGTACAGAGACGTCTGTGCTTATCCCCTAGAGGCTACAGAGTTAGGAACAGTTTCACTTCTATTCTTCTCTATCGTACGATTTGGTTTCTCAATGCTAATTGAACTTCTACTCTGTTCTTCGCAGATGACGAGAACACGTGCTTCTTCATCCGCTGATCAGCAGCTTGAGCCCCCAGCAGTAGCTCCCACGAGGGGCAGAGGATGAGGCTGAGGCCGTGCTAGGGGCCGAGGCAAGGGCAGAGCTCAGCCCAGAGCAGCAGCACCAGCGGCGGAGCCTCAAGTAGAGTTTGATGATGAGGTTCTGGCCCAGACAGTTCCGGTGGGCCCAGCTCAGGTCCTAGATGGGTTCATTGCTACCCTAGGACTCCAAGATGCTCTGGTCTGTCTAGTGGGCCTTATGGAGAGTGTCACCCAAGCATGCTTACTTCTTGTAGCACCAACTGTCTCTTAGGCTGGGGGAGGAGCACAGACTACCGCTACCCGCACTCTGGAGAAGATGTCTTTCCAGTTTTAGACTCCAGTAGCTCAGCCAGTTAGAGCATTTCAGCCGAGTGTAGTAGCTCAGACCGGTGATGGAGCAGCTATGTCTGCCGATGCTTTGTGGAGATTGGACAGGTTCACCAAGCTGTTCACTACTACTTATGGTGGTACATCTTCAGAGGATCCCTAGGATTACTTAGACAACTGTCATGAGGTTCTTCAGAACATGGGGATAGTTGAGACCAATAGGGTCGACTTTGCTGCTTTCCGTCTGTCAGGTTCCGCCAAGAAATGGTGGAGAGATTATTGTTTGGCCAGACTAACTCTCACTCGGGACCAGTTCTCACAGCTATTTCTCGAGAAGTTTCTTCCCGTCACTTAGATAAAGGAGTACCACAGGCGGTTCGAGCGTCTCTAGCAGGGTTCTATGATTGTCACCCAGTACTAGATGAGGTTTATTGATTTGGATCGTCATGCTCTTCTGATACTCCCCACTGAGAGAGAGAGAGAGAGGGTGATGAAGTTTATTGAGGGACTCGCTCAGCCTATTAGACTGTAGATGTCTAAGGAGACAGGTAGCGAGATATCTTTCCAGGATGCAGCCAATGTGGCCAGGCAAGTTGAGATGGTTTTGGCTCAAGAGAGTGGTCAGGGATCCGATAAGAGGCCTCGTCATTCTGGTAAATTCAGTGGTGCCTTGTCTGGAGGTAGGGATTCTTTTGGTAGAGGCCATCTTCCTAGGCCATTTCAGTTAGCACTTCAGGTTTCTCACGGTGCTCCAGGTGGTCGTGGTTCTCATATGCAGTATTCTGATCAGTTGCCCTACAGTGCACCACCTGCTCCTATCAGTGCACCTCCGCTCCTGAGTTTTTAGGGTGGTTATCTAGGTCGTCAGGGTCAGTTTCAGGGTTAGCAGTCTCAGCAGCCGAAGTCTTGCTATACTTGCGGCGATACGAGGCACATTGCTAGGTTTTGCCCTCGAGCCTCGAGCAGTTCTCAGCACCAGGGTTCTCATGCTATGGTTCCACCGCCTGCTTAGCCAGCTAGAGGTAGGGGTAGAGGTGTTAGAGGTGGAGGCCAGGCAGCTAGAGGTGGAGGATAGCTGGCAGGAGGCCGTCATAGGGATGCAATTCATAGTGGCGGGGCCCAGCCCCAATTTTATGCTATGCCAGACAGACCTGAGGCTGAGGCCTCCGATGCAGTTATCACAGGTACGTTTTCAGTGTGCAATAGAGATGGCTCAGTTCTATTTGATCCAGGGTCCACATATTCTTATGTATCATCTTATTTTGCCCCTTATCTAGTTGTGCCTCGTGATTCTTTGAGTGCTGCTATATATGTGTCTACACCGGCGGGTGATTATATTGTGGTAGATTGTATTTATCGTGCTTGCATGGTCGTTATTGTGGGTCTTGAGACCCATGTAGATCTTCAACTTTTCGATATGGTAGATTTCGATGTCATTCTAGGGATGGATTAGTTATCCCCTTATCATGCTATATTGGATTGTCATGCCAAGACCGTGACCTTAGCGCTACCGGGGTTGCCTCGTTTGGAGTGGAGAGGGACTCATGGTCATTTTACCAGCAGTGTTATCTCATATATGAAGTCGGCGTATGGTTGATAAGGGATGTTTGACCTATTTGGCGTATGTTCGTGATTTTAGTGCTGAGGTTCCTTCTATGGATTCTGTGCCCGTTGTTCGTGAGTTTCCAGAGGTTTTTCCTTCAGGCCTGCCAGGGATGCCACCCGATAGGGACATTGACTTTTGCATTGATTTGGCTCCGAGAACTCAGCCCATTTCTATTCCGCCATATCGTATGGCCCCACCAGAGTTGAAAGAATTAAAAGAACAGTTGCAGGACTTGCTGGATAAAGGATTTATTAGACCGAGTGTCTCGCCTTGGGGTGCGCCAGTGTTGTTTGTTAAGAATAAGGATGGGTTGATGAGGATGTGTATAGATTATCGGCAGTTGAACAAAGTCACCATCAAGAACAAGTATCCATTGCCGAGGATTATTGATTTGTTTGATCAGCTTTAGGGTGCCAAGGTATTTTCGAAGATTGATTTGAGATCTGGCTACCATCAATTGAGGATTGGGGCATCCGATGTCCCTAATACAACTTTTCGAACTCGATACGGGCATTATGAGTTCTTAGTGATGACATTCGGGTTGACAAATGCCCCAACAACTTTCATGGATTTAATGAATCGAGTATTCAAGCCTTATTTGGATTCTTTCGTGATTGTCTTCATTGATGACATTTTGATTAATTCCTGTAACCGGGAGGAGCACGAGCAGCATCTTCAAGTCATTCTTCAGACTTTGAGGGATAGTCAGTTGTATGCTAAGTTTTTGAAGTATGAGTTTTGGTTGAGTTTGGTTGTATTCTTGGGTCATGTTGTATCAGCAGAGGGTATTCAGATGGATCCTAAGAAGATTGCGGCAGTCAAGGACTGGCCTAGACCTGCATCAACTACAGAGATCCGGAGTTTCTTGGGTTTGGCGATTATTACCATCGGTTTGTGAAGGGGTTTTCATCTATTGTAGCCCCGATGACCAGGTTGACCCAAAAGGGTACCCAGTTCAGGTGGTCGGATGAGTGTGAGGCGAGATTTCAGAAACTCAAGAAACATTTGACTACGGCGCCAATGTTGGTTTTTCCCACAGGTTCAGGGCCATATACAATGTATTGTGATGCATCACGTATTGGACTTGGTGCGGTATTGATGCAGAATGGCAAGGTTATTGCATATGCTTCACGACAATTGAAGATCCACGAGAAGAATTATCTGGTTCATGATTTGGAGCTAGCAGTCATTGTTCATGCGCTGAAGATTTGGAGACATTATTTATATGGCGTGTCATGTAAGGTGTTCACGGATCACAAGAGTTTTCAATACTTGTTCAAGCAGAAGGAGCTAAATTTGAGGCAGAGGAGGTGGTTGGAGCTGTTGAAAGACTATGATATCACCATCTTATATCATCCGGGGAAAGTCAATATAGTGGCCGATGCTTTGAGTAGGAAGTTGGCCAGTATGGGTAGCCTTGCGTATATTCCGGTCGGTGAGAGACCGCTTGCTTTGGATGTTCAGGATTTGGCCAATCAGTTCGTGAGGTTGGATGTTTCTGAGCCCAGCCGTGTTTTAGCTTGCACAGTCACTCGTTCTTCCTTATTTGAGCGTATCCGAGATCGGCAGTATGACGATCCTCATTTGCTTGTCCTTAGAGAAACAGTGTGGCACGGAGGTGCCAAGCAGGTTACAGTTGGAGATGATGGAGTCTTGAGGATACAAGGTCGTATTTGTGTGCCTAATATGGATAGACTTCGTGAGTTGATTCTAGAGGAGGCCCATAGTTCCTGATATTCTATTCACCCGGGCGCCGCTAAGATGTATTAGGACTTGCAGCAATATTATTAGTGGAGGAGAATGAAGAAAAACATTGTTGCCTATGTAGCTCGGTGTTTGAATTGTCATCAGGTAAAGTACGAGCATTAGAGACCTGGTGGTTCGTTTCAGAAGATTGATATTCCTGAGTAGAAGTGGGAGTGTATAACTATGGACTTCATTATTGGACTCCCACGGACTTAGAGGAAGTTCGATGCAATATGGGTTATTGTGGATAGGCTGACCAAGTCAGCGCATTTCATTCCTGTGGCAGTTTCCTATTCCTCGGAGCGGTTGGCTAAGATCTATATTCGAGAGATTGTTCGTCTTTATGGTGTGCCCGTGTCTATCATTTCTGATCAGGGTACGCAGTTTACCTCACATTTCTGGAGGGAAGTACAACGTGAGTTGGGTACACGGGTCGAGTTGAGCACAACATTTCATCCTCAAACGGACGGACAATCCGAGCGTACTATTCAGATTTTGGAGGATATGCTCCGAGCATGTGTTATTGACTTTGGAGGTTCTTGGGATTAGTTCTTGCCATTAGTAGAGTTTGCTTACAACAACAGCTACCAGTCGAGCATTCATATGGCTCCCTATGAGGCATTATATGGTATGTGGTATCGGTCACCGGTTGGGTGGTTTGAGCCGGGAGAGGCTCGGTTGTTGGGTACAGATTTAGTTCAGGATGCCTTGGACAAGGTTAAGATCATTCAGGATAGGCTCCGTACAGCTCAGTCGATGCAAAAGAGTTATGCCGACCGTAAGGTTCGTGATGTGGCAATCATGGTCGGAGAGCGGGTGTTGCTCCGGGTGTCGTCCATGAAGGGCATGATGAGATTTGGGAAGTGATCATAGTCTAAAAATTCGTGTTTTAGTTGTTGTAACAACACTTTGATTATTGCATTTTACAAAGGTTTGAGCTTAATTGATAATGAATTGTACTAAATTCATGTTTTATGCCTTGCAGGAAGCTAATCCGACTTAGGAATTAAATTTGGGATGAATTTGATTAATTTGGGGCTTTGAAGTCTAAGTAAAAGCTATATAAATCAAGCCGGGATCGTATTCGGGGGTTGCAAAGCAAGACGGGATAGCAAAACAAATGAAAAAATGAAGCAGCGCAAAATTCTGCACTGCATTGTTTTGCTCCGTTAAAATGTATTCTGCCTCTGTCCAATCCATGTACGCGTCACACGGGGCGTCGCACGGGGCATCGCGGAAGTGTAAAAATCATAGAACTACTCTATTTCGGTCTAAAAAGGGTATAATTGTCACAACCCATTCCTACAAGATTAAAAAGGGTAAAAGCATCAATTATTGACAGAGGAGACCTGCTTTGATAGAGAAAAAGAGGAGGAGATCCATCTTGGAGGATCAAAATCAAGAGGAGACAACACTTTGGAGCACGGATTAAAAGAGTTTTTCTAAACCTTCTTCTAGTGTCTATTTATTTTATGTTTAAGACTTATATTGTTGATGTTTGTATAATTATGAGTGGCTAAAAATCCAAATATTCTGGGATTATGGGTGTTAGATGATTATGTTGTTTGACGCTTAAATTGGTGATCTTGAATTTATTGTTATGGGTTGTTTATTTGATTCTGCTGTTAATTATTTTACTGCGTAGCTAACAACGAAATACTATTTACGAATCTTGAGTTAAACTTGAAAAAGGAAATTCTTGATTGCATATAGAATCAAATAGAACAAGATCATGATCCTGGGCATCGGGTAAAAGATTAGCGATTAAGATAGATATATACTTAATTGCCTTGTTTGGTTGAAAAATAGGAATTGTAAATACATTTGAGTTAATATTAATGCCATAGAAATATAGGTATTAATTTAACTTGAATAGGTGCATAAGAATTCGACAGATTCTTATGGATATTATTAACCCTATAATCAATAACCCAGATAATTCAATAAATTATTTTTAAGCTAAAAGCGTAGTATGATCTCTAGCAAGCCCATAACCCTGGAATATCTCTCTTATTAATTGTTAAAAGAAAACATCATAAGTGGAGTAGTAACTTTGCGTTGTATTATTGTTTGTCTACTAGTTAAATTGTTAATTGGTTATTTATGTATTTTGTGATGAATTAGCTTGAATCGATAATTGTTTGAGTTTGCATCAGTTGATAAGTTGATCATAAGTCCTCATGGGAACGATACTTTACTTATTACTATATTACTTGAAGATCGCGTACACTTGCGTAAGAGTTTTGGTCGCAACAAGTTTTTGGCGCCGTTGCCGGAGACTTAGAAATTAGCTACTTGACTGAGTTAAGCTTTTATCAGCTATTGGTTTAAGCATTAATTTTCAGTTCACTCTGTTTGTGTCACGCAGGCTCTTCTCTTGAATGCGGAGAAGTAGAAGCACAAACAATCTCTTCCCTCTTGATCCTGAAATTGAAAGAACACTTCATAGAGCGAGGAAGGAATTGGAAGCTAGATACAAAACATAAAGAGAGTTGGACATCTTAGTTCAACCACAACCAACAGTGATGACAGGTAATGGAGGATGTCCGGTGATAGAACCTGCAAGGCTAAATCTTGCTAATACGACTCAAGCTATTGTGAAGCCTGATATCACTGGTCACTTTGAGCTTAAACAGTACATGGTACAGCTGATTCAGTCCACTGGGAAATATGTAGGTCTATCTCATAAAGACTCGCAGAGGCACATTTAGAATTTTTTGGAAATCACGGATACTTACAACTATCCAAATGTTTCCAAGGACTATGTCAGGCTGACCTTGTTTCCTTTTTCATTGTTGGGGGAAGCTAAAGAATAGTTGAAGAAGGAGCCTGCTAATTCAATCCATACTTGGGATGACTTAGCAAAGAAATTCTTAATCAAGTTTTCCCCCACTAAAAAGACAAAGTCTTTACGGAGCCAGATTCTAGGGTTTCAACAACGAGATGGTGAGACTCTTCGCCAAGCTTGGGAAAGATACAAGAAACTACTCCGAGACTGTCCACATCATTGTCAAACTGATGAGGTATTGGGCCATACTTTTGTTGATGGATTAGATAAGACTTCAAAGATGAATCTTGATTCAGCTTGTGGAGGTAGTTGCATGGCGAGACCATATAGTGAAATACAACTTCTGCTAAACAACTTCACTGCTAATGATCATAATTGTCAAGGTGAGGGAGAACCAAGGAGAGCAATGAAATAGAAAGCAGCAGGAGTACTTGAACTTGATGATTTTTCTGCCATGAGAGCAGATATAGCAAAATTGGCATATCAAATGAATATAATGATAATGAACTAGACACAACAAATGCACATGTTCAACAAATGTCGATTTGTTGTGAAATATATGGTGACAATCACATGAGTGATATGTGTCCAACGAATCCTGAATCTATTTATTATGTGGGATAACAAAGTAGAGGTCCGATGAACCAATAGGCACAATATGGGAACACTTACAATGCAAATTGGAGGAATCATCCTAATTTCTCTTGGGGTGGAAATCAATAAAATCAGAATAAATATAGATCCCAAGGAAATTTTAATCAACCTCAAAGGCCACCCAGCAGGTAGAAGAAAGTACAAATGATTTGTTGAAGAAATTATTGCATGACAATCAACAACTAAGAACTAATTTCACAAATCTGGAAAGGCAAATGGGACAGCTAGCTGCAAATCAAAATGCAAGACCTGCAGGTGCTCTTCCAAGTGATACAGAGAAAAATCTGCAAGTCAGTGTAATTACACTTAGAACTGGAAGGGAATTAGAAGAAATTCCAAAGAAGAGAAAAGACAAGCTTATACCTGAAGGTGAATTGATTCCCAAAGCAACACAGGAAGCAAATAAAGATGATACATTTTCAGAACCTGTGAATGTTCCAAGGCCACCACAACCTTTTCCACAAAGATTGCAGAAAAATAATGATGATCTCATGTTCAACAAATTTCTCTCTATGTTGAGTCAGATTCAATTGAATATTCCGTTGGTAGATGCGATTCATGAAATTCCAAAGTATGCCAAGTACATAAAAGATATTGTGGCTAACAAGAGGAGATTGACTGAATTTGAAATAGTTGCACTTACTAAGGAGTGCACTTCAAGGGTCCAAAATAAGTTTCCTCAAAAGCTTAAGGATCCTGGCAGCTTTACTATCCCTGTGAGAATAGGTAATGTTGATGTAGGCCATGCACTTTGTGATTTGGGAGCGAGCATAAATTTGATGCCATTGTCTTTGTACAAAAAATTGGGCATGAGAGCTCCAAAACCCACCACGGTGATGTTGCAATTAGCAGACAGGTCCATAGCTTACCCGGAAGGGGTGATTGAAGATGTACTACTGAAAATTGGGAAATTTATTTTCCCGGCTGATTTAATTATCTTGGATTTTGAAGTAGATGAAAAAGTTCCTATTATATTGGGAAGACCTCTTTTGGCTACAGGTGATGCTATAATTAAAGTAAGACAAGGAAAAATGATCATGAGAGTTGACAATGAGGAAGCTGTTTTTAATGTATACAAAGCAATTCAACTTCCTCGCCATTATGAAGAATTGTCTATGATATCTGTCATGGAGATGGATGAGCAACTTATTGCCCCAAGTGTATATTTGAAGGATTCTTTAGAGAAAGCAATTGTGTTGTTCGAGAGTTTGGAGATTAATGATGAGGTTGAAGAGATGAAGCATATTTTGAATGCATCATGTGAATATATGAAAGGTTTAAATCCCTTTGAACCTTTGAACAGACCAAATGGTCCTCCTCCGAAGCCATCAATTGAAGAAACTCCAAAATTGGAACTAAAGCCTTTACCTTCTTACCTTCATTATGCTTATTTGGGTAGTTCTGATATGTTACCTATTATTATTTCTTCCGACTTGTCTAAATTGCAGGAGAAAAAATTGTTGAGAGTACTACGTGATCATGGAGGAAGGACACAAGCCGAGCATAGAACAACAACGCCGCCTAAATCCCAACATGAAAGAGGTGGTAAGAAAAGAAGTGATTAAATGGCTTGATGCAGGTATTGTATTTCTAATCTCTGATAGCAAATGGGTAAGTCCAGTCCAATGTGTTCCAAAGAAAGGAGGAATGACTGTAATGACAAATGAGAACAATGATCTGATTCCCATTCGAACTGTTACTAGGTGGAGGATTTGCATAGATTATAGAAAATTGAATAATACCACATGGAAAGACCATTTTCCTCTCTCCTTTATTGACCAAATGCTTGATAGATTAGCTGGACAGGAATACTACTATTTTTTGGATGACTACTGGGGATATAATCAGATAGTTATAGCCCCAGAGAACCAAGAGAAGACCACATTTACATGTCCCTATGGGACATATGCATTTAAAAGAATGCCATTTAGTCTTTGCAATGCACCTGCGACTTTTCAAAGGTGTATGATGGCTATTTTTACTGATATGGTTGAAAGATTTGTTGAAGTATTTATGGATGATTTTTCTGTATTTGGATGTTCTTTTGATGAATGTTTAATGAATCTTGACAAGGTGCTTGCTAGGTATGAAGAAACAAATTTGGTACTGAATTGGGAAAAATGCCATTTCATGGTAAGAGAAGGTATAGTCTTAGGGCATAAAGTGTCCAAGAATGGATTGCAGGTAGATAAAGCCAAGGTGGAAGCAATTGAAAGATTACCTCCACCGACATCAGTTAGAGGCATTCGCAGTTTCTTGGGCCATGCAGGTTTTTATCATCGTTTCATTAAAGATTTTTCAAAAATTTCATCTCCTTTGTGCAAGCTTCTTGAGAAAGATACATCCTTCAAGTTTGATGATGCTTGTCTGAAAGCATTTGATGAGCTGAAAAGAAGATTAGTCACTGCACCAATTATCATTGCTCAAGATTGGAAACTTCCATTTGAGTTAATGTGTGACACAAATGACATAGCCATTGGAGCTGTTTTGGGGCAGCGGAAGGAGAAAATCTTTTACTTCATTCATTACGCGAGCAGAACTCTTAATCCAACACAAATGAATTACACTGTTACTGAAAAAGAGTTGCTTGCAGTAGTATGGGCATTTGATAAGTTCAGGTCCTATCTAGTGGGAACCAAAGTCATAGTTTACAAAGATCACTCAGTTATCAGGTATTTATTTGCAAAGAAAGATGCCAAACCTAGGTTAATCCGATGGGTTCTTCTTTTTGCAGGAATTTGATTTAGAGATTCGAGATCGAAAAGGAATAGAGAATCAAGTTGCAGATCACTTGTCCAGGTTGGAAAATCGAGGCCATGTCACTGAAGGAGAATCAATCAAAGAAACATTTCCTGATGAACAGTTACTAGCCATCACTTCGGATGAAACCCCATGGTATGCTGATTATGTGAATTTCATTGCAAGTGGGGTGACTCTACCAACATTCACAGCTGATCATAGAAGAAGATTTTTACATGACGTGAAATTTTACATGTGGGACGAGCCTTTTCTATACAAGCAATGGCAGATCAATTGGTAAGAAGGTGTGTCCCTGAGGAGGAGATGAATGCAATATTGCATGACTGTCATGCTTCTCTTTATGGAGGTCACCATGGTGGAGACAGAACTGCACAAAAGGTTTTTACTGGCCAAATTTTTTTAAAGATGCACATGTTTTTGTTAAAAATTGTGACATGTGTCAAAGATTAGGTACAATCACGAAGAGGAACGAAATGCCTTTGCAAAATATTTTGGCAGTAGAGCTCTTTGATGTTTGGGGAATTGATTTCATGGGACCATTTCCATACTCTAATGGTCATAGATACATTTTGGTTGCAGTCGATTATATGTCTACGTGGGTTGAGGCCATTGCTCTTCCTACTAATGATGCAAAGGTAGTGGTAAGTTTCGTAAAGAAGCACATTTTCATACGCTTTGGAACTCCAAGGATGTTGATAAGTGATGGAGGAACACACTTTTGTAACAAATTGTTGAAAAATGTTCTAGCAAAATATGGGGTAAGACACAAGGTTGCTACTGCATACCACCCTCAAACGAGTGGTCAAGTTGAAGTGTCAAACAGAGAGGTAAAACAGATTTTGGAGAAAACAGTAAGTGCAAATAGAAAAGATTGGTCCGGTAAGTTAGAAAATGCATTGTGGGCTTATCGAACTGCATACAAGACTCCAATAGATACTTCTCCGTACAGGTTGGTTTATGGGAAGGCATGTCATTTTCCCGTTGAGCTAGAACACAAGACTTATTGGGCAATCAAAAAGCTAAATATGGATATGGACTTAGCCGGTGAAAAAAGACTGCTACAACGCAATGAACTTGATGAGTTTCGATTGCAGGCTTATGAAAATGCCAAGTTGTATAAAGAAAAGACTAAGAGGTGGCATGACAAGCACATCTAACATCGTGAGTTTGAGCCGGGTCAAGAAGTTCTTTTGTTTAATTCAAGGTTAAAGCTTTTTCCTGGAAAGCTTAAGTCCCGTTGGGCAGGCCCTTTCATTGTGGTAAGTGTGACTCCTCATGGAACAGTTGAATTGCGAGACATAAATTCAAGTGGTACATTCTTGGTGAATGGGCAGCGAGTAAAACACTACTGGGGTGGTGATATTAAACGTCACAAGATCTCGGTAGATTTGGTTGATGCGTGATGAAGTGTTGAGTCATGCCGCGACATTAAATTAGGCGCTTGTTGGGAGGCAACCCAATGACTAACATCATTAACTTCTAATTGTAGTTTAGAAATATTAGATTTTAGATGTATAATATTTTCAGTCAGGTGCAAGTATGAATTCGGCCTAAAATCAGTGTACAATGATGTAGGGGTAAATTGTGAGCTAAAAATAAAAAAATAGGCTAACTCTGTGAAATATTGGCCTACCGCGTCGCATGGGGCGTCGTTCCACACACCGCGCCAGGCAAAATTGCACAGACGAGGCAGAATACAAAATTTTCGGAGCAGCTGGGATTTTTGGCCTACCGCGCCACGGGGTGCGCCGCAGGGGGCACCGCAGTAGGCCATTTGTTTTTTTAAAAAAATTAAAATTAAACCCCTTAAATCCGAACCCCTTACCCTTATTTCATTATTTCACTTCCCAAACTCTCTTCTTCTCTAACACTAAACCCAAAAACCCTAACCAAACAAGTTCACTCAATGATTCATCCTCTAATTCTTCTTCTTTTTGCAAGGTAAGTAGTCTCTTCTCTCTTTTCCTTTAATCTAGTAGTATTTTATTTTGTATTTCTTTCTTATTTTCAAGTATATTGTATAAACCCTAGCAAGAATTGTGTTCATAATTATATTTTAGTTTCTTTTGTTAATATTGTTAAAAATAGTATTAAAAACTTAGAATATATATTCTCTTTGTGGTTATGGAGGATTTGAAAGTGTATTGAGGTGAAATGGGTTGAGTTTCTTATCGAATATTGTTGATGGGTATACCAATCCGAAAATACATGTAATAAAGTGAAAATTTGTGTATTAAATATTATTGTGAATATGTGGTGATGTTATAGTTGTGATGAGAGGCATATTTGTGTTGTAGATATGGTGATTATGCCTCATTTGAAGTTAATATTTTAAGAATACAAGACATGCTTACAGTGTGTTTGTTAAAATGCCTAAGTGACATGAAATTGAGTAATGTTGCAAAATAAGAAAAAATTGCATTGTGAGATGTTATTATTGAAAACAACTATAACATTAGACTAAAACATGATTTTTTCGCTTTCTTTATGTAAAAATGAGATGTAAGATTCATGCTAATGTGCCTATGCAGTATATTTTGTATAATAATTTTGAATTTTATAAAATAGACTAATTTCTTTTTATGTTTGTGTTTAATTAATCTAGCTTGTAAAATCTAGCTTAGTTTTTGATTTTTATTTTATTTTTAATTGTTTCAATTCTCTCTAATGGTAGAACAGGGTAGTCTGAATCCATGTTATACATGCTAAGTGTCAACATGATAATAACATAAGTGTGGGGTATTTACTCCACTTGCTCTTAAAATGATTTGTATTTTTTTAGCTAATATATCATGTTGTGTAGGTATAATGTCTCGGCGCCCAAGCAAAAGATCAAACACTGGCCTATCTGAGGCTGCATCTACTAGCCGTTGTGGAGGTAGAAGGGCACCACCTCCGGCACCAGTTGAGGAGGAAGAGGAACACTTTGACCCTGATGCAGATGAGGTGCCAGAGTGCAAATATGGCATCAGGGCTATTCCAGCCCATACAATACAATGGTTCCAATTCTTTGTTCCTGCTGTGCTACCAACTCCTGAAGTTGCCATAGATGAAACAAAACTCGCTCGTAAGTAATGCAATATATACTAACATTCGAGCTTTGGGTTTTGAAGGGTTATTTCGCCAAGGTGATAATGTGAATATTAACTTGGTAAAAGAATTTTATGCCAATTGGCAACCGGGAGGCGATTTAGATGCAAGTTATCAAGTCAAGGTTAGAAACAGAGTGATTCCATTTTCTTCAAAGGTCATAAATCAAATAATGGGTTTCACTGAGCATTCACATAAGCTGTTTTAGAGGTTCCTTCGTAGACCAGATTACCCAGACATTCACAAGCAGCTGTGTGGTGCAAATTCCTTTGCCTTGTGGACTAGAGATTCAAATGTGTTTCACAAGGAGATGAAAAAAGGAACATTCTAGCGTCCTGCACGAGTTATTTTGAAGATAATAAATGCCAAAATCATGCAGACACAAAGTGATATAGACGTATCAAAACTAAAGGTTTGTTTGATTTATGCATTTTTAACAGGAATGTAGGTTTATCTTGGGAAAATTATGCTGGAACACATGTCAAAGGTGAGACCTTTTGGGGGATGCCGCCTACACTATTTGAGTATGATCACTCGGCTATTGCGGACGCACTACATTGAAGAAGAGTACCACTATGATCGAAAGATAGAAGTAACATATCCTATCAGGGCGCTTGATGTCACGACTGTGATAGATCTGCCTGCAGCTGCACTTAATGCTGATAAAAGGTTTGTCCGGGTGGAAAAGACTTTGCAGATATTATTTGCTGACCTGCGCCTTTGCGCTTCTAGAAGGGAAGTGAACTTGGAAGAGTTACAACAAAATCACCCTCTATCTCCTTTCACTCGACAATAGTTAGGAATGGCTCAGCAAGGACAATTTTCACCGTATGAAGATGTGAACTCTATTCCCTCAGATAACGAGGAGTATATGCGCACCTTTGAGAATGAAGATGCTTAGGCCAATGGCCTCAGGCAGTCTCTTTTCTGATCTATTTTTGATCTTTTGCGTTAGGGACAATGCAAGTTTTTAAGTGTGGGGTGACTTGCCCCTATTGTAATGTACTTACTTTTGTATTTTTCATATTTTTGGTTGTTTGATTTTGCATATCCTGTTCGATTTTTGGTTTGGTAGATTATAGTGTTTGTAGGTAGTAAGTGGTACTAATTTCGATTTTTTTCTCGACGATGGATTTTCTTGAGGGAAATGAATTTGAAATTCGAAAAAAAAAATTGCTTTTTAATTTCAGTTAGTGTATGCTAGTTTTGGTTTAATTTAAAAATTTTCCCTTGTTTTTTCTTTATGCCGCGGTTCTTTTCCAAGGGTGTATTTGAACCGGGTATAGTGTAATAAATTTAATATCTATTTTATATATATAAAAATTAGTTTTAATCTTGTATATATAATATAATTTTTCAATAAAAGAAGTTTGGATAAATCGCTTGTGCCCCTAACTCCCCCCATGGGAGATAGGCTAATAAGATATGGATCTATGACTTCTTTTGTTGAGGCAAATATTATCGTGGAAATTTGGTAATGAAAATGATAAATTTGATGAGCAAAGGTTACGCTACATTGTCCGACGCTTTTCTATAGAAAAAAGAATTGATTATATTAAAGACTATTGTATACGGTCGAGATCGAATGCCTTCGATCTATGTGCCTGAGAGGTCGTCCGAAGTTCGAGTCCGGATAAGACCAAGTTCGAGCTCTAGGGTCCAGCCGAATTCGAGGATGGAGCATGATGCATACCGAGGTCGAGTGCGCTCGACCTCGAAATAGTACAATTATGGATTTGTACCAGAACAAGTTAGATTCCTACCACGTCCCCAAAGTCATGGTGCAAATTTCGGAATATGATTGTACCATTCCGTACTAGGCGGTTAGACAGCTTTACCAAGAATATTCCTTACTGTAAATAGAAATATTCCTTATTTTGGGCTCCCCTATTATGTAAAGGGGATCACAATCATTTGTAAGATATCTTATGATCACTGAGAGAAGATAATACTTTCTACCTTTTGCCTACTGTTTATTAGCATTGTAGTTTAGCTCCATTGTTCTTACTTTATTTTTATTACTTAACTGTTCTTATTGCCCCAAGCCACTTCGAGGTCACTAAGCTCGAGGTCACTGCTGCTAAGTAACATTTATTTGCTTCACTTATATCTTTCATTTTTACTTCATATTTCTTGATTATTAATTGGTATTGAATTAAATTACATATCTTTAAAATCACTAATCAAATTTAATTGTTACTCGTATTTTCGAAATAAACAGTTTGGCGCACACCGTGGGGCTAAAGATAATAATGATTATTTATTTACTGATTCCCGTTACACACATTGTTTTTACACTTTTTCTTGTCAAGATTTGTTGATTTCAGACTGAAACATGTCTAGCTCACAAAACATACCCATTCACGACAATGAAGGTCTTGGAGAAATCAACAACGCAGGAGTCGATGTGCCACCGATAAACCCGGGGGAAGTACCAAATGTGGAACCTATTGATGTTAGTTCGCACATTGCTTGGAATGTAGATCTAGGCACGGACCCCGAAACAGATATACGCAGGGAAGCCCAGGCCGATGGTTAAAGAACACAAGGAATGGAAGAAGGGGTGTCAGCCTCCAAGTGCTACTTGGGATGCTGCAAGCTTAGCAAATCACCATCGCTCAACTCCAAAGTCAGAATAGAACCGCGAACACAGCCGAACCAGTAAACACTCGGCGTACTGAACCAGCGCTAGAGAGGCCTGATGAAAACGTCTTGGGGAATGACCCTACGATTATAAAAATGCTCAAGGAACTAACCAAGAGGATCGAGTTCGGAGAAAAGAAAATTGAAAAAATAATAAGAAAGTGGAAACTTAAAACTCCCGGGTAGACTAGATACCGGGGGCACCTCCAGTTTTGAAAGGTTTAGATGCCAAAAAGTTCATACAAAAACCATTCCCCCCGAGTGCGGCTCCGATGCCCATCCCAAGAAGTTTCGCATGCCCGATATACCCAAATATAATGGGACGACCAACCCTAACGAGCATATTACTTCATACACTTGCGGAATCAAAGGAAATGATTTGAATGACGATGAAATCGAGTAGTTTTGTTGAAAAAGTTTGGAGAAACAGTATCAAAAGAAGCCATGATTTGGTATCACAACCTAGCTCCTAACTCTATTGACTCATTTTCTATGTTAGCAGATGCCTTTGTGAAAGCACACGCTGGGGCCATAAAGGTGGCCACGAGAAACTCGGACGTCTTCAAAATAAAGAAAAGGAACGAGATATGCTAAGGGAGTTTGTGTTTCGGTTTCAGATGGAAAGAATGGAAATACAATCCAGTCTCTGATGACTGGGCAGTACAAGCCTTTATGCAAGGTCTGAATGAAAGGAGCTTGATCGAATCTTGATTATTGAAGCAGAATATGATTGAATATCCAACCATGACATGGTCGGATGTGCACAATCATTATTAGTCAAAGATCAAGGTCGAGGACGACCAGCTGGGAGCTCCCTCGGGTTCAGTTCATCCTAGCAGATTACAGCCAAGCCCCCGAGGGACACAGACCGGGAATCGAGATTCTACAAAGAATGGTACCAACCATATGTTGAAGAAACAACATCACGAGCCGTAACCCCCTCGGAACAATCAAAGAAATGATCGAGGTCGACTTTCTTGGGGACTCATGAGTAAGAGTGTGTTCGATAAACATACCAACCCCGCAGAAGCTCCCCGATTATCAGAATACAATTTCAGTATAGATGCATCGGGGATTGTCTCAGCTATCGGGAAAATCAAAGACACCAAGTGGACCAAGACAATGCAGACCGATCCCTCTCAAAGGAACCCGAATTTGATGTGCAAGTATCATGGCACACATGGTCATCGAACAGAAGATTGCAGACATCTGAAGGAAGAAGTGGCTCGTTTGTTCAACGAGGACTACCTTCGAGAATTCCTAAGTGATCGGGCTAAGAATCACCTCCGGGAAAGAGATGCAAGGATAAATGAGCAAGAAGAACCATAACACGTAATCCACATGATCATTGGCGAAGTTGATGTCCCCAACGACCTGTATTCAAACACACCAAGGTGTCAATTACAAGATAAAAATGGATTCGGAGCTATGTGTCTGAGGACGTCTTATTGTTTTATGATGGGGAAGAAGAAGGCATATCTCAGCCTCACAACGACGCCCTGGTAATCTCTACCCTTTTAAATAAAATTAAAATTAAACGTGTTTTAGTGGATCCAGGTAGCTCAGCAAACATAATCAGATCGAGGGCCGTGGAACAACTCGACCTGCAAGATCAGATCGTACATACGTCCCTGTATTGGGAAAAATCAAGTTAACATTTGGAATTAATTAAGTGCTGACACGTCAAGACACATGGATCAATAACAGAATGAAAGATGGCAAAGAATAGTCGAAGAGGCACAAACCATAATAGGCGCGGGTAAAGATTCAAGAAAACAAGAAGGAACGGTTATTCAGACCTCTTGATAATTTGAAGAGACATCGGATGAGTGAACCTAGATAGCAAAAAGTACAGATACATATTATCCGTGATTAATGAGCATCAATGATGGAAAGCGTTAT